>NC_084482.1:189472372-190097372 GCF_030035675.1 Rhineura floridana
ATCTAGATAAGGGGCAAGGTTTCCAGGATCCATTTTTAGCTTCAAAAAAAGGGGAGAGCATACTTTAGAGGCTCTATCCAATGAAGATTGTAAAGCCTGGGTGCGGATTATAGGCACGATCGGCCCAAAAATTTACGGCCATCAGCCATGCAGTACATTCCATGGATGCGCAACTGCACTCTAACCTAAGAGCTGCAGAAGCGACGCATCTCGGTACGCCAAGCACCCTACGTAAGAAAAGGGAAAGGACTGCTTCCACTGAGGAGTTAAATGAATGTATCCATATAGGGGCCCCGTAAAGAATTTGGGGGATGATTTTGGCTTTGAAAACCTGTATAGCTGCTGGCACATACTGCCCCCCTTTGGTGAAAAAGAAGCGTAATACACCCTTTACTGTATTTCGGGCATTCTTGATCGCCACTCTGATATGGGTTGTCCATTTCATCGTGGAGTGGAATATGATTCCTAAGTACCTAAAATGGGAGACCTGTTCAATTTGGTGTCCATTGGTTGACCAGGGAGAGGTTATTTTACGATTAGAAAATACCAAGATTTTGGTTTTAGAGTAGTTAATGATCAGTCGATTATCACTACAATAAAGCATAAAGGCTTGGAGCATTCGCTTAAGACCCACTTTGGAAAGAGAAACCAAAGCCGCATCATCTGCGTACAAAAGTAAAGGACATCTTACATCTGCGATTTTGGGGGAATGAAATTCCTGAGAGAGACAAAATGATCTCAGGTCATTTAGATAGAGATTGAAAAGCAGGGGAGCTAGTATGCACCCCTGTTGCACCCCCTTGTTAGAGAGAATGGAGTCGGATAAGCTCCCTCTCTACCGCAGCGTACACGTAGAGAAGTGCGCTGATATAAGTTGTAGATCAGAGTTAATAGCCTTTTGTCGATGTTAGTGTTTGCTAACTTGCTCCATAGGTTGTTCCGTGGAATTGAATCGAAAGCAGCTTTGAGGTCCACAAAGGCCACATATAGGCCATTGCCTCTAAGCTTGCTGTATTTTTCTGCCAGGTGACTCAGAACAAGGCAGTGATCGAAGACCGAGCAGCCTTTCCTGAACCCGGCCTGCTCTTTGCCTAATATGTCATATTCCTCAATCCAGGCATCAAGCTTTACTTTCAAGTATGCAGCGTATAATTTGCCAATGATCGATAATAGGCTAATTGGCCTGTAATTAGAGGGGTCCTCTCTGTCTCCCTTCTTAAATATAGGCACGACTATTGCTTCACTCCAAGATTCCGGTACAAGACCGGTATTATTGATTTTGGTAAATAGATTGGCTAGAATAGGCGCCCACCAGTCTGGAAATTTTATTAACATTTCTGACGGGATATTGTCAGGGCCGGGTGCCTTGTCCGTCTTCAGAGCGGCAATCAGAGCTTTTACTTCTCCCTGAGAAACAGGGGGCCATGGCGGAAGAGCCAATAGATCAGGGGGGGCAAAGGGACTTTGATCTGGGTGACGGACTTCCGCGTACATGTCAGTGAAGTACTGCACCCAGGTCTGGGGGGAAATATTACAGGGTACTATGAGTTCGGTGCGGGAAGCATTAGAGATGAAGGCCCAAAAGCTTTTGGAATCTTTAGATCTCGATACCCGAACTAAAGTCTCCCAGTCTTGCTGTACAGATAGCCTTTTCTTAGTAGTCAGCAGAGATTTATATTCCCTTTTGATGGCATAATATTCAGAGGGAAGTTGGGAGAGATTTTGCTGACGATAATGTGTATAAACATTCCTCAGCTGTAATTTTAAGGCCAAGCATTCCCCATCAAACCATTTCGCATTACAGCTAAGGGTTTTTTTGGGGACAAGCTGTCTAGAAAAAAGGACGCTGTTCAAATTGGAAATTAAAGATGAATATTCGTCTAGAGGTGACTGGGGGTTATTGGGTTTCCTTAAGTTTTCCCGAATGGTGATAGCCAGAGGGGGGAAAAGGAAATTTTCAGACCTAAGGGCCAGCTGTGATGACCATCTTGTCCTTCTGCCCTTAAAATACTTGCCGCTAGCGGTTGGGTTATGGAAATTCGCTAGCTTGAGATTCTTGGGGCAAGCGCACTCGATGGTGAGCAGTAAATGATCACTATTTTGTCTATTTCCTACCTTGAAGGCAGAGATCAAGTTAAGTAGTTGGGGGGCAATCATTGCATAATCGATAACACTGCTTCCGTGAGAGGAAATGTAGGTGTATTCCGCACTGGCGCCTAAATGTTCAAGGCCGTTTAGTATGGTCAAGTTATGATTACCAGCCAGGCGAGCAAGACACATTCCCCCATAATTAATTTTGGGATCCTTTGAGTGCCTGTTAGATTTAGGGATAAGGTGGTCACAGTTTTCACCACCCCATAACCTAGACTGTGGGCAGTGTGCGTGTAGTTGATGGACCTTGAAGGATCTCCGGAATCGGCCATGCTACCGGACAAACTGCGTAGGTGAGATCCAACTAACGGCATTGGGGGTTTAACGTTAGTATAGTATCTTTGAACAAATATACCCATTCCTTTTAGGCTGCCCCTTGCGCTAAGAATTTGGTTGACTTCCTTGCTGGAGTGACAAGTAATAATCAGGCGCCAATCCCACACGTTGTTGGAGATGTTGTTCATTGATCTGATGAAATTTGTTCGCCATGGAGCAAGCGTCGCCTGGCGGAAACAGTTGTCCAGGAACAGGATACTCGGAAATAGAGGGCGCCGTCCCTTGGCGTTATGTTTGTACCCGATAACCAGCTTGTCCGATTGCAGTGTCAGGTTCCACCTTATTGAGTGTCTTTCAATTGACTCAGGCCTTTGCTCCGAATAGTCCCTCAGAAGAGACTCCAGTTCTGCACTGTCCTTGACCGAGGTAAAGCTCTGAGAATCTGACTGAGTCTCCATCAGCTGCAACAAAGATTTTCTCCGGGCGCCCTGGCAATGGGCTTTTGGTGGATCCTTCTTCATTGGAGCATCCAGTTGTTTGAACAGAGGTTTAAAGTTCATCTTATTAGCATTGTTGTACTGGCTGTTCTTCATATTTTTCGATTTTTTGGGTTGATTGGTGTTTAAGGTAGAAGTGGGTTTTTTCTTCTTCTTTCTGCCTCTATTTTTGCTCATGACTAGAGTGCGGTTATAAGGCGGTTCAGGTCTATAGATAGAGTGTTCTGAAGCTGTTCCTCCACCACTTGGGGGCACTAATACTCCCACCAGCGTGGTAAGTAGATTGTTTCTGAAATATATGCCTTAACTAACTTCATTTCCGCAAGCAGAAGGGGCTGCCAATCTTGTGGGGGGTCTAAAGAAAGGGATCCGTCCTTTTCCTTTTCACTCTCAGCTGAGGTTATAGGTGGTTGACCCATGGGAGGGCGATAGGAGTCAATAGTAAGGAATTCTGAAGACGGCTCATCGTTTATTGCGCTCAAGGAAAAATTTAAACCTGCATCCTGCAGTTCCTCTGCAAGGCTTTTAGCAGCTGGAAAGGACGTATGGAGTTTAGCAGAAAGGGGATGCGCTACAGTCCATTCATTTTCCAACCATATATTCGTGGAGTTAGATAAGGGTTTCTGAGACGTCGGGGGGGGGTAAATCGTTAATGGGGAAAAAGTATTCTGTAATCTTGTTCTGGACACTATTTAGCACAGTAGTTTCTTCCACAGTTGGACCCAGCTCCTGATAATTACTTCTAGTCAATACCATCTTAGCTCCGTGCCCCTTGCCCCATTTGCCCCGTTTGCTGAGTAAGGCAGTGGGGGCCGGCACTAGAGTTTAACTTAGCTGCTATACTTGGCTGGGCATTTATTTCAACGGCCTTCATGTGTATTGGTCACTAATTTGTAAGACCTCTAGCAGACGGCAGAGATGGCAGACAGATCCCCCGTAAGATTAATGGCGGATCCTCCTATGCTTGAGCAACCGTAAACAAGCGTATCAGTTTGCAGCTGTCTGAAGTTAGGGAGGATGGGATGTGGAGTTGTGCCAAAGTACACCCCGCAATCTCTCCCTTCCCTGCTTCTTATATCTTAGGCATGTCTGCTCCTAACAATCCTGTGGTAGTAGCTTTGAGTTCCTCGTTATGGGAGATCAAGAGCAATAGGTAAAATGCAACCTAGTAAGCTTCATGGCAAAGCGGGGATTTGAACCCAGAACCATCTGGTTCAAGTTGGCCACTTTATGCATTACACTGTGTTGGCTTTCTTTTGTCTGCTAATAAACTCTTTCTTGAATCAAATGCACACCTCCAGCAAAACAAAACAAAACCTCACATTTTTAAATCCAGGCAAATGCATTAGCCCAGAGGCATAGCCCAGATTTAATGACAGAGCCAAGAGTCAACAGAGCTCCAACTGAACAGGGGGTTGCATTCTTTCATTAGGGTTGCCAACTGTCCAGAAAAAAACCAGAGTGGCCTACTTCTGTGCCTTTACAGCAGCTTGATATGCAGAAAACAGCAGATGAAAATCTCATGGTAGCAAGGTAAATACACTTGCTAATCTCTGCACATGAAGGTCCTGTTAAAGGCCCAAGAGCAGAGGCCAGTAAAGAAATGTGGCACCTCTGTCCTTCACATCAGGTCTTACTACTGCCTCCTTTCTCATTCCCCCACCCCAGCTGTGCTCTTGGTTAAAGAAATGATATTGCCCTCACTTATGCAGAGCTAGTATGGCAGATACCTCTTGTCATCAGACCTGGCCCTAAATAAAGCAAGACTCACAGGCCTCTGGCTGATCCTGGAACGGGCACACATTCTTGCGCACGCCATCGTGGTGCTCATACGATGCCTAGGAGAAAGTGGGGAAAATCAGATGCAAGTTGGCTGCTTCCCAACCTTGATTCCTTCTGTGGGCCCCATAGGTGTCCTAGCATATAGCCATGTGGCAACAGGCACCCAAGAAACAAAGACAGGCAAGACCATTCTGTCTTAGGGTGCTTCCAGGCAGGGTCATTCAGATATTGCAAATGAGTAGCTGGCAACAGCTCCTTGAAAGTTTGGACTAAAACCCGGAGCGGATTCCACTGCCCCACATGGAGCCACCAGCTGCCACTGGCCTCCCAACTTGATGCACACGCACCTCAATACATAAGCAAGGAAGCAGGAGCTCATACAGCAGTACGGCAGGTTGATGGCTGGAAACCAGAGCCTGGCAGAAGAAGGGAAGAAGAGAACAGGACCACAAAAGGCATTTAGACTCGTAATAGAAGAAGAGAGCATCCCATAAGCTTGCATTCCTTCTGACCCAGCCCACACATTGCCCTCCTCATCCTCCAGACTCCACTTCTCCTGTCTTTTCCTTTTGATCTCATTCCTTCTTCCTTTGCAGCCCTGCATCAGTTGTGGGCTGTGAGGTGGGATGTCACTGCTGCGTCGCCTGCCCCAGCTGTGATGGTGGTGCTGCTTGCTCGGACTGGAATGGGGCAGTAGCAGGCAGGTGGGGGAAGTACCGGGTTGCTAGTGGGCACAGGTGTGCATGTATCTGCGCCCCCTGCTCCCACCAACTTGGTGTTCCCCCACCATTGCCCTGCCCTGCCTTATCCCAGTGACTGATGAGACAACAGGAGAAATAATTCTCAAAGACGCCAAAAAATAAATATTCTTTATTTTGACAAATTGCCCAATGCATTTCAGCCACATGGCTTTTGTTAAGGACTTATCTAAAAAATAACAATAGAACAACTGCTTTCTGGTTTTGGTGTTTACACCCCAGTGAGTGGCATCGCCACCACAGCCAAGAGGGTGATGCAGCAGCAGCAGCAATACCCCATCTGCCAATGGATGGATCACATCTCCGGCTAGCTGAATGAGCCCACACAGTCCCCATCCTGCCCTCTGCCCATGGTGGCCAGGAAAACCTGCAGACGTGAAGGACAATGGAATAAGGTCCCACTGAACGTACACAGCTGTCTTATTCAGCATCAGACCAGCTAGTGCAGAGAAACATAAGAAGCTGCGACATACCAAGCCAGATGGTCTATCCATTTAACCCAGTATTGTCTACTCATTCAGAGTCATTCAGATACTGCAAACGGGTCATTGGCATAGATTTGTTTTTAAATGAATCGGATTTCCCCTGAAAAGAATAAATCCAGATTAAAAGGGGGGGGTTATTGGCATTTTAATGCCAAAGACATTGGCTGCATACATTTAAAGCACATGGCTTCCTTCAAAGAATCCTGAGAACAGCAGTTGGCCCCTCACAGAACTACAGTTCCCAACACCCTTAACAAACTATAGCTCCCATGATTCTTTGGGGAAGCCAAATGCTTTAAATGTATGGTATGTATGCAGTCACTGACTGCTTTACAGGATCACTATCCTCTTCCCTAGTGATTCTACCAAAATTGCTTCTGCTCCCCCTGAAAATACTGAAGACCTCCCTCCCCATAGGGATCACTTTCCTGTCCTGCCTGCTTGCTTTTCCTGCCTACCAGCCAGGCCCATTTCTGGTCCTCCCCCTCCCCCTCCAAGGGGAAGTCCCACCTGCTGATGGAAAGGCTGGCGCAGCTCCTCACACTCCAGGGCCAGCTGGTGGCAGAGTCGCACACTGATGGCAGGGCCCTCAGGAACAGACACCTCAATAGCCCGTGCTTCTGGCAGCCATTTGTGGCAGAATTCAGGTCCTAGGAGAGGAAAACAGGCTGTGGCAGAGGAGAAAGCAAAGGCCCACAACACCAGCGTTCCTTCTACCAAGTTTACAATTTCTCCAAGACTGGTCATTCTCTTCTCTCAACGGTGTTCCTTTTGTCACTTTCCATCCCCAGCATTACCTTTGCCAGCTCAGGGCTGCCACAGAGTGCACTTCCAGAGGGCCCCATTTTCAGGTGGGATTCAGTGACATATTAGCTAGTTCAGGCTGCACAATTAAAGTTGATTTAGAGCTCTTGCACAGCAAGCCAGCTTCCCCCACAAACTTTTTGTAACAAGGCAAATGATTGGGAAATGCACCAGAAAGTGTGGGATAACTCTTGCTTGATGCAATGCCATCTAACCTCACAAACAAATCAGAATGCATGCTCAATGGTGGTGGCTGGTGCCCTTTGGGCAGAGCTTGGAAAAGTTACTTTTTTGAACTACAACTCCCATCAGCCCAATCCAGTGGCCATGCTGAGTGAGGCTGATGGGAGTTGTAGTTTTAAAAAAGTAACTTTTCCAAGCTCTGCCTTTGGGACTGGTGGGGCGGAAAGCAGGGAGACCAACAGTAGGCGGAGCCAGAGCCAATGATAGGTGGAGCCACAGCCAATGATAAGCAGAGCCAGCTAATTCTAGTTTTGTCCCCATCATTCTCCCTGCTGAGTTCTCCAAGGGCAATGCTGAGACAAAGGAGGGGGAAGCCAGCAAGGCAGTGCTATTCCCCTGGACTGGAGATATGTAAGAAGGCAGGCAGATGGAGGCTGGCTAAGGGCAGACTGGGTTGTTGGGACAGTGCCCACTCCCCCTAGTGGACTAGCCTCCACTGGTCCTCAGTTAATAGCTGACATTGTCTAATCTTCCTTCAAACTTTGAACAAACAAATCAGAATCAATGTTCAATGTGTAAGTTGTTTGGAAGTGACAGAATCCCTTTCCCTTCAGTAATGCTTCATTCTGCCATTTTTATTTCTCCAAAGCAGTTCTGTATGCCAAGGAGGGCATGTTTAAGTAGTTTTATACTGGGTACCATTGATTCCCATTTAGGGTTGCCAGGTTCAGGGCCTGAGACTGATCCTGTATCTTTAGGAGAAGAGAAAGTCAGCCAAGTGCAGGTGTTCTTGCAACTCTGTAATGGGAAAAACCACAAGGTGAAATTCTCTTGGGAGGCCAGGCCTGGCAACCCTATTCCCATTAGAGATCATTGGAGGCTTTTCTAAGCACAGAATTCCAGACCCTTTAACAATAGAAGATATAAGCAGCAACAGAGCAGGCCTATATATATCCTGGCTGTATCTTACCCAATTGATTGTTAGTGATGAAAAAGCTTTGGCTGAGGCTTAGCACCCCACTTGGAATAGTCTCCAGCGACACAAGCACCCGTTGGCCACTCTCTGCCGGGAAACAATCAAACTGCACCTGCCATTAGGGAAGAGAAGGCCATAGTGAAAATGGTGCCCACCAATATTCTCTGCTTGTAAATCATGCTGGATCCTTAGCCTGTCCCAAGCAGGAGTAACCCCATAACCAGTGAGTGCTGCAGTATTGCGACGTAAACTATTCTCTGGTGAATCTCTTAAAAAGCCAGAGTGAGTGACTTAAAAGCAATACTTCACACTCTATAGCTCAGTCACAACCATTCAAACCTCTCAGCATTAAACCCAGTGACGTGTGCAGGATCTTTAACATATCAGCTTTTCGTTTTTAAAAGCACATTTCTAGCCCTCATGAAATGAACCATAAAACGGTGAAGCAAACTCTCTTAATTCCCCAAGTCTTCTCCATCTGTTACGTGTAGGAGGAAATACTTCCATACAATATTTTCCCACAAGTCTTGCTAATAAGCGATGGGATGCCGTGCCTCAAGCTTGCCTGGAAATCATGAATACAATTATTCCTAAGCCTCGAAGAGCATGTATGCAGTTACTCAACAGGACTTCACTTTGCACATGCTCAAAGACATCCCAATCATTATTATTTTACACAGAACTAAGTCTGTCACTGAAAACAGGTTCTAGGGCTTAGTCCTGTCCTTAGTGATTTTTCTACTTCCTGACATACACACCACAGAACACACCGTGTGGTAGATCAACAGAACCATCAAAAGCTGGAGGTTTGGGGAGCACAAGAGAATAGTACACAGACTGTATGCAAGTTTCCCCCATTCCTGTAATTTAGGCCAGGGATGAAGACTCTGTGGCCCTCCTGATGTTACTGGACTACAACTGCCATCATCCCTGACCATTTGGTTTCCAGAAAATTCCACCGGCTTCTACATTTTGCAAAAATGTATGCACTGCTACTAAATGGACACCGCTATGAATGAGGAATCTACCAAGACTGGTAGTTTCCTAATGCAGCAGCCAAAAAGGGATAGCGCTCTGATGTGTACAAGGTTTCCACCTTCCTTTCCTGGCAGAACTCTTGTACCTCTGACAGCTGCATGGCAAGCAGAAATTCTACGGCTGCAGTTTTCCCAGCATGGAAATAAAGGAGAACTTAACTAGCTGAATTTCTGCCTGTCACACAACTAATACATGGAGGCACCTGGGGAAAAAAGGAGCATCCCAATCTAAGTCCAACTAATCCGCAGGAATGGAGGGGGCATCGATAACTAACCAACATTCCTGTATCTGTCTGGTGCTTCCGTCTCTTCAAGATCTGAAGCCAGCCAGAACGGTTAGAACGTAGAACCAGGAAATGCAGTTCCAGTCCTTCAATGCCTAAGGTCGGGGGGGGGGAAAGAGAGAAAGAGAATAGCGCTAAGGAGAGACACAGGCAGCCCAAGGCAACAACAAATCCTGAAGAAATCCTGAAGAGAGAGAGCTTGTCATCTACTATTACTTATTTATTATTTTAATAATTTGTACATTGCTTGATACTGCAGTTTCTAAGCAGCAGTCATCGTTGTTCCACCTCTCATGGTGCCAACAAGGCTGCATGCATGGCTTGCATTTGTAGGTTTGCTGTTCAAGCCCAAAATATGCTTCTCTAATATGAAGTTGGGGGTTCTAAGGCAAGGGTGGGGAACTGGATTTGGCAAGTGGGCTGGAACCTTATCTTCTACTACCTGCCCCTGCAGGCCAAATTTGACAGGTGGGAGGAGCTGTTCACCTGTTAATGACATCAACTGGCCCATTTTTGCCCAGGCGCACTTTGCAAGCCACTGACAATCAGATGATGCACAGTGCTATGCAAGTCATCAGCCGTCAGCTGATTGTCAGGGCTTGCAAAGTTCCATGCACAGCACTATGGGCTATGCAAGTCCCAACAATCAACTGATTGTCAGTTTTTGCAAAGCTGCATCTGTACCTACTCCACACTTGATGCCATATGAGGACCTAAGACATTCCATTTTTTAAAACCAGGTCTCTCGTCTTCATGGCTGCAGATGAAAGATTAAAAATGGCTCCTTGCTCCTCCTCTATATGCCATTGTCCTTTTCAAGATTATTTGGAAACTGAAACATAGAACCAGGAAGGTATTTTTTTACCTATTTCAGTCTGATCTTATTTCTTAGCAGCAGAATTTGGGTGGTGGGGAGTGTAGAATCCACACATGTCTGCTTGAGAACCGGCTCCTCAAGAACATGTTCTTCCTTCCCCACAAAGTGAGGCTGGGACAGGGGCAAGGACAGAGCAGGCCAGCAACTTTGCAGATGTACGAGCACGCCTCTCCAAACCAAGAAGAGGATGATCCGTGCACCTCTCATCAGCACCTTGCAACAATTTCTCATCATTAGAGACCTGCAGGACCATCTTGTCTTCTCCTACATTAGTTCTTATTAAATAATGTGAGAGAAGTGTTAGTATTAATTTATTTTAATTATGAATTGCTTCCCAATATATTTACAATATAACATGACTCAACAAGTTAATATATAAAACCAGTTAAGACAATTGCACATATAAAAACAATTATAAATATTTTTTAAGAAAACAATTTAAAACAACATGTACATAACATCCATTCAGATCCAAGACAGATACCAACTGGGACAGAAATTTTAGACGGCTTATTGAAAAAGGAATGTCTTTAGAGGTGCCAAAAAGACAATAGAGAAAGCACTTGTCAAATATGCAATGGGACGGAGTTATTTTATTTTATTTATTATTTTATTTATATCACAAGGGGAGGTGCCACCACACTAAAGGTCCGATTCTGACATCATGCAGAATGGATCATCCAATAGGATGGTACCAGCAGGATGCCCTCTCCTGCTGAACGTGGTGACCGCTTGGGTATATAGGAGATGAGGCAATCTTTTAGGGCTTTGTACAGCAACACCAGCACTGTGAACCTAGCCTGGTAGCTAATTGGTAGCCAATACAATTCTTTCAGCAGTGGCAAAATGGGATGGTGATATTCTGCCCCAGGAAGCACAAGAGCCAATGCATTATGCACTAGTTACAGTTTCCAGGTCAACCTCAAGGGCAGTCCAACATAGAGCATGTTGCAGTAATCCACTTTGGAGGTTATCAGTACATGGCTACAATGGCCAGGCTAACCTGATCCAGAAACATCAGTAGCTGTCTTACCAACCAAAACTGGTAAAAGCCACAAAGGTCACCTGGGCCTCTAGTGACAGAGATGGGCCCAGGAGCACCCCCAGACTACAAGCCTGCTCCTTTAGGTAGAGTGTGACCCCATCCAAACCAGGCAAGTGACCAGTTCCCGGGACTCAGGAACCTCCCACCCACAGTATCACCATCTTGCCAGGATTCAGAGTCAGTTTATTGGCCCTAATCCAGCCCATCACTGAGTCTAGGCACTGGTCCAGGGCTTGCACAGCCTCTCCTGATTCAGAAGCTACAAAGAAACAGAGCTGGGTATCTTCAGCATACTGATGACACCTAACCCCAAATCTCCTTAAGACTGCTCCCAATGGCTTCATGTAGATGTTAAATAGCATCAGCGACAGGGTAGTGTCCTGTGGCACCCTGCAACACAACTGCCAGGAAACTAAGAGATAATAACACAGTGCTATTCTCTGAAACCGACCCTGGAGGTAGGACCAAAACCACTGTAAATAGAGCTGGTTCAGGAGGATGCCATGGTCAATGGTATCAAAAGATGCATCATACCTGTACCATTCAGAGCCAAATGAACACGCACACATGTCTGGCATTCATGGCACAGCTGAACTGTGCTTAGAGCAAGGATGGGCAAAGGCCGGGATGGGCCTTCCTGCAGCTTCTGCTGACATCGGGGTTTGGACAGGAGCAGGGGACCATGCACTGTAGAAAAGAACAGAAGGAGCAACGTAAATTCTCAGGGCCAAAAACCAATCAACCCCCCTGCTCTCTATGCTTCAATGGAGTCTATTTCACATGTCTTGTTCAATTGTAGTTATTACGAAGGGGCCAGAAAAGATCTAATATACCCTAGAAACATTTCTTTTCTGCCACCATTGTGTCTGTGGGGAGCCGGCCAGCGGAGTTGTTTCAAGTGGTCAGAGGTCTCTTACATTGTGGCCCCTGGGAGGGTAATATAGACCACTCAACAGCCCAAATGACACTTTGCGGACAAAATCACTCAGATTCGTTCCGACTTGGATGCCATCATTGATACAGCTTCAGTGGATGTAACCTTGGCTCCTGCTTGTCCAATAATAATGGATTATTTTCAACTTGTACAGCCCGAGGATGTGGACAGGATCCTTGGAGAAGTGAGAGCTACCACATGTCTGCTAGACCCTTGCCCTTCCTGGCTCATTAAAAGGGCCAGAGGTGGACTGGACGAGTGGGTGAAGGGAGTGGGCAATGTCTCCCTACAACAAGGCAGAGTTCCAATGTGCCTAAAGGAGGCAGTTGTAAGGCCTTTGCTGAAAAAACCCTCCCTGAACCCCTCTATAATGGATAATTATCGGCCAGTGTCCAACATTCCATTTCTGGGCAAGGTAATAAGAGCATGTGGTGGCCTCCCAGCTCCAGGGATTCCTGGATAAAACAGATTATCTGGATCCATTTCAGTCTGGTTTGTTAGACCGTATCTCCCTATATGAGCCTGCCCGGGCCCTAAGATCCTCAGAAGAGACCCTTCTCTCTATTCCAACACCTTCACAAGCACGGTTGGTGGGGACGCGAGATAGGGCATTTTCGGTGGCTGCCCCTAGGCTCTGGAACTCCCTTCCCAGGAAGGTAAGAATGGTTTCCTCCTTGCAGTCCTTCTGGCAGCAGGTGAAGACCTGTTTATTCTGATAGGCTTTTAGAACTGATGGTTCTTAAGGACGAGGCTTGCAGAGGTTGCTGTGTTGTTTTTTACTGTTTAACTGAGTTTGATTCATTTTAACTGTATGTTTAAATCGTTTTAATATTGCAAATAGTCTGATTTTTAAGGTAGTTTTGTATGTTTGTAACTATATGTAATCATCTGGAAGCCGCCTTGAGTTCCAGTTTTGGAAAAAGGGTGGGATAATAATAATAATAATAATAATAATAATAATAATAATATGCAGCTTTTCCCAGGCCGTTCCTCTGAGTTGCTTCTGATTGTTTTATTTGAGGGCTCAGATAAGGAAACTACTGAGCAAGTGGCAAAATTCTTGCTTGGCCATTTTGACCAGACCCTGTATGATTGTTAATGGTAATTAAACTAATTGAGTTGTTTTTACAATCTAGTATGCTGTTGGTTGTAGTTTGTGTTACTATGTAGTTTTTTATTTCTTAACATCTAATATTATGTTCTGTATTTGTGGTCAGTTGACTGTAAATAAAGATTTGATTGATATATGCTTTAATTCCAAGCCTCCCAGTAGCATTTGTGGAGTTGCCTGAGCCCAGCTGTGCTATTTCCTTTCATACTCAGGTGACCATCTTCACAGTAGGTGGGCTCCTAGATGTCATATGCCCAATCCAGTGTTGGATAGTGGCTCTAGCTGCTATAGTATGTGATTTGGACTGAAAGGACCTTAGTTCAAATCCCTGCTAAGCCATAAAGCTCACTGAAGAACCTTAGACCAGTCACTATCTCTCAGCCTAACCTACATCACAGGGGTGCTGGGAAGATAAAGTGGACAGGAAGTGGAACAGCACAAGCTACCCTAAGCTCCTTGAAGGAAACAGAAGATGTAAAAAATGTAATTACTGAGGGTGCCTCCAGATTGTCACTATTTTGCAGGAGGGATTCAAGCACAAACCAGAACTTGCACCGTTCAATTGCCCTACTGGAATAAATTCACTTCAAAAACAAACAGGCTTTTTGCTGTTTGGAAAGTGATAAGTAAATGTTTTGAAAAATGTGGGATGGATGAATGATTAATGGAAAGACATTTAAACACCTTACAAGCAAATCAGGATGGATGCAGGATGAATGTTTACTGTTATATAACCTTCCCACAAACAAATCAGAACAAATGCTCGATAAAGACTGGATTTAGTCTAAAAAAGAATAAGGTTTGTGCAAGCAAATTAGAATGAATGCTGAATAAATAGGTTGCCTGGAGGAGCCCTAGTAGGATATACTGGAATACACAAGCCACCTGCACAGTAACACTGCTAGGTAATTTTAGGGCTCATCCAGACGACTGCAAAATGTGTGACACACCCGCTATGTGTGTTCATTATTTTTCGGTCGTCCAAATCACGTCTCGTGCTGTTACACATTTTCGCGGGTTAAATCCGCTCCTTGCAATACCGGCAAAAATGCGATTTGCTGTTTAAAATCGGGAATCATCCGCTGTGCCTTCAGGAGTTAGGATGCAATACTGTGGACTTTACAGCTGATGGGCGGTTCTTGGGCGTTTCCCCTTGCCCCTTCTCCTCATTCCAGCCAATCATGTATCTGCACTTTTGCACATGTGCGAGAATAAGCCCGGGAAAATTCAACCAATCATTGCATTGGTGGGGTGTTGGGGGAGGTTACAACTACTGCGCAGATGCATTTTATTTTTTGCCAGCCTGCAAACTAGGCGGCCGCTCTGGGTGAGATCCGCAATGCACAGCAAGCAAGAAAGGGGTGGTGGTCGGTTTCAGCCTGCCTCTGGAAAGCTTTGTCAATTTCATTGTACTTGCTGGGGTTTTTGCTTCAAATCAGAAAAGCATACATTAGTTTAAGTGTAATATCGCAAATACAAACTTAGAAAAGGGCTTCTGGTCGGTTTCAAGCCTGCTGGAAAGCTTTGTCAATTTCATTCTCCTGGGAAGGAAAGGGAGAAGGAGGGGGGGTGACACCTTTCTTGCTTTTTTGAGAAATAAGTGCAATTGCCAGCTGTGTATCTCCTTAAATATCCATAAAGGCAGAAAAGCATACATTCATTTAAGCATAATATCGCAAATACAAACAAGGCAGGTGTGAAACCGACCAGCAGCCTTTCCTTCCGAGGCGAGAACTCCTTTATGGCCATATTGTGCTTCGTTGCAAAGGGGGAGAGGAGCATACGTAATTTTTTTGCTGATCAATTGGTTGATAGGGGGAGGTTTTAGAGGCGGAGCTTGGAAAAAGCGAAAAGAATGTAGGAGTCTTACTGCTGCGTGTGCGGGTGCAAACAAGCATGTTTTTTAATTGGGAAAGAGCGAACTAAGAGGCAAAGTGAGGACTATCAGATGACAAACCGAATATGGAAACCGTGGATTATCCCGCTCCATTTGGATAAGCCCTTAGACCCTCAACTTCATGGTCTTTTGGAATGCCTCTCCCAACATGAACCTACCCAGACCCTTAGCTCTTCTTGTGAAGAAGGCTCAAAGGGTGGGACAAGGGAGAGGGCCTTTTCAGTTCCCCACCTGTGGAATACACTCCCCAGTGAGGTCTACCTGGTGCCTTCCTTGACATATTTTTGGTGTCAAGTAAGGACTTACCTTTTTTCCTAGGCATGTGCTAGACTGGGATGATGTTGTCTGTTATTTTTATGCTGCCAAAGCTTTCTGTGGCTGCATTTATTTATTACATTTATATACTGCCCCATAGCCGAAGCTCTATGGGTGGTTTACAGCAATTAAAAACAATAAAAACAAATATACAAATTTTAAAACACAAAAAAAAAATTAAAACCACAATTAAAAAAAATTAAAAACAATTTAAAAAAGCACCCAGCACAGCATTTTGCAACCCCCCCAGATCAGCTGACTGTCAGATTGGAAAGAGCCACGCAGGGTGCTACACACAGCACTTTGCTAGCCCCTTTAGAAGTGAGCCACACCTTTATCTGCTCCACACCTGACATTTTATTTTATTATTATTTATTTATTACATTTATATCCTGCCTTTCTTTTCATGATTCTTTGTCTGTGTTAGAATTGCTTTTAATATGTTTACTTTAATAATATGTTCTTAACCCTTTTTTTAAAAAATGTTTTTAACGTTGTTTTGTTTTAATGTATTTTAAGGTCTTTTTATGATGTTTTAAAGTGTTTTTAGCATGTCTGTTTGCCGCCCTGGGCTCCTGCTGGGAGGAAGGGAGGGATATAAATCTAATAATAATAATAAAAAGGTAAAGGTGTCCTCGCACTTATAGTACGAGTTGTTTCCGACTCTTAGGGTGACGTCTTGCGATGTTTACTAGGCAGACCGTACATATGGGGTAGGATTGCCAGTTCCTTTCCAATAATAATAATAATAATAACAATAATAATAATAATAATTGAAACCCAAGGCAGCTTACATATGGTTCCCAAGTGGTCTCCAATCCAGGCACTGACCAGACCTGACCCTGCTTAGCTTCAGCAGGGAACTGGCCTCATGTGCCTTCAGACCACAGCCTGGGACATCATGTGTGACTTCAGTTGTAGGGCAGGTGGGTGTGGCTTTGCCAAAACGGTCTCATGACACAAATGGGGAGGCCCTGGCAATCCCAATTAGGCACACGGGCCACAGGCTCCCCACCATTAGTGTACAATATACATCCCAATCTAAAACACATTGACTTTGAAGTAAGTTCCATTGATTTCAATGGAATTTACTTCCAAGTTAAGGGGTTTAAATTTGCAGTCTCAGGCATGCCCCTCTTACGTTTTAAAAGTGAAATGAAATGGACTGCCTTCAAGTCGATCCCGACTTATGGTGACCCTATGAATAGGGTGTTCATTGTAAGCGGGATTCAGAGGTGGTTTACCATTGCTGTCCTCTGAGGCTGAGAGGCAGTGACTGGTCCAAGGTCACCCAGTGAGTTTCATGGCTATGTGGGGATTTGAACCCTGGTCTCCCAGGTCGTAGTCCAGCACTCTAACACTACACCACACTGGTTCTTTTTAAAGCCACATTTAATTCACCTTTGTCACCATCATCACCTTAAACGGCTTCTATGTTAATTTTTGGACAGCTAAAAAGAATTAACATGACACCACTAACTTTACACAGGGAGTCTCTGGCAGAACAAGGCACCAACCTTTTGTCTCCTGATTTTCAATCCCTAATTAAGCCAATTCTCCTTGTGATGTACAGAGGAAAAAACAGTCCCCTTTTACCTGGATCTGCTGCTGTAACAGGTTGATTTTGTGCTGCTGCTGGATAAGGTGTTGTTGTTGCTTTGATTTTATAGTATATTTGTTTTTAACATTAATGTCACTTTGGGTAAGTGACGACGACTACTGCTACTGCTACTACTAATAAAAATACCTCCCCTTTTAGATGGCCACATGTATTGCTTCAATTCTGAAGCACACAATTAACATTTAATTTCTCTCCCACATCATTCCTGCTTTACAGCTGCTTTGACATTCCTGACATATTAGATCAAGTAAACAATAACAGCTTGCCAACTCTGAGCATGAGCGGATTTGTATTGTATACACACCTGGGAGCCTGTGGCTCTCCAGATGTTTTAGACTCCAGCTCTCATCAGGCCAATCCAGCATGGCCAATGGCCAGGGATTATGGGAGTTGCGGTTTAGCAGCACCTGGAGGGTGATAGGTTCCATGTCCCTGCACTACAAGAACAGAATTGAGTTTGCTTCCGCTGCCCTGGTGAAAATGTGGTTACTTGGGAAAGAGCACTGTTTGTTACAAAAGGATATTGTTTTTATAAGAAAATATTATAAAACATGCATTGTTCATACATTGCAGGCCACCCTATTTAAATATTTTATTTATTTATTTATTTATTTCATTTTAAAGAAGAACGATGGTGTGGTGACCAGTATCAGCCCAGGTGAGCTCTGGCAGGCTAGCCTAGGTGCTGATTTGAAGCCTGCTTGCTGCAGCCCCATCACCTGTCACTGTCTGGGTGGTCTTTTGCAGGCATGAGCTGTTGGGTCTGGCCTTCAGCATCAAGGTCCAGGCCTAGTTGCACCATTGTCCTTGCATCCCACCTCATCCTGTTGCCTGATCCTTAAAACAGACTAAAGCTAGTTTGCAGCCACAGCCAGTTAACTACTTTTGAATAGCTTCCTCTCATTTGTAGTGCAGAGATACACAGCAGAATGTTCACTCAATAAAAAAAGGGAAGCTTATTTTGGGTCCTATCGTTCAGAAACCAGAGAATAATCTCCCAAGACACTCTCGTTAGTCACTGACCTTAAACAAAAGCGCTGGTTCTGACCTTTAAAGCCCTAAAAAGCCTTGGACCAATATACCTGTGGGACCGCTTACGCCCATATGTACCTGCCCGGGATTTAAGATCATCTCCTCTGCATGCCTGGAATACAAGATGTTAGACTGACAGGCATGCGGGAGAGAGCTTTTTCAGCTGTGCCCCCCAAGCTTTGGAATACCCTACCCCAAGAAGTCTGCTCTGCTCCCTCCCTGTTGGTTTTCCAGAGACTTCTGAAAACAATCTTGTTCTGGAGAGCCTTTGGGAGGGACTGAAGTAGAGCCTGACATTGATTTTATGCCTTCTACGTTAAATTTTACCTTTGTAGTCCCTTTAGTACCACCCCCATATATATTCATATATATGTGTGTATATATATATATATATACATAGTATTTTATGTATTTTAATTTATTTTAATGTTTTTGTGATTTTACTGTTTACAATTTTATTATGTACGTGTTTGATTTTATTTTTGTAAGCTGCCCTGAGTACTTTATTATAGGGTAGAAGGGCGGGCTAGAAATATTTTAAATAAATAAATAAATAAATAATAAAATAAAAGATCTTCAAAGGGAAACTCCAGATTGAAATCAGTGAATAACAATGGAATAAAGATTATGAGTTTTATCTATTAACACTAGTAATATTTATCTAGATATAAGTATAATCATATTTATATTTAATAGATATAATATTTAATTTAAGAATATTTAATTAAATATTTAATTAAATTGCCAATGCCAGGAAGTTTTGTGTTATCATCCAATGTTGCTCTGTGAATTTCTCACTGTAACTTTAGCATATTGTCAGGTTTTTACTGTATGCATTTAATTCCCCTCTAACCCTACTAATTACAATTCTCCCATGCCCACCCCTCCTAGCCAGGGACCCTTTGTAATATATCCCTGCCAACGTAGAATAACATTTCATGCATCTGATGAAGCAGACTCTAGTTCACTAAAGCTTATGTCACAATAAATCTGTCAGGACCCCTACAGATGTCCTTTTTATTGTGCATTCATGATGATTTGTGTTCATCATGGTATCAGGGCAGTTATACTCTATCCTGCTTCCAATACTCTCTGCGCTGCAAAAGTTTTGGGTGGACATACTGCTTTGTTTCCAGTTGATACATGTCCTGTGGCTTCCTGCTGAAACACTGTAACTTTTTATGCCACAAATCTTCCAGTTTATTTTTTGTCCCACTTTCATGCATGAGGGTTCCTCCAGAGAGCAATAATGTGGTAATGTTGGGGAAACATGGCAAAATGGAAATGGACTGCCTTCAAGTAGATTCTGACTTATGGTAACCCTATGAATAGGGTTTTCATGGTAAGCTGTATTCAGAGGGGGTTTACCATTGCCTTCCTCTGAGGCTGAGAGGCAGTGACTGGCCCAAGGTCACCCAGTGAGCTTCATGGCTGTGTGGGGATTCGAACCCTGGTCTCCCAGGTCCTAGTCCAACACCTTAACCACTACACCACAGCAGAGCTTGGAAAAGTTACTTTTTTGAACTACAACTCCCATCAGCCCATTCCAGTGGCCATGCTGGCTGGGGCTGATGGGAGTTGTAGTTCAAAAAAGTAACTTTTCCAAGCTCTCTCGGGAAGCACGGCAGAACAACTAATAAAGTGGAATTATGTGTGGACCATCCAATATAAATCCACCACTAATGCATTATTATTGTCAGTGACATGTTGCAGAATAAACACACAATCCGAAGGGGCCTTTAGTCCTTAAGGTGCCACAAGCTTCAGTTGTTTTTGCTGCAAGAGACTAAACATGGATACTCCTCTGGAAATCTGTATTATAGTGCCAGTACTTCAGCCAACTATAAACATACTTGCCAGTGCTTGCCGTTTATGTAAACACCAAAGCCATTTACACATTCTTCCTTCCTCTGCTGTAAAACGCACACAGCCCTACAGCACAGGAAGTGAACCCTGCACTTTTGTTTCTTTTAACTGTGACAGTGTATCGCTGCTGCTTTTACTTTGCTGTGAGGAAAACCCCGACAAACAGAACTGTTGGTGTGAGTTCCCCAAAAAGGGATGAAAATGGGCTCATAAATTACCTGGCAGATGTACCTGCCCATAGACTCCTACTTATTTTTATTTCATCCATTTATTCCATTTTTTAAAAAAGCATAAATATACAAGTAAAAGCACCTAGTTATTTATTTTTATTTTATTTATAAAAGTATTTATAGGTTGCCTTTTGGGGCATAGATCACCCAAGGCAGATTGCACAGCTGCAACCATTTACAAACATAAGCCAGTTAAAAATAATAAAACAATATAAAATTCCTGCTGACACAGAGAGCTAGTTTAAGATGGATAGCTTTCCTAACAATGAGGGCCTTATTTAGAAGGAAATTTGCTTACAGTTAAATGCTGTTAAAGGAGATTACTGCTGAATAAACATTCATAGCATCATACTATATTTCATTCTCTTTTCCTCTCACAATGGATGCAGCCCTAGAGTTAGGATTCAAGTGAATATGCAGAAAAGAAGGAGCTTGGCCCCCTCAGGTCTGGAATAGCAATCTGCTGCATCAGAGCAGCACAGGACCTTCTTTGGAATACTGCACTAGCCCAGTGCCCTAACTGTGCAACCCTATGCATGTATATTCAGAAGAAACCTTCATTAAGTTCAGCGGCATTTACTCCCTAGAATATTGTATGCTGGATCTCAGACAGAAGACTGCCTCCTATCAGGGCCAGTTTATGCAATTGACAAAATCAAATTGCAAAGCTTTTCAGGGCCTGCACTACTTCAAGCTGCAAGTGGAGGGTTGCATATTTGATTGCCATGGAAATAACTCCATGCAGATAGAAAGCTAACATGTCAGGGTGGAGGAGTCCATCTAAATATCTCTCTAACACACTATTTCTTTAATATACGGAGATGTTTTTCCCCTCCATGGGAGAAACATTCAAACATCTATCTCCACACCAAACCAAGTACAGTCTAAGAAAAGCTGGCCTTCACTGAGCCTTTGGGTGCCTTCAAATTTTCAATGTCACACACTATATCAGTCACTAGGCAGGTGCTCAGCCTCTTCACCAGCAGAATAGCTGCCTGTAGGCAAGGGGGACTTGTATTCCCCCCCAGCCTTAGTTTTCTCTAGTCTAGCATTCAGCATAAAATGGGTCAAGGGACGGCCAATGTGAGCTCAGAGCCACCTGGGGCCTAATCTGAAGTTGCTAACGAGCATTCCAGTCGGATGCTCTGCCAAGAATGCTGTGTGATGCTGGGAAGGTGCCTTGTTAACCAGATAGTGTAGACTTTGGAGCAATTAACTCCCTGCCAGGAAACTAGAGGCTGTGCTTATCAGCTATTATTATGCTGTATGACCTTGGGAAAGAGCTTCCATCACTGGAGTGCTATGCTGGGAAAGCCATGACCTAATCCTTTGCAGCAATTAGTTATTCACAACTGTGCTTGTAAACAATAATCCTATATAATCTGTACTTGTTGTCCAGTTGTGGGTTGTTCAAACCGACAGCAGTTCATGCAAGGTCATGCAGTTTGTTCCACCTTATTGGATGCACCTGAGCGTTCTAAGTTACCTAATAAAACTCTCCTTCTGAGTAAACCTGCTGAGTCTGGCTTATTTGTCTCATCTCCTTGGTATCTCGGAAACCTGAGAGCCCATTGGTCAGGGCATAAACACACCAGAACTTTAATTGCATGAAGCTAAAGTTCTGGTATGCAACACTGAAAAGTGGATTAAAGCATCTGTCACCCTGGCACAACAAATCCAATGTGAAAGGAAAAACAGTTGTTTGCAGTTTGGCAACTGATAGGAAAACACATTGAAAAGTGTGGGATAAAGGAATTGCTAACAGGAAGATGTCTAAATACCCCATAAGCAAACCGGGACAAGTGCTCATTGTTGTATAAGTAACCCACAAACAAATCAGAACAAATGTTCAAGAAAGGCCAGATATAATCTAACCTCTCTGCAAGCTTTGTGCAAGCAAATTTATTTATTATTTATTTATCACATTTATATCCCACCTTTCCTCCAAGGAGCTCAAAGTGGTATATATGGTTCTCCCCTTTCCATTTTACCCTCACAATAATCCTGTGAAGTATGTTAGGCTAAGAGATAGTGACTGGCCCAAGGTAACCCAGGGAGCTTCATGGTTGAGTAGGGATTCGAACCGTGGCCTCCCAGGTCATAGTCCAACACTCTAGCCATTACATTATACTCAACTGAAAGCTAAATAAATAAATAGGTCTTCTGGAGGGACCCCTTGTTATATCCTATGCAACATCATCCCTCTCCTGCACTCCATGCCAACATCCCAGAGTTTAACAGATCCAAAACCTTTCCTTCTCAGTTTCCATCCCCAGATGTCTACGATTCCCTGCTGCACCTGCAGTCAGCACACAGCAGTAGTTTAGGGATGATTATTTTCTTACCATTAGCTCTGCATTCCTGGGGAAAAAAGAGAGAGAGAGAGAGAGAAAGGATTAGTGGGGGAAAGTGGAATCAACATCCCTCCCTGCAGTCCAAGGCAGAAGTATATTTGCCAGAAGCAAAACAGACAGATGGGGTCATGCTGAAGGCTGTGAGGATGTGCAGATTCCACAGATGTTTGCTAGCCAAAAATAGTGAGAAGTAAAAGGAAATAGTTCTTTACACAATGCATATTGAATTGATGGAGATGCTCGTCACAGTAAGCCAGAGTATGGCTTATCATAATTGTGTGAACATGCTGGCTCCTGGTAAGGAGCTTTGCTACTTCCTGGGCTTTTTAGGTCAGTGGGGAATGGCAGCTAAGGCAAGGTTTGGCTTACCATGGAATCCTAACCAGGGATCATGGTTAAGAACTGTCCTCCTTAACCATGGTCTGCAATTCGTAGGACAAATCTTGGCTACAGGTGATAGTTAAGGAGGACAGACCTTTACTGGAATCCCAGGTTCAGAAAATACACTAAACCAATCCCTCAGCTTAGCTCCTGCACTGACCTAAAAAGCCCCATTAGAAGCAGGGCTGGTGCCAGACATGACTGGGCCCTTGGGTGCCAGCCTGCCCTGAGCCTGCAGTGCCATAGCACAACACACACACCCCATATGGCTGGTATGGAGCCAATGGATTGCAGAGAGGGAGCTCCCAGACACTCCCCCCAATACAAACAGCGCAGACTTCAAAAAGCATGCACACACACACACCCTTACCTCTCATATCATGTGAATGCTATCAACCAAGATGGCAGTTGGAGGCATCCATCCCTTAGGGAAGCCCCCTGCCACCATCTTGGGTGATGGCAGGCATAAGCGCACAGCATTCACACTGATGGGAGAGGTAAGTGAGGCATGAGTGCAGGCTTATTGAAGCCCATCCTTTCTTTTTTTTTTTTTTCAATAATTTTTATTCAGATTTTCATAAAACATACAAGACAAAATCATAAAACATTCAAAGACAAAAAACAAAATCAAAAATAGTTAAACAAAAAGAAAAAAAGAAAAAAAAAAACAAAAATAAAAAATAAAGAGTAAAATATTGACTTCCCATTTGTCAAAGATCAAATCAGTTATAAGTCTATAATATATAACAATCCTGTCTCTTAAGTCATATTATAAAATCACTTTCCTCCAGTAGTTATCTTACTTAATCATCAAATCTCATAAACATTACTTTATTCTTTCCACAAAAAGTCAAAGAGAGGTTTCAATTCTTTAAGAAATATATCTATCAATTTTTTTTTCCAGATAAGCATATCGATTAATCCATCTCATTACTAATTATGATAATCTTATTGTCATAACCATAGTCAAAATAAACATTTCAATTAATCCATCACATCAGAATCTGTTAGGTTCAATAATTTCAGTAGCCATTATTCTATTATCTCTATTAGTTCCATTTTCCATCTTCCATCTTCAGTAGTCTTGTTAAGTCCAGTAATTTCAATATCCAATCTTCCATTATCAGTATTCCATAATAATCTTGCTGTCAAAGCCATAGTCATATAGTAAGAGTCTGATGGGAATTACCTCTATCCCAAATATTTTCTTGCCATCCATTCTGAATAGGTTGCTGAAATACTGCTGTAAAATCATATCTCTGTTCTTTTTTTCAAAATACACTGGGTCATCTCTTAAAAGTTTTTCCATTGTCACATGGCTGCAGTTAATTCCATAGATTTTCTCTATATTGGGCTCCATCACATCATTCCAGTCCAGAAGATTATCCATGCCATTGATAACTTTATCTCTAGAATCTTCATTCATTTCTTCAGAGATAACATTGAGTTCCAAACAATAGATTTTATTTCTAAAGTCCATAGACTCCAAATCTTGTTCCTGTTCCACGTTGGTTCCAATCTCCGGGATCTCCTCTCTCACAGGGACCCCTATTCCAGTCTCCAGGGTCTCCTCTCTCACAGGGACCCCTGTTCCAATCTCCGGGGTCTCCTCTCTCACAGGGACCCCTTCCAGGGTCACCTCTCTCACAGGGACCCTTATATCTTTAATCTCCTGCTTCATTTTACTCAATTCAATTTTCGTTATCTCAATCTCATCCATTATTTTCTGAAACATAGTTATTTCCAGATTTTCAGCCACTTTCTTAATTGCCATTTTAAAAGAAAAATATAGGAAAACCACTTCTTATTTCAGCAACAATTGGGTTAATACTCCAAACTTGGTGACATCACAGTATAAACAGAGCAGACAGCCTTATCTCTCCAATAGTTAAGTAAACAAAATGCAGTTCCCAGGATCGAAACAATTAATGGCAATCGTCAAGAAACAGATTCGTCAAAATAAAATAGACCAAAAAGAGAGTAGTCTCAAAACAGTATAATATTTTTCAAAATAAAAATCTGGAATAGAAATCCCTCTTCTGTGTATATCTTTAGAATGCAAATCCAGGACAGCTTTTTGCAACAAAAACAGAGATAAGCTATTAATTAGTGCGTAGCAGAGAGAAGTTATGGCTCCCCAGTGAGATGTCAAAAACTGATCAATCTGGCAAATCTCTTTTAAACAGCAACAATTTAAGTCAAGTAAAAGAAAAATATAGAAAGAAGGGTGCTTGCCTGTTAGTGCGTTCTCTCTTAGAAGATAAGATGAACGTTCGCTTTAACAGATAGAGCTTGCTGTTGAAAATCCGTCCCACCTTCGTCGGCTGGACCTCGTCCCATAAATTAATGAGATCTGGTCGTCCCAACAAAAATAGGCTTTGAGGTTAATCTCTTCGTTTCTCCCTACCCGGGAGAAGTTTAATCAGTCAAAAAAAAAAGAAAAAACTGACTGATATATCTGAATAAGCTTCTTTTGAGGCAGGAGCCCGTCTCAAAAGCAGGCACAGGCTAAGTCACCCTTCCCGGAAGTCCGAAGCCCATCCTTTCTGTATTGGGGGGTGCCCGAGAGCTCCCTCTTCATTATATGCAGCCGGGTTGGGTTGCAGGATCTGACTCTGCTGTGGATCGCAGAATGGGAGTGCCACCTTTGCACCTTAAGGAGAGGCCCCTTAGGGGCCGTCAGACAGGGCCCAACCTGGCCGCCCTCTGGTGCTGGCCCTGATGAGAAGCAAAGTGGCTGTGATCTTCTCTTCAGGAGCCAGCGCATTTGTGCTAAATCATGGTTTGGCTTGGCATGACATGACAATGCAGCCACTGCCACAAGATGAAATGATGGCCAGTGGCCTAGGTGGCAGCCTTAATGGCTCTGTGAAACATCCACATTCAGTCAGAAGCAGTGTGCCCTGACTAGTAGTTGCTCGGGTTCAAACAAAGCATGGTGAGAGGCATTACAATTATGGAATTGGAACAACTACACCAGGGCCCATGCCAACAGTTAGGCTGAGAGAAAGTGGAACTATGAGCTTTCTTTCTTTCTTTTTAAAACGTTAGTCCTACTAGAGGGAAAGTTATGGACCAAAATCTATTTCTTGTCAGATGAGCCAGCCCAGCAGCTCCCATTTTTCCATGTTTTTAGCCAATAAGTAAAGTAAAAACTATGATTGACTTGTTTGAACACCAGCTTATAGGAATTCCAGGTTTCCTAAAGATGTGCTGTTTTCCCCTCCCCTTTATTACACTTTTCTTTCCTGCTTCTGTTTGATTTTTCTAGTCCTTGGAATCTCCATAGTTCTAAAGGGCTACTAGATTGCTCCTCATTGCCCTTCTTAGCAACCAGGATGTATCTTCCCTGTGGTGGGTTCACCTGAAATCAGGTGTTTCCTACAAGTTATTTTCTGCAAGTACATTTACACAGTAATTGTGGGTAGATGCTAAAGAATCACTTTCCCTCAAATGGTAAAAGTGTGAAAACTTTGCAAAGAGGCTTAGGCATGTCTCCTTCTATGGAAGAATCGAAGTCCAGGGGCTCATTAAGAATTCACTGTATCATTAACTTACTGTACAATTATATACATCTCCACTCAGAAATAAGTCTTTTTGTGTTTCATGGGGCTTACTCTCCTAGGTAAGTAGATACAGGATTGCAGCCTTGGCTTTTTTGTGTGTGAGGAAGGGGCAGAAGGGTTAATAGTAAGGATGGGGGTCAGTACCGACGCAAAACAAACAGAACAATACAGGCAGCCCACTATACTTAACATTATTTTATAAAAAAGAGGTATAACATCAAATAATAATTTTAACACAAATTATTTTTAATTTTAAAAATCTATAAATTTAAAAATACTGATAATTATCTCAGTGGTTTTCCCATTGGGACAGAACACTGGAAAGTGGGAACCGTTTTTCTTTTTAATTTACTGAGCAATTAGGGAAAATATGGACTGTATGCTTTTCTGTATGATTCTACTTGTAAAAATAAACATTAAATAAATCATTTTAAAAATGAAAGTAGATCACACTGCTTTCCTCAACCCCAGTGGCTACAGGTGGGGTTGCCAGATCTCTGGTTTTCACCTGGAGACTCCAGATTTTGGGGGTCCGCTCCAGGTCTCCAGGTGGGTCACCTTAATCTCCAGACTCTCAGCTTTAATTTAAAACATTTAAATTTCTAGGTGGTCTGGTTCACAAGATATATACCACAACATCAGCCAATAACCACCCCCAACTTCTGTTAAATCAGCTCGTAGCAGGCTGCTCTAACCCTGCCCTTTCAGGTTCGTAGCCAATAAGTGAAGTCAGGGTTGTGAATTATTGACTTCCAGGCAGTGCCTAGACCCCATTGTAACGCCAGAAAATGGTTGCTTTTTTCTGTTTATCTGAAAATCTCATAAATTGAGTAAGTATATAGCTTTCAGTTTTTTTCTCTCTTGTGTGCAGGAGTTAAAAAGTTTAAATTTTCTTGGACTGTCAAAGAGGGCAGTGTTTTGAAAACCTTCCCAATATGAAACTTTAATCCAATACTTGCTTTTCTGGGAGTAAAGCTGCAATGCTAATGCCACATACCTGGAGTAAACCCTATTGAATTCAACAGGACTTACTATTGAGTAGACATGGTTAGGATTGTTCTGTACATTAATAGGACTTTTGAGTAAACATAGCAAAGAATTGTGTTTGTATTGTAATTTTTTCTCTCCTTCTCCAATCCTATTTTAAAAGCAATTAGGCAGGGGTTACTTAGGTATCACAGTTTTTATTATGTAGGAAATTAATACTGATTTATAAAAAAAAAGTTCTGCAATGACCAACTGGTTTGACAATAAACTATTATATGGGGTGTATGTATTTTTAGATCTGCAGTTTGTGTGTGTATGTGGAGTCTTTCCAACAACCCTTTGAGTAGGGTTGGTGACTGGAAACCAAGGCAACTCACAATAAGAAATAAATCCCTTTAAAATCCAATAACCATAAAAATAAGTATAAACAGTTGCAAAACAGCTTCAAGTGGCATGATTCTGAATTTTGGGTTGGGTGAATTAAGTTCCTTATCACTTGAGGTTGCAGTTCTCTGCACACCTTCCTGTTTGAAACACCTTCCCATTGAAAACATTGGGACTTGCTTCTGAGTAAACAAACACAGGATTGCACTATAAATATCTTTATAGGTTGTGTAAGCAATAAACATCTTTGACAGTCATGCCTTATATAAATATTTCTTCATACTGTGTCCCAATAAGTATTTGATTTCACACTGTGGTTCTAGATTATTATTTCCTCTATATTTTAAGTGTGCCCTTCTTCCTTCGGGTGGTCATGGTTCCCCTTTGTTGTTTTCATCCTGAGGTGCAGATTAGGCTGAGAGACGATGAGTAGCCCATGGTCACCCAGTACACTTTATATCTCATTTCCATTTTGAAAAATGAATTAAAATGATTTACATGCAGGCAAAGTTTATTAAGTAGATCCACACAATACATTTAAAACACATCCAACTTGCATTCAAAGCCCATGACTTCCCCTAAATAATCCTGGGAAGTGTAGTTTCCCCCTCACAGTTATAGTTCTTATCACCTTAACAAACTACAGTTCCGATGATTCTGTGGTATGATTCATGTTCTTCAAATGTGTGTTGAATGTGCTTTAAATTAATGGTGTGGATCTGCCCTAGGTACGATGAGCATTCATTAGTAAATGGAAGAGAACAATTCTAAAATATACGTTTTTAAACAGGGGAAGGGTTGTAGCTCAGTGGTAGGACATATGCTTTGCACGCAAAGGTTCAAAATTCAATTTCTGGAAAATACTATTGCCTGGAATCCTGGAAAGCCAATGCTAGTTCATGTCATCAATACTGAGCTAGGTGGTACCAAACACCCTGAGTCAGTATAAGACAGATTCCTTTGTGCCTAAAATTGGAAAGAGACTCAAGGGCCACAGTGACTCCAAAATTTATTTATATATTTTATTTACAACATTTATATACCACTTTATTCTAAAAAATCTCAGAATGGTTTACAGAAGGAATTAAAACAATAGAATTATTGGCAAAAACAGTTAAAGACAGGTATTTAAAAACATTCAAAATAACAAAACCAACAATGGGTTAAAAACAGATAAATAACACAATAGCTTCTACATGCCTGGATAAGCTTGCCTAAACAAAAAATGATTTTAGCAGGGACTGAAAACAGTACAACGAAGGTGTCTGCCTAATGTCAATAGGCAGGGAGTTCCTTTGAACTGAATTTCTTAAAAGAGCAGAACAAGTACTATGTGGAACCTGTAACATGGAAAGCACACCTTGAACTTGGCCCGGTAGCAAATCAGCAACCAGTGAAGATTTCAGAGCAGAGGTATTAGGTGCTGATATGGTCTCACTCATGTCAGTAATCGTGCCATAGCATTCTCCATTAACTGCAGCCTCCAGGTTAGGTTGTGCTGCATGGGGATTTCTGTGACCTTGGCTGACTGGCTGCCAGGATTTGTTTAATTTTGGGTTTTGGTTATGAATCCTGACTGGTTGTGGGATGCTGAGTTTTCTGCCATACTCATAGGAATCTTGTTGTGGTTGGTATGGTATTACATTTAGGAAATCATCACTGTCTTTTGTTGTTGTTTTTATTTGCAATTCATTTACCTTTAACCTCACTCCCTTACATCCATAGAAGCAACAACAGTGGTTCCATGCACTCAGCTCAATCCCCTTAAACCCACTGATGATGCACCTTGTTGGTTGCATGATGGTTTGTTTCTTGCCCAATAGCGGTAAAAGAGAATTCACATACTGGGAAGTGTGGCTGCTATTGTTGTTCCCAAGCTGCTGCCTGTGAAGGTAGACCAAACCACGTGTTTTCTCTCTCTGTCAATTATTACTCACTGGAATTGGGTTGGTTGTCAAAGTGAGTTTGTTTGTTTGTTTATTTATTGTATTTATATACCGCCCCATGGCCGAAGCTCTCTGGGTGGTTTACAATAACTACAATAACTTTATAGCAGCCCACAGGGTAGACAGAAAAGGTAGAAATTCTTACTCTGATTCATTTCTCAGACCTCTTTCTGAAGTGAAGGGTCAAATCTGTAAAGAAGTTTGGAGCAGCCATGTTAAAAGATAAGGGCAGGGCATTGCAGGCAGGGGTTGCCAACCCTGCTTGGATATCGATATCTTTGCAGAGGATCCCTAGTCAAGCCTTACCAACAGCACAATCCTAACCATATCTACTCAGAGGTAAGTCCTGTTGAGTTCTATGGGGCTTAGTCCCTTAGTAAATGTGTTTAGATGCAGCCTTCAGGGGCACCCATCTTTAGTCCTGAGTGCTCCCATCTAACATCTACACAATCCTAGGCTCCTTACTTCTTACAGTGGCCTTCTGGTGACTGGCCTGGCCTGAAGGCACTTAAACCCTTCTTTCTAGAAGCAAGTTGGCTAGATTAAATGTTCCCTACCCAGGCTCCATCTTTTAGCTAAGATTTCTATCTTAATTTCCAATCAGAGAAATGTTTTTGTTTGAATTGTATGCTCCAAGCAACTGTGGTTGATGCTTAATGTATCATGCTTAATGACATCACTAGAGTCCACCCCATGACATCACTTGGGCCCACCCCCATGACATCACTAGGGCCCACCCCTGAAATCTCAGGGTTTGGGATGCTTCTGACCGGGCAACCCTAGCTACAGGCCTAAGAGATAACTCCTGTTAGGAATCAGTCCCTATGCACACTAGCCTGGGAGTAGACTCAGCTATACACAAGTGGGACTTGTGTATCTAAAACACACAATAATTGGGCCAGATTCAGATTGAAGCCTTGGAGCTAAACTAATATGGGAGGAGGGGCATAAAAACATGACCCTTTCAGATGCATTGTTCTGGTTAAAGAAACCAACATTTGATGTCTATGATACAAGCGCTATGTTTCCTTTTGCAGCCATTTTATACCACCTCCTGTGTCTTTACAACAGTCATGTGAGGTAGGGCAGGCTGAGAGTAGTTGACTGGCCCAAGTCAGGATTGGAAGTTTAAAAATTGGAACAGCATTGACTTTAAAATGTGAAACTTCTCATACTCAAGAGTATTTTTTGTAGTCCATGAAAGCTTATGCTGTAACCACCTTAATCCAGGCTTGGCAAGCAGGCTATTGCACTCATGCCCTGCTTGTGGGCTTCCGAGAGGCAACCGATCAGCCATTCTGAGAAACAGAATGCTGGACTAGATGGACATTTGGACTGATCCAGCAGGGCTAGTCTTACATTCTTTGAAAAAGATCTGTGGTTCTCAGTGCTGGCGAAATGTTAAAAGGCTGGAAGGACAGGACATCAGGGTTCTAGAGATACTAGCCTCTGTGTTTTGATGCCTTGGTTAAACTCAAACTAGCAAAAACATCAGGGCTGGCTCCAGACATTTTACTGCCTGAGATGGATCAGCAAATGGCACTTCCTGCCTCTAATGTAGGGATGGTGGAGAAATTTGTACTTTCTGAAACAATACAGAAACCAAAACACAACCATCCTCAGAAAGGCGCATTTCTCCAGATTTTGCACTGCAGTTCTCCAGCCAAGTAATGTGTACAGAAATGCATATATATTAGTGAAAATAGCATACCAAAACATACTACACTATGAAAACTGCTTCACAAAAATATGTATAAGGTGAAATTGCATTAAAAAAAGTATATATTAGGAGAAATTCGCGCTAAAAGGCTGCTGAATTTTCATGAGGACTTTAAAAAAAATCACAAACGGATGTAGAAATGTGGAGAACTGAACTTAAGAATGGACAAATGAGAAAGCAGAACCAACATATTCACCCATCCCTACTCAAAAGTCGAGGCGCATCAATCAATCAAACTTTACTATAGTCAATGACCAGAACTGAATGAGAACTGCATAAAACATATTCTCCAAATACATAAAATGTGAAGGTGCACAGTACCCAGCGCCATTCACGTTATTTTGGCATTTGAGGCGAGACAATCCCACAAGCACCTCTTCCTCACCCTAATAGAGAAATGTGGTAATGATAAATTAAATAGCTAATAAGATGCTGCCTTTGCATGATACTCAAAATCAGCTGCCTGAAGCAGTTCCCTCGCTCTGCCTAATGGTAGGGCCGGCTTTGAGAAACAAGTTCACAGAAGCTACTAGTTCACCCACACACACAATCCAATATTAGTCATTTGTGGCCTAACAGGGGGAAAAAGCAAGCCAAGTTTTGTAACACTTCTCTGTCTGGTCGCCCACAAGTGATTCTTATCACAGGAAAGTGGCAATTTACAGGCTGCTTCAGCTTCTGTGTTCCATTCTCACCAAGGATGGATTTGGCGATATATACTTAACAAGTCACTACAGATGTAGTTTTCTCCATGTGTATGAGGGTGGTGCGTGTATGAGGGTGGTGCGTATGGTGCGTGTGTACAGGAGAGAGAGAGAGCTCTGATTGTGTAACACCTTAGCAATAACAAACCACTGACAAACCTGTGTTATCACTGAAATGTTACTCAATTAGGTATGTGCCTCTGTGGATGAGAGATGTAGTGGGTTTAAATTAAGACATGCATGAGAATACAGATCCCATTTTAGAGAAGACCCATACCCTTCTGCCTGAGTTGTTCATGACACTGTTATCTGGTCCTGCATCAGGCCCAAAACAGGAGGCCTACAAGGAAGGGATAACTTAATGACAGAGGGGGAAGCCATCTGTAAAAGTGGCATGAGGAATATAAATGAACACAGCTTTTCCTGATATGTAGATGAAATGATGGGTGGTTGTTGTTGTCATGTACCTTCAAGTTGATTATGACATATGGTGACCCTATGAATCAGCGACCTCCAATACCATCTATTGTGAACCACCCTGTTCAGATCTTGTAAGTTCAGATCTGTGGCTTCCTTTATGGAATCAATCCATCTCTTGTCTGGCCTTCCTCTTTTTCTACTCCCTTCTGTTTTTCCCAGCATTATTGTCTTTGCTAGTGAATCATGTCTTCTCATGATGTGTCCAAAGTATGATAACCTCAGTTTCATCATTTTAGCAGTGCATGGTATGTGCAAGGCTCTCCTCCAACACCACATTTCAAATGAGTTGATCTTTCTCTTATCCGCTTTTTTCAGTGTCACATCCATACAAAGAGATCGAGAATACCATGGTCTGAATGATCCTGACTTCAGTGTTCAGTGATACATCTTTACATTTGAGGACCTTTTCTAGTTCTCTCATAGTGTCATAGCGGATGACACGCAGCTCTATCTCTCATTTAAATCTTTACCGAGGTTGGCTGTGGAAACCCTGTCCAAGTGTCTGGAGTCGGTGAGTGGCTGGATGGGAAGGAATAAGCTGAAGCTGAATCCTGACAAAACCGAAGTGCTGTTTGTGGGAGACAAGGGAAGGTTGGGGGATACAGACCTGGTGCTTAACGGGGTACGTTTGCCCCTGAAAGACCAGGTCCGTAGCCTGGGGGTCGTTCTTGACTCCCAGCTGTCCATGGAGGCTCAAGTTTCAGCGTTGAGCCGGGCAGCTCTGTATCAACTTCATCTGATACGGAGGCTACGCCCCTACCTTCCCAACCATCTGCTCCCACCGGTGGTACATGCCCTGGTCACCACTCACCTAGACTACTGTAATGCGCTCTACGTGGGGTTACCCTTGAAAACGGTTCGGAAATTACAACTGGTACAGAATGCGGCGGCTCGTCTGATTAAAGGCAGCCGCCGGCAAGATCACATCACTCCTGTGTTGAAGGAGTTGCACTGGTTACCGGTTGTTTACCAAGCCCAATTCAAGGTGTTGGTCTTAACCTTTAAAACCCTATACGGTTGTGGCTCAGTTTATCTGAAGGAGCGCCTCCAGCATCGGCAGGGATGCCGCTCAACAAGATCAGCCTCAGAAGACCTTCTCTTGATCCCACCGGTTAAAACAGCTAGACTGGTGAGGACTAGAGAGAGGGCCTTCTCAATAGTGGCCCCCACCCTGTGGAATTCTCTCCCAAATGATCTACGCCATGCCCCGTCTATGATGAGCTTCCGCCGGACCTTGAAGACCTGGCTTTTCAGGCAGACTTTTGGGGCGGGTTAGGTTCTTACTGTTTTTTAATTTTTTAAATTGTTTTATGTACTGTTTTTACCTTGTACGTCGCCCAGAGTGGCTGGACAACCAGCCAGGTGGGTGACTAATAAATTTAATAATAAAAATAAATAAATAAATAGCTGCCCTCTCCAGTCCTAGGCTTCTTCTGTTTTCTTGACTATTGTCTCCATTTTGGTTAACAACTGTGCCAAGGTATTGTCAATCCTTGATACGTTCAATGTCCTCGTTGTCAACTTTAACGTTACCTAAATCTTCTGTTATTACTTTAGTCTTCTTGACATTCAGCTGTAGTCCTGCTTTTGTGCTTTTCTCTTTAACTTTCATCAGCATTCATTTCAAATCTTAACTAGTTTCTGCTAGTAGTATGGTATCGTCTGCATATCTTAAATTATTGATATTTGTTCCTCCAATTTTCACACCTCCTTCATCTTGGTCCAATCATGTTTTCCGTATGATATGTTCAGTGTATAGATTAAACAAGAAGGGTGATAAAATACACCCGTCTCACACCCTTTCTGATTGGAAATCAATTGGTTTCTCCATATCCTGTCCTTACAGTAGCCTCTTGTCCAGAGCATAGGTTGCGCATCAGGACAATCAGATGCTGTGGCACCCCCATTTCTTTTAAAGCATTCCATAGTTTTTCATGATCTACACAATCAAATGCTTTGCTGTAATCTATAAAGCACATGGTGATTTCCTCCTGAAATTCCTTGGTCCATTCCATTATCCAATGTATATTTGCTATATGAAAAGCTTCTATTTATTTTTATTTATTTATCGCATTTACATCCCACCTTTTCCCCCAAGGAGCTCAAGGTGGCACATATGGTTCTCCATCTCCTTGTTTGATCGCAACAACAACAACCCTGGGAGATTAGGCTGAGAGGCAGTGACTAGCCCAAGGTCACCCAGTGAGCTTCATGGCCGAGTGGGGATTTGAACCCTGGTCTTGCAGGTCCTAGTGCAACACCCTAACCACTACACCACACTGACTTAATATTGATGTCTACCATATGTTAATGGCATACAAAAAGGTGGTAATTCTATTACCTGAGAGGAAAACATGAGGGACGGGCTCTTTTACAAAAGCATATGAGAAGATAGAACAGGGGGAAGGCATGTACTCCTCCATAATCTTGAGCCTACCTTAACACTGTAACTCTAACGCTCTTTGCTCAAGGGAGCACAGCTTTTGTAATTAAAACCTAAGGAATTTTTATATATCTAGTTGGGGATTTTTTAAAAAAGGCTTGGAGTTTCTGAACCTGGAGTAACTAACTACTGTAAAGAAGCAAAATTACTGTGCACCAGGGTAGGACAGTTATATCTGCCCTGCCACATAGACACACACAAAGGGCAGGGCTCCTTTCTCTTTTACCAGCTGCACAACAGGCAGATATTCAAGACGTTTGCTTTTCCTGACCTGGAAATTTGATGACTGAAAATTGTCACGTGTCAAATTTCTGCAGTCATGCAGTGGTTAGCAGCAGAAATGCCTTGCCAGAGAGGGGGGAAAACTCTAGGTAGGATTAACGGAGTAAGCACCTTTCAGGAGGCCAAGTGCCCTGCTTAGCAATGAAAGAAGCAGATGACAGGAGCAGTGCAAAGGGAGTACCAATGGAGCAAGGGTTACCAACTGACCAGCTCATGTCTTTATTGCCATTTAATGTGCAGAAGTCTGCAGGTGAAGCTTTGCACAGCATGGAGGTAAACATTATCGTAAAGAAATAGCTGCAATTCAGTTGGCTGTGAATGGCACAGGAATAGGGATGAGTTGAAAACCGGGCAATCCTATATGCAGGTGAAAGTGTACAAGAGTAATATTGACAGCTGCTACCCAAAAACAGTTTCTGTGCTTACAACACAGAATTGTGCTTACATTTCTGTGCATAGCAGGAATAGATGCCAATGGAAGAGGAACAGTTGTGCCTGCTAAATATCATGCTGACATTAAGCAACACCAAAAAGGCACTGGAACTCCTTGCCGAGGTAGGCCTGTCTAACACCGTCTCTGATGACCTTCCATTAGTTGGCAAAGACATTTTTATTTAGGCAGATTTTTGGTCCATAAACTGCATTAACTGTTGCAATTGTTTTTTACTGGTTGTTTTTACTGGTGTTTTACCTATATATTTACTTTATATTTTATTATACTGTATCTGAATTATTGCTGATAATCGCCTTGAATACCATTTGGTGGAAAGGAAGGACGTACTTTTTTTTTAAGCAAACACACACATATTTTGTACTGGTTTTTATATATGTAGGCAGGATACAATTTCATAGAGTAAATAAATAAGTAAACAAACAGATTACACAAATAATTTTGCTGAACGTGTAAATTGAGTTCCATTGCAACTCAGCTTTTGAAAAGGGGCTGTTCCTAGCTTGCAGCCTGAGGGTTGATATTATGTCAATTGAATTTCATTCTCAGCAAAGGTATATAGAATGGGGTGGCCCACATGGTGTGCGTGGGCACTCATGGTCCTGCAGAGGCCTTCCCTGGTGCCCACAGCCTTCATCCCCTTGCTGAAATGAGGCTTGAAAGAGCCTCTGTGTAGCCAATTGAAGGCTTTTTCAAGCCTAATTGCTAGCAGGGGGAGAATGAGTGTGCATTATTGTATGGGGGGGTGCATGGTGCCCACAATTGTTCCTCTAGTTTCCTCTAGTGCCCACAGACCCAAAAAGGTTGGCAACCTGGTGTATAGGCAGGGTCGGCCCCAGATATGCCAGGGCCCTTGGGCACAAGCCTGCCCTGGGCCCCAGTGCTCCCCTTCCGCAATTTGCGGCAGTATCGCTGTCGTGCATCGCATGGCGAGAGCTTCAGAGGCCCCTCCATTCCCTTGCTCAACCTACCTTTCTCGGCTGTTGTGCAGTTGCGCGTGCACCACTGCGCTTAACTAAGATGGTGGCTGAGGTTTTCCTAAGGGGCTGAAGCCTCGGCTGCCATCTTGGTTAAGGGCAGCACTGTGCACGCAACCGCACAACAGCCGAGAAAGGTAAGTTGAGCAAGGGAATGGCGGGGGCTCCGGAGCTCTCGCCATGATATCCGCGGCAGCAATCCTGCCGCAAATCACAGAAGGGGAGTAGAGGGGCCCCTGTAGCCCCAGGGCCCCTCAGCCAGAGCCCCACCTGGCCACCCTTTGGAGCCGGCCCTGTGTATAGGAACAGATTGCACATCTTCTGCTTGCTCAGATTTTCAGAAGTTGGCAGGCATGTTCAGTGTGGCCACCAGCAAACCAAATGAGCGGGGCAATTTGGTGAGGTCTGGTAATGTGCCTTTTCCCTAGGAATATTTTGAAATGTTAATGTGAAAATATGCATTTCTCTACAAACCAGAAGGCACTTTTGTTCATGTAGGTAGAAGTGTTTCTTTTCATAGTCATATCACACTTCAGCCTGTTCAAAACATGTATGAGAGAGACAGCAATTATATTGATCATACAGATCCAGCGGGCAGTTAAGCTGCAGTACACAATATAATTCAATACAATTTTGTGGCTTAATACACATAGCCACCTTAGTTTGTTTGTTTTTTTAAGAAAGGCAGCAATACCAATTTCAATACTAAATAAAGAAACTAATAGTGAGAAAATAGGAATTGATGTGCCCATTAAATCAGGACTGGAGAACCTTTGGCTGTCCAGATGTTGCTGAGCTATAACTCCCATTATCCCTGGCCATTGGCCATGTTTGCTGTGGCTGATGGGTGTTGTTCAGCAAAATCTGCATCAAACAGACACCCTGGGAGCACCTTCAGTTCTACATGTGTAGAGAGGAAGGCTGCCTAGACAACAGTGCGTGCATGAATGGAGATTGCCTGGAGTGTAGCAGGGTGGACACAGAGTGCTTGAGGAGCCAAAGAGGTTGCAATTTAATGTCAGTCACTGTCTAATTTCTTTTCAAAAGAGGCGCAAAGTTGCCTCAAAGCCATATCAGGTTGAAACGCTGCCTGCCACCTATTCCCTATTGCATGAGGGTTAGCTGTATTAAGTCAATAGTGAAGCAAATGTGCTCTGTGCGTGCTCACTCACATGCTTATGGCCAAGCTACATTTTACTGGGGCTGGCTCAACCAAAGCACTGGACATAAAAGGAGCTCTGCTGGCCCATCTAGTCCTGCATCCTGTTCTCACAGTGGCCAGCCAGATGCCTTTGGGAAGCCTGAAAACTGGACCTGAGCTCAACAACTTTTCCCACTTGTGATTCCCAGCAACTGGGACTCAGAGGCATGGTGCCTCTGACAGAGGAGGGAGAACACAGCCATGGTGGTGAGTTATGAATTTGTGTAATCTTCTTTTAAAGCTGTCTAGATCAGTGGTCACCACTGCATCTTTTGAGAATAAATTCCATTGTTTAATGATGAAGTAGTACTTTCTTTTGTGTGTCCTCATCCAACATTCAGCTTCACTGGATGGCCCTGAGCTATCGTCCCCACCCCTGCTTTACTTGCCATTTTTCCAAACTAAAAGGCCCCAAAGGTTGTAACCTTTCTTCAAAGGGGAAACGTTGCAACCCCTTCATCATTTTGCTTGCCCTTTTCTGAAACCTGGCAAGTTCTACAATATCCTTTTTGAGGTGAGGCAACCAGAACAGTACACAGAATGCCAAGTGTATATCAGCATCATACTGGCAGTTTTATTTTTTCAGTCCCTTTCCTAATGGTCCCTAACATGGCATTCTCCTTTTTTCACAGCAGCTGCACACAGCCGTGTTAGCAATAGCCAAGAGAAAAACAATGCCGTGGACAAAGGAGCAGGGCGTCTGCCAGATCCTTCTGAGGGACTCCACTGCAGGGGCCTATCCTGCACCTTCACCATGTGCAGCTCCTGCTTCAGTTGCTCCACTGGGGACTACAACCCTACCCTGCTGTCAGCATCACTGATGGACCACTAATCACATTTATGCCATTACTAAGCACACATCCTCTTTTCCCAGCCTCCAGTTCTCCGATCAGTCACACTGGCCGATACATCACGCAACAGCGCATCAGAGCCACATAAAAAGCAAACTGATCACCTCCAGATACCCCAAAGTCAACCACAGGGGAAAGTGGAAGAAGCACAGTGGACACCTGAGACAAGGAGGACATCCTCCCGAAACACACATTTAACAAAAACAAACAGTGGCCTGGGCTTGTGAGCTTCAAATTGCTCAAGGAACGGGCATGACGAAGGGTGCCCAGCTTTTCTCCACGGCTTTCTTTCCCATGAACCAATAATGGGTCAGTGCCCAAGCTTCTGGGACACCCACGTTGTTTAAACTCCTGCACCATACAAATGAGTGGAATATCCATTTTCCTTACTCTCCCTCCCACCTTCCCCAAAATAACAACGTATTACTGCACCAGTAAAGTAAACATCCTTACGAAGTTGGTGAGGAGTCGCAAGCGGGCAGGAGGCAGGTGACTCTGGGGTGCAGCAGACAAAAGGCTCAGCAGGACGTTGGTGAGGAGCAGCAGAGCACTTGGCGTGGGCCTCCCCATGGAATGCCGGGCTGGAGCTCAGCTAGGCCGGAACATGGCTGTTGTTAAACAATCGGAGAGTCAAATCTCAACACACACTTAGGCCAGGCAGCCAGAGGCAAGTCTCCACCCCTCCGTCTCTCCGTTCAGAGCTCTGCCCTGCCCCAACGTAACTCGGCTTGCTTGGCTGCATTCCTTGGCTGCTGCTGCAGCTGTTACAGAAGCCGCTGGATGTTGCTGGGACACCCAGAGAAACCTCGAAACTCAGGGGTTTTTTTCCCCCCCTCGGCCATGATGTCTTTGTGGGATTCCCTGAGAGGACGCAGCAGACCTTGGATTAATCATTGCTAGCCTTTAGTAAGAGGCTAAAGGGCAATCAGCTCCTATGAATTAGCCAACAGTGCGCTCCCCTTCACATAGGTGCTCTACAGTTTTAGAGCCCATCCTATACTCAAGGCTTGTGCCCAGGAGCAAGGTTTCCTTGCAACAAACCTGCAAAGTACGTCGTGGATAGTCTTCTTTTACAGATGGAGAATTGAGGCTGAGGGAATAATGGATAGATATTGCCTATCATATCCTGCTGCTTATAAAGTCCTGTGGGGTCTGAGTGGCCCCTCCTGGCATAAGGCTTTGCTCTAGGGACCTGTTGCCTTATGTCTCTGCACCCAGTTCTTATATTTCTGGGTGATCTTTGCAACTGAAGCAGTAAGTAAACTGGACTTTGAATCCCACATTCTCATATACAGGACCACTGCAACCAGCTCTGAACTTGTGGCAGGGCTCATCTGTAAAATGGGAATAATACTGACCAAGTGGAGAAGAGTTTGAAGAAGAGCAGAAATGAAGTAGCAACCCAAATTTTGCAGCCCTATTTGTGGCCTTTGAAGATGGAGGACTCTTCCCCTTTAGTCAAATATTTGGGATAGGCTACAAACATGGGCAACATCTGCCCATTGTGGTGGGAGGATAAGGGGAAGACAGCTACTCGGTGTAGCCTAGGCAACCAGGCAGCACTTCTGACTTCCTGTCAGCTCTGTGATGTGAGCCACCAAAAAAATAAGGAGTGTCACTTTGCTGCCTAGGTAATGCAAGGACACCGCAATCTTCTAGCACTGTGTTGCAAACCATTGGGAAGATCAGGAACAGCTGGCCTGCTTATGAACATTGCACAAACAGGACAGTTTTGACTAGGGAACGTTATTGATCTTGAAGGACAGATATCCAGTGCTTACTTTGGAGTTCAGGGACATAAAATCTTCAGTTCTTTTTTAAACTTTTCTGACTGAGCTATGTTTCAAACTTTCGTGCACATAAGGAGCTGGGAACTAGTAACTAGCCCTAGCATTGCCACAAATGAACTGAACTAAATATGTTTCAGGGAGCACATTTATTTTTGAGTCACAACCTGAAAATTGATACTGAAGTTTCACTGAGGCGATATTTCTGTTCAGCACCAATTGTCAGGATGAAGTGCGCACAGTATTTTTACATTAGAAACCCAGTATTTAACTGGGACAAAAATAATGCTAATGCAAACTAAAGTCAGGACTAAAAGGGTTGGAAGAGATGAAGGAGGGAAGAAATCCCATCAAGATAAAGTGGGGAGGGGGGAAGGTGACTTTTAAGGAAGGAAGATGGGGAAAGAGGGGAGAGGAGCTTATTTCAGGTTGCCTATCTCTCTGAAATCTCCGATTGTTAGAGCAGATTGCTGTGAATGGGAATTCTTCCTCTAGATATTCCTTCACGGACATCTTTCTTAATTCTCCTCAGCTGGAGCCAGCCTGAACCATCACCCAGATCCTCTCCCAGCCTTGTCCCTCTCAGCCATAATCCTGCCCAGCTTTTTGTCTATCTGTCCTCCCCACACCTCACCATTAGGGATGGGGAAGAAATTCAGTTCACATTTAAAGGTGTACTTATGGAATGCATACTTTTCCAAACTATACATGAACTGCAACACAGCCATCCTTCAAAATCTGCACTTCTCTGAGTTTTGCAATGCGGTTCTCCCGCTAACTAATGTGTACACAAATGCATATACTACATATGGTAGTAAAGGGTGCATATAAATGCACACATTAGTGAAAATAACATACAAAAATATTAGGGAAAATTGCTTTGCAAAAAAATGTGGTTATTAGGAAAACCTGCATGCAAAAATGTGTGTATTAGAAGAAAGTCACACTGAAATGCTGATTAATTTTCATGAGGATTGGGGAACACCCTGATGTCAAAAAGTAGAGAACCAAACTTAAGACTGCAAAAATTATAAACCAAAATGGATGTAGCTGCCCATCCCTACTCACCACAGAACTCTAAGTCTGTTAAAACCCATGCGGAGAATAACAGCATAAACAGACACCGAAAATTGTGTGATAGAGGAATCATGAAGCTCCCTTTGCAACCCCCCCCCCAGTGTTGAACCTTCCTTCCAGAGAGACTCTGATGGTGCTCCTTGTCTGCTGCTGCTTATGTAACTATCAAGGGACACTCCTCCCAAGTCACCTGAGCCTTGCTTTAAGGCTTCAGTGCCAGCATTGCTCTTTTTCTACAGTGATGTTTCCCCACTCCCAGCTTAGAGCAGGGCTTCCCATAATGGATGTGTATGGGTGTGCGTGTGCATGTGCACCGCATGTAAATTGCAGCGCTCCCACAGCACCACAAGCCTGGCTTTACACTGTACACCAAGGGTAGCCAATATGTTGTCCTTCAGATGTTGGACCACAACTCCCATCATCTCTGGCCACTGGCTCGAGGTGTAGGAAGTCTAACCATATCTGGAGAGCACCATGTTGGCTACCCCTGTTATATCCTATATGCACTGCAGACAATGGCAGCACAGCAAAGAGAGTCAGGATCTCTGATGGCATCCAGGTTTGGAGGACAGAGTACTCTGATAAGCATGGGGTTGGAGTTGTATTCTCCAGATGAGAGGGAGAGGTGCCTGAACTAGCAATTCCCAGGGAATAGTTCAGCTCCATGGAATAGCACCAGCTTATGCTTTCAGTTGGATTCCTGCACTGAGTGGAGGGTTGGACTGGATGCCTTTATAGGCCCAACTCTACTATTCTATGATTGGGCTGGGAGAGGCTCCCTGTCTGAAACTTTGGAGGGTTTTACAGCTGAAGCTCAAATTAAAGGGAGAGCTTTTGGGGTCACGTTTGAATACCTCTCTGCTTAAGTCCAGCCCCCCAGAACATGCAATGCTCCCCAGATAGGCTTAAACTTACCAGCCTCTACGTGCTCCCCATCAGAGTGAATTCCCCTCCTCACATCTTTCAGACAGCTACTGCACAGAGTCATCCCTCCTCCACTTTTCTGCTCTGTCCCCACCTACAGAAAGAAAAACCTGATGAAAAACTGAAGTTGGGAAACTGGAACAAGCTGTGGGTGACCTGGTTAGCTGAGGTTTCCTGTAAGGCTGACTCTACAGGTAATGGGGACACTCTACGCCAAGCTAGAAGCCAATGTGGTAAGGGAAGCATGTGCAAAAGCACTGGGCGAGAGACGCAAAGGGAGAGGAGAGGAAGCTCTTCTACCCAGGCTCTGTCAGGTGCCAGCCCTCCTGGCCTGATTCCACCACACCCAAGCCTTGCTCTCTTTTCATATATCCTCACCACATGGGCAATGGCTACATCCAAGGGCACAAATACAAGAAAAGCACATTGATTAGAAGGAGAACCACAAAGCTTACAAAGACCAGACCACCCAGTTTTTGTCCAGACTGGGCAGGGACTGTACTAAGAGTTCAATAGGCTCCAAACATGTTTAATTGCTAAAAGCAAAGGGCTCAACATAGCCTGAAAATAATTTTTTTTCGTGATCTACAATCTCTCTCCAATATACTAATGCTTAGCATGCATAGTGTTCAAAATGCATCACTACATTATTTCAGAGATCCTTTTACAATTACAACGGACTTGTGAGGTAGGTCAGCAGCATTATTTATTTATTACATGAATATCCCACCTTTCTTCCTTGGGGTAGAATACACAGGGTTCCCAGGCAGTTCCCATCCACCACACCCAGATCTGCTTGCCTCCAGTAAGGTGACTACATCATGTGCCAGTTCAGATAGACCAGTGGTTCCCAACTTTATGAGTACAGGACCCCCTTTGTAACCTCAAAAATGTTCACAACCCCCACATTCTAATTTTTGTAATTTTAGTCTCTGTTAATTGAGAAAATACATAATGAAGCATTAAATAATGTCACTCTTTATTCATCACCAAAACAAATATGATGATTATATCTGCCCTGCACCAAAAGTTTCCAGGGTAGATTACAAAAATATAGAACAACTTTTAGCAAATTTTGAAGGAGATAAAAGTAAACCATCCAGAGTCTTGGACAGAGCCTGGTTGATCCCAGGATATTTAGACTCTGGTTTGAAGTGTTCCACCTGTACACAATGATGCCTCCTCTGCAGCCCTTGGCTCAGGAAGCTCCATATGGCAGTAATAATAATATGTCTAACAGAGAGAATGACAACAGGTGAAGCTTTCCCCGTAATTATATTTACATACTAGAAAAGACTTAATTTAGTTTCTGTTTAATTTCTGCCTTCCACACAGCTGTTAAAGCACAAGAGCCCTGCTCTCCTCCAATACCAACTCAAGAGTAAAAACAACAAAATTTGGACAACTGAACACATTTTAAAATATTCTAAAAAATATTTTATATGAACGTATACAACTGTATGAAAGCCTTGATAAACAGCAATAAAAATATACTGAACATGTATTAACATTTTAAAAACTTTCTTTGCCCATCATTTTTTGCTCACTTACTGTCTTAGATCGCCACTAATTCTCAGACAAACCTACCTGATATAGCGGTTGCACCACTGAATTATATAGAACTTCTGAGTAGACCTGGTTGCAACTTACATCCTGGCATTATAGACATAAATTTTTACTTCTTTTAACCAGAACAGCGGCGTCACTAGCGGGAGTGCGGGGGGGTGCGGACCTCCAGTGCGCGCCCTCCCAGGGGCATGGACGAGGTGGCTGGGCTTGCGAGTGCACACTTGAGGCCAGCCACCCCGTCCATGCCCCTGGGAGGGTGCGCGCCGGAGGGGCACCTAGCCGGAGAAGGCCTGGGAACGCTGGCACACCTCCCTCACCCCACCGACACTGCTCCCGCGCTTGCTCGCCTCCAAGGAGTTGGAGCAGCCTTGCTGGGCAACGGCGCAGGGCGGGGCAGCTCTGGGTGTCACCCCCCTCATGGTGACACCTGGGTGCGGGCCGCACCCTCTGTACCCCGGTAGTGACGCCCCTGAACCAGAATGATACATCTTTGTACTATAAAGCCCAATGTCCCCCCCCAAAAAGCAGTACAGCTTCAAAGCTTCAACAGAATAGTCTGCAATTTGATTTATCTGGGAGTAAGCCCAATTAAATATTAAGAGATTTACTTCTGAGTAGACATGTGTACTTTGTACTACAAGTTAACTATATAATGAATGTTTAACGAGTGCCCAGGTGTGTATTCATGGAGGGAAGCTCCGGGACCTCTTGGAGGCCAGGCTTGGCAACCAGGAGGTCTTCTGTATCTTTAAAAGTTGTGCAGGGGGAAGGGAAAATTCCACCTTGTGGTTTTTCCCATTACAGTATTGCAAGAACACCTGCACTTGGCTGACTTTCTCTTCTCCTAAAGATACAGGATCAGTCTCAGGCCAAGAACCTGACAACCCTACCAGGACTCTGTCCCATTAATTTTTGGCAGGCGGACCCCTCCTAGGATCCCTCTGTCTCTACAACCAGAGCCAATCAGTTTGATTGATCTTCCCTTACTGCCACTGACAAAAGAGAGTGGAGGGAGAGGTGCTGGAGCTTAAATAAATCCAGCTGGCCCCTTCTCTTTACGTACTTGCTTGAGTGCTGTACTGCTCAGCTCTCTGCGCAGCAGGAACTGACTGTGCCAGCTGGATGGAAGGGGAAGCGGAAGCGGCTGCATGCACATGCAGTGCAGGCTCACAAGTTGGTGGTGCACAGACCAGCCATTCATTAATTTTTTAAAATTAAAATTAATAAATAATTATTCTCTTGGCTCTTTGCAACCCCCTGGGATGACTTCACAACCCCCAGGATAGAAACCACAGATAGATCATGACCATTCCCTGTCTTACCACTAGGGAATAATGGCTGCCCCATGTCCACTGGGTGACTTCATGGCTGAGATAAGATCTGATCTCCAGGGGAGCTTTCTTGGATCATGCCTCAGTGTCATAGCCACTTCACTACTGATGTGTAAGGAGGACTGACTAATTTTCTGAAAAGACCTGAGCAAATGTCTCTGTCCATGTTCAGAGACACTCGTTCTATTAGTGGGAATAATGGGTTCCAGGCCTTGAGCCACAGCACTGAAAACAGACCCTAGAGATGGATCCCAGCTCAGATTAAATCCCCACCTCCACCCCTATACTACTGAGAGGCACATACTACAGGCTGTGTACACATCAGGGTTTTAATGTGCATGTGAATTGCACAGATCCGATTTGTGTACTTTGGTCCAAACATGAATGCTTTCCATTTAAACCAGTCTTGATGTTTTCTGTCCACATTAGTTGATGGAGCTAAATAGGATGTATTTGAGCAATGTCCCCTCCCCATAGTTACTACTTCCCCACTCTCTGGAAGTTCTGGAAACCTGAGGTCTGTTATGGGCATGCACACAGGTATCTGTTTGCCTGTGCATGTGCACCAATTTTAAAATATTGTTTTGTCTTGGAAAGACAGCACAACAACAAGGTATCACCAAAGCCAAACCTTCAAGCATGTTTCACAGTGGGCAAAAGGGTTAAGTTTTGAACTATTTACCAGATGTACACAAAACAGCAGTTACAAAAATAAAAAATATATTTGTGTGTTGCCCCTGACCCCGCCAAGCAGAGAGCCCACTGAGGAGCATCTCAACAGACAAAGAACAGATGGGCAGGTTAAGGCCCTGGCGCCTCTGATTTCCAGACCTACCCAATACAGGAAGCTGCGGCATGACTCGAAGGAGAACATAAGCAGTACATTTCACACAGCCTAGGCAGAATGGGGAGAGCAATTTGGGTCGAGAGGGGACTTTGGACTTGGAGATAGCATTTTTCTTTCCTCTTTTCCTTTCCTGCCTCCTCTATCTGCAAGGGCCAATTTTATTTTTATTTTTAATACAGCTATCTTATGCATATTCTAAATAAGCTATTAAAATAAGCTATTCTATGCAGTTTTGCACAAAAAAAGTTGTTTTAAAAATAAAATACTGTGGATGTGCTTTCAACAAGGAACTAGGCACACTGGATTTTTTCCTTTGGCTGATGGAAACTAGGAATGGGTGAATACAGCAGGCCATTTTTGCTTTCTCTCTGTTTTTCATTTTTCCATTCAGTTCTCCACATTTCTGCAGCAATTTGCATTTTTTGTAAAAAATCCTTGTGAAAATTCTTTAGTGTTCTAATAAAACTTTTGTATGCAGTTTTGACTAACATACACATTTTTACAAGCAATTTCTCGTAATGTAATGCATTTTTGCATGATTTTCAGTAATATATTAATTTTTAGGCACACTTTCACCTAATATATGTATTTTTGTAAACATTGTTTGGTTGGAGAACTGCATTGTAAAATTTGTTTACGTGCAAATTTCCAAGGATGGCTGCATTTCATTTCTCTTACTGTTACACCAAAAAGGCTCTTTTCATCTGGGGGAAACTCCAAATAATTACCAGATGGGAAACCAGGATATAAAACAACACCTTTATTGATTACCAATATCTTTTGCAAAAGAGAGACGAAGCATTCGGCTATCGCCAGAATACTAGTCTCAAGCATAGCTACACAGATACATTGATATATGGCTCGCACACAGCCCCTCCCATCTTGTTAGCAACACTTTTCAGTGTGCTCCATTGTCTTGCATTTAGAGCGTTCTGGCCTTGAGCGTTCCTCCATGTTCCTAGCACTATCTACTTGGATGGTGTCCCGTTACATGGGGTGAACAAGCTAGCAGAACATCCTGCCTTCACAGCACTTTAGAAATTTTGTTTTTCTGCTTCTATGTGGATCAGGTTAACACATTCTCTGCTGTGTCAAATTAACACTGCACATACTATAATTCCCAAACTATATTTGCCTATTTCATTACATTACTGTTTTGGAAATTGCAACCTTGATACTTTTTCCTTTAAATGTGAACCGAATCAAATTTCTCCCCTATCCCTAATGGAAACAAACTGGATAGATTGGGCTCAGGTGAGAAACAAATGGAAGTAAGGGGTGTTGTGATAAATGGCACCAAGAACATGTCACCACACATAAACTCCTGCTTTCACAATCCACTTCAGTGCTTTCACACTTGGGTAACATGTTATTTTATATTGGATTTTTCCCCTTACTGCATTATCTGCAGATCAGGAAAATCCAGATTAAATGGCGGGCAGGGAGAATGCAAGCTACAACGTCATATGGACGATGTGAAAAACATGTATACACATTGGATGCATCGAATCCACTTTAAACTGCTATATGTACACATCCACAGGGCTAGGCACATAAATTAATTTTGTCTTCTTCTGTTTGGGGTAAAAAAACCACCAGGGTGAAATTATCCTTATGAGACCATTTCCAGAGGGCTAGCCATGTTCGTTTCTTGTAGGAAAAACAACTAAGGAGCTAATGGTAGCTTAAAAACTAACCAATTTATTATGGCATAAGCTTTTGTTGCTCAGAGTCCAGTTAATCAGATGCGTTATATTAAACTGGCAGTTCATGTGTCTGATGAAGAGGCACTCTGAGCAACAAAAGTTTATGCCATTGGTTAGACTTTGAGGTGCCGCTAGCCCCTTTATTGTTAAGCAATTTGTCTCCTAGAGTACAATCACAATGAATGCTTATAGAGGCCCTTTATTTAAATGAAGGCTCATGTACCCCTCTAGGGGTAGGGGATTATCTCAGATTACATGGCCTTTAAGAACAGGAATGGTATAAAATAAACCCATCATGTTGCAAGAGCATTTGTCCATCTATGGGCCTCAGAATACTCTTCTAAGGCAGGAACTAGATATTGTGGGGTGGGGGAGGGACACATACATACACTAAATGTATGAGAGCCAATGTGGCAAAGTGCTGGACTATGACCTTGGAGACCAGGGTTCAAATCCTTACTTGGCCATGAAGCTCTCTGGGTGACCTTGGGCCAGTCACTCCCTCTCAGCCTAACCTACCTCACAGGGTTGTTATGAGGATAAAATGGAGAGGGGGAGAAACATGTACGGCACCTTGAGGTGCATTGGGTATAAATGCAATAATATAAATAAATAATTAGACTTCTCTTACTCTAAACTAGGATTAAGTTGGTAATATGACCCAATTGAGTCAATTGCAGTTTAGGTGTATTACCTGGAGATTGGATGGTCACCCTTTCAAAACCTGACTGAGATGTATATTTCATAATGAAAAGGCCATGGCTCAGTGATAAGAGTACATGTTTTGCATACACAATTAAAAGTTAAGATAATTGGGTATGGGGCAGATCTTTGTCTAAAACCTTAAACATGCACTAAGAGAACTAAACTAGAACGGTCAATAGTAAGGCAGCTTCCTGTGTTCATATCTCTCAGCTAGCTTTCCTGGCCTTGGGTAATACTCTTGTGAGCTAATAATACTACTACTTCACACATTATCTTGCATAATCCTTATAACAACCCTGTAAATAGGGCAGTATGATTATTCCCATATTGCAGATGGGAGAGACTGAGGTTGAGAGATAGCAGCTTGTGTAAAGATCTAGTGAATTCATGGCAGGCATGAGATTCAAAGCAGGGAATCCAGATTTGTGGCTTTGTCTGTTGGCCGTTGCGCTCCACTAGTTCCTACCTTCCCTTCTATAACCTGCTATAAAATTGCTATCTGGATGAAATAACATCTGTGTTCTCAGTGCATTTTAAGAAGGATTGCCAACTGACCAGGGGGAAAAAACCTTGGCTACCCTGCACAGAAATCAGGATATGAGGCCTTTGCAACATAGAGATAAGCACTATCTGTCTTCCCAACATCTGTAGATGACGCTGCTATAAAGGCACAGGAGGAGGAGGTGTTAAAGAAGTTGACAATCCTAATCCCCAGTGATCAACAGCTGTGTAGCCTGTTTCTATACCAGAAGTTAAGTCCCACCAGTGGTGTTGGCAGGGCAGGAATTGGGGGCAGAAATCCAGGGCCCCACTCAGCAGACTAAGCAGCAGGGGCTCAAAATGCAGCAATACTGGCTTACCATATTTTGAAAGTTGAAGCAATACATATTGCCATCTAAAGAAATTCCCCCTCCACACCCCCAGCAAGACCATTAAGTACAGAATCTAAAGTTATTTACCTGCACCACTGAGTTCCACACAACTTGCTTCCAAGTAAAGGTGCATCGAATTGCAGCCTTTAAAACTCTCAAGGCTGGTTTACTCTTCTTCAGTCTGTTGCAGCAGACTTTGAACTGGGCTCAAGTCCGCAAAAAGGTGTGTGTGTGCCTCAATAAATGTGTTAGTGTTTAAAGTAAAACAAGACTTGGTTGGTTGTTGTTGCTTTCCTTCATCATATTTGATTCTACTTTTGCTCCAAATAACTGTCTCAAAAGGGCCCCCCACCCTTTTTAGGTATGAAAGCTCACAACTGTTTTCGCATTTTGGCCCATCATGAAAGCTCACTGCAGCTGTTTCTGTGTATCTCATTCTGTAGTGCCAATACCACTTATATTTACTATATACAATTGGACCTTCACCACCACCCACCCATGAGTCATGCAGAACATGCCTCGTGCTATGGGCCAGGTAGCTTGGAGCTAGCAGATATTGCTGTAGGAATAGATGTCCTTGGATCTACTTCCAGGATGGTATCAGATCACAATTTTTCTCTCCTCAGCTGTATGTTGGGATATGTATTCCATCTCTGTGGTGCTGGCTGCTTTGAATCAAAAGACTGAACAAAGAGGCTGGAGAAGGTTGACATATTAATACAAACACTTTACCTATTACCAGAAATCAAAGCAATTTATTGAACATTGATCCCAAATTTCCTGCCAAAAAAAAAAGTGGGGGGAAAGCTTGCTAACCTTCGAGTGGCTCCAGACTGTCGCTATTTTGTGGGAGGGATTTAAATACACACTGGAACTTTAGGTTTGCATAATTAAGGTGAATTAAACCCCTCTGTCACCCTAGCAAAACAAATATATATATTTTTAAAAATGATCTTATTGACAGGGAAATGCATTGAAAAGTATGGAATGAATGCATGATTAATGGGAAAATGTGTAAACCTCCCCCAAGAAAATCAGGATGAGTGTTCATTGTCATATAACCTCCCTCTAAACAAATCAGAAGAAATGCTCAATAAAGACTGGACATAGACTAACAACCATGTGAACTTTGTGTGAGCAAATCAGCATGAATGCTGAAGAAACAAGTAGTCTGGAGCCCTTTGTATTTGTGGCCTAAGGAGAAAGAGAGCTACCATCCTCAGACAACCAATCAGCAACTGATCAATCATATTGGAAACAAGCACTGTTACACTCATCCCATTTCTCTGAAAAATGAGATGTTCCAGGGTGTGCAGCGTACCCAGATTTGGTTTCTTTTGGAAGGAGGTAATTAGAGATATTATGGTGGTTTGTGATGTTTGAGTTTGGTTACAAACATACAGGTTGAGCATAGATGGAGGCATGAACACTCCAAATGGGTGGCCAAGTTCACTGCTCCCAAATCAGATCTCAAGATAGAAAATCAGCCAACACCCCAAGTATCTGTTGGCTTATAGCAGGGGTGGAGAACCTCAAGCTCAGGGTCCAGATGTAGCCCCCCAGGCTTCTCTAATTTGCCCTCAGAACTCTCCCCAGACCCACCCACACCTCCCACTGTCCCTATTTGGCAATACTTTTCAAGTGTTTTTTGCCTGGCTGGAATGTGACCTTGAATTGATCATGCCTCTTGTTTTCTGGGATGTGTTGGTAGAAGCTAGCCTACTGTACAAAGGTAACATTTATATTCATTGCTCTGCCCAGTATTGCTTCTGGCCCTGCCCACCACTGGCATGCAGGCATTAGAAGGCTGCCCAGAAGGGAACGCAACCCTTAGGCGGAAAGGGGGTTCCCCACCTCTGGCCTGATAGAATCCAAACTCACTTTTTTGTCTGTGTCTTGCTTTGTCTCTCCAAAACTGCAGCCTATTGTCCTTTTCACACATAGACAATTGCCTCCTTCCCCTGACTCAGTTGGTGGGGACTGAGTAGGAATCATCTCCTCTGACAATCACTTAGCCTTCTTGAGCTATCTTATTATCTGAATATCCTATCTGTTAACTTGTACCTTCCCTGACAATAGATGTGCCACTAACAATGTGCCATTACAGATGTGTCCAGTTCTGTTCCATTAACCCTCTTAGCCAAGACCCTAAATTATATAACATTATCATAGTCTGTTTCCTAAACTAAGTTCCAGTTCCAGTGTAATGAAATATAGTGGGACTATACTATGGTTATAAAGTTAAAGAGGAAAGCACAAAAGCAGGACTACAGCTGAACGTCAAAAAGACTAAAGTAATGACAACAGAAGATTTATGTAACTTTACAGGTGACAATGAGGACATTGAACTTGTCAAGGATTATCAATACCTCAGCACAGTGATTAAACAAAATGGAGACAATAGTCAAGAAATCAGAAGAAGGCTAGGACTGGGGAGGGCAGCTGTGAGAGAACTAGAAAAGGTCCTCAAATGCAAAGATGTATCACTGAACACCAAAGTCAGGATCATTCAGACCATGGTATTCCCAATCTCTATGTATGGATGTGAACGTTGGACAGTGAAAAAGGCGGATAAGAGAAAAATCAACTCATTTGAAATGTGGTGCTGGAGGAGAACTTTGAGCATACCATGGACTGTGAAAAAGACAAATAATTGGGTGTTAGAACAAATTAAACCAGAACTGTCACTAGAAGCTAAAATGATGAAACTGAGGTTATCATACTTTGGACACATCATGAGAAGACATGATTCACTAGAAAAGACAATAATGCTGGGAAAAACAGCAGGGAGTAGAAAAAGAGGAAGGCCAAACAAGAGATGGATTGATTCCATAAAAGAAGCCACAGACCTGAACTTACAAGATCTGAGAAGGGTGGTTCATGACAGATACTCTTGGAGGTCGCTGATTCAAAGGGTCTCCATAAGTCGTAATCGACTTGAAGGCACATAACAACAAATGTATGGATGTGAGGGTTGGACAGTGAAAAAAGCAAATAAGAAAGATCAACTCATTTGAAATGTGGTGTTGGAGGAGAGCTTTGCAGATAACATGGACCACGAAAAAGACAAATAATTGCTTATTAGAACAAATTAAACCAGAAACAACATACTATGGTACCAACTCTGCATGTTGTGGTTTTGAATCTTTGGTCTCTATTTGTTACTGGAGCCATTTTCTCATATCATGGACATCTTGCCCCTCATCTCATTGGTATTATTATAAATTAATTTAATTATTCTAATACTGTAAGCCAATATGCACATGTGCAGCCTGAGCCTGTGTATGTTTGATCCGAAGTAGGGCCCACTGTGTTCAGCGGGATTCACTTCCAGACAGGGATGGAAGGATCTGTTAATTTCATTTCTCTCCATTTCTAAGTTTCCCAGTCTTAAATTCAGTTATCCACATTTCTGCAGCAATATGCAATTAAAAAAAATCCTCATGAAAACGTTTCAGCATTTTAGTGTGAATTTGTCCTAATAAACCATTTTGTAAGCAGCTTTTACTAAGGTACACATTTTTGCTAGCCATTTCTCCTAATACAATTCATTTTGTATGTTATTTTCACCAATATATTCATTTTCATGCACACTTTCCCCTAATATATGTATTCTTCGAACCATTATTTGGTTGAAGAACTATACTGCAAAATTCAAATAAGTCCGAATTTCAAAAGATAGCAGCTTTGGTTCTTACATTGTTTTGGAAAGTGTGAGTTTGAAGGGTTTGGCTTTAAATGCAAACTAAATGAAATTTCTCCCCATCACAACTTCCACACAAGTGTGAATAGGATTGTAGCCTTACTTGGTAGCGAGCTCCATTGATTGGTAAGGGTTGAACCATACTCCAGAAATAGTTTTGTCCTGCATGTTTTTTTTTAAAAAAACTTTATATAGCAGCTCTCTGTGTGTGGGATCAAGATCAGGACCCCGGTGAAGGAAGGAAGGAGATTTTATTTAACCCTTTAAGCCCTTGGCTTAAACATTCCCCCTCCTCCCAGTTATTTACAATGAAAGAGGAACTGACATTCAATTTATCAGAATAAGGGCAAGGGTTAATTTACACCAAGTTCATTGGAGTTCAGTTTGGGTACATATGAAGTCATACTAATATTTAACATATTAATAGTTAGAATCCATCAAGTCCTATCAGGGCAGATAACAACCACTTAAATAGTAATGTTCAAACTTCATAATGATAGAAAGCTTAAAAACCAAGAGGCATCACACTAAGGAGCTGCTCCTGTTTGATTGTAGGCGGTATGTAATTAAGTATAATTACTTAAGAGCACCTTTCCCTTATTAACTGAGCAGTACTTAATTTCTAAAATGAGAGGGCCCTAAGTTCAAGCCTGCCTGGAGATGTTCTGGAAGCCACAATGAGCTATGTATGCATGAACTATGTGTGCCTGAATATACTTATAGCTATCTTAGTCTGGGGTCAACTGCCCATACTAACAGATGACAGCCCACCTTGAGAACTTACCTGCTTTAACAGAATTTAACCAGAATTTGGTTTTATTTTTATCCTCTTGGTCAATTGTCAGAAATGGAAAATACAAAGATAGGATATATTTTAGGACCCACTCTATTATTGTGATTGTATTTGTTTGAAACTGATTTTAAAATTGCTGTAACCTGCTCTGGGACCTTGTGGTGAGGGGCAGGTAAGAAATCTAAACAACTACTACTACTACTACAACAGAAGAAATATTCCGTCTGATAACTTTTGGCATGACCTGTCACAGGATGTGCATGTGACTCAAACTACATATGATTCCACCTAAACAGAATCTGATCAGCTATCCAGTTCTACACCAGCTTTCCTCTGCCTGGTGCTGTTCAGTCAGATGTTGTTGGACTCCAGCTCCCATCAGCCTAAGACAGCTTGGGCACTGGTCAGGGATGATGGGAGTTATAGTTCAAAAACAATCTGGAGGGCCCAGGCTGGGAATTCTAGATAGTGCAGTTCTATGCATGATGACTCTGAAGTCCCACCTATGCTTAATGAGGCTTAGTCCTGAGTAACCAGGGGTGTTGTTGTGCAGAGTCTTGGGGGATCTTAGACCCTTTACTTTGTCTGCAACATCCTACAGGCCAATCAGCATGAAAGGGAAGTATGTTAGCCACTGAGAAGAGTCTTCTAACATGCTGCCTTATCCTTTCCTGTGGATTGGAGCCAACCAGAGTAAAAGGAGGTGAGTCAAACACTGAAAAGACCTTTCTCAATAGCTAACACTCCTATTTCATGTTTATTGGTTCCTAGGCATTATCAAGGATCTCATTCTCAACCCCACAGCAAAACAAAAAACAGGGAGGGTCCATGGCTGTGATTAACATGAAGGGACCCTGCACTTCTGAATTTGCCACTATACTATTGTAAGTAACTGTATTTAGGGTCACAGTCTTAAGCTGCAGTCCTACACACACTTATCATGGAGTATGTCCCACTGAGCATAGTGGGACTTGCTTCTAAGTCAACACGCACAGGCTTGCACAGCACTGTTATATAAACAATCAGTTATATAAACAACGTATGCAAGCAACAAGGTATGAAAGCAACGTATACAAATTCCTTTTCTCCAAAAAAGGGAATCTGTTCATCCTGTAACATTGCCATAGTTCTTATGTCATCTCCCATCGATCTTCTTATTATTTTTTGTAAACACTTCCAGCAATCATTGGGTGCTTCAGGTTTTGCAAGTTGCCGGGCTTTAAACTGGTTGTAATTGTCATAGCTGGTTGGGCCCTACTACAAAAGGCCACCCTTAAACTAACTTGTACGTGAAGGAGATCTAATCTGTTCTGAACTGTATGTATTGTGACAATGTGCTTTAAATGCTTGCATTACAGGGGGAGGCAGACAGAGGCAAGCCTCCGCTCGATTCAGCATGAAACGGAAATGGACTGCCTTCAAGTCGATTCCGACTTATGGCAACCCTATGAATAGGATTTTTCATGGTAAGCGGTATTCAGAGGGGGTTTATCACTGCCTTCATCTGGGGCTGAGAGGCAGTGACTGGCCCAAGGTCACCCAGTGAACTTCACGGCTGAGTGGGGATTCGAACCCTGGTCTCCCAGGTCGTAGTCCAACACCTTAACCACTACACCACACTGGCTCTCTCATGGCCCACCTGTTTTTGGAAGGCAAAGTGGGGGTGGGCAAGAATTATGATTTGACCAAAATGGGGGGGGAGAGTAAGGGGTCAGGCTTGTAGATTTTATTAAATCCTCCCTAACTTATGAAGCATGAGGAGATCTTTCAAATTCACATTAGAGATGATGAAAACATTTCAAGTAAATTAATCCAGAATGAAATAAACCAATGGTGATTACCATATGTCATACAGTATGATTTATCTTGCCTGTTAATCACATTGATGGGAATATGTAAATAAAACGGGGTTAAAAAGTATGACAGAACTCAGAAGCCAGTGTGGTATAGTGGTTAGAGTGTTGGACTGGGACCTGGGAGACCAGGGTTCAAACCCCCACTCAGCCATGAAGCTCACTGGGTGATCTTGGGCTAGTCACTGTCTCTCAGCCTAACCCACTTCAGAGGGTTGTTGTGAGAATAAAATTGGGAGGGGGAGAACCCTGTTTGTATGCCACCTTGAGGTCCTTGGAGGAAAGGTAGGATATAAAATAAATAAATAAATAAAAAGAAGCAATCTGCATTTATGAAATGGAGATCTATCTACACCCTCTGAGTCAACAGTTATCTGTTCACACTCTAGAGCTGTTGTATTATTAAGGCCATCTCTGAACCATGGTAATGGGATGAGGAGCATCAGCTCCCTCCTCAGAGCAAATGTATCAAATTGAGTCCATCCAAGTCCTCTTCCTACTGATTTTGTGGTGGGTATGCACACCAATTTTCAGTGTAATCCTAACCATGTCAAGTTAGAAGTAAACCCTATTGAATTAAATGGGGCTTGCTCCCAGGTGAGGTTAAGATTGCAGCCTTAATCTTGAATATCTAATGATGAACCTTTCTTTAGTTCTTGCTATGAGGCTGCATTCACACCATACATTTAATTCACATTAAATGTACATTTTCTGGGAACTGTAGCTTATTCCTCACAGAGCTACAATTCTCAGCATCCTTAACAAACTATAGTTCCAAGGATTCTTTGGGGAGGAGGTGCTTTTAATGTATGACGTGTATGCAGTCTGAGGAATCTCATCTCAATTACGGCACTATTTAATTTCTTTTTAGTTTTAAGATTTGGGCCTGAGGAAAAGCGTATATTGGACTGCAAGCCAGTATTTGGCTCTTACAAAATCTTTAAAACAGGGCTTTTTAAAATGCATAATACTGTATATCTTTGTGACATTAACCATAAATGTAACTGTTAAAATAAAAAATTCAACCTTTTCTGTAAAATAAATTATTTCTTTAAAGTTCCCATATCTTCATATTTCATTGATATCCCTTATCCCTTATAACATAGGCTGAGAAATTGTGACTGGCTGGTCCTATAGGGATGTGCACTCTGGTCTCCCTGTTCTTAGTTCGACACTCTAACCACTTCACCACACAAGCTGGCATGCGGAGGGGCTTCTTCATGTATGAAACAACCCCTACAATTGTTTTCTTTAAAAAAAACAACCCTTTTCAATAAAACAAGTTTTCTTTATTTAAGCCATTAAATTCTGTCTAGGAACATATTTTTTCTTCAAACTACAGTAGGTCCCCGCTTTACGGCGTTCCGCTTTACGGCGTTCCGCATTACGGGGTTCTGCTGATGTGGCAGCTTTCAAGCAGGGGAAATTCCCCGTTTTAAAGCCAATTTTGCTGTTTTGGCATCATTTTTTCACGACGTGGCCCATTATAGTCTATGGGGCCCCACTTTACGGTGATTTCCGCTTTATGGCGGGGGCCTGGTCCCTAACCCACCATATTAGCGGGGCCCTACTGTAAATGCAACATGGTTATTTCTGTTGTTTTCTTACAAAGATGAGTACTAAAATAAAAGTAAAAATAAAAGTAAAAATAAATATCTGTAATCCAAGGTGCTGGCTTTTTTAATATTCAGTAACAAAATAAATTTAGAAAACATAACTCTTTGCATCAGAGAAAAATAAGTAAAAATACCCTCATATTGAGTAACAAAATAAATTTAGAAAACATAAATAACTCTTTACATCAGAGAAAAATACGTAAAAAAACCCCTCTCATATTGAGTAACACAATATATTTAGAAAACATAAATAACTCTTTGCATCAGAGAAAAATACGCCCCAAACCCCCTCTCATATTGAGTAACAAAATTAATTTAGAAAACATAAACAACTCTTTTACATCAGAGAAAAAATGCTATGGTCCTTTTATTCACTTCTGTCAGATGCAGGTATCATCTCTCTTAGTTGTGTTACTTCATTCCTTATTTGTTCAACTTTGTCAAACAGCATCTTAACTGGGGGGGGAAAGAAAAAAACAGAAAAGTTAGAACACAACAAATTCAAACTAAGAGTTGAGGTTTTAATTATAAATTCAAAGCAACATGTGAAATGCATAATAAACATATGGTAGGCAACTAAAATGTACCCTAACGTGTAGCATTGACCTTGCGATCCAGACCACTTATATTCCGCATGATGCCATCAAGGCTTGTGGTCTGTGTGGATTTATTCACCATAGGGTCAGTTTGAACAGCACTGTCTGTGAATGTATGAACTGCGAATAAAAAGTAATGGATATAGTAAATACAATTGCAGAGTGCAATGAAAAATGGGTAAATGCTAGCAGGACTTAAGGGAACACGATGCGTACCTGAGTCATATCCACTTTCCTCCACAGGTTGATGGCGAACGATTACCTCTAGTCTGGGCACATCTTCATCTTACGCACTTAATTCATTTTGTATTTCTTCAGTAATTTTATTTCTTTGGAGTACTCTTCTTCTTGCCGCTAAAAAACATATGTTAATACATAGGTAAGGCTTGGAACATTAATTCCACTTAGGGCCTTTTTTTCAGTGCAAGGGTAATCACAAATTACAAATGTTCTATTAGAAATGGAACAGAGCAAACAAACTTACTATCAAAATTCACATATGTAAACATGCAAGTGTTACGACACTGCAGACTTGGGTAATGTGAAGGAATTAACAATCCTTTTCTATAATTTTTGCAGCAGAAAAATTTTGTTGAGTGTATTTGAAATTTCAATAAAGAATTTAAAAAAAACTCTTTAAGAGACAATACTTACTTGGAGGGTGCCTGTCCTCCCACGATGGCTTCCCACAGGCCTTCCATAGCCATCACATTTGTTTATAGAATGGTGGTCTCTATTCTCTGGGAATCCCCCCCCCATTTTTCCATGGCATCGAAGAATGCACTTTTTATTCTTTTGAATTTGGAGACCACCTGGGCCTTATCCGTTACGTAGCCCTCCTGACTCATTAAGCGAGAGACTTTGACAAATATTTGAGAATTAGGGATAGGAGTGCTAGCCATTATATGCTCTATCCCCTCAGTTTGCAGAATCATCTTCAAACACAATTCCGTCTTATCAGTACGCCAATATGTTCCGCGTCTCTGCCTCCTCCCCATTTTGGTTAGAACACCACCTGGAAAAGACTGCTTACCACATGTCCCAGCACAGGAAGCTGTTGTAATGCAATAGTGCTGTTTTCAAACAGCAAACTGCGCATGTGGTACAATGATAAACAAATATCCCTGCTTCTCCCCACCCCTGTGACTCATATACAATACAAACTGCATATCCAAAATGTCATGTGATTGTTGTTAGAATAGGTAGCAGTTCCATCCAACGGGGGAACTGCAGGGAGACTGCCATGGAGATCTGAAGGCTGAGCTCTAGTGTAAAGGTGGGAGGAGCCTGAGCAGGCACTGTAGATCTTGTAAGCAAGCAGGTTTCTTCTCTCAGCAAAGAAAGCACTATTGAAACATGGTGTTGTGAGAAGTGTATATATTGTGTTGCTTTTTCAGAATATTCTAAGGATAAATAAAATATGTGATTTTATTGTTAAGAATAAGTAGTTAATAAATTGATAGATTGTTTGTAATAGATATGCTATAGAGGCTGAAGTTTAACTTAGATGAAGAAAAGGGACTTTTTCTTAGAATAGGACATCTGTCTGAAGTTCAAATAAAAAGCAGCCAGAACAGACAGATTGCAGTCAAAGTTCCACTTTAAAATAGTAAGGGGATTTACGCTTAAATGATTAAAAGGTGTTTTTATGCTCAGATAATGAAGTAAGATGGCTATCTGGACAATCTGTGGTCAAAGTCTGTTTTAATATAGAAAGGGGGGTTTTGCTTGGCAGAGTCATAGGGAAATTTTACTTTGCTTGTTGTAATGGGAGTGTTCTGAGAATGTTCTGCTTAATTAATGTGCAAGGGAGGGGAGTAAAATACCATATATGGAAAATAATAAATATAGGTATGGGGTAGCTTAAATCTGAGTAATGGGAGATGTAAACAGGGGAGGAGTTTCATGTGACAGGGACAGGCGGCTCTGATAGGCTGTAACCTCTGGAGTACTCTGTCCAATGAGGAAACAGGGGAGGGACCACAGCGTCGCGCTAGAGGATAAAAGATTTGTAGCAATGTTATTTGGGTGTGCCCATCCTGTGGACACCCGCTCTTGCAAGACGTTGCAAGAACGTATAATAAAGCTTTTGAAACTGCTTCACTAAAAATCTTGTCTTGGTCTCTTCAGAACCGTTGTTTCTTACAGATAGGGGCTTGTCCGGGATACAGTCTTTGGAGTGACCACTGGTCCCAGTTCTACTGTGGGAAGACGCGTCCTGTTGACCTTTCAACAGTCCCAGGTAGTAAGGGGGACAGTTTGGTCCTTCAACTGACAAAAAGGTCCCAGGACCTAATTTAATAAGACAGGATTTTGTGAACCAGGGGGAAATTCCTTGGGTGTGAGTCCCTTGGAAAGGAAAGGCCTGGAACGGTAGGCACGCCACCTAGACACGCGTGGAAGTGACCAGGCAACTCCGTGCACGGATCAAGGTAAGAAAAACATTAAAGGCACTGGAAGGTTAGTGTGAGTATTGCCTTGATGGTCAGACTACAAGGTAAGAGGGGTGGGAGTCCCTTCTGAAGGCCCAGGGGGTTTAAACTCCTTGGGAGCTACGTTTCTGGGATTGAAACGTGATACCTTAGTAGAAAAAGGGTGGAAGTCCCTTGGTAAACCAAAGTGTGAGGAGTTAGAGGCTCCCTGACTTTGGTGGTCCAGGTGTGAGGAGTTAGAGGCTCCCTGACCTGGAAAATAGCCAGGGTGTGAGGAGTTGAAGTCTCCCTGACCTTGGTGTCAAAGTGTGAGGAGTTAGAGGCTCCCTGACTTTGGTGGTCCAGGTGTGAGGAGTTAGAGGCTCCCTGATCTTGGTCGAGGACTGGACCTTACTGTCCTGTGTGTGAGACAGGAGGAGTGGGGATAAAGTCCCGGGCTGGACCTGTCTTCTTGTGTGTAAAACAGGAAGAGGAAGGTACTAGCCTTAAAAGTGTGAGTGTGTGTCAGACCTGAATGTGAGTGACTGAGACGTGTTCTAAACACGAAACGAAAGGAAAGAGTGAAAGAAAATCTGATTAATGAATAAAATGGGGAGTAATGTTGAGAGTATGGGAAGACTTGCCTTGTACAAAAGACAAGGACAAGAAGAAAATGATTAGATATTGTTGTTTTGAATGGCCAAGCCAACCCTTACAACCTCCAGCCATACTTTGGCCCAAATTTGGAGCCTTTGAGGCTTGGCTTTGTCAACGTTTAAGTTTTGTTGTTGTTGTTGTTTGTAAACAATAAAGAACCATTCTCACAGGAAGAATCAGATTATGCATCATGTTGGGTGGGAAATGTTCGTGAGAACTCTTATTCTTTAAGATTCAGAAAGATCCAGGATAGAACTAATAAACCAACTAAAAAGACAAGGGAGGTAGAGAAATCTAAAAGTCCTCCCTGGGACCCTCCACCCTATTCAGGAAATATAGAACTGAGGGAACTGCCTGGAGTAGACCTGATTAATTTGGATAAATTGATGGTCTCCCTCAGTCCATCCATAGCTCCCTCTGGCCCCTCATCAACTTCCAGTAAAGTTGCAACAACTCAAACAGAGCCTGATACAAGACCCACTATTAATGACTATTCTACACAAAGGAAGTCACAGGGGGATACAAGTTATGGATGTATGGGTGTTTATACAGTAACTAAACAAGTTAGTTAATGAAAAGGCAAGAGAAACTGCCTTACAGTCAGAACCAATCACAATTAATATATTAGTTCCATCAGTACCAATTATAGAAATTGTCCCCAGTTTCATCAAACAGGAAATAAAACAATTAGAAAATTAGGTTTGAATAATCATTTGGTGTTGTTGGTGTTGGGAATTAAGGATGTGACAAAAGAGATGGACAATGTTGTGAAGTTAAGTCAAGGCCATTAATTTAAGGATCCAATAAGGGTGAGAATTGTGGTCTGGACATTGTACATGTGTTAGAAAGGGTGGTGTGGGACAGGTAATGTCCACATAAGAACATAAGAAGAGCCTGCTGGATCAGGCCAGTGGCCCATCTAGTCCAGCATCCTGTTCTCACAGTGGCCAACCAGGTGCCTGGGGGAAGCCCACAACCACAGAAAACGAATTAAATAAGGAAAAGGAAGAAAAGGAAAATTTAGAAGAAGGCTGTTCCCTTCACTCCAGTGTTTTCAATTGAGAGGTGGAGAAAGTTGTTAGATAAAGAGTGGAATTTGAAAATGAGAACCAAGTGCAGGAGGTCATATTAGGATTCAGACCAAAATTAATGCACCCAAGTTAAGATAAACCCCACAACCCATCCTCTGGATTTTGTAAGGAGATCCCAAACATTATAGAGGATTTGTTGTGGAGAAAAATAAATTGAGAGCAAAAAGAAGTAAAATGTGTATAAAGGTGGTCAGTTTTACCCACTTGTCACTTTTGCAGCAGAAAATAAGAAAGTAAAAAGTCCAAAATGTATGAGAAATATGGCATGTTTTCAGTAGCATTCTTGTCTTTGTGGCATACTCATATAAGCACTTAAAGCAAAAAGCAGCAGTTCCCAGAAGAATCTTTGATTTAGAATTAAAATCATTAAAATGGCTTTGGAAGGTAGGACTTGGTTTTCCAGTTTTGACAACTAGGTCCCCCTAAATGAGAAGAGAGCCTATTAAATTTCTGATAAGTTATAGGATGAATATAAATTTTATTTGGGTTATTAGTGTAGGGCCAATTATTTTAAAAATTTGGAACTGCCATATGATTTTACATGTATATCCCTTACGAGGGAAATTACTCTAATCCTTACTCTATCCTACCCCTTTATTGTCTAATGAGTAAGGATTTATGTATAAACATTCAGGTTCTTAGGAAAACTTGGAATGTTTCTCAGTAGTTATGAAGTAGTGCCTGAGTGGGGACACTCACTCAAGATTAAAAATAATTGAGATAGACAATATTTGGTTATAAGTATATAATCCCAGGAAAGTGAACAATGTCATGAGAAGAGAAAGGGGAGTCATGACTATAGTAATTACATATAAGGAGAATGAGATATAAATGAGTTTGATTGATTTAATTAGGAAATAGTGTTATAAATATTGCTAAATCAAACACAATTTTAAGGTAAATTGTTAGATGAAAAACATTGAGAAATTCTGTATACAGAATTGGCACATGTGTATACTTTAATCATTTGATAGGATAAAAATCATATTAATGTTAGTCTATGAAAAGTAAGGAGAGATATTTAAGAAACTAAAAGGTATTCCTACCGTAGAAACTTCACAGCTGGGCGTCTACTGAAGTGGACTTTCAGCTGTGCCAGTTTCCTTGAAATCCAGTCCAACGGTCATCTGGAAAGTCCAGATCTGAATGGACTTTTGGGGTAACATCCAGTTGAAGAGACTACTTCATTTCTCTCTCTCAACTGAGTGGCAGGGACTTTCCCAGCTGAGCAGGTCGCTCAGGGGAAGGTTCACATGCGTGCGTTGTTGTTTTTTTTACTACAGCCTGACATTTGGCTTAGGAGAAAGCACCTGAAACAGAACCTCTACTTTTTAATATTTAATATGGAGAAACTAGTAGTTTGATAAATTGTTCCAGCACAGGCTGAAAAGACCAACTTTTTAAAAACTGCCCACAAAGGAACTGTTTCTGTGCTAACATAGACAGATTCCTATTTATAGAACAGGAGGAAGTGCCTGTTTGTGACAACGTTATAAAATAAGGGGCAATATAATTATAAAACCAGTGTGGGTTTTAAGTTTGATAATAATAAGTGTTAAATATTGGAGTCCTTTGTAGGGGGAAAGTCATTGTGTCTGGCCCGATGGATGTGGCAGGTGGCCAACTGCCTGGACCAGTGGACCTAGACTGATGTTGTCCTTTCAATGGATTCTTATCTGTATACTGTTTTGCCAGGAAAAAGGGGGTATATGTGAGGGCATGTAAATTTCATGGCAGGACAGTGTCTGGTTATTTATGTGAGAATTTCACTCTAAGGGAATTCTCTGTTTTGTTTTGTTTGGGGATAAGGTAAAATGGAATACTTGGATACCTATCTGGTGTTGTCCTAAGATACTCTTTAACTATAGAAAATATTCTTCTGTGGTTGAGGGGTGTTTTGGGATAATATCAGAGATAATCATGGTATTAAAATTATTTGTATTTTTATGTCAAGAATAATACACATTCATTGCCTCAATACATAATGATAAACAACAAGTATTGGGCAAAAGAATATTTTGGTTTTGTTTTGGGTCATGACAAGGAGGGTGGACATTCACTTCATGACCCAGTGCTTCAGGACTTAATATGTATAGTGGTTGGAAATTATAGACTACCATGTTTGGGGGTGTGGGGAACACACTAACCTTTGAGACCAAGAATCAGTTATTGAAAAATTAGATACTGGCATTATTTTCTTTTATATCCTCTCTAAGGAGAAAAGGGACCTTTGGCCCAAACCCCGTCGTTGGAATTTGCTGTTGATAAGACACAAATAAATTCTTGGACAGACATCACGACTACTCCTTTGAAGGACTACTACAGAATTGGTTTAGAGGATCAAGATTGGACAGATAAAGAAAGATTTAAGAATTTATAACCCCCAGAAATAGATATTCGGACTTCAGGGTGGGGATGGAAGGAAACTTGGGTTAGGACCCCCTTTAAGGAATAAGATTGAATGACAAATGGGAAGAAGGTTACCTGTTATAATAGAAACCAAATTTCTGCCTGTTAGGGAGTGGGGGGGTTTCAACCAATAATATTTGTATACAAGAAACCTGAACACTTAAGACCAAGGGTTCTAGTACAAATACCCCTTGAGATTGGACCTGCACCTGATAGAATACTCCCGGGTAGGGGTTAAACGTATAATGGTCCCTGAGGTGGGCTGTACAGGAATTGTTGGGATTGGAATTGCGATAATAATAATCATTTGTCTGTTGATCATTTTCTTATATCTCTGGTTTTGTGAGGAGATTACCAAAGATGAAGAGATGGATTAGTCTTAACAATGTGAAAGTTAGAATGGGAGTTGTGTTACCTGGGGGAAAATAACATTTGGAATGTTGTTTCCAGATAATAACACTCCCATCAGAGGAAAAAAAAAAGAGCCAAAAATGCCCAAGAAAAGTCATTCAGTCCACCACAGATTGACCTCCATAGGGTAAAAGTCATGGAGGTTCAGGATGGGCAGTTTTGAACAGGAATAGCAATAGGAATAAGTGTTAATTCTTGTGTTTATATTGTTTAACCAGGAAAGGGAAATATATGTCAAAATATAAAATTCATGATAATGGTGAAAAAGCGGCAGGTGGCCAATGCCTGCCAGAAGGTCCGGACCCAGAAAATTAACATGGCCTTTATGACCCTCCGCACCCTCATTCCCCTCAAACCCGTCTCCAAGATTGAGACACTGCGCCTGGCTTCTAGCTATATCGCCCACTTGACCAATGTCCTGCTGTTAGGCGAGGACAGTGAGGAGGGACAACCCTGCCTCAACACCCTCTACAACACCAGGGGCGAGATGGAAGACAAACAGGCTAGGAACATATGCGTATTCTGCCTTAATAACCAGAGGAAGAGGAAGGGGGGCAGCCGGCAGAAGCTTGGTGGGAGGCAGAGGGGCGAGACAGGAGTTCATGAGAAGGTAGGAGGAGTCTAAATTGCAGTTTGGTTAGGACGGTCCTAGCCCGTGTGCTTATATTCAAAATAGAGACAGGATATGGAGAAATAAAATGCCTGGGTAGGATGGGTAAAATATATAGTCGAACTGCTATGCTTGTGCAACAGGCAGGCTAATAGCACAAATAGCTCCCTCCTCTATAGAAGGACCAGACAGTACCACCAAAATAAGTTGCCTGTTGACTCTATACCAGCATGGGAGTGCTTGGAACAATGAGACCTGTCAAGAGCTTTCCCACCAGTTCCCAGCCTTAAAACCTAGAGACGTAAGGGCACCTCCAGTGTTCGCCAGAGTTTCTAGAAACCACCCAAAAGGTGGGAACTTTGGATGGTTGTACAGGAGATGGGTCAAGTAGTTCTTCTCACCTTTAAGTAGCACGGGCAGACTTATGGTGGTATTGCGGAGGTGGAACATTACAGGCTATCCTTCCTGAAGACTGGACAGAGACATGTGCTATAGCACAATTGGCAAAACCATTTACCCTGGCATTTGAACAAATTAAAATGTTTAGTAGAAGAAGTAAAAGACAGGCAATAGATTCTTCATTTGACAAAGGTATTTATATAGACTCTATCAGGTATAGAACTCACTGGGTGGCTGGAGTCCAAATTTGGAAAATAGAAGGGATGGATTTTATATATTTACCTCACTGATAATAGTAGCAGGGGTATTGACTGCTGTAGGATGTTGCATCATATCATGTATACGTGGGTTAGCACAAAAAGTAATAGAGACAGCTGTAATTAAACAAATGCTTTTGAAACCCCCTCCTTATAACGAAAATATGTTGCTCTTAGCAGAATCAGAGGAAGATTCTCTGTCCTTCCAGGAAGCTCGATGTGAGATCATACAAAAACCTGAAGACTTAATGAAAAAGACAACAAAAAGGATGAAATAAAAAAGAGGAGGGATTGTGAGAAGTGTATATATTGTGTTGCTTTTTCAGAATATTCTAAGGATAAATAAAATGTTATTTTATTGTTAAGAATAAGTAGTTAATAAATTGATAGATTGTTTGTAATAGATATGCTATAGAGGCTGAAGTTTAACTTAGATGAAGAAAAGGGACTTTTTCTTAGAATAGGACATCTGTCTGAAGTTCAAATAAAAAGCAGCCAGAACAGACAGATTGCAGTCAAAGTTCCACTTTAAAATAGTAAGGGGATTTACGCTTAAATGATTAAAAGGTGTTTTTATGCTCAGATAATGAAGTAAGATGGCTATCTGGACAATCTGTGGTCAAAGTCTGTTTTAATATAGAAAGGGGGGTTTTGCTTGGCAGAGTCATAGGGAAATTTTACTTTGCTTGTCGTAATGGGAGTGTTCTGAGAATGTTCTGCTTAATTAATGTGCAAGGGAGGGGAGTAAAATACCATATATGGAAAATAATAAATATAGGTATGAGGTAGCTTAAATCTGAGTAATGGGAGATGTAAACAGGGGAGGAGTTTCATGTGACAGGGACAGGCGGCTCTGATAGGCTGTAACCTCTGGAGTACTCTGTCCAATGAGGAAACAGGGGAGGGACCACAGCGTCGCGCTAGAGGATAAAAGATTTGTAGCAATGTCATTTGGGTGTGCCCATCCTGTGGACACCCGCTCTTGCAAGACGTTGCAAGAACGTATAATAAAGCTTTTGAAACTGCTTCACTAAAAATCTTGTCTTGGTCTCTTCAGAACCGTTGTTTCTTACAGTGTCAGAAGTGAATCTGCTTTTCTGAAGAAAAGGAGGGCTCAAGCACTCTTGGATGAAACCGATTATCTAGACCCATTTCAATCGGGTTTCAGGCCTGGTGTCGGCACTGAGACAACCTTGGTCGCCCTGTATGATGACCTATGTCTGGAGAGGGATGGAGGGAGTGTAACTCTGTTGATTCTCCTTGATCTCTCAGCGGCTTTTGATACCATCGACCATGGTATCCTTCTGGAGAGGCTCGCGGAGTTGGGAGTTGGTGGTACTGCTTGGCAGTGGTTCCGCTCCTACTTGGCGGGTCGTCTCCAGAAGGTAGTGCTTGGGGAACATTGCTCGACTCCGTGGATTCTCCAATGTGGAGTCCCGCAGGTGTCGGTTCTGTCTCCCATGCTTTTTAACATCTACATGAAGCCGTTGGGTGCGGTCATCAGGAGATTTGGAGTGCGCTGCCATCAGTATGCTGATGACACGCAGCTCTATTTCTCCTTTGCATCTTCTTCAGGTGAGGCTGTCAATGTGCTGAACCGTTGCCTGGCCGCGATAATGGACTGGATGAGAGCTAACAAACTGAGGCTCAATCCAGACAAGACTGAGATGCTATTGGTGCGGGGTTTCTCTGATCAGATGGTGGATATATACCCTGTCCTGGATGGGGTTACACTCCCCCTAAAGGAGCGGGTTCGTAGTCTGGGAGTTCTTTTAGATCCTTCCCTGTCACTGGAGGCTCAAGTAGCCTCGGTGGCACGGAATGCGTTCTACCATCTTCGGTTGGTAGCCCAGCTACGTCCCTATCTGAGCAGGGAGGACCTCACATCAGTCGTACATGCTCTGGTAACCTCGCGACTGGATTACTGCAATGCGCTCTACGTAGGGCTGCCTCTGAAGACAGTTCGGAAGCTACAGCTTGTGCAAAACGCGGCGGCCAGATTGATAACGAGGACCAAGTGGTCCGAACATATAACACCTGTTCTGGCTCGCCTGCACTGGCTTCCAATTTGCTTCCGGGCCAGATTCAAAGTGCTGGTTTTGACCTATAAAGCCTTATACGGCGCAGGACCACAATATCTGTTGGAACGCCTCTCCCGATACGAACCTGCCCGTACACTGCATTCTACATCAAAGGCCCTCCTCCGAGTTCCGACTCATAGAGAAGCTCGGAGGGTGGTAACAAGAACTAGGGCCTTCTCAGTGGTGGCCCCCGAACTGTGGAACAGTCTCCCTGATGAGGTGCGCTTGGTGCTGACATTGTTATCCTTTCGGCGCCAAGTTAAAACCTTCCTCTTTTCTGAGGCTTTTTAATCTATCTTAATTCAGTTTTAAAATGTGTTGTAATTGTTTTTAGCTTTTTGTATTTTTTGTATTTTTGTTGTATATTATTATTGGATTTTATTGTATATATTTGTATTGCTTTGTTGTACACCGCCCAGAGAGCTATGCTAGTGGGGCGGTATAAAAATGTAATAAATAAATAAATAAATAAGCACCTCTGCTTGCAAAGGCAACAAAAACACTGGTGGCCAGCATGATTCCAGTTCCAGGGCCCATGAACATGGCAGGTGATATTTTTAATAACTGGATGTTTTTCAAAGCGCAGTGGGTGAATTCTGAAATAGCAACAGGATTGGATGGCAAAGATAAACAGATTAGGGTTGCAACACTGCTATCAGTGACGGGAAAAGAATGTCATTTGCTCCAGCAGCACCTTGATATTACAGCAGCAGACAGACAAGATCCTTGCAAATTGCTAAAAGAGCTTCAAAGGCATTTTGAACCTACTAGAAATGTTATATATGAATGCTATCTCTGTAACAAATGTGCCCAAGAACCTGATGAGTATGTTACTAAATTACGCAGAAAGGCAGATTCATGTGCATATAGCACTTTGAAAGAAGAATTGATTAGAGACAGATTGGTTATAGGCATTAAGGACAAGGGAGCACAGATGAGAATGCTCCGAAGGCCTGCCTTGACTCTGCAGGAAGCCATAGACATATGCAAGGCTATTGAACAAACCCTTGTGCAAATGCAAGAAATGCACCCTTCAGAAGCTGATAGCATGCATTATTTCAGCAAATATAGACATTCTAGCATGCATATGCCATTATGCAAAAATAGTGCTGAGCCCAGAAGATTTCAAAGTGAGAGTTGTGGATACTGTGGCAAATGCCCAGCATTTGGAACTATTTGCAGAAGCTGTGATCAAATAAATCATTATGCAAGAGTTTGCAAACAAAATCTGCACAGCATGTGAAACAGATCGGCAATGATGATCTATACAGTAAGTCAGACAGTGATATTTTCTACATGCATGACATCAAAACAGTACATACTAAGGGCTTATCCAAACGGAGTGGGATAATCCATGGTTTCCATATTCGGTTTGTCATCTGATAGTCCTCACTTTGCCTTTTAGTTTGCTCTTTCCCAATTAAAAAAACACACTTTTTTGCACCCGCAATGGTAAGACCCCTACATTCTTTTCGCTTTTTCCAAGCTCTGCCTCTAAAACCTTCCCCTATCAACCAATTGGTCAGCAAAAAAAAATGATGTATGCTCCTCTCCTCCTTTGCAACGAAGCACAATATGGCTGTAAAGAAGTTCTCACCTAGGAAGGAAAGGCTGCTGGTCGGTTTCACGCCTGCCTTGTTTGTATTCTCCCTTTTCTTCCCAGGGAGAATGAAATTGACAAAGCTTTCAGGAGCAGGATTGAAACGACCAGAAGCCCTTTTCTTGCTTGCATTTGTGATATTACACTTAAAGGAATGTATGCTTTTCTGCCTTTATTGATTTTTAAGGAGATACACACGCTGGCAATTGCACTTATTTCTCAAAAAAAGGAAGAAACCTGTCACCCCCCCTTCTCCCTGAAACTGACCAGAACCCCTTTTCTTGTTTGCATTTGTGATATTACACTTAAAGGAATGTATGCTTTTCTGATTTGAAGCAAAAACCCCAGCAAGTACAATGAAATTGACAAAGCTTTCCGGAGGCAGGCTGAAACCTACTACCACCCCTTTCTCGCTTGCTGTGCGTTGCAGATCTCACCCCGAGCGGCCGCCCAGTTTGCAGGCTGGCAAAAAATAAAATGCATCTGCGCAGTAGTTACAGATTCCCCCCCCCCCAACATCCCACCATTGTGATGATTGGTTCAATTTTCCCGGGCTTATTCTTGCACATGCGGAAAAGTGCAGATATATGATTGGCTGGAATAAGGAGAAGGGGCAAGGGGAAAAGCCCAAAACCCGCCCATCAGCTGTAAAGTCCGCAGTATTGCATCCTAACTCCTGAAGGCACAGCGGATGATTCCTGATTTTAAACAGCAAATCGCATTTTTGCCGGTATTGCAAGGAGTGGATTTAACCCGCGAAAATGCGTAACAGCGCGAGACGTCATTTGGACGACCAAAAAATAATGAACACACATAGCGGGTGTGTCACACATTTTGCAGTCGTCTGGATGAGCCCTAAGACAAAAAAGTGGTTTGTCAAACTTGTATTAGCACCTTGCCCAGAAACTTTGCAGTTCTGGCTCAAGCAAGACACTGAATGTCAAATAGACAATGGTGCATCTCAAAATGTAATGAGTTACAGAGATTATCTCAATACTATGCAAGATGGAGAGGCAAAGCCATCACCAAGGAAAGCTAAGCTGAGGCTATATGATGGCACAATTCTCACACCACTAGGTCAATGTGTGCTGCAGGCAGAATATCAAGGAAAAAGATATCAGCTAGAATTCCAGATTGTGAATTCTAGGCAAAAGACCCTCCTCTTAGCAAGCACTAGTGAACGTATGAAACTGATAACATTGAATACTACATAAGACATTCATACACTCAGACTTGAAGCCAACAGTACCTTAGCTGTGGAACAAGTACAAGGTGGCATAGCAAAGGCACAAATTCTTAAAAATTACCATGACATCTTTGAGGGACTTGGCACCTTACATTTCAAAGTGGATGACACTGTGCAACCGGTGCAACATATGCCACGAGGAGTCCCTGGCACATTTAATAGTCTGTGTCTGTGTTAGAATTACTTTTAATATGTTTTCTTTAATAATGTTTTTAACCCCTTTTTAAAAAAAAGATGTTTTTAAAGCTTTTTTAAAAATGTTTTTAACGTTGTTTTGTTTTAATGTATTTTAAGGTCTTTTATGATGTTTTAAAGTGTTTTTAGTGTTTCTGTTTGCCGCCCTGGGCTCCTGCTGGGAGGAAGGGCGGGATATAAATAAATAAATAATATTCATCTCTTATCTTTTTGGCGCCTTTTGAAGACTTTCCTCTTTCAACAAGCCTTTTAAGATGAGACTTATCCCAGTCTGCATCTGTGTTAGAATTGCTTTTTAATATATTTTTAAAAAACAATATGCTTTTAACCCTTTAAAAAAAGATGATTTTAAAGCTTTTTAAAAAAATGTTTTTTAATGTTTTGTTTTAATGTATTTTAAGGCCTGTTTTTATGATGTTTTAAAGTGCTTTTAGCATTTTTGTTTGCCACCCTGGGCTCCTGCTGGGAGGAAGGGTGGGATAGATAGATAGATAGATAGATAGATAGATAGATAGATAGATAGATAGATAGATAGATAGATAGATAGATAGATAGATAGATAGATAGATAGATAGATAGATAGATAGATAGATAGATAGATAGATAGATAGATAGATAGATAGATCATAACTGCAATAAGACAAATGGAAAAAGATGGAATAATTGCCAAAGTGACAGAACCTACCAAGTGGATAAGCAGCACGGTAGCCATAGAGAAACCTGGTAAACTTCGCATCTGTATAGATCCAAGTAATTTAAACAAGGCATTATTACGAGCTCACTACCAGATGCCCACCATAGAAGAAATCTTACCAGAACTTGCCAAGGCAAAAATATTCTGTCTTAGATGCAAAAGATGGGTATTGGCAAATCTTATTAGATGAAGAAAGCAGCCACCTTACTACATTTTGGACCCCAGAAGGACATTATAGGTGGCTGAGAATGCCCTTTGAATAAAACCAGCAGCAGAAGAGTATCAGCGCCACCAACAAGATGCATTGGCAGGTCTCAAAGGAATCAGTGTAATTGCAGATGACATTTTGGTATATGGCTGTGGAGATTCAAGGGAGAATGCCATAGCTGACCATGATCGCAATCTCATCTCCTGGAAAGGGTGAGAAAAGTCAATCTGAAACTCAATAAAAATAAGATGAGGCTATAACTGACTATGTTTGTTTGTTTGTTTGTTTGTTTAAATTGGGATAGGTCTCAACTTAAAAGGCTTGTTGAAAGAGGAAAGTCTTAAATAGGCGCTGAAAAGATAACAGAGATGGCGCCTGCCTAATATTTAAGGGAAGGGAATTCCACAGGGTAGGTGCCACTACACTAAAGGTCCGTTTCCTATATTGTGCAGAACAAACCTCCTGATAAGATGGTATCTGCAGGAGGCCCTCACCTGCAGAGCACAGTGATTGACTGGGCATATAAGGGGTAAGACGGTCTCTCAGGTATCCTTGTCCCAAGCTGTATAGGGCTTTATACACCAAAACTAGAACCTTGAACTTGGCCTGGTAGCTAATGGGCAGCCAGTGCAATTCTTTCAGCAGCGGGGTGACGTGTTGGCAATATCCTGCCCCAGTGAGCAGTCTCGTCACCGCATTTTGCACCAGCTGCAGCTTCCGGACGAACCTCAAGGGCAGCCCCACATAGAGCACATTACAGTAATCCAACCTGGATGTTACCAGTGCATGGACAACAGTGGTCAGGCTATCCCGGCCTAGAAACAGCTGCAGCTGTTTTATCAGCCGAAGCTGGTAAAAGGCACTCCTAGCCACAGAGGTCACCTGGGCCTCTAGTGACAAAGATAGATCCAGGAGCAGCCCCAGACTACGGACCTGCTCTTTCAGAGAGAGTACAACCCCATCCAAAGCATGCAACTGACCAATTATCTGAACTCGGAAACAACCAACCCACAGACTCAGTTTATTGGCCTTCATCCAGCCCACTACCGAGTCCATGCAACGGTCCAGGCCTTGCACGGCCTCTCCCGATTCAGATGTTATGGAGAAATAGAGCTGGGTATCATCAGCATACTGCTGACACCTCGCCCCAAATCTCCTGATGACCGCTCCCAAGGGCTTCATGTGGATGTTAAAGAGCATGGGGGACAAGATGGTACCCTTTGGCACCCGACAGCACAACTGCCAGAGTGATGAAAGACAATCACCTGATGCTATTCTCTGAGAGTGACCCTGGAGATAGGATCGGAACCACTGTAAAACAGTGCCTCCAATACCCATCTCACCATGTCGGCCCAGAAGGATACCATGGTCAATGGTATCAAAAGCCGCTGAGAGATCAAGTAAGAACAACAGGGTCGCACTCCCCTGTCCTTCTCCCGATAAAGGTCATCCATCAGGGCGATCAAGGGCGATTCAGTCCCATAACCAGGCCTGAACCCAGACTGGGACGGGTCAAGATAATCTGTTTCATCCAAGAGTACTTGCAGTTGCTGTGCCACAACCCTCTCAATCACCTTCCCTAAAAAGGGGGTATTTGCAACCGGTCGGTAGTTGTCACAAACCAATGGGTCCAGGGTGGGCTTTTTCAGGAGTGGTCGAATCACCGCCTCTTTCAAGGTGGCTGGAACCACTCTGTCCCGCAACGATGCATTGACTACACCCTGGATCCACTTGGTCAAACTCCCTCAGCAAACTGTAATAAGCCAAGAAGGGCAAGGGTTGAGAGGACATGTTGCTGACCGCATCATCGCAAGCAACTTGTCTATGTCATCAGACCGCATCAACTGAAACCATTCCCAAGAAGTTGCAGCAGAAGTTGCACTGGACACTTCATTGGGGACTACAGTAGATGTGGATGGAGCAACAAGACTGCTACAGAGGCGAGCAACTTTACCCTCAAAGTGCCTTGCAAACAATTCACAGTGGGCCTAAGAAGGTTCTAAGACTCCATTTCCTGGAATTGATGTCAACAGACCCCTGAGAATACAGAAAAGCTCCACCGGACAGCTACTTGAGGATGTGATGGAGGCAGAGAAGTGGGTCTTCTTCGCCACCCTCACCGCCACACAGTAGGCATAATTATGATGTTTTACTCGTGCCCGATCAGCCTCACAGCACGTCTTTTGCCACTTGTGCTCTAGCCGTCATCCAGCCTGTTTCTTTGCCTTTAGCTCACTTGTGTACCAAGGTGCAAGCCGGGCTCCACAATGCCAGAGAGGGCGCTGTGTCAAGAGCCCGATGTGCCTCACTGTTCCACAGCGCGACAAGGGCTTCAACATGGTCACCTGCTCTATCTACTGGGAATTCCCCCAGGGCATTCAGGAATCCAGTGGATTCCATTAGGCTCCGGGGGCAGACCATCTTTATCTGTCCACCACCCCTGCAGGGAAGAATCAGAACCATAAGTCTAAACTTCACCAGGAAGTGATCTGACCATGACAATGGGGTGACATCCACCCCCCCATCTCCAGACCACCCCTTTCTCCATCTGGAGCAAAAAAGAAGTCGAGGGTGTGCCCTGCCCTATGTGTTGGGCCAGTGACAACTTGAGACAGCCCCATGGTCATCGTGGAGGCCATGAAATCCCAAGCCGGAACACTAGAGGCAGCCTCAGCATGGACATTGAAATCACCCAGCACTATCGTTCCGGTCTCCTCCAACACCACAGCCGAGACTGCCTCCGCCAGCTCAGTCAGAGAAGCTGCCAGGCAGCAGGGTGGGCGATACACCAGCAGCAACCCTAGTTAACTTTTTCCTCAGCGAGACACCAGGTGCAGGCCCTCACAGCCAACTCCAAGACAGAGTGGTTTCCTGGTGACAGATGGAAGTTCTGTAGACCACAGCAACTCCTCCCCCCTCCCGTCCCTGTAGCCTGTGCTGGTGTTGCCCCGAGTATCCGGGTTGGCAAAGCTGGGTCAGATCAACTCCTCCAAGCTCACCCACTCAGGTCTCGGTAATGCACACCAAATCAACACCTTCATCCACAATCAAATCATGGATGAGAATGGTCTTATTGTGTACCGATCTGGCGTTAAACAACAACACACGCAGGCCAGTGGGCACAGCAGATGAGCAATGAGGAACCCATCCATGAGAGGAGTTGCAGCAAGGAACAAGGCGCAGATATATGGGACACCTAACATTGCAAGGCTTACAACCAGATCCAGAAAAGTTGAGAGCTATCCAGCAGATGCTTAAACCATCCAGTACGAAATCTCTTCAGCAGTTACTAGGATTTGTTAATTATCTGACTAAATTTCTTCCTTGCTTTTCTGATGTTTGTGAGCCTCTCAGACGACTATTGGATACGGGTGCAACTTGGGTGTGGCTACCTCAACATGATGCAGCCCTCCAACAGATCAAAGACTTGGTTACTAGACATCCCGTGTTGAAGTATTATGACATGAATTAAGATGTCAGCATCCAATGTGACGCCAGTGAAACCAGCCTGGGGGCTGTACTTTTGCAAAAAGGACAGCCTGTTGTTTTTGCATCAAGGTCTTTATCACAGACTGAACGCCATTATGCCCAAATTGAAAAAGAATGCTTAACAATAGTATTTCTCTCTCTATCCCACCAGTTAAAACAGCTAGACTGGTGAGGACTAGGGAGAGGGCTTTTTCAATTGTGGCCCCCACTTTGTGGAATTTCCTCCCAAATTATCTCCGCCATGCCCCCTCTATGATGAGCTTCTGCTGGACCTTGAAAACCTGGCTCTTCTGGCAGGCTTTTGGGGTGGGCTAGGTTTTATTATTGTTGTTGAGATTTTTAATGTTTTAATGTATTTGTATGTTTTTATTTTGTACGTCGCCCAGAGTGGCTGGACAACCAGCCAGATGGGCGACTAATAAATTTAATAAATAAATAAAATAAATTTGCTTGTGAAAAATTTGACCAATATATACGAGGTCAGAAATGCATTAAGCTTGACAGTGATCATAAGCCTCTAGAAGTAATTGCTATCTGCTCCAAAACGCCTCCAACACATGCTTCTTAGGCTACAGTGCTATCCCTTGAAGATACAATATAAAAAAGGGGCTGAGATGTACATAGCGGATCTCCTCTCCAGAGCACCCTTGCCACATGACAGGCACACTGACAATGATAGCTGAGGGGGCCAGGACGTTCCAAGCTCTCCCCCCTCTACCCCCTCTGTAATTTGAGCACTGCTGGTTTTTCATCAAATGCCCCAGGAGAACATGTTAGGACTGCAGGAACCAGAGGGCAAGGTAGAAATAACAGCATTAAGGAGAGCATTGGCCCTGTGAAATCCTGCCCCAATAAAGAAGAGAGAATGTTGTACATGTAAACAACTGAGTAAAAATGCAATTCAAGCAGGAAATTAGCAATTTAATGAAAGGAAAGCAGTAAGGAGGAGGTATATAACCAGAAAACCAAGAAAGTGCGTGGGGAGAGATCATGCAACAAAGTCTCTCTTTTAAAAAAGCGTGGGTGGGGAAAAGTCATCTGGATGTAAGGGACATCAAAGTCAGTTGGATCATGCTGCCCACATCCCAGATTCTATAAAAACTGTGCATCAGTCTAGTTTAAAAACCACAGCTTTTCAAGCAATTTCTTCCACTTTTAATTAAAAACATTTTAACAGAAAACTGGTTTTTCTTGCTAAATGAATGCCACTTGCCCAGCATTTTTCTAGAAAGAAATTATAGGTATCGCAAGAGTCTTTCTTGATTCTACAGATAAGCACACCTTTCAGTTTGTGAACCCACATAATAATGCTCTAAATGTCTTTATTCTCTGTTATCTGGTAAATCAATGTCCCTCTTGCCTTTTGGAGAGAGATGGAGAATGGCTTTCTTAAAATATGGTTCATACAAATTGCTAGAGTGCAACTCTCTCCCCTCCCCAGGTCTTTACAAACTGAGCAGGTGGTGAGATGGTGATGGATGCATCTTGTCCCTAACACACATCCATAGCCCTAAAAGGCCCCATCTGCACCATACATTTAAACCAGTATCATACCATTTTAAACAGTCATGGCTTCCCCCAAAGAATCCTGGGAACTGTCATTTGTTAAGGGTGCCGAGAGTTGTTCCCCTCACAAAGCTACAATTCCCAGAGATTCCTGGGAAGAGAGAATGATTGTTAAACCACTCTGGAAATTATAGCTAGATCTCTTCTCACTTCAACCTTTACTCTCTTGTATTCTGTCATACTATCTAAATCCTGTGTAATCCATACACCAAGGTAAACGTATGGTAAACAAGAATATAGTCAAGTGTCAGGTTATAAAATTAATGTTACAAAGTCATAAAATGTAAAGGTAAAGGTGTCCCCGCACTTGTAGTGCGAGTCGTTTCAGACTCTTAGGGTGACGTCTTGTGACGTTTACTAGTCAGACCATATATATGGGGTGGGATTGCCAGTTCCTTCCCCGGCCTTTCTTTATCCCCCAGCATATTCCGGGTACTCCTCCCAGGAGCTCAAGGTGGCGTACATGTTTCTCCCCATCTCTGTTTTATATTCACAACAACCCTGTGAGGTAAGTTAGGCAGAGAGGCAGTAACTGGTCCAAGGTCACCCAGTGAGTTTTATGGCTGAGTGGAGATCTGAACCTGTCTCCCAGGTTGTAGTCTAACACCCCAACCACTTCGCCACACTGGCTTTTCCAGCTAGATGAAAATGTCTCTGTTTTAGATGTTCATTTTGTATTGTTTTTGTACCTGTATTTATTAATATTTTTGTACTGTTTTTAAAACTATTTTTAGCTGCTTTTATGGTACATTTGTAAATTGAGAAGAATTTAAAAGGTGATTAATAAAAAATAAATACAACTATCTGTTGCACGATAAACAAATACAGCAGATAAAGTACAGCCTTCAGCAATATGTTTATATACATGCATAGACACACCAGAGTTGATAAAAAAATCAACAATTTTTGTAAAGTTTTTTAAATTTAAATCAATTTTTAAAAATTTAAATCAGATTTCAAAATTTTCTTAAAACAATTAGTAAAAAAAGCTTAGGACAAAGATATCTTCATGAATACTAATTATACAACTTCTAATTATATTCTACGAATATGTTGCCTATGGAGATGGGAGATAACTTGATCAGTCCTATTCTGCAGGCGGTGTACATGAAGTTCTGCATACACGGCAGATGCTCTGCCACTGACCTACAGTCCTTCCCCATTTCTGGCAGAAGTCTTGCGCAGCACCTGTTGCAAGAGATCCTTTTAGCTGGAAATGCCGCAGACAGAACCCAGGATCTTCTGCATGCAAGGTATGTGGTCTACCATCTCCCCTAATCTCCCCCCCCCCAGTATGGTAGCTAAATACCCTCAGAAGTCATCCTATAGCCTTTCTGGCATGGGCCTTGCAACTGTCTTGTAACTGTAGGCCTTCATACTAGTGGAAATGAAACATCAGCCTTCATATTATTATTATTGTTGTTAACTTTAATGCAAGTTTCTAACCCTCAAGAAGATAGATTTGATAATATATGGACTTTCAAAACTCTGACTGAGGCTGCAGTCCCATACGCACTTACCTGTGAGTAAGTCCCACTGAACTCCTTGGGGCTTACTTATGAGTAAACATGTATAGAATTGCACTGTGAGAGGCCTAAGGGCAGAATGGTCATCTGAGACTCTTCTTTTCATTAGTTGGAGTGGGCTGTTAATATTGATGTAGTCTCTGCCATGTGTGAAAATGGGAACGGACCACCTTCAAGTCGATCCCGACTTATGGCGACCCTATGAATAGGGTGTTCATGGTAAGCAGTATTCAGAAGGGGTTTTACCATTGCCTTCCTCTGGGGCTGAGAGGTAGTGACTGGCCCAAGGTCACCCAGTGAGCTTCAGGCTGTGTGGGGATTCAAACCCTGGTCTCCCAGGTCGTAGTCCAATACTCTAACCACTTCACCATACTGGCTCTTGCCATGTGTGAAGCCTGGGGTAATTATCTTCCTAAAAAATATCCTGGCAACACTTTTCAAGGGGTGGGGGGACAATCTCTTGAGTGGGATTTCTGTGCCCAACATAGCTCCTTCCTATAACTAGCAGATACAGAACAATAAAGTATGCAAAAAAAAGGCCATATATTGCAAATTTGTGTGATTTTAAAGATTACAAAATTCAGCTTGTCAGGGCAGTATTTTTATTTCCTTATTTTTAAGAGTCCTGCATGAAAGGCAATGCACACAGCAAAGGCAAGAATTAGGGGTGTGTTTTAACAGGCAAAGACTCCGCTCCAAGCTGCAGTGGCATAGTTTATTACCCGCACCGCTGCAGTTTAGCTTCCCTGCAAGAATTGATTTGCAGTTCACAGGGCAGATTATCAAGCATATATACCATCTGACAGCTTGCCTTCGCTTGGAAGAGCCTGCTGTCATGTGAAAGAATGGTGCCATCACTTTTTCAGAAAACCAAGCTATTACTATGAAGTCATTTGTAGATAAAAGCATTTTCAATGTGACAAAGTCCTTTCCATTTCTAAAGGTTTTGGTTTTCCATTCAACATGAATTTTCCTACTTTCACTGAATGTTTGTGGATGAAGTAGAATTCTGATGACTCATAAATGGAAGCAGAGTGATAATTTCTGATTAACAGAGTACAGTAGATCTGAACAAGGAGGATACCACTGAAGAGGTAATCCAGCTCTTTACAGCAGTAACCTCTTCTGCAGGCACAGAATTTTTTCTTCCTTTGGACTAATTTATTCTAAATTGAGAAATAGGGCTGCAATCCAATACACATTTACTTGGGAGTAAGTCCCATTGAACCCAATGGAGCCTAGTTCTGAGTAGACATGTATTGGATTACAGCCTTAGTTGGGAACTGAAAAAAATGGAAAGCTTTTATTTTCCAGACAATGAACAAGAAAGACAAAGGTGAAGAAGATGACTGAATTAACTGTACCACCCAATATTTTAAGTTTCTCATGTTTATTTGGTTGAAATTGCTTACCTTTTATTTTTTAAGCAACTTTACATTTATTTAAAAACTGAAATAGGTAACTATTAAAAAATCCATGTGTGTGTTTTGTTAATGTTGTTGCTTGTTGAAGAAAATTAACCAGAATAACAAACAATCTTATTAGTACAATTTAAAAACCTGTTTGGTGGTACTGATTCTCGGACATCGTGACAAAAATATCTTGATTAATTGAACAGTTGGAGCTAGTTCATCTCCTGAATGTCTTCACAAGTTCATTATTCTTTAGTACTAAAATGACCAAGGTATCATCCCATTTTTTATTAAAATTAATTTGAAAACAATTCAGAATAATTGCTTAGTGTGTACCTACCTTCTAATGAAACCTACATCTCTGAATATGTATTAAGGTTATATTAAACAATAATGTAGTTCTACTAAAAATGATTTAATAAAATCTTCCTCACTAGTGATTTAAACTGTGTTTTAAATCATTGAGTCTTTGAGAGAAGCGATTTAAATCAAATGAACCCTAATGTACACATACACACAGAGCTGCTTTTATTTGCAAATATAACAGAAAAAGACAATGTGGCATGAATGCTTGAGTTATAGTTAGAATCATAGAACGGTAGAGTTGGAAGGGGCCTATAAGGCCATCAAGTCCAACCCCCTGCTCAATGCAGGAATTCAAATCAAAGCATTCCCGACAGATGGCTGTCCAGCTGCCTCTTGGATGCCTCCAGTGTTGGAGAGCCCACTACCTCTCTAGGTAATTGGCTCCATTGTTGTGTGGCTCTAGCAGGCAGCAACAGCAAATAACAGCACAAGCTGACATTAACGATAAGAATATTTCATCAATCCTGATTTAAATGTATAAAATATAGGCAAAAAGGTTTTTAAACAAAATTTATGATTATAAGCCATGTGTTCAAAAACATAGGAAGGGCAGTGAGATCTTCAAACCAGTGTGGTAGTGGATGTTTCTCCTGCCCACTTTGCAGTATAACTCTTAGACACAACGAGGGCCCACAGAACCCACTTTTGTTGTCCATTAGTCCCCACTCCCCACACCACAGGAATGTTTGCGTATGTAGCATTCGTATAGTAAGCCTTGCCATGTTCCTTTCTCTTCTGTTTCTGCTTAATTTTCTTTCCATGTGGACATAAAAATTGTACCAGTCCGACTCCTACCTTTCATTCTGCTGGTAGAGAAAGCAAGTAGCAGTTATGTGTTTTTTAAACACATGGGCAAAGATTTGCTTTCTGCTGCTCCAGCATGCAGAACTAGATCGAGTGGGCTTCAGTTACAGGAGTAGATTTCAGCTAAACATTAGGGCAGGCATCTAGAAGTTGTGGTTCAGCAACTTCTGGCCAAAAGTTCCCCGCATCTGAGCTAGAGTCAAGAGTGAACAGAGTATGCAGCACTGCATAACTTTCCTCTCCGTAACAGCCTGTCTCTTCTCTCCCTCTCTTACATTTGCACACACACAGAAAGTGGAAGAGGAGCAATTGCCAGAAGGGTAAGTCCAGAGAGCCAGAAGCATCCAGAGAGAAGGATGATGCTGAGGGCCACAAGAAATTAGGCCAAGGGCCTCAGGTTCCCCATCTGAACTGTAAGCACAGTGTACTTTAATATTATATATAATTATAATAAAAATGGCTTCAGAAAGGAAATACCAAGTGCACCAGCTTGACTCTGCAGACCAATGGAAGGATTGCTCCTGTGAATCAGCATTGTTATCAACATGCAGTATCTTAGTCCCTCTGCAACTCCTTTGACCCCTTCTCCTCAGGAGGAAAGAACCTGGAATTATCACCAACTGCCAAGGGCTGAAACAGACACCACCATGTTCCTAATTATATTGTGTGTGGGGTTTTTTTGGTGAATTTTAGTTGTAAGCTGCTTTGGGAGGCAGGCTTACCAGAAAAGCAGCAATCCTGTTGCCTTCTTCAGCTTCTCCCTTTGCACAGAAGAGTTTGTTGTTGTTGTTACGTGCCTCCAAGTCGACTACGACTTATGGCGACCCTATGAATCAATGACCTCCAAGAGCATCTGTCATGAACCACCCTGTTCAGATCTTGTAAGTTCAGGTCTGTGGCTTCCTTTACAGAATCAGTCCATCTCTTGTTTGGCCTTCCTCTTTTTCTACTTCATTCTGTTTTTCAAAGCATTATTATCTTTTCTAATGAATCATGTCTTCTCATTACGTGTCCAAAGTATGATAACCTCAGTTTCATCATTTTTGCTTCTAGTGATAGTTCTGGTCTATATAGAGACCTATGTCAGACTACAGTTCTAACCCATAGATCTCCACTTTCTTTCCCGTTGACAATGGCATTCTTTTGGAAAGAAACGCCAACTTTTACAGGCCAGTGGGCACAGTTGGATTTTGAGAAAGAGGCATGGGCACCAATCACAAAATGGTTGCCACGGAAATAACAGAAAATGGCTGCTGTAGGGGCATGGTGTAAAACAAAATGGCTGCCACATCTCCAAAACCAGAAAAATAGACATGCCTATGTATGTGAAAAGGGCTCTTACATCAGCTATCGCCATACTCACTCACTCATAGAGACGCTCTTTGCATATCTCCTCTGTTCAGAATGGGTAGGAGGGTGGTGTCCAGTCCTAGCATCCAATGAAACATGGCCAAGTTTAAGTTCAATGTAGGAGAGGCTGAGCCAGTGCAAAGAGGAACTGAGCAGGAAGAGCAAAGCTGTGGATATTTGAAGGGATATTTACTGAGACCTTAAACAGATACCATAGAAGGAACTGCTGCCCATGGGTATCATGTTGGCAATTCCTGCCTTAGGCACAAGGGCCTGCAGTGCTTTTCCAAGACACAGCAGATGCGAGAGTGAGGGTGGCTCAAACTACAGCAGCTACAGCCAGCAGCTATCATCCCACCCATCCCCAGCTGACAGAAGACCAGGGTGCAGGATTTGGCAAGTTAATTCTTTATTTGGTACACAAGCATGTGGGGTGTGTGCACTAAAACCCATTAGCTGGGAATGAGGCAGCAGCAACAGTCTCTGGGGCACCCAGGCAGCTTGAGGAAAAGGCAAGGGGACATCTGAGCAAAGATGGAAACCCATCTACATGAGTACAGAAAGCAGGCTGGGCTCTGAGAGGCAGTATCAGTCCCACGGGCCAGAGTTCAGTGTTTGGCATACACCAGTCCACTGTTGTCAGGCAAGGGAACAAAAGCAAAGCTTGACAACATCTGAGTGATAGCTGCTTTCTTCTCTGCCTGGAAGGTCATCAAAGCAAGAGGCCTTCCTTCCACCAGAGCAAGGAAAGTGGCCACCCATAGGAAAATAACTGCATATAACATACATCTCTCAATAGGGCTGGTACCTGTAGCATTCTCAACTGGGAGCTCCGAGATGGGTGAATGCAAGGGGACCCCTGGCCTCACCATGGTCAGTTCTCCAACCCAACTAGAATCCAATCAACTCAAGAGCACAGAAAGTGTCAGTCTTCTGAAATGCATAGCTGCCTGGGCATGATTCAGTGTTCATTGAAATCATCAGGAGCCTCCAGCTTCATCTGCCCAAACTGGATGAGGATGACATCTTTTTTCAAGGGCATGGCACTAACTACGTCCCTTTTGCCCAGAAGAACCCATAAATCCCTCCCATAAAGATGGTTGCCCAAGACTGCAACTCCCAGTCCCTGTCTTTGCCAGAGCAATTTGGAAACCCACAGAGGCTCATATTTCACCCTGCTCAAATGGAACCTCTGGCATCTCCCATCAGCTGGGCACGGTGGGGATGACAGAGAACCCCAATAGTACCATCTGCCTCTCCTTCAGTAGGGCACCCCTGAGCTCCCACCCCTGGCCCCAAGACAGTGTTGCATGCATATGAACTCCCAACCACTTGTTCATTTCTTCTTTTTCTCCTGTGTGCTGGTAAACCAGGAGTCCAGTAGCTTCTTACTGTAATAAAGCTGCCAGCCGTGAACTTGCACAGCCACCACCACCAGCAGGTACATGACAGAGACAGCAGAGAAGCCAAAGATGAAACGGTAGGCCTTGCCATGTCGGTAGAGCTGCTGAGCCATAGGGAACATCTCCATGCTGCCATAGAGGAGAGGTGCCACTGAGAAAAGGCCAGTGCTGATCATGGAGATGACCAGGTAGCTAATGTTGTTTCGGGGGAAGGAGAAGAGGCCAAAGAGCGAAGGGATGATGCTGAGCAGATATGGGTACTCCCACTGGTAAGGCATAGCCACCTGGTCGTGGGGCAGTAGCTTGAAGTGGGCAACACACATCTGTGCTGCCACCAGAAGCCACAGCGCTACCTGCATGTAGATCAACTTCTTAATCTCGGACTTGAGGGACACACTGTGGGAAGGAAAGACAGAAGGTGACAATGGTGAGCACAAGTCCATTCTAAAAGGTAGCTGCAAACATGGAGGTAAGATACTCAACAACAAGCGAAGCTGGTAAGGAACTAAGCTGAAAGACACAGGACAGAAGTTAAAAAAAACCCGAAGCAGGGAGTTGACATTTCAGCTGCCATTAAGCCCCTATCTTGATAACAGGCTTCAGATCATAGACTCTCATATCTTATTACCATTTATTATTATTATTATTATTATTATTGTAAATACTGCTTAATGCAAAATATTATTATTATTGACATTGCCTAATACAACTACTATGGAAAAGTTTGTGAGATTCTTATTGACCACATTTTTTGGCATTATTGATAGTCCAATGTAACAGAAGGTATATTATGACTCTTATTCTCAGCCTTCCTCGACCTTGGGTTCCCAGGTGTTCTTGGATTACAGCTCTCATCAGACGATTGGCCATGACGGCTCAGGCTTATGGGACTTGGAGTTCAACATAAATGGTCCTGAAGTTGGGAATGGCTGCTCTGGATCAACAAAACCCTGACTGTAGTCAGCTATGGTGATTGGGATGATAGTATTTTAAAGAATGGAGACTTTGAGAACTGGGTGTGTGTTAACTGAGTTATAATATGCACACATTAAAAAAAGGTGCAGTGGCAATCAAGCTGCCAATTTGTTTTTGGGGGGGGGAGGCTCCTGCACTTGTAACAGGTGCACAGCAAGCCAAAATTCAGTAGAGAAAGCTTTTCCCGGGCTGTAGATGCAGTGGAGAAGGCCTGACCAGCTGAATTTCCATTGTCTGGAAACTATAAAAGGCATAGGAGTACTGCAAGAAAAATAGTTGGCAACCCTATTACTAGGTGGCCAGCTAATCAACTTCTCCCCTCCTACAACCCCTTCTCTTTTTTGTCTCACTACAGATTGATAATGATTAACAAGGCCAATTGTATAATAACATTACATAAATTATGTGAAGGAGCAGCAAGCTTTTCCCCACCCGCCCTTTGAAAAAGGAAACCAACAGAAGGGGGGCGGTGGAAAAACGTAACAACCCAGTCTCAAAGCAATCAGGTAAATGGATCCAGGACCCCACAAAGGAGAATGACTGAGACAGGACATTCGCAGGGAAATGACAGAGAGGTGGTCCTGCATGTTGCGGAGGCTGGGACGAAGTTTGGCTTTTCCGGCTGGCTACACAGGTTACTGCCCCCTACCTCATTTGGTAGTGTTCAGCCACGCGCTCCCGGTGCCGGAAGTTGCTGCCATCGGTTCCAGTGGCCCGAGGTCCCGCGCGGGAAGCCATCTTTCACGCGGAGTAGAAAGCCAACGATAGGGCAAGTGGAAAACCAAAGTACGCATGCGTGAAAACTGATTCATTGAGGCTTTCTCGCTGCAGCCCTGTTCGCTCCGCCTTTGCGTTTTGAAACAGCGGCTATTCTACGCCTTTGGAGGCTACACTCTATGGTCAGTGCAAGGAAGGGATTCTTGGCTCGTACTGCCCTTATCGGAAGCTTACCCGGCCTCTCTAGTTTTCCTTTTGGGTAACTCTACCCAATCCCTGTTGAACGGAAGGACGGGGTGGAACTAAACCGTAGCCACCACCTCCTGTGGAACTATAACTCCCAGCCATCATAGCGCTATTTTAAGTTCCCACACCTCTACGGGGTTGCTCTACGCACGCGCCTGCGTGGATGAAACCAGCTGGGTTTTTTCCTGGCGCCTCGTGATGTTCCACTCAAACCGTTGGCGCCTGCTTTACAGATGTGGGAGACTGCGGGCGTCGTTTAGTTCACATTGGTAAGAGGTTGCTGAGGAAACAGGATGGAAGAGCAAGTTCTCGGCAGGAAGCTGGGTTGTCACTTTCTATCCCTCTCTTTTTGGCAAGTCTTCTCTTACTGTGTTGTGTGACAGGTAGAAATTCAACAGGCATGGCTCTACCCAGCATGGAGATGTAGTGATGGGAGGAGGAATCACCTATTTAACGTCTGTCTCAAAACAGATGTAGAAACAAAGGTGGCAACAATGAGCATAAGCCCAAGACATTGCTCCTGGTTTAAGTTACTGGAGGGGAGTTCTTGTCTCTTTCCCTCCACGCACTTAACGCATCTCACCAACATCCTAGTGAATGGATAAAGAGGGTGTGTAGGAATTAGGGCTCATTCCCTAGGGGCTTAGCTTTGGAACTTGATTGTAGTGCCAAAGCTCAATTCTGAGAAGTAATGGTAAAGAAAAATGCCTCCAAACACATACAGAGTGCCTTTCTCTTTCATCAGTAAGCCCTATCTGACTTAGAAGGTAGGATTTCTTAAGTAGGTATGATTTTTAGGCAAGATTGAGCCACTCTTTACCCCCTAAACAAATCCCTTGGGATGCTTGGATATGGTGAGATGGGGGCTAAGTGGGGGGGTTGTTGAGAGGGTGGTGGTGTCGCATGGTGTGAGTGAACTGAGATATCTGAGGTGTATGGGCAGGGGATCTGAAAACATTTGGGACTTGGTTGGATAGGACTCAAATTAGTGGAAAGCATTGGGTGGTAAGTAATAACGTGTTACTATAGTTACATCTGACTTCCTCAGGAACGGGCACAGCTGGAACACCAACCTAAGCTGAGCAAAGGAACTCCTGGCCGCTGGTGCCACCTGGTCATCTAGTCACCTGCTTTGAAGTTTGGAAGTGATTGGGATGATAGTATTTTAAAGAATGGAGACTTTGAGAACTGGGTGTGTGTTAACTGAGTTATAATATGCACACGTTGTTAAAAAAAGGTGCAGTGGCAATCAAGCTGCCAATTTTTTTGGGGGGGGGGGAGGCTCCTGCACTTGTAACAGGTGCACAGCAAGCCAAAATTCATTAGAGAAAGCTTTTCCCGGGCTGCAGATGCAGTGGAGAAGGCCTGACCAGCTGAATTTCCACTGTCTGGAAACTATAAAAGGCATAGGAGTACTACTGCAAGAAAAATAGTTGGCAACCCTATTAGGGAAGCCAGGCGTGGGGCGTAGCCCGGTGGTGGAGAAGCAGCTGAGCGTTAAGAGTGCGGCTTGGCGGCGGCGGATAGACGCGGTGGAGAACAGTGGAGGAGCGCGAGAGAGAGCAGCCAGGTGTGGAGGGCCGTGAAGAGCGTTGGTCCGGCGGCAGTGAGAGAACGCTGCAGTGGAATAGCTGGAGTGTGGGCGCGGTTCGAAACGACTGGGGAGCATCATAGAAGGCGGCCAGAGACTGGATACGATCTCCCCCCTCGCCTCGGCGAGTAACTTGGACACAGCTTGGATGGTCGGGGGGGTTGGGGAGTACTGGCCTGGTGGGTGCTCAGACCCACGCCTTCAGTGGCTGCTGGCACTCTCCATTGCTGGTTCTCACAGTGGCTGGGTGGGGGGATAACGGGATATTTTGGTACTTTAGGTGGTCCTGTCTGGAAGTGGGGGGACTTTACTTGAGTCCCGGCAGGAGGGAGGCATGTGCTTGGCAGAGAAGGTTTGTGGGGAGGGCGGATGGCCACGTTATCGAGAGGCTAGGCGGCAGATGCTGGAGGGGTACGAGGCGCAGGCCATGCCAGCTTAGGGGAACAAGGGATAGATGCATAATATCCATCCCCTGTTCCGGGCCTGCGCACCACCAGAAGACAACTGGGAGATGTACGACTCCACCCAATCTTTGACTGCTGTTGTGTAACGCCAGGTCTGTGGTGCAAAAAACGTCGCTCATCCATGACATGATCATGGATGAGCATGCAGACCTGGTGTGCATTACGGACACCTGGCTGGATGCAGCGGCAGTGCCTGTGCTTGAGGCCATGTGTCCAGCGGGTTTCCGATATGCACAGCAGCCAAGGATTGGTAGGCGGGGAGAGGGGGTGGCAGTCATTTATCGGGAGTCCTTGAGTTTTGCCAGACTCCCTCTCCACGAGACCAAGTTTGTTGACTGCATGTACTGGAGGTTGGGCCCTAAGGGCAGTTTAGGGATTCTTCTTGTGTACCGCCCACCCCGCTACACAAATGACTCCCTGACCGAGGTGCTCGAGGTCGTCTCGAGCGTGCGGGTTCTCTCCGCTGACCTCTTAGTCTTGGGGGATTTTAACCTGCATGCCAAGGCTGCTCTCATAGGAGCTCCTCGGGATTTCCTGGAAACCATGACTTCCTGGGAACTGCACCTTTGTAATTTTGGACCCACCCATGTAGCCGGTTATGCTCTCGACCTTGTGTTTGTCTCGGGAGGGGAAGGAAGTGCTGTGAAAATGGGGGCTGTTTCTTTGAACCCCGTGTCATGGTCAGATCACTATCTGGTGAACATGGACTTCTCACTGCCACATACCCTCCGCAAGGGTAAGGGACCCATTAAGATGGTCCGCCCCAGACGCCTGATGGAGCCAAAAGGATTCCTGAATGCGCTGGGAGATGTGGAGCCGTCAGAAAGTCGCCCAGTCGAAACCCTGGTGACGGAGTGGAATAGGGAGATCACCAGGGCAATAGACTGGGTGGCTCCAAAACGTCCTCTCCCACTGAATAGAACTCAGATTGCACCCTGGTATACACCACGCTTACGGGGCCTGAGGCAGGAGGTGAGACGACTAGAGCGCCGGTGGCGGAAATCTCGTTCTGACGGTGATCGGACACTTGTTAGAGCAGCAATAGCTGCCTATCAAGTGGCAACGAAGGCAACGAAGAGAGAATTCTTTGCTGCCTCCATTGCGTCTGCAGAGCGCTGTCCCAGGAGGTTGTTCCAAGTGGTCCGAAGCCTGGTCGGTCCAGTTGCACAGGAACCCTTGGAACATTCTAAAGCCTCCTGTGACAAATTTGCCAAGCACTTTGCTGATAAAATCGAGTGCCTGAAGAGCACGATTCCGTACGCCGTGGACACAGGTAGTGGGCCAGAGCTGGCCAATTGCATTCCGGTCTGGTGGGATCAGTTTCAGCCCCTTCCCTCTGAGGAAGTGGACAAGGTGCTCTCTAATGTGAGGCCAACCACGTGCTTGCTTGACCCTTGCCCTACATGGCTCATTGTGAGCTGTAAAGAGAAATTGAGCGAAGGGATCAAGGCAGTGGTGAATGCTTCCTTGGAAAAGGGTGCAATGCCATTAGCCCTCAAGGAGGCAATAATAAAGCCCATTCTGAAAAAGTCCTCCTTGGATCCCCAAGAGTTGAACAACTTTCACCCAATTTCCAATTTACCATTCTTGGGCAAGGTGAATGAGCGAGTGGTGGCTACTCAGTTACAGACACACTTGGATGAAGTGGATTATTTGGATCCATTCCAGTCGGGCTTCAGGACTGGACATGGAACTGAAACAGCCTTGGTCGCTCTGGTGGATGATTTGAGGAGGGCGTTGGACAGAGGTGAACACACATTCCTCGTCCTCCTGGACCTCTCAGTAGCTTTTGATACCGTTGACCACGGTATCCTCCTGGATCGCCTGAGGGGAATGGGAATAGGAGGCACTGTTTTACAGTGGTTCCGTTCCTATCTCTCTGACAGGCACCAGCGGGTGGCATTGGCATTGGGAGATGAGGCTTCAGACCCTTGGCCTCTCAATTGTGGTGTGCCACAGGGTTCTATCCTCTCTCCCATGCTATTCAACATCTATATAAAGCCGCTGGGGGGCATCATCAGGAGATTTGGGCTGCAGTGCCACCAATATGCGGATGACACTCAGCTCTATCTCTCATTTAAGTCCTCACCAGAGATGGCTGTGGTTACCATTTCCAAGTGCCTGGAGGCCGTAAGTGAATGGATGGGAGGAAACAGGCTGAAGCTGAACCCCGACAAGACCGAGGTACTGCTTGCGGGAGATAGGAGGAAGTTGGGTGATTTTGACCTGGTGTTGAATGGGGTAAGATTGCCCCTGAAGGACCAGGTTCGCAGCCTCGGTGTTGTTCTTGATTCCCAGCTGTCCATGGAGGCTCAGGTCGTGGCGGTGAGCCGGGCAGCTTGGTATCAATTACATTTGATACAAAGGCTGCGACCCTACCTCCCTGTCCATCTGCTCCCACGGGTGGTACATGCCCTGGTCTCCTCTCGCTTAGACTATTGTAATGCGCTCTACGTGGGGCTACCCTTGAAGACGGTCCGGAAATTACAGCTGGTACAGAACGCGGCGGCACGTCTGATCAAGAACAGCCGCCGCTGAGACCATATCACTCCAGTACTTAAAGATCTGCACTGGCTACAAGTTGTTTACCGGGCCCAATTCAAGGTGTTGGTTTTAACCTTTAAAGCCCTACACGGTTTTGGTCCAGTTTATCTAAAGGAACGCCTTCAGCATCACCAGATAAGCCGCCGAACGAGATCAGCCTCCCAAGACCTTCTCTCGGTCCCACCAGTCAAAACAGCTAAGCTGGTGCGGACCAGAGAGAGGGCATTTTCAATTGTGGCCCCCGCCCTCTGGAACTCTCTGCCTTATGATCTCCGCCATGCCCCCTCCCTGACAGGCTTCCAACGAGAACTGAAAACATGGTTTTTTAGGCAGGCATTCGAGACCTCTGTCTAATTTAGTTTAAATTTTTGTATGATGGGGGTAGGTTTGGATTGACTATACTTATTGTTGTTTTGTATTATACGTTATATTTTACTCTATGTTATATTTTAGTCTATGTACGCCGCCTAGAGTGGCCGTTAATTCGGCCAGATAGGCGGCCTAGAAATAAAATTTTATTATTATTATTATTATTATTACTAGGTGGCCAGCTAATCAACTTCTCCCCTCCTACAACCCCTTCTCTTTTTTGTCTCACTACAGATTGATAATGATTAACAAGGCCAATTGTATAATAACATTACATAAATTATGTGAAGGAGCAGCAAGCTTTTCCCCACCCGCTCCTTTGAAAAAGGAAACCAACAGAAGGGGGGCGGTGGAAAAACGTAACAACCCAGTCTCAAAGCAATCAGGTAAATGGATCCAGGACCCCACAAAGGAGAATGACTGAGACAGGACATTCGCAGGGAAATGACAGAGAGGTGGTCCTGCATGTTGCGGAGGCTGGGACGAAGTTTGGCTTTTCCGGCTGGCTACACAGGTTACTGCCCCCTACCTCATTTGGTAGTGTTCAGCCACGCGCTCCCGGTGCCGGAAGTCGCTGCCGTCGGTTCCAGTGGCCCGAGGTCCCGCGCGGGAAGCCATCTTTCACGCGGAGTAGAAAGCCAACGATAGGGCAAGTGGAAAACCAAAGTACGCATGCGTGAAAACTGATTCATTGAGGCTTTCTCGCTGCAGCCCTGTTCGCTCCGCCTTTGCGTTTTGAAACAGCGGCTATTCTACGCCTTTGGAGGCTACACTCTATGGTCAGTGCAAGGAAGGGATTCTTGGCTCGTACTGCCCTTATCGGAAGCTTACCCGGCCTCTCTAGTTTTCCTTTTGGGTAACTCTACCCAATCCCTGTTGAACGGAAGGACGGGGTGGAACTAAACCGTAGCCACCACCTCCTGTGGAACTATAACTCCCAGCCATCATAGCGCTATTTTAAGTTCCCACACCTCTACGGGGTTGCTCTACGCACGCGCCTGCGTGGATGAAACCAGCTGGGTTTTTTCCTGGCGCCTCGTGATGTTCCACTCAAACCGTTGGCGCCTGCTTTACAGATGTGGGAGACTGCGGGCGTCGTTTAGTTCACATTGGTAAGAGGTTGCTGAGGAAACAGGATGGAAGAGCAAGTTCTCGGCAGGAAGCTGGGTTGTCACTTTCTATCCCTCTCTTTTTGGCAAGTCTTCTCTTACTGTGTTGTGTGACAGGTAGAAATTCAACAGGCGTGGCTCTACCCGGCATGGAGATGTAGTGATGGGAGGAGGCATCACCTATTTAACGTCTGTCTCGAAACAGATGTAGAAACAAAGGTGGCAACAATGAGCATAAGCCCAAGACATTGCTCCTGGTTTAAGTTACTGGAGGGGAGTTCTTGTCTCTTTCCCTCCACGCACTTAACGCATCTCACCAACATCCTAGTGAATGGATAAAGAGGGTGTGTAGGAATTATGGCTCATTCCCTAGGGGCTTAGCTTTGGAACTTGATTGTAGTGCCAAAGCTCAATTCTGAGAAGTAATGGTAAAGAAAAATGCCTCCAAACACATACAGAGTGCCTTTCTCTTTTATCAGTAAGCCCTATCTGACATTAGAAGGTAGGATTTCTTAAGCAGGTATGATTTTTAGGCAAGATTGAGCCACTCTTTACCCCCTTTACAAATCCCTTGGGATGCTTGGATATAGTGAGATGGGGACTAAGGGGGGGGCTGTTTGTTGAGAGGGTGGTGGTGTCGCATGGTGTGAGTGAACTGAGATATCTGAGGTGTATGGGCAGGGGTTCTGAAAACATTTGGGACTTGGTTGGATAGGACTCAAATTAGTGGAAAGCATTGGGTGGTAAGTAATAACGTGTTACTATAGTTACATCTGACTTCCTCAGGAACGGGCACAGCTGGAACACCAACCTAAGCTGAGCAAAGGAACTCCTGGCCGCTGGTGCTACCTGGTCATCTAGTCACCTGCTTTGAAGTTTGGAGGGGGGAGGTACACAATCCTTCTGTATGTGTATATTGCTGCTCAGTCCTAAACACGCTTATTCATAAGTCCTATTGATTACATTGAGATTTAGAGAGAACCTCCTGTCTCTTCACATTGGTCAGTGTTACACCAACTGCCCTGTGAAAGATATGGAGATGGAGGCAGAGAAAGGACACCATCTTTACATCTGCTTTGAAAGTGGCTGCCTGGGAATTGTCTTTTTCTGGCCATTGCCCATATTCAGAAGGCCAGTTTTCTATATACATATGATTAAAATGTTGGTTTCCTCCTTCCTTGTCCGCTCACTTATTTGATCTCGGTATATTCAGAGCCCCTTAATCAGCATGGAGCCATTATATCATCCAAAGGTGGTGTTAGCAGCTCCTCTGGTAGAAGCAGATCAAAATGTATCTATTGTTAGAGGAGGTTAGGAGTGGTGGGCAAGCTGTGCGTAGAAGGAACCAGTGATAGGATGGAAGAAAAAAAGGAGGGTGCTCAAGGTTGACTGGTGACTCTTTACAATTTCTCTTCTTGTAGGTATCAGATGCTGCTGAAGCCAAGAGGCTCTGGGAAGCCAATAGCAGACAGTTCCAGTGAACTAAGCCTCTTGAGGCCCAAAAGATCACTGGGCCATGAGGAAATGGTGAGGCTGCTGGAAGCATCAGTGGTGCATGCAGATGGTATGTCTGTCATTTCTCATTACACTAGAACTACATGTGAGAAGGATCTCGGGATTGTAGTCTTGTCACAAGCTGGCATGAGTCAATAATGTGATGTAGCTGCAAATAAAGCTAGTAAGGTTAGAGGTTGCTTTAACAGAACCATAATTTCTAAGTCACTGGAAATAAATAAGTTCACTTCAATCTGCACTAGTCAGGGGGTGATGAGCTCTCCTGCACTGGAGGGCTTTAGGCAGAGTTTGGGCAGTTATGTGTTGGGAAGCTCTAGATCAGGGCCTAGAACCCCCCATCAGATTTTATGAACTTGGAGTAATCCAATGAAACTGAATGGCAGAAGATTCAGGACAGGCAAAAGAGAATACTTATTCATACAATGCATAGTTCATTTATGGAATTTGCTGCCGTCAGAGGAGATGATAACCCCTACTACCTTAGGAGGCTTTAGAAAGAAATTGGACAAATTCATGGACAACAGGTCTATTGTTGCATACTTGTTATGATGGCTGTATATAACCTCCCTGTTCAGAGACCAAAGGCCATTGAATACCAGTTGCTAAAGGTCAAAAGCAAGAGAGGGCTTTAGATTTCATGCTCTGCTTGTAGGTTTTCCAGAGGCATCCCGATGGCCTCTTTGGGAAACGGCATATGAACTAGATGGACCAGCTATGGTGTTGTCCTGGCATATGAGAAGGCATGATGGTGGAGGACCAGTGCCATCATTTGTGATTGCCATGGTGTTACCAGCGCTCTCTGCCCACAAGTGTAAATGTGCATAACTGATAGTTAACTATCTTTGATTTTACACTACTTCCTGGCCTGATGCAGCCATTTTTCTTGGGAAGGAGGTCCTGTGGGAGAGACCCATGAATCTGTCTAGGAATTGGGCTCTTAAGAACAGTATTTGCAGTCTTTTGCAGAATTAATTATGTTTAGGTTGCTCCCTCAACAATGTTTTTAGAATATTCCACTTGGTTACCCTGCGCTAGTTTGTACAATCAGGTGAAATTATAGTCAAATCTGCAAGGGTTCTGTAGTGGATTTCGGTGACCTAGAAAGTCCTATGAGGGAAGATGGGGGGTTGTGTATGTTTAGCCTGGAGAAGAAATTATTAAGAGATAATGTGACCACCTTCAAATACAGATCTCGCTTAGATGATGGAGCAAATTTGTTTACTGATGCTTCAGAAAATAGGATAAGAACTAGCAGGTTCAAAGTATAAGAAAAGAATGTTGACTAAACATTAGGAAGTTCTTCCTGATACTGTGGGTTGTTCCTGATGGTGTGAGAAGAACAGACTGCCTTGAAAGGTAGTGGACTCTCCTTCAGTAAAGGTTTTTAAGGAGAGGCTGGATGGGCACCCCTTGGGGATGCTGTAGGAAAAGAATTCCTGCATTGGCAGGAGATTGGGGATGACGTCCCTTCTAACTGATATTCTATGACTCTCTAGACTAGAACCATTTGTGCTTAATGTAGCTTATGGGTGAAACTCTAGCACTTAAAATGATTATCTTATTATAACACTTCTATACTACCCTTCACTAAAACTGGTTAAGGAGTGGTTTACAAAAAAGCAGGTGATATAATGGAATACATCATAATAATAGAATATATCACAAACAAAATAATTCTTATAAATTACATCAATAGCATAATGAAAAACACCACAAAAATGTCTTAACCCCATGAGCTGCTAAAAGCCCAGTGAGAAAGATGGGTTTTTAATCTGGCATCTGACAAAATGCAAAGTTGATGTAAGATATTTTATTTATTTATTTATTTATTACATTTATACCCTGCCTTTCTTTTCATGATTGATACCCAGGGCGGCTTACCTATGGTTCCCAGGCCATCTCCCATCCAGGCACTGACCAGACCTGACCCTGCTTAGCTTCAGCAGGGAGCTGGCCTTATGTGCCTTCAGACCATAGCCTTGTCAGTGGTTAAGATATACCTCAGTGGGGAGGTCCTTCTAGATGCGGAGCCACCACTGACAAGGCTGTCCCACAGATCTATAGATCTCTGCACTACACGCCTCATATAATACAGGAACCACCATACACTTGGTTTAATCTAGTGTGAGATATGATACCCCCTGGGATTCCTGAGAGAGAGACAATCAAGAATGTAGGTAAACCATATGAGGATCACACATCGGGAAGTTCTAGTGACTTTGGAAGGAGTGGGGAGAGCACAATTTCACAAAGGTTCAGAATGCTGTAAACCAGGCCTGCACAACTTGTGCCCACCAAGCTGAATACAGCTCATTAGCCATGTATGATGGCCTGCCAAGTACTTGACAGCTCCAGCTGTGTTTTCAGGCCAAGCAAGGCGCAGGCAGCAAAAACAGGAGGCTTATGAATCCTCCGCTGGGCTGTCGTACATGGTGGTGAGTACATTCTGGTTAGTGGGTTGGTCACAAATTGTATAGGCCTGGTATAAGCTAATGGAAAAAATGTAAAGACTAGTGTAGAATGTATATGCCTGGGATTCTGTATTGGAGAGTTGTGAAGTTTGCAAAGGAATGCTGTTCTGCAAGTGTAGTCACAGTACAGAACGCAGCCTGCACACTTTGCATAACTGGCATAATTGTATGGCTTACTTCTCTATGTTTATGGATTTTCTCTCCCCCCCCCCCTCTTTCCCTTCTCCAGTCCGTGTGAATTTGGTATCTTCTCTTTAGAAAGCTGGCTGTCAAAAGATATTAAGAGAAAATAATACATTTGAAAGAGAATGAAAATGTGGAAAGGAGCTCTGCTTAGCCAAGAAGCCCCGTTCCACTGGTATGGAAAATTCCACCCAGAGCCATCCTGTGGTTCTGAATTGTGGCAGATGTTGTCAACATGCTTTGGAGTTTTTCTGTGACACCTACAAAGGCTTGCTTTGAACATTCTGATACGCACTGCTTGTCCCTGAAGATATTGGCTCTTTTGTATTTCAGGTGCACTGGTGGCCATCAGCAAACCCCCTGGCTTCCCTGTGGCGGGTATGTAGTGCTATATTTTGATGTCTTTGAATCGTGTGGTGGTCTTCACCTTGGACATTTTGTTTTAAATTGAGAGGCAGGATTATATAAATGCTTTCATACACAGATTAATACAAATGTATGCCTTTTGGCCTGGGCAACTGTGGTATCTGCTTTACATGTGCACGGTCCCAGGCTCAGTTCCTGGTAGGGCTGGGAGAGACCCTAATCTGAAACCCTGGAGAGCCATTGCCAGACAGTGCAGACAATACTAAACGAGAGAGAACAAAGATCTAACTCAGAATAAGGCAGCTTCATATTTTCCTCCCAGTGCCCTACAAATTATATAGGGTAAATATGAGGAGCAAGGTGAGCTCCCAAAGAGAAAATGGGCCAAGCCAGACCAGTTGTAGGGTTTGTTGTTGTTATGTGCCTCCAAGTCGACTATGACTTACGGCGACCCTATGAATCGGCGACCTCCAAGAGCATCTGTCATGAACCTCCCTGTTCAGATCTTGTAAGTTCTGTGGCTTCCTTTATGGAGTCAATCCATCTCTTGTTTGGCCTTCCTCTTTTTCTACTCCCTTCGGTTTTCCCGAGCATTATTATCTTTTCTAGTGAATCATGTCTTCTCATGATGTGTCCAAAGTGTGATAACCTCAGTTTCATCATTTTAGCTTCTAGTGATAGTTCTGGTTTAATTTGTTCTAACACCCAATTATTTGTCTATTTCGCAGTCCATGGTATCCACAAAGCTCTCCTCCAATACCACATTTCAAATGAGTTGATTTTTCTCTTATCCGCTTTTTTCACTGTCCAACCTTCACATCCATACAGAGAGATCGGAAATACCACGGTCTGAATGATCCTGACTTTAGTGATCAGTGATCCATCTTTCCATTTGAGGACCTTTTCTAGTTCTCTCGAAGCTGCCCTCCCCAGTCCTAGCCGCCTTCTGATTTCTTGACTATTGTCTCCATTTTGAACCTCTCCCAGAACGGGGGTCTGGTCTGCCATATGGCAGTAATGGCTAGCTTCTGTGTAGCATCAACCTTTTTTCTTCTTCGTCCATTTTAACAACCAGGCAAACCAGGGGAGCTGACTTTGCAGTCTGTTTTACCAGATCTAACCCAGAAGCTTGGCCTCCCACAGGATATCCAGGTGATCAAAGCTTCAGGAAAGTAAGTAAATCGAAGCAAAGTTTGGTGGAAGAATGAAAATAGGCTGTGTGCAGGATGGATTTTATTTGTTTAGCACATTTATATCCTACCTTTCTTCCATCATGGAATTCAAGCAGCATATATGGGGTTCCCAGACAGTCTCCCATCCAGGCACTGACCAGGCCAGATTCAGACTTGCTTTGCTTCATCAAGGTGGCAGCATTATGAGCATTCAGACCATGCCCTGGGATAATTGGCAAGAGGGCATTCACTGAAAGCTGACTAAAACTGGTGTATTGCTGGACAGTCCATGATACAGAAGTTAGACAAATGAGCTGTAGCACAGCTCCAGTTTGCTAGATGTGATTGTGTGTTCCAGGACTGAGGCTCGGAATAATGCAATGGAGAGCAAGAATGGCTATTGTTTAACTTTGAGAGTGAGGTGCCCTAGGGTAGGTCTATTGCCATTAGTCTTAATTTGCTTCAGAATGTTATTAAGCAAAGAATGGTTGCCAAGGAGTAGTGGAAAGGCTCATGATGGGCTCTTGTGAGCCTAACAGCCTGAGTGTTGGCCTTGTATACAACAAAGTTGTCCTGTTAGCATAAGGACATCTGCCTGCACAACAGAATTTCCTCTCCCTCCGTGGAGCAGTTGGGGGGGGCGGGGACACAGAGGACAGACAAGGAGAGAGAGAGAGAGAGAGAGAGAGAGAGAGAGAGAGGAAGTCCGTGCGTGAAAAGGACAACATTGGATAAAATCTTTGAAGATTATGGTTTAGTACAATGGGGCTGGAGCAATTTCTTATGGAGAAAGGTTACAACTTTTAAGGCTGTTGAGCAAAGTCACAGCCTTGAGACACTCCTCTAAATAAAGGAGGTCAGGAGTGGCATTTTGCCAGTCTTCCTGGAGACTTGGCTGAAGACACACTGCTGCCATGATATGCTGCCGATAACCAGAGGTCTGCCTCCAACAAGAATGAGATGGTTCCATTTCGTTATGGATAAGAAACACAAATACACTAAAAGGGAAATTTAACTGTTTGATGTTGATTCCTTGCAGCATAACTTCACAGTTATTACAATGTAACTTGTATAATGTGTATGTCTGAACTGATAGCATATTATACTTTAACATATGTTAATTGTATACTGCAGTTTATACTGATGTATTAGCCTGACATGTAATTCTGAGCTATAAGCCTGATATTTGACTTCTAAACATAACTGACTGTATTTGGCTCAGGCCTATACTGAAGATGTATTCATATGGAAGTCATATATCTACACATTTTGTAGCATACTTCGATTTAATTCTGACTCAATGGTTAAGACCACTGTATGCATTACTAGTAAAGATGTCTAATGTGTAAAGAATAAATATTGTAAAATTTAAAAAGATAATCCACTGTTGAACTCCCATTTTTCCTGAGATATCCCTAAACATTAGTATGTTCTTTGGTGAGACCTCCAACCATAGTTCATCTAGACAGACTTAACTGCTGGCAGAAACTATGGGAGCCCAGGTGTCCACAACGTTTGTGATATAAGCTATCTGTGTAGATACGGACTAAGGGGAGTATGCAGGAACCCTCAGTCCAGTGCATTCACACGACAGATGGTTTGAGGTCATTTAATTAGGTTAGAAAAAGAGACAAAAGAGATGGGGAGACACGGTAGAGGTGTATAAAATTCTTCACGCTGTGGACAAAGTAAATACAGAGGTTTTTTCACTCTCATAACACTAGAAACTTGTGGTTATCAAATGAAGCTGAATGGTGGGAGATTAAAGATAGACAAGAGCACTTGTAACTAAGGTCTTATTAAACTTTGCTTTCATAGAGGTTTTATTTTAATAAATTTATATCTCTTCCTTCTAGAAGGATCCCCTGCATTTAGTATCTCCTGCATTTAAGATCTTTTTTGGGAAAGCTATCCTACAAGTAGTGTATGATGCAGAAGCAAATGTAGTCAAACTCTAAACTAGCCCCTCACCCCAGTTGAGGTTGCCCTTGAATCTTTCATGTGGTACTCCTAGTGTCACAATGGAATTTAGGATTGGATTGTCTTCAGTATTGTCCAGAATTCATAATGTCTTGCTTTTGTGCTAGTTGAAATTACACTCCTGATGGCATTGCTCTCAGCTTCTTCAACACTCTCAACCCCCCTCACCATGTTAAGGTGTGCATCCTAGAAGGGGAAAATTTCTAATAGATCTATACAAAATTGGACTAACAAATGTGAAGCCCCCATAATTAAGTATGGACTTATTCCTGATATCCTGCAGGCTATTCACTGCTATAGCTGCAAAACAGTGGGTTATAAATAAATTTAGAGAAAGGATAAGATCCGGTTGTGGCAGCCTACATGTGCAATGGGCCTTTTCTTAACTGGATGTTATCCACAAACTGTAATTTTCTCCATTTTATTATTCTGTTAAATCTGACTATGATCGTCCCCAATTACTTTTTCAAGTTAACTGTTGGTGTGATGAGGAAAGCATTTACTGCTTTGAGATTCCTAACTCTGCCGGCAGCACATTTAGAGGGGAGATGTACTGGAATCCCTGTAAATTGTTGTTTATATATTTGTGGCCAGGGAGATGTGGAAGATATTGTTCACTAGGTATTGTTCCCTGTACAATTCCTCCTAGTAATAAGTTTTCGAAAGAGAGTCTTCAGACAATTGCTTTTTTTAATAGTATGGAGAAAATTTGTTACTTCATAGGGATAAATATATTACATGTAAAGTTCCTGTGTTTGCTCTAGCAGCCCAACAGATCAGACAAAAAATTATTACAGAAAATGGGGTCCAGTGTGCTGGGGATCACCTATGGCAAATATATCAAAATAAACTTGATTATGTCTATATTTTTGTGATGGCCAATTGTTTTTAGCCTATCTTCACACAGCACAGTTAAACCATGAAATTTGCTGTCGCAAGATGTGGTGACAACCGCTAATGTGGACAGTTTTAATAGAGGATTAGACCATTCATGGAGGTTAAAGCTATCAATGACTACTAGTCTTGGGAGCTATATATTTCCTCCAGTATTGGAGGCAATATGTGTCTGAATCCCAGTCACTTTGAAACAACAGTGGAGAAGGCTATTGCCTTCAGGTCCTGCTTGTGGGCTTCTCTTAGACATCAGTTTGGCCACTGTGAAAACAGAATGCTGGACTAGATTAGCTTCCTGTCTGATCCAGTATGGCTCTTCTTATGTTAGGAAAGTAGTTCCCTGAAGCGACTATATTTATTTATTTATTTATTTATTTATTAAATTTATATACCGCCCGACTAGCGATAGCTCTCTGGGCGGTGAACATAAAATAGTATAAAAATACAATGAATAACAAAATAATATTAAAATACAATCAACAATACAATAAACATTTTTAAAATTAGATCAATGTAACTTAAAATGCTTCAGAGAATAGGAAGGTTTTGACCTGGCGCCGGAAGGAAAGCAGAGTCGGCGCCAGGCGTACTTCCTCAGGGAGACTGTTCCATAGTTCGGGGGCCACCACTGAGAAGGCCCTAGATCTTGTCATCACCCTCCGGGCCTCCCTGTGAGTTGGAACCCGGAGGAGGGCCTTCGTAGCAGAACGTAGTGCACGGGCCGGTTCATATCGGAAGAGGCGTTCCGCAAGGTATCGTGGTCCCGCACCGTATAAGGCTTTATAGGTTAATACCAACACTTTGAATCTAGCCCGGAAACATATTGGCAACCAGTGCAAGCTGGCCAGAACAGGTGTTATATGCTCGGACCGCTTGGTCCTTGTCAGCAATCTGGCCGCCGCATTTTGCACTAGTTGTAGCTTCCGAACTGTCTTCAAAGGTAGCCCTACGTAAAGCGCATTACAGTAATCCAAACGTGAGGTTACCAGAGCATGTACCACTGATGTAAGGTCCTCTTTACTCAAATAGGGACGTAGCTGGGCTACCAACCGAAGTTGGTAAAACGCATTCCTAACCACCGAGGCTACTTGAGCCTCAAGTGAGAGGGAAGAGTCTAAAAAGACTCCCAGACTACGAACCCGGTCCTTTAGGGGGAGTGTAACCCCGTCCAGGACAGGGTATATATCCACCATCCGATCAGAGAACCCGTCCACCAACAGCATCTCAGTCTTGTCTGGATTGAGCTTCAGTTTGTTAACTCTCATCCAGTCCATTGTCGAGGCCAGGCAACGGTTCAGCAAATCGACAGCCTCACCTGAAGAAGATGAAAAGGAGAAGTAGAGCTGCGTGTCATCAGCATACTGATGACAACGCACTCCAAAACTCCTGATGACCTCTCCCAACGGCTTCATGTAGATATTAAAAAGCAGGGGGGACAAAACTGACCCCTGCGGGACCCCATATTGGAGAGCCCGCGGTGTCGAGCAATGTTCCCCAAGCACTACCTTCTGGAGACGACCCGCCAAGTAGGAGCGGAACCACTGCCAAGCAGTACCTCCAACTCCCAACTCCGCGAGCCTCTCCAGAAGGATACCATGGTCGATGGTATCAAAAGCCGCTGAGAGATCAAGGAGAATCAACAGAGTTACACTCCCTCTGTCTCTTTCCCGACATAGGTCATCGTACAGGGCGACCAAGGCTGTCTCAGTGCCAAAACCGGGCCTAAAACCCGATTGAAATGGATCTAGATAATCAGTTTCATCCAATAGCGCCTGGAGCTGGCCAGCAACCACCCGTTCCAAGACCTTGCCCAGGAATGGAACATTCGCCACTGGCCTGTAGCTGTTAAAATTGTCTGGGTCCAAGGAAGGCTTTTTCAGGAGTGGTCTCACCACTGCCTCTTTCAGACAGCCCGGGACCACTCCCTCTCGTAAAGAGGCATTTATCACTTCCTTGGCCCAGCTACCTGTTCCATTCCTGCTAGTTTTTATCAGCCAGGAGGGGCAAGGATCCAGTACCGAAGTGGTTGCACGCACCTGTCCAAGCACCTTGTCCACGTCCTCGAGTTGAACCAACTGAAGCTCATCCAACAAAACAGGACAAGACTGTGCTCCGGACACCTCACTAGGATCTACTGCTATAACTTGAGAGTCTAGGTCCCGGCGGATACATGAGATCTTATTCTGGAAGTGATCGGCAAACTGATTACAGCGGGCCTCCGATGATTCCACCGTGTCCGGAGGGTTTGAATGGAGAAGCCCCCGGACAACTCGAAAGAGCTCCGCTGGGCGGCAAAGAGATGATTTAATAGTGGCAGCAAAATGATGTTTTTTAGCTGCCTTCACTGCTCCTACATAGAGCTTAGTCGAAGCACTAACCAGCGCATAATTGTATCCGTCGGGAGTTCGTCTCCATTTCCGCTCAAGCCTCCTCCTATCTTGCTTCATCGCTCTCAGCTCCGGAGTATACCATGGAGCTGTATGAGCTCTACACAGGAGAGGGCGTGCAGGAGCGATCGTGTTTACAGCCCGGGTCATCTCCGTATTCCACAGAGCGACCAGGGCTTCAGCAGGAGCGCCAGTCCTATCAGCCGGAAAATCCCCCAGAGCCCTTTGAAAACCTTCAGGATCCATTAGTCTCCGGGGGCGGACCATTTTAATAAGTCCCCCACCCTTGCAGAGGGAAGAGGTTACTGAAAGTCTAAACTTCAGCAAGCAGTGGTCTGTCCATGACAAAGGGAGTGTTGTAAAACTCCCCACATCCAGATCACTTTCCCCATGCTCAGTAGCAAAAACAAGGTCTAGAGTGTGCCCCGATACATGTGTTGGACCACTAACATATTGAGACAGCCCCATGGCTGTCATGGAAGCCATGAAGTCCTGAGCCGCGCCAGACAAAGTGGTCTCGGCATGAATGTTGAAATCCCCCAGTACTATTAGTCTGGGGGACCTCAACAATATATCCGAGACCACTTCCGCCAGCTCAGTTAGGGAAGCCATTGGGCAGCAAGGTGGGCGGTACACCAAAAGGATTCCCAGCCTGTCCCTCTGGCCCAACACAAGGTGCAAACACTCCAGGCCAGTAACTGAATGAACATGGTGCTTGGTGAGTGAGATGGAACTCTTATAGACGACAGCAACCCCACCTCCCCGACCCTCAGATCTACCATGATGCTGGACCAGGTACCCCGGTGGGCAGAGCTGAGAGAGACCAACTCCTCCCTGCTCACCCACCCAGGTCTCGGTTATACATGCCAGATCGGCTGCCTCATCCACAATCAAATCGTGGACGAGGGAGGTTTTATTATATACCGATCTGGCATTTAATAACAGCAACTGGAGATCTGAGAGTTGGCTGATAGGACTACCAACGACCTTGCGGGTGTGGGAAGGACCGGAACAAGGCACAGCCACAACATGTCTGGACCGCGTTCCCCTTACCTGGCACGTCCTTCTCACAGCGCCATACCTTCCTTTGCCCGTCACTACGGCAATTGGGGCCCCCTCAAGTCTCCCCGCCTGATGGATAAAACTCTCTCTGAAGCACATAATACAACTAAAATATACAACAATTAAACGTATAAAAACAGCTATATATACAGCCATATATACAGCATATAAACAAACATACATTCATATAATCAGGCACCCATTCATCTCAAATTGCATCAACACACCAACAAAAAGTAAAGAAAAAGAAAAAGAAAGGAGCAGCACAGCAGCAAGAGCAGCAGCCTCTCCTTCCCTTGGGGCGATGCTTTCTTCCTCCTGCAGGGCCTGGGTCTCCCAGGCTAACTCAGCCAGCCGGCTTATGTATCCCTCCAAAGAGGGACAGGTGGTAAGAATCAGTCCTGGCTGGCTGGGTACCTGGGGCCTGGTCCTGCCAGGCAGAAGTCCCTCTGGGAAGGGTGGTGGAGGTCCCGCAGCAGCAGCAGCACAGCAGCAGCAGCCTCTCCTTCCCTTGGGGCGATGCTTTCTTTCTCCTGCAGGGCCTGGTTCTCCCAGGCCACCTCAGCCAGCCGGCTTATGTATCCCTCCAAAGAGGGACAGGTGGTAAGAATCAGTCCTGGCTGGCTGGGTACCTGGGGCCTGGTCCTGCCAGGCAGAAGTCCCTCTGGGAAGGGTGGTGGAGGTGGTGGTCCCGCAGCAGCAGCAGCACAGCAGCAGCAGCCTCTCCTTCCCTTGGGGCGATGCTTTCTTTCTCCTGCAGGGCCTGGGTCTCCCAGGCCACCTCAGCCAGCCGGCTTATGTATCCCTCCAAAGAGGGACAGGTGGTAAGAATCAGTCCTGGCTGGCTGGGTACCTGGGGCCTGGTCCTGCCAGGCAGAAGTCCCTCTGGGAAGGGTGGTGGAGGTGGTGGTCCAGCAGCAGCACAGCAGCAGCAGCCTCTCCTTCCCTTGGGCGATGCTTTCTTTCTCCTGCAGGGCCTGGGTCTCCCAGGCCACCTCAGCCAGCCGGCTTATGTATCCCTCCAAAGAGGGACAGGTGGTAAGAATCAGTCCTGGCTGGCTGGGTACCTGGGGCCTGGTCCTGCCAGGCAGAAGTCCCTCTGGGAAGGGTGGTGGAGGTGGTGGTCCCGCAGCAGCAGCAGCACAGCAGCAGCAGCCTCTCCTTCCCTTGGAGCGATGCTTTCTTTCTCCTGCAGGGCCTGGGTCTTAGCATCACCCCCTTGCACGATCTCTTTCGCATATAATGGTCAACGCATGTTGACTGCAGTGAACTGATGCCCCTGTGATGTCTATGCTTTTGCATTGAATAATCTATAGTGCCTAGTGTGTACCATCCCAGCTATACATGAATTCTTGCTTGAGGATGAGTTCATCTTTTGTACTAAGTATTTTATGCACATACCTCCTTTCTGCAATGCCAGGGTTAGTGGCTCATTTCCCACCCCTTGCAAAAGGATGGTCTCAAAGGATCTCAAAAATTGGTGTAAGCTGCTCATAGACCATGGGTACGGTGGGGTATAAATTTGGGAAGGAGTGGAGCTGCAGTCATAGAACTGATGGGGAACTGCACAGTGGCTGTCAATTCTTTGTCTGATAGAGTGGAAAATGTCCTGAACTCAAGTAATAAGATCAGAAGAGCCCTGCTGGATCAGACCAAAGGCCTATCTAGTGCAGCGTTCTGTTCTCTCAGTGGCTAACCAAATGCCTATTGGAAGCCCACAAGCAATAGCCCTCTCCTGCTTGTATTCCCCCAGCAACTAGTATTCAGAGGGATACTGGAGGGCATGTATAGCCATCATGACTTGGAGCCATTGATCCCATCTCTTTTATGGATTAATTGAGTGGCTTTAGGCAAGTCACTATTCTTCAGCCTCAGTATTCTGTCCATGGAATTACTTATTAATGGCTTATGTCAGAGAATTAAAGGGCATAAAGGACTTTGTATCTTCCTAGGGAGAGTTCTGGACTTGTTCTACTCTCAGGTTGCCCAAGCACCACACAGCGTCTCCAAGACTTCTATGCCCGATGTCGGAGAACAAAATGTCCACCTGCTACCTATTGGTAATTTCTTCCCGTTTCCACCAAATGGGATGGGGTGGGAATCCCTAAAAGTAAAGGGGAGAGGCCTATGAGTGCCCATTCTGCCTTCCCCATTTCTCTCAAAGCATTGTAGGCTCTAATGGGTGACCTGATAGGAGACGTTCTCTTTGCAGTGCTATCACTACCAGGATCCCGGTAGCCTCGGAGGGGGAAATTCGTACATGTCTCAAGGAGATCCGAGTTGAAGATTTTGATCTGGTGAGGAAACTTTTAACAGGGAGGAGGAGATGATTTTATATTGTGGCTTTAAAAAACTTGCCTGCTGCTGCTAAAGGCAGCAGGTGCTCTAGTAAGTGTACAGTGGAGTCCCTGCAGGGCCAAAAATGAGTCCTGACAAACCTGGTCTTGCCTCCACTGGGATCCAGTTGCCTGGACTGGGCTGCTGCAGTTACCAAGGGCAGCAGGGAATGCACTGACTTGTGGCCTCTGTGTGGGTTGCAGGTGATGCCGGTGGCTTCCCCTTCTCGTGGCAGCCTCCAGAGGAAGGAGGTGAAAAAAACACTGACACGCTATAAGGTGCTGGACTCCCATGAAGGCTGTGCCTTATTGCAGCTACAGCCACTGACAGGTGCGTTACAGAGGCCTGTGGAGCAGAGATCCCCAAAGGAATAACTAGAAGGAGCTTTGTGATGTGGAAAGGAAGTGGAGAAGCCAACAACAGTTCCTTCATAAGCTCAATTATAGCTACTCCGCTAAGCTTAAAGCCATGCAGCATACAGTTTGGAACCCGAGACAGCCCTAGCCTACTCCTCCCCCCCCCCAGAACTGATCAAGACTGTAGCCCACATGGCTGTAGAGAAAAATCTGGAATATGAATAGCCAGAAACTAAATGAGGCCAGGCTAGATCCTTTTATGATTAGGAGACGGGGCTTGTATGGCCAGTTTATTTCCCTGCCCCTTCTCTGCCTCCCCTTGCTTCAGAGGTAGGGAACTTCCAGTCCAAAGGTCATATTAGGCCTGCCATGTCATTTTGGCCAAGCCATAGAGCATTTTTTTCCTTTCCAGGGGAAGTGCTTTGAATCTAAACCACTTTCTCTGCAGAGAGGAAAATGTTACATTTTTAGGAGCATTTTCCCTTGGGCAGAGACTTTAAATAGGCTCCCTGTAACTGCTGCTCAACTGATTGGCAGTTACAGCCAAGCCTCTTTGACTGCACACTTCCAGCACCAATCAGCTGATTGTCTCTGAAACGACATGTTCAAATGAGGTTGCATGACTGCTGATCAACGGTTACAGTGAGCTCCTTGAACTTTGATGGGTGAGTGGTCCTGCCCATCTGTCATAGTTGGCCTGCACAGTTGGGGAGATAAGAATTTTGCCCATCAGCTGGATCAAATTTCCCACACTGCCTTACTGGGTCTCCTTATTTTTAATATTATTTCTATTCCTTTCCTCTTATTATCTTAGCCTTATCTCCCAGAAGTGTCGATTTTAATTTATGCTTTCCCTTTTTAAACTTGTCCTCTGCCATTTTACTACTTCTTGCACATTCATTATTTTGTACATTTATATTGTATTGTTTTGCAAAATTATGTAGCTAAAACGTTTACCTCTCTAATTCCAAGTCAGAATCTGGGTTTCTTAGGTATAAGATCAGGCTCTTGTAAATTCTTATTTTACCTTTTTCTTGACATTGTCCATCTGTTCTTCTCAAAAAGAGATCTTGGAATGAGGGTTATGCTATAAACATTTTTCACCTAATGCTCTTGTGGGAGTAGAATACTCTGCGTTCTCTTCTCATTTCTTGTTTCTCCTTGTGGTAGTCTTCCGCAACCAACTCCTGGTCCACCTGACGCTGTTACTGAGCCCTGCACTCGGGGATCATGTGTATTCCTCCCGTGTGGGGACTGTCCTGGGGGAGCCCTTCCTCTTGCCTGCTGAGACTACCCTGCCACGGATACAGGTACCAAACTGTGGAACTGATGCTATCTCTTGTCTTGGTTTTAGGGATCTATAGAGCAACTTGGCAAGGTAGGAGGAAAGAATCTAAGAGGTCGATGTAATGTCAGGATATAGTCAGGTCTAGTAGTCTTAGACTATCACTTGGTAGATAAGTGGCAGCAGTTAAGCTTTGTATCATTTGGGGAATTTAGTACCCTCCATACGTACAACTCCCATCACAGCCATTTTTCTAAGAACAGATGGGAGTTCTAAGTCCAGCATCATTTGGAGGGCAACAGGTTCTTCATCCTTGCTCTATGGCCATACAAATGGCTGAAGTTTCTGGCAGCAGCCTTTCAATTTCTAATTGTGTTACATGGGCCTGGAAAAATCTTCTATAGTAAATAGGGCTCAGTATGAACCTGGATCTCTGCAATCTTAGTCAGACATACTAGCTACTGTGTCATGCTGGCTGTCTCTTATCCTCTGGTGGTGGGGACACCTGGAGCAGGGTCTCTGCTGATGATCTCAGCAAATAGCCAAGTTCCTACAGAGAAGACAGTCCTTCAAGTACCCTGACCCAGGCTGTTTAAGTGAAGTGGCACTGGGAGTGGAATGTTGGAACTCTCCACACTGTTTTACTAAGCACAATCTAACGCTCTCCTCCAGCTGCGACTAACTTATGGGAAGGGGAAAAAACAGGTGCCATACAGGTCACTTCTCTGATTTTCAAAGCAATAGCAGGACTGCTGATTAGTCAAAAGCATTCTTGCTTTTGACTTTCAGCTGTCTTTTGAACACTTTTTTCTGCTGACAGAGCTATACAGATGTTTAAACTTTTCTTGAGTAGCCAGTCATTTTAATGATCTGTACTGTTTTTAATGTTTTTTAAAATGTTTTTATATTGCTGCGCACTATCCTGATATTTTGTGAGAGGGTGATATATAAATTCTTTTATAAAAGCAACTTCTAAGAACCCAAAAGGAGATCCCAGTCATAAGATTTACCAACCCTATCTAATTTAGATTTAAGTTGCTCAAGATTCAAGGGAAGCCCTTGTGCCCAAGTTCAAAGTCCTGCTCTATGAATAAACTCTCTCACCTTGGGCAAGTCACTGTTCTTTAGCCTAATGAACCTTCCAAGTTTGCTAAGCATAAAAGTAAAATAAGGTCTGTAAGCTCTTTATTATAGAAAGTAATAATAATTTCTCAACCAACCCCCCCCCATTGGTAGGTCCTAGAAGATTCTTTGCTGAAGAAGCTCCACCTGCAACAACAACAGGTGCATCGCTTGCTGCTTCATCTCCACCTCCACCAGCTCCTCCTCCCAGCTGCCGGCTCATCTTCCTCCAGCACTGTGCTCACGGCTCCTCCACCACCTTTTTTCCTGCAGACACTTTCTCTCCTGGGTCTTGTCTTACCCCAGGACAAGAACAAGCAGTGACAAGGCATTCAGAGCATTTGTTCCAACTCAGTAGGCACCGTCTTCCCAATAAAGTGGAAGTGTTGGCCTTAACAGCTAGTAGCAGGTCTCTGGGGCGAGAAGGCAGCCTTTGCTACAGAAAGGAAGAACCATTTTGCCCCCTGCTGGCAAGATGCTCACAGAGCTGCTGCTGAAGAATGTAAAAAGGCTTATATTGCCTCTGCTGATCTAACATGGTAATGGAAGCTGTTTCAGGGCTTTTGTATAATGCCCAAATGAAGGTAGCTCCAAGGGAAGTGTCAGTTCTAGAGTTTTTGTTTGCCCTGAGCAATGCAATCTCAGTTTTAGCCAGCAGTTTTAGCCAGCAGTTTTAACTGTGTGCGCACAGCGGTGCCATGGCAACATAAGTCAACAGCTGGCTTTAGGTCCAGCCAGAGAAAGCTAGATACACCCAACTCCTACTGAAATCAGTGGGAATGCTTCGCTCTCATTAATGTCAATTGGATTTATGCATTTGTCATGTTGTGTAGATTACACTCACTGCAGCACAAAAACAATGCACTCAACATTTATCCTGCTAGAAGAAGTAGTGCCTGCTCGTTGGATTGCTTGCCAGCGAGATAGTGCTAGAGGCCTCTACACTCAAGATAATGGCACTGTCCTAGTGGGGTAATGAGAGACAAGCCTCTCTCATTTGATACGTTCAACTTCTAAATGCAATTGTTTGTATTGAAAAATGTGCAGGGGAGAGGCTTTGGTTTTTCAGTACCACTTAAAAAAAATAAATTCTGGCATAAAGAGTTGTTGCTGAATGGGCTTCAGATAACATCCCTTCCCCTGTATATCCTATTGAACTGAGACTATTTATTTTTAAAATTGTCTAGGCCACCCTTCCGTATAAATATTCTTAGGGTGACTTACATGATAAAGATAAACAAAACAAATATAAGAAATTATAATAATTAAACTTAAAACAGCAGTAAAAACTGGCAGCAATTTAGAAAAATTGGAGTTTAAGTAAAATAAAAAGGTCTTTCCCCAGGTGATGAAAAGATAGAAGAGATAATTCCATAAATGAGATACCACCACTGAGAGACCCCCTGCTTCAGTCACCAGCTGTGTCATCCCTGATCCCAGCATATAAGGAGGCTCCTGTGGAGTTAGGAGTGTGCAAGCTTTTAAGTTTCATCGGTCTCATAAGTGGGGAATAGTTGAATAGCTGTTTAAAAATGTTGTCTACACCTGGCAGTTAGCTACTTCTCCATTCTTTGCTGAAGCTGCTCTGTAATTTGAAAGCTTGCCTACTCTTCTATTGACCTGAATTGAGCCAACAAAAGTTTACCTTCATCATTTTTGTTCCTAGTAATTAAGTAGTAAGGCAGATTTGATAAATATGGGACTGGGATAATTTAACATGGTAAGAGACATGGATTTTGAACAAGGGCTTTTAGTAGTGGCAGATGGTTATCGTTCCAATGTCTTTCTGCCAACAGTAACCTGAGAGCCTTGTTGAGCAACTAGAATGTGAACAGACTTTCAAAGTGAGATAACACAAGACTGTAGGTATCAAGTTCTCCCTGTTCTCTTTTAAGGCTGTATTATGATGAGGAGGTGCAAGTTAAGTTCAGACTCAAGGAATGTCTGTGGGGGAAATCTGGTTGTATGTTACACACATAGATCTAGGCTGTTTGAGAGAGATTGTGGGCCTGGGTGCAACCATATTATTTAGCCACCTTTCCCTTCTCTTCTAAAGAAGGTGGCTGGGAGGGGTTTGGAGCAGTCTCCTGAAAGAGCTGAGGGCCAGAAAATCCTGCTTACTAATGGGAGCAGCATATCCAAATGAACATTAAGAGGGACAGAATCGGGGTTCTTATTGGCAAACATACATGCATACTGATAATAGGAAACAAGTGTTTATTTCCTGCTCTGCAAAATGAGAATTGCTGTTTAAAAGCTAAGGTTTGTTCTTCGTTAAAGATTGGAGAGCTAGCTTATTTTGGCCCAAAGCCTAACAAAAGCAAGAATGGTACCATTGTTCCCTCTTCTCCCTATCTCTCCTACCTGCCTCACCAGCCACATGTTATAAACAGGCAGCTTAGAGTTTGCTTTGGCAAGAGGTCTGCGCAACTTGAAAATGTCAAAATGCTGTCTCTAGTTAGGCTATTTTGGAAAGAACAAAGAATAGGGACTGAAATATGGGTGCACAGCCTTCCTTGCTTTTTGGCTTGCCAGCATCTGGAGCCAAGCTGTAGAAGAGCATCACCATACCATGTACACGTGAAGTGGAAAGAGACTTCTTACTTGTGGGCATCATTATGGCTCTTGCTGGAGAACTGCAGATGGAGGTTGTAGCATGCGATAATCTCCAGAAATATGTAGCTGTAAAACAAATCCTACCACTAGAATAAGGTTACCTGTCTTGGGTTAGCTAGAGAAGCAGAATGAAAGGGTCAATGCATGGATGAAAAAGTGGGAGGCATTTAGATATGTTAAAGCACCAAGGAATATTTTGAAATGAGACAAAAGGGCTCTGAGAAAAAAAAGGGGTGGGTGCAGGAAAGCTTCAGGTGCTACAAAATAGTGTTTATTATGAGCCCAACATGTTTTGGGGGAATTCCTTTATCAAGGGCTCTGTAAATGTACAAATAAGAAAAAGGATAATTAGTGCAAAATAAAGGTGAAGTATTTTCTCATAAACTAATGTTAAATAACTTCAGGGTTTGTTTTTAACTTGGATTTGTTAGTTTGATATAGATGTATTATATTTTACATTTTCGGAGTACATAAAGTACAAAAAACATTTAACTTTTAATTAAATTTTGTACTAATTATCCTTTCTCATTTATATTTGTACATTTGCAGTGTCCTTTGTAGCATCTGTGGAAGCAGTTGGACCATTAGATGACAAGGAGATGAATGAAAGGTGTGGTAGAAGAGGATAGGGAGCTGTGAGAGAGGTGAATTCTGTGCTAGATATTATTTGGCAAGTAAATGGGAAAAAATAGAATTGACAGTATTCTAATGTTATATAAATCTATGGTGTGAACACATCTGGAATACCCTCTCTAAATATATTGTAGAGCTGGGAACGGTGCAGAAAAAGGCACCCTAGATTGGAGGCTGCCAATCCAGCACCATGGGTGCCATGACATCTGCAGAGATCTTCATTGTTGCCCCCAGCAAAGGGCCCGACTCTGAACTTTCATTTTTTTAAAAAAGTAAGCCCCTAGCCCTCCTAGAAAGAAGTTATAAAGCTAAATGTGCAGGTACCCTTCTGAGCGATTTCTGCGAAATGAACCAACCTGGTTGCTCCCACCTGTCAGTTTTTAGCCAATGAAGTGAAATCAGAGTGTGGTAAGTGAAATTTTTGGATGCCAGGCAATAGGAGTCCATTGGGCCCTAAAGAGCTTCTGTTTTCCCCACCTATTTTGTGCACTCTTGCTGCTTCTGTTCTGTTTTCTAGTAGTCCTTGGAAGCTTTGTTTACTCTTCATTTTTTCCTAGCAACCAGGATGCATCTTTGTCTAAAGTGGGTTTGTCTAAGATTAGGTATTCCCTGGAAGTTGTTCTCTGTAAATACTACTACACAGTAAGTATAGATGGATGTTAAAGAATCCCCTCCCCAAATGGCAAATGCAGAATGTAAAAACTTTGCAAAGAGGCTTAGGCATGCAAGAGCTGGTGTCCAGGCATTCATTACTTAGTTAACTTACAGTATACATGTCTACTTCAGAAGTCTTTTTGTGTTTAATGGGGCTTACTCCCCGGTAAGTGAGTGCAGGATAGCAGTCTAAGCTTTGGTGTAAGATTTGCATCGGGGAAACAAGGGGTTTTGTGCCTTTAGTAGCCGTATCGCCACAATCGGGACCCGCAGGACATAGCTAACTTCCCATGGTAAACATGAAGTTGTCTAGGGATGGGAGAAGCAGCAATGACTGTACTCTCACTAATTATGTGTTGTGCCATCCCCCCCCCCGGCAACCATGTGTTTTGGGACAACCCTCATGGCAGCCATTTTGTGACTGGCACCCTCAAAATTCACAGTGTGCTTCCTGGTCCAAAAAGGTTGGCCACTCTTGCCCTAGATGATCATGAAGTTGAAGTAGCTTGCCTGTACATATCTGAGATTCTTAGAAAGATGCAGGTTGTGGAGAGAGCGATCTTTTTCTCCTTTCTCCATAACTTAGGGTCGTCCAGTGAAACTGATTGGCAGTAGGCCAGCACAGACAAAATAAAGTACTTCACACAATGCATAATGTATGGGATTCAGTGCCACTAGTACTGATGGCCACCAACTGAGACACTTTTGAAGGTTATTGGACAAATTCATGGAGTGTAAAGCTATCGAAGACTTTTTTAAATTATGGCTATATGGAACCCGTAGATTCCCTCTAAAAACAATTTTGCTGGAGAGTAACAGCAGGTAACAACTGTTACCTCCATGCTCTGGTTGTAGGGTTTCCAAGAGGGTGTGGGCCTTGGGCTGTTATAATTTTACAATCCACAATTTGCATTAGTGCCCAGTTGTTCCTTGGATCATTTTTAAAGAGCTTCACATTTTACAAATTAGTGAAGTGCATTCCTTTTTGAGGAAGAGAATAGTGCTAGTGGCAAGAACAGCTCTGTGAAGGCCAGAGAGATATAAACATAGGAAGCTGCTTTATACCAAGTCAGAGAGATCATTGGTCCATCTAGCTCAGTACTGCCCACAATGACAAGCAGTGGCTCTATAGCGTTTCAGACAGGAGTGTTTCTGGGCTCAACCTGGCGATGTCAGAGGCTGAACCAGGGAACTTTTGCATGCAATAGCATGTGCTCTGCTCCTGAATTGATGGCCAAGTGATACTGGTGTTGTAAAGAAGCCATATGCCAGACTGCTAAAATCTCAGACACACAAAGCAAAACATTCGGCTGTTTCTTTGTAACAGTTAGGTTTCCGATTTTGCCGGTAAGTATAAATGACAGACTTCTCAATTTCCTCTGTTTTGATGGCATTCAAGAAATCAAACCAGCCCCTTTGATCAAAGCATTGATCTTTGTAGAATTCTGTTTTTAGTTTAATAGATTACAAAAGTAAAAGCTTATTTCTCTTTTACAAATTAAATTCACAAACCACTCCACCAACAAGATGATGATATAAAGAATAAAAAATAGACTCATTGACGAAAGCTATACAGATGTTAAATGTATGTGCACAAAACGTGTATTCTTGGTTCTCTTCAATGGTTTGAGGACCAAGGAATTATAGAAGAGATACAGAAAAGCTTCTTTCCTCCTAACCTGTAATCATTGTGTTTGGAGAATGGCTAGAATTGTCACTCGTCTTTTTACTGGCATTGCTCCTATGCCTTCAATGCTGGCGGGGGTGGGAAGTAGGAACCTGTGGCTCTGAATATTGCTAGACTCCAACTCTCATAATCCCTAATCATTTGCCATGGTGGCTGGGGCTGATGGGACTTGGACTATAACAGCATCTTGGAGAGCCACAGTTTCTCTCTTGCTGCTTTAGTGGCAGCCTAATACACAAATTCAGCAGGTGAAGCTTTCCTGCCCATCTTTCTCTACCAGGAAAAGTTTTACCTGCTAAATTAACTCTGTGTTAGGATGCTGTTAAGCATAGGAGCAGGGCTGGGGGAGAGGAGAAAGTGGCAACCCTAAACTTAAGTAAGAACAAGAAAGATAAAATAATACAAAACATGCTAGAATTTGCAAACTAACAAAAAGATATGGCATAACCATATAATATTCACAGTCTGAATATATCTGGAATAATAGTCATAAAAGACATTCCTTCCAGAAGGTGCCCAGATTCATATAGATCTCCAAGGAAATTCCAGAGCAGCCACCCAGAATCGCTATTCCAAGTCAGACTTAATTTATCCATCTAGCCCAATACTGATTACTGTGATTGTCAATGGCTGTTCAAGTGAAAGCCTATCCCTGCCCTCCTACTTGAGATCTTTTAACTGGAGAGTGAACATGAGACCACTAAGCTATGCACCCCCTTTCCTTTGCATCTCCTTTTAATTCAAGAAAAGTGCTATCAAGTGGCTACTCTAAGCCTACTTACAGAGATCACAATGGGTTTGGGTGGAGGTGCACTGCCATTTAGGCCTTCATATAGGTGGATGAAATCTCAGACGGTGCCTTGAAGTGTGAAGGAAAGATACTAGAAAGCCAATCCACATGTTGGCATAGAGGTGTGGGATTTGTGGGACTCCAGACCGTATCAACTTCACCCAACATGGCAGTGATGGTCTGAGTTGATGGAGTACAACAGCTACATGTATTCCTAGAACAAGGATCTAATGTCTTCATTTCTGGTGTTATTTCTTGAGCTGAAACGATGGGAGACATGCTGGAAGGCTATTGCATCCATAAAACCACACCATGTGGTTATTAATGTCTCCTATTGCACTATAAGCACGTATACCCAGAATCTATCACCCATCTAACATAGCAATTACTTTCTCATAGGCAGGCATTTAACAACCCCACATTGCTACTATACAGTGGTTAATTAATGTTTTGTGTTGGCCATTTAAGTGATAGGCTGGAGCACTCCTGCCTTTTTTTTAAAAAAAAAATTAGATTTATATCCCGCCCTTCCGGTAGGAGCCCAGTTTCCAGTATTCTGTCACAGTACATTTAACAGAACTCAGGGTGGTCCTATGTAGATAGGGATAGGCTTTGATTTTCAGTGGCTCCCACTTAGTTCTATGAGACAATGTAAGTGGGTTGCAATCTGAAACATTGTTAAAGGGGAAAAACAGACACTGAGATCACCAGGGGTAGAAGGAAGGCATGTTTTGCCCTCTTTCCCCACAATACGTACTGTCACCTCCCTTTTTCCAGGATTTAAGAGTCAAGAAGGCACCAGCAATTTTATTTCTTTAGAGAAACCAGTGTAGCTACCTGGCACCTTCTTGTATGCTCTTCACCTGCTAGCAGAGTAAAAAAGTGGTGGAGGCAGCAATAGTAATATAGGAGTAAGGGGGGGTAGGTAGGAGGGGCTACAAATAAGGGGAAGGGTGGAACTAAAGGAAGGAAAATGACTGCCCCCCCCAGTCCCAACTCTGCACCTGAAATCTCACCAGCAGTATGCTAGTCATAATTTTTATATTCTGTATATACAGCCCTGAGTTTTGCCTCTTTTCTCATACCCAAGCATTGTTATGCTCTAGTGTAACCTAAAAATATCACTTGGGGAACTGACTTTCAGGGAGTGAGGCACAGAGATCCACCAAATAGCTTCATAAGAGTGGAGTGGGTAATAAATGTAATAATAATAATCCAACAAATTCTGGGAGGGCTACAGGTTCCCTATCCCTGGGTTAATAAGACCTTTCTTGCATGTAAAATTTCATAGGCATAGGTTAAAATAATGGAAGATAAAAACAGAGGGAGTTTGTTTTAAGAAAATTATGGGTTCATATTAGGGTTGCCAGGCTCAGGGCCTGAGACTGATCCGGTATCTTTAGGAGAAGAGAAAGTCAGCTAAGTGCAGGTGTTCTTGCAACACTATAATGGGAAAAACCACAAGGTGGAATTCTCCTTTCCCCCTGCACAACTTTTAAAGATACAGAAGACCTCTTGGAGGCCAGGCCCTACCCTATTCTGAAATGTAGTGAGCTTGCTTATACAGTGGACTTGGCACTCAAATTATGAACATCCGCACCCACTCCCTATTGTTTCATCCTCCTGTATTGGTGTGTGTGTGTGTGGGCTTTCTGAATCCTGATTTGTAAGCATAATATCTTTTAGCCAGAGCTTGGTTTGCCATGTTTTCTTCTTACCTGTCTCCTGTGCTTTTAACAGCTCCTTCACTAGCAAAGTTTTAAGAGGGGAAAGTTTCTCTGGATTAATGGGATCAGACAAATTAATGAAGATATCAGTGGTTATGTATTACTTCCAGTCTCAGAAGCAGTGCATCTCTGAATACCAGTTGTTAAGAATCGCAAGTGGGGAGAGTAGAGTGCTGTTGCTCTCATGTTCTGTTTGGGGCTTCACACAGGCATTTGGTTTGCCACCGTGAGAGCAGAACGCTGGACAAGATGGGCCTTTGGTCTGATCCAGCAGAGGTCTTATGTTCTTAAAAATACTGAGTGGTATCCAACTAAATAGATCTGCTAGCACAAGGATTTTGGTTGTGCAACTGAACTTACCCACCCTCTCATGCCCCTCTCAGTTTTTTCTGGGGGTTACCCCCAACCCTCTGAAGCAGATTTGGAGGGGAGAGGAGAGGGCGGGGAAACTCCATTGTGCAAGTGGAAATGCTTGTGCTATTGGATGTATCTAGATACCACCCCTAGTGATGAAAAATGTATCATCTGCTGAATCTGATTGCCTGCCAGCTGTTAAGGTCACAGGAGCACTGCAAGGGGGAAAAGAGTGGCAATCCTACCTGAAACCTACTTCAAGAATAATACTTCTTTAAAGAATGGGGTCTGTAGAATTCTGTCCTCTAGTCAGCCTTTCTCAACCTGCTGGTCTCCAGAATTTGCTGGACTACAATTCCCATCATCCCTGACCATTGGCCATGCTGGCTGGGCCTGATGGCTGTTATAGTCCAACAACTTCTGGGGGCCCAAAGGTTGGGAAAGGCTGCCCTAGATCACTATTTCCCCATACATACATATCTTTACATTTTAAAAAAATGACCAGGCATCTGTTCTTAGCAAACTTCTACAATGGTATTAAAACTAAGATTTCTCTTATTTTTCCTCCACTTATTTTAACACTATTTCTCACTGTCAGAGCAATTATACTAGATTTACAGGCTGGTTAGTTATAAACTGGCCAGGTTGCAATTCATGTTTAAGTCCCTGGCTAGCAATTAGTTTTTTACTGGAAAGCTATTTTGAGGCAATAAAAAGTACCAGACTGTCCCCACTTCCCCAAAATGGATTGCCAGCATGCCCCATAGCCAGACCCGCCAATCCCTCTGCTCATATACTCTTGCTTGTGAGTTGGCAGCAGTGGGTGCTGGTAACTGGTCTTGATTAAGGGAGCCCAACTGAGCTCTGAACACACCAGTTGCTGATCCCTGGGTTAAGGATTGACAAAGGCAGAGGGTCACAATCATGGTTCTTTGTTTTAGCATGTGAGATAGAACAATGGAACCATATGTTATCTTCCTGGAAGGGTGTGTGTGTGTGGGTCTGCATGTTTGTATGTTTACAGCAAGAGAGCAATTTGTATTGCCCCTGCTAGATAAAAAACTGTCAATGCCCTCCTCCCCTGCTTTGACCAGGGTGCTCTCTATGAGCAACAGGTCTCTCACTCTCAGCAGCTTTGGTCTTCTTTTTCCATGGCTTTTAGTCTCTTCTCTTCTTGGGTGTGGAGGAAGGTGTCTCAAAGGGTGCTTGGTTTTTCATGCTGAGGGTTTGAAATCTTCCTAAAGTTTATCTAACCACATGATGGGAATACCATAGCAGAAATCTACTTCCACAGGCAGGTGCAGGGAAGTTGAAGAGCCCCAGTCATCTTCAGAATTTAGGCAACTGATTCAGGCATCATGTGATCCACTAGAAGTCTTCTAAGAGCTCAAAACTAGAGTGTATTTCTAAGTGCAACTCCACTGGAGCTCCTCTTCCATTTTTATCAGACTGAAGACACAGAGTCCTCTACCATGGTGGAATTATTCCAGGTGGTTTCATAGTCTTTTCCCCCTACGCGAGGCAATACAGGCTTCTGGTTTTCAAAAGCTGGTACCAGAGGTGGCAGCTGCTGCTGCTGCTCATCCTAGACATATGAGTGAGGGAAGGATCAATGGTTACTGGACTGGGAGAAGGCAGCATGTCCAAAGGGAGCATGGTGACATCTCAGCTCCTGCTTGAAGCTGCAAGATGTGTTAATAGTAGAAAGCAGCTTTAGACAGTCCCCATAGGTGGAGATGCAGAAGGAGGCAGGCAGAGAGGGGCAATTCTACATGCAGGGTTGGTCATTAAAGCTTCTTGGGGCAGGAGTGCTGTCCCACGAGCAGAGAGGAACTTGGTGAATACCTGAGCCTGGCATGAGATGACTGCCTTGCTGTAGTAGAATTTGGGAGCTCTAGGAAGTAAAGGCCCAGCTCTGGAACAGCAGCGCAGCACTTGCCAACTTGCCACAGCCTTTTCATCTTTGCAGAAGAGGCAGGGGAGCTTGTGGAATGCAGCCGGGCCTGGGGAGGAACCAATAATACAGCACATGGGCTTAATGATGAGACCCTGCAAAGTTCTAAAAAAGCAAAATGCCCCTTAGACACAGGGCCAGCTGCTTTAGCCATTTGCAGAAAGCAAAAACAAAAAGACACAGCAGTCTCCAAAACGAGAAAAGCCGTGGGTCAGCACCAGTTTGCAAGGGGAAGGGGGAAATGAGATGATGGTAGGCTGTCACTCCCATCCAAAACTCACTGCACCATAACCCACAGCTACTCACAGGCTACAAAGCCAAAGTTCAAGAAGCAACAGTCCCTTCAGCGAGGGGTGGGGGGAAACAGTGCAACATACCATACACACCACCACTGGAAAGGCCCACCACAGCAGACAAACGCCTGACTGAAAACCTGTAGACTGAAAGACACACTCATCTCAGCCCATGGGTTCTATGGTCAAGGGAGCAGGAATCCCCCAAGTAAAATGGCAGGATAAAATACCTTAAGGCTGCTATGAGAAATAGTGTTAATATATAAACAATGAAAGGAAGCAATCATTTTGTAAAGAGCTGTGGAGGAGACGAGTCTGCTTCCTATAGGACAAGAGTGGAAGGTGAAAACAGCTGAGCAAAGCTTACTGTAGGGTAGGGTTGGGTTGAGAGGCCCCACAGTGATATAACGTGGGCACTTTTTTAGCAGTTGAAACTCAACTGCAGCTTTTCCGTCATTGTATCTCAGAGGTGGTGTAATGTAATGACTTAGGAGGATGAGCTGAGCGGCCCTGAGTTGCGGCCTCATCTCAGCCACAAAATCACCATTCCCAGGCATCTTAGGAAAGCTGCTGTTCTCCAAGCCTCAGCTCCACATCTGCAGTCTGACCTTACAGGGCTGTTGTAAAGCTTATTGAGGTAACAAGTGGGACCTGAAACAAAATGTTGCAGCGTGGAGTGCTTCTATTCAGGATTCCAGCTAGCATGCCATTGTCCTTTTCCAGGATACTCTATTAAATTTTCCTTGGCCCTAGTTTTCCATCCCTCCCTGCAAAAGTCAGCATTGTTTGGCCACTGAGTATGTTCAGTCCTCATTGAGCTGTTCTGCCCCTCCCTGTTAGGATTTTTCACTCTAAAGTATTTTTTTCTATATCAGCAAACCTTAATGTCCCCTGAGCCTGTCAATACCTCTCTCTTGTGCATATGAAGAATGAATTTGCTGTTAGCATATAGGATGAAAGTACGGGAAGCACTTTGATTGCTCTAGTGCTATGTAAGTAGTTCTTCAAGCACACATTGTTGGATTCTAGCTGTCATGAAACTGTTAAAGACATAGGTGATCCCCTTGGAATGAAGATTCAGTGACAGGACAAGTTTCACCTGTTGAATTCAGCCTTTTGCACAAGTGTTAAAGGCAAAGAATATTTTAAAGAAAAGTGGCATACCTACAATTGTGTCCTGAGGCACAAGCCTAATGTATTCTTTAAATAATGTGTTATTTAAGAAAGGGCAAAGGCCCAGTGGTAAGCCACACCTTTTCCAGTGTACCACAGTCCCTGTATTTATAGCCCTCCATGGATTGCTGAAGGGCCTATAAAGGTGGGGGTGGGCTTGCCAGTATGCCCCCCCATGACTGTAAATACAGAAGGATGATGAATGCTCAGTAGGGCTACACTGATGGGAAAATTTAGCAGGATATTGTGATAAGCAACTTAAAAGGGGCAGCTTTAAAAACTAGTTTTCACATTAAAAAGCATCCATAACCATGAGGAACACTATGTTAATGAAATGCCTTATAGTCCCACTTAGCTTGCTCACCTGAATTTGCTAGCGAGTGGTTTATTCCTACATTCTGCTTCTGTCTTTAAAGAAATATTTGGTATATACTGTGGAACTTGTTCATGCAAATGGGTGGTTCTGCACCCATAAAGTTTTGGAGAAGGGCAGTTGGTGTGCTGATGCATTAGGACCAAAGACCAGAGTGAGGATCTGTGAAGTACCACCACTCCATTATTATTGCCCAATGCCACCCAAATGTGAGGTTTTAACAGCTGCTGTCCATGTATTTTTTAGACTTTCCTGTGTCACCATACTGCCTAGAAACTTTTTGTGGCTTTTAGAAGTCTATATTTGAGGCACAACTGCATGCTTTATGACAGGAATGGGGAACCTGTGGCCCTCCTAATATTGTTGGCCCATAGTACCCATCTCTGATTATTAGTTATGGTGGGTGGGGCTGATGAGAGTTGGAGTCCAACAACATCTGGTGGGCCACAGGTTCCCCATCCCTGCTCTGTGGCCCTGCAAACAGCTGAAGTTCCTGGCCACAGCTCTCCAACTTCCAACTGGGCCTAGGAACACCTCAAGTAAATGGAGCTAAATGGACATCTGTGCACCCATCATCTCTCTACTGGGAAGATGCAGGGCTTTCTTTCCTTTCCCTAGCTCATCACCTCTCACTGCCCCAAATCACAAAGTACTGGTAGCTCTATTCCTGCTATCCTTACAATCTTGAGATAAAGACAAATCATGGAAGCATCCAAAAGAGGAATGTAATGGCTAACTTCAACTCACACAGACTGACTACATATGTGTTCCAGTCATGAAAAAGAGGGAAAATTTCTAGAAACCCTAAATGATTGTACCTTAGAACAGTTGGTCTTAAGAACATAAGAAGAGCCTGCTGGATCAGGCCAGTGGCCCATCTAGTCCAGCATCCTGTTCTCACAGTGGCCAACCAGGTGCCTGGGGGAAGCCCGCAAGCAGGACCTGAGTGCAAGAACACTCTCCCCTCCTGAGGCTTCCAGCAACTGGTTTTCAGAAGCATGCTGCCTCTGACTAGGGTGGCAGAGCACAGCCATCATGGCTAGTAGCCATTGATAGCCCTGTCCTCCATGAATTTGTCTAATCTTCTTTTAAAGCCATCCAAGCTGGTGGCCATTACTGCATCTTGTGGGAGCAAATTCCATAGTTTAACTATGCGCTGAGTAAAGAAGTCCTTCCTTTTGTCTGTCCTGAATCTTCCAACATTCAGCTTCTTTGAATGTCCACGAGTTCTAGTATTATGAGAGAGGGAGAAGAACTTTTCTCTATCCACTTTCTCAATGCCATGCATAATTTTATACATTTCTATCATGTCTCCTCTGACCCGCCTTTTCTCTAAACTAAAAAGCCCCAAATGCTGCAACCTTTCCTCGTAAGGGAGTCGCTCCATCCCCTTGATCATTCTGGTTGCCCTCTTCTGAACCTTTTCCAACTCTATAATATCCTTTTTGAGATGAGGCGACCAGAACTGTACACAGTATTCCAAATGCGGCCGCACCATAGATTTATACAACGGCATTATGATATCGGCTGTTTTATTTTCAATACCTTTCCTAATTATCGCTAGCATGGAATTTGCCTTTTTCACAGCTGCCGCACACTGGGTCGACATTTTCATCTTGGAACCAACCAGAGGTGTAGCGACCTTAGACTTAATATTAAGTGGCAGCTTAATATTAAGTGGCAGCTGTTGAACCCACTGGAAGCATAGACCTAGTGCCATTAAATTAAACATACATGTAAATGACCAAATCCCCCCCCCAATATCCAAGACAGTCACATTTGACTTTAAAAGTCAAACTTTCCAAAAATGAGATTAGTAAAAAGGAAGTTGAAAGGCAAAGTTAAGAGGCTCAAATCACTCCAAAAAGCTTGGGAGTTGTGTAAAAACACAATATTAGAAGCTCAACTGGCATGTATACTGCAGATCAGGAAAGGTACCACCAAGACCAAAAGGATGCCAGTGTGGTTAACACGCAGAGTCAAAAACTCTATTGGCAACAAGAAAACCTCCTTCGAAAAAATGGAAGTCTTGTCCAAATAAGAAGAACAAAAAGGAACACAAACTTCGGCAAAAGAGGCAAGCAGACAATAAAGGGTGCTACAAAAGAATTTGAGGAGCACATTGCTAAAAACAAAAAGACCACCACCAACAAAAAATCTTTAAATACATTAGTAGCAGGAGACTGTCTAGGGAACATTAGGAAAGGAACTGAAAATAAAACTGCTGATATCATAATGCCATTATACAAATCTATGGTGGGGCCACATTTGGAACACTGTGTAGTTCTGGTTGCCTCACCTCAAAAAAGATTATTGTAGCATTGTAAAAGGTTCAGGACAGGGCAACCAAAATGACCAAGGAGATGGAGCAACTCTCATGTGAGGAAAGATGGCAGCATTTGGGGCTTTTTAGTTTAGAGAAGACAAGAGGTGACATGATAATTATGCAAGGCATGGAAAAAGTGGATAGAAGAAAGTTTTTCTCCCTCATAACACTAGAACTCATGGACATCCAATGAAGCCGAATGTTGGCAGATTCAGGACAGACAAAAGTAGCGCTTCATGCGGTGTAGTTAAACTATGGAATTTGCTTCCACAGGAGGCAGTGATGGCCACCAACTTGGATGGCTTTAAAAGAGGATTAACCAAATACATGGAGGATAAGGCTATCAGAGGCTACTAGCCCTGATGGCTATGCTGTCCTTCCATGGCCAGAAGCAGTAGGTATCTGAATACAAGTTACTGGAAACCACAGGAGGGGAAAGTGCTCTTCTGCTCCGGTACTGCTTGTAGGCTGATCCTTGGGATCTGATTGGCCACAGTGAGAACAAGATGCTGGACTAGTTGGGCCATTGGCCTGATCCAGCAGGTTCATGTTCTTATGCAATTTCATTGCTCATTGTTTTCATACAGAAAAGGGGAACATAAGGTATTTATTACTGGGTGCAGAATTCAGCATATTTGGATTTTCTTTTTGGAGGGGAGGGAGGGAACTCAACTTTCTAGACCTCAAGCCTGCAAAAGTAGTCTGAAATTGTGTGGGAGCAGTACCTGACAGAATATAAAAAGTGGAGTAGGCACCAAGGAGGATGCCCAGTGGCAAAGGACTTTGACCCTCTGCATGACTAGCAGGAGCAGAATAACAATTTTAAAAAATAAGCAGATGGTGCAAGTTGGGTTATTCTGGTGCAGAATGTCAATTTATTTAAGGGGCAGAATAAAATCTTGTACACAAGCACACAGCCCTGGCAAAAGACCTTGAGTCAACTCCATGCCAGTTATTCACCTGGTTTGGTCCATGCTACTGTGATGAAAAAAATCATAGCAGCAGACAAAACAAGTAAGTTAAAGCAGGGAAGATGGATAACCAGGTTCTGATTCAAGAGGATGGTGGTATGTGGTGTGGGCCATACAGCAAGGATGAGGATCTTGCAGACCTCTAGATGTTGTTGGGCTCCAACTCCTGTCAGCCTCAGCCAGCATAACAAAAGATTGTGGAAGTTCTGGTCTTGCAGCATACGAAGGGCCACAGGCTCCCTGCTCATTGTACATAGAAAGGCTCTTAAAAGGCTAAAGAAGCAAAACTCAGAGCCACCAAACAGAAACAAGAAGAAATGGCACCTGGACATCTTGCAGCCTGCTGCATCGCAGATGGCCCGTGGTGGATCTCGATGAATACCGAGCAAAGTACCATCAAGCCCCAAACACAGGGCCCAGCATAGCTAGCATGCACCTCGCCTTCCTAAATGAGCTGAGGAGAATCCCCTTCTCCTGGCTCTTTGGTTAGAACATTATTTTTTTCAGAAATGGAGACCACTTTTTAATTGCCAACATACAATAAGGAACCCATGTTTAATTTTTTACTGTTAAGTATATCTGTTAGTCTCTGTTTTTTTCACCCACTCCATAACACTTTAAAATATGCATCAGGGCCCTGCGACCCTACTTTTAAGTACCTGGCAACACTCTTGTCCACAAATAATAAGACCCCCCACCTCAATGTCATCTAACTTCAGCCTTATGCAGTGAAAGATTTCCCCAAACCATCCCCAGTATAAAAATCTACCCAGGTTCATCCCTCCTCGTCATACTACTAAGCTTTTCTTGCAGATCATTATACCATTCCGCTGAATAAAGCTCTCTCCCTACCTTAGTCTAGGACCAGCCACCTGTTCATGGTCTTGAACTATCTGATTGCAGACACAGCAATGCTGAGTGCTCTCTCTCACTTGCTTGTCTCACCACAGTCTCAATGGTTTTCTGACTGAGCCTCGATATCAGAGATCTATAATCCAATTGTAATGGGCTAAACTTAACTTTGGTGTGTTCCTTCTCTCTATATAAAACATGGCTATTGGACCTTGCTTGTTTAGCCATCGCTTAGGCAACCTACCTAGGGACCAATATACTAGCCTTGACTTTTGACCCTCCTGCCTGAATTCACCATGCTTGTAGCTTTCTCTCTTCAATATGAAATCTATTCCTGCTTCATCAGCTTATAGCTTCTGACCTTTTGAGTCGTGTAATTTACTCTGCCTGAGATTCAGCCCTCTGGTTCCAGTGATATTGGAAGTATTCCTGCTTGCAATCACTACATCACCACAAATGGGCACATGTGGAATATTGAGAAAGTCATAAAATGGCTGCCGGGGGAACATGTCCATTCACAAAATGGCTGCCGGGGGAGCATGTCCATTCACAAAATGGCTGCCATGATGGGTGTGGCCAGCCACAAAACATCAATTTCACAGAAGGCAAATTAGCCTAAATGAATTTTACTTGTGAAGATCTGTTTGCATTCCAGTTCAGAACCTCCCCTGCCCCCCATGTGTCCTTAGGATCAAAGCTCTTCATACCATGGTCTTTATTCTCTCTCTCTCTGTGGTTTCTACCTCCCTTAAATCCCTGGGCTCCACCCACCTCCCTAATGACCCACAAACTGAGTCTTCATTCTGCCCTCACACAAACATCAAAGACCATTGGTCATTAGGGAGAGGGAAGAACAGGATATTCTATTTTTCATTTAGTTTTTTCTAACTTTGTTATTATGTAAATACACACACACACACACAATCGGTCATCCTATATCCTGCCCCATCCACCCTGACCTGCTGCTCCCTCTGCCATCACGCACTGTGGCCAGCTTTCCTTCAAAGTCCTTTATTGGGATGGAGTGTCCAGCTCCCAGCAACATGATTCCCCCTCCACATAGCCCCATATTAAGTGTTGCCCAGACCCTATAGCATGATTCCTGCCTGCAGCAACAAGCCCAAAGCCAGGGCTGCGCCTGGGTCACCGGCAGTTCCTGTCCCTCTGCCGCCGCCTTCTGATCATAGATGCTCTAATGGCATTGAGCTCTGCAGCTGAAGCTAAATCCATGCCCGGAGGGGATGGAGGAGTTGGGGGCACAGGCATGCTACGCATGAAGGACTGCCCTAAGCTCCGCAAGCGCTGTTGCACCCTGGGTCTCACAGGGTAAGAGGAAGAAAGGTGAGTGCAGGAGACTGGCAGGTCATGAGAGAGAGAGAAAGAAAGCACTTCCTGCATTTGCACCTTCAGACACAGCTCCCTACCTGCCACTGGGGTTGCTTTGCTGGGCACCTGAACCATCACACTGGTAGGCTTGGAGACCTTGGCATGATGCAGGGTGGACTCCTGTGGGCCAGGGTCCAGATTCTGAGAGCTGGATTTGCCACAGAGCTGAGCCGGGTGTGACAACTTGTCCCCTGGGATAACAGTGGTGGTAGCCATGCTGTGTGCCATCAGGATCCTCCTGTTACGAGGGTCCGGTTTGAGCTTGCTGGGCAGCTTGAACCTCACAGACATTGAAGAAAGGATCTTGCTGGAGGGAGTCTTCTCCCTGGCTTTGTTCTCCTTTCCAGGAGCTGCTGGCTCTGTTGCCTTGCTGTATGCGGATGCCCAGCATGGGGTAGGTGGTCGAGGGGTATCATGGTTACTGCGTCGGTAGGTCAGCTTCAAGGCCTTGGGCTGCTGCTGGCTACAGCTGTTCCTGTTATCACCAGGAACAGGGCTTCTTTGGAATGCAGGCCGAGGCTTCTTGACAGTGGACCCTTCTACTACAAGGCTAGTGCCAACATACTGTGGGATTTCCACAGCTGCCTGTGGGGGGAAATGGAAGCAAGATGAGAACTGCCAAGTGCACCTCAGGTCATTGGGACAGGGCAGTAGATTCCCATGACTCTTGGCTCGCAAAGCTGCCACAAGGTTGCTGCTCCCTGAGACCAGGCTTCAAGGATACAGTTTCATCAAGTAAAAATGGCCCCCAGATGCATCAACCTCTGATGCAGAGGTGGTTTTGAGAAGCTGTTCTGAAACCGTGTGCACTTACACACTGCAGCATATTTTGAGATAATTGCTAGGGTGCTTGCAAAAAACTGAATCATTCAGAGTCCTCCAATACTGCATGACTCACATCCTTCTCCCCATCAGCCTCCTCTGAGAGCAGATAATTCTGGAATGTCTCTGCATCAGAGGGATAGAATGATATCCCACCTGATGCAGAACCATGCTGGAATGGACCAGAGGAGGTCATCCATTGCAGTTCTCTATGAGATGCGTCCAGAGCAACATCTCCTAATCAAGAGACTTCCAAGGACACATTGAAGATTGAGTTCCAGCACCAAGCTTGAGGGGAGCCTGGGCAAGCTGCCTTCTACCCCCCGCCCCCCACTATGTAGTATGCAACCTCCCTCCACCAGCCAGGCAACGCTCAGGGGTCCCTTCCTCTCTTTTGTATTACATTTTTACAAGGATGGCAGGTGTAGCTATCCACTGTTTTCTTTTCCCCAAAATGCTGAGGAAATGGTGGGGCCTAGAGACATTCTGGGGAAGTGAGAATGTTGAGAGGCTATAGCTTGCTTCATGTGTGTCACCCTAGTAAAAATACAAGAAAGAAAGTAAAAAGGATGGTGACGAACAGCCTCAGCTCTCATAGGCCTCAGCTTTTGACTGACCAAGCTAGGCCTATGCGGATCAAACTGCAAGGCAGCATCCAGACTTGAACTACACATTTGTTGCTCTTACACTGTAAACTGCATGTCACTTCCCATACTTGGAGGAGCGGGAGCATAGCACTTTTGTGAGTGTGTGTGCATCCTGCTATGTTCTGTCAACACTAGTGGGTGTGGAAATCCAATCAGTTCTTTAAAATAAGTTCATAGATTTGTGCTAGAATGCTTTTTAGTGTGTGATTACATTAAGTATTTTAAAAACAGTATAGGCTGTCAATTTGCACTTTTTAAAAAGTATGTCAGATCAGCAATTTGAAAAAGGTGGAAAGAGCATGGAAACACCATGATATGATGAGGATGTTATGTAGATACCCGGTAAAAGGTGAGTGAACAAAGAGTGGTAATTTCACAACAAACACTTAGTGTAAAAATACCCCAGGTATCCGTGCTTTTGAATAACACTTTGAATGTGGGGAAATGTAAAATTTTATATTTGTTACATTAATGAATTCAGTCATCAAAATGTATCTTAATAAAAATAAAAAGTCTGCATATGGTGCTGCCTCCCAAACCAATCAAGGTACACCCTGCAGAGGAGGCACTTCTACCTGCTTTACTGAGGTCCTGTCCCAGTCCCTGAAGCATTGAAGATAGCTCTAACTGAGCTTTCTCAGCCTTCTGATGACCATCCAATGCTCTTGTTGCTTGGCTGCTCAGACATCTAATTGGTCTGCAACATTCAGTGCAGAAAGGATGAGCCATCTATATCCAAGGCTACCCAAGAGTTGCAAAGCAAGAACCCAAAGTAAGGGAGGCAGAGCGAGCACAAGGCAAATAAGGCAGACTGGGAAGACGCCTCATCCAAGCAGCTCCACAAGGGCAGCTAATCCCAATCTGTGAGGTTAAGACAAAGACACACGGGACCTGTGCACTAACTAACCTGCTTGTAGATGAGCTCAAAGTTTCCTGTGTTGCAGTTGCGATCATACTTGCGGTCAATGACCACACGTAGGGTGTCTTCTTGTACGCTGGCACAAAGTCGGGTGGTGACGGCAGTGGAGGCTGCCATAGTGGGGCTAGCATTGATCTCAATCAACCACGGCTGGTAGTTTTCTCCAAAGAGAAAGTCTGCGCCGTAGAGCTCAAAGCTGTTTTTGCGGAACTCCACCAAGTCTTGTGAGGTTTGCATGGCGTGAATGATCGCTGCCTTCATGCCAGGCACAATCACCTTTGACCACGCCTCAGGTGCCCCCATCTGCCGCAGGTGGATCTGGAACTGCTCAGATGACCACATGTTGTCAGGGGGAAGCTCAGAGTGGCGATTCAGTGAGTTCTCATAGTGCTTCTGGATGGAGTTATTGCAGAGGTGGATGGAGCTGGGTTGGAGAAGAGGATGGGATCAGTATGCAAGAGATGGTCAGATGCAGTGGATAACAATACAGGATTTGGACATGGGAGATACAGGTTCATCCCTGCTAAGCCACAAGAGGAAGTGAGGAAGCTGCCTTATACAGAGTCAGACCATCTAGCTCAGTGGGGTCTACACAGAAAATAGTGCAGCAGTTGTTGAAGATTTCAGACAGGAGGCTTTCCCAGCCCTACCGGGAGATGCTGAGAACTGAACCTGGTACCTTCTGCATGCAAAGCAAATGCTCTACCATTGAGCTGCTCCCCATTCTAAAATTCTCCCCATCCATGGTGATCAAGGGCATTTCTTCCCTGCATATGGCAATGCAAAGAACAGTTGAGGCCCACAGCAGCCCAAGACACCCCCAGTTGGCTTACCAATGAGGTAACCACGGTACCTCTTGGGCACCTATCCCATGCCAGGCACCAGCTAATGACAAAACATGATTGCTGTGAGTTGCTCTACATCCTTCCTTCCCCAGAAACATCACTTCTCTCTACTCCAGACCCACAGCACCCTCAGTGCTCTCTGAACAAATCATATTTCCATTCCTCCCCAAAATATGCTTAAAAGTTCCTCACAGTCCCTCTCCTTATCCCTGCAACCACACCCAGGCTCCCAGCTCCTTTTTCGTGCTCATGCTAAACCGATGTCCATCACCCACCCGCACTACTGCTTTTTTCATTTCCCCCCATCTCTTCTCCATCCCCAGCCACCCTCTCTTAGGGTTCTCCAAGATATTCTGTTCATCTATTATGCTCTGCTGCTGCCACATGTCTTCCCCAGTGACAAAGCTGACAAAATGTTATCTGGGTCAAGCTGCTTTGCAATGTTATAGAGCAATGCTTGTCTATATGAGGGCTCTGGTTTATATAATTTAATGCAATAAACTGCCTGTTAGGTCACACTGCCCTCACAAAGTGGTTCACAAAGAGAGACTGAATAGAGAATAGAGAAAGAATGAATAGGAATATATAAACTTTTCCATTCTGGCAGCAGACTTCCAAAGTTTTCAATTTCAGGTTTACAATTAGCTTAAATTGTCAAAGCTGACGTTTACAAACTATTTACTCTGGAATAATAATTGTAATGATGATGTAAGTGAACATAGGAAGCTGCCTTATACTGAGTCAGGCCATTGGTCCGTCTAGCACAGGCTTGTCCACAATGGCTGGCAGTGTTTCTCTGGGGTTAGACAGCAACCTCTTCCAGCCCTACAGGGGCCTTCTGCATGCAAACCTTCATGTGCTCCATCAGTGAGCTACAGTCCTTCCCAAAAGACATCATAGGCCAGCCTGGTGATCTCTGAAAAGTCACAAGCACCCTTGCTAGGGAACTGTCATGACAGGAACATAGACAGCTACCTTATACGGAGTCAGATCACTGGTCTACCTAGCTCAGTACTATCAACACTGGCTGGCAGTGGCTCACCAGGGTTTCAAGCAGGCATCTCTCCCGGCCCTACCTGAAGATTCTAAGGACTGAACCCTGGACCTTCAGCATGCAAAGCAGGTGCTTTACCACTGAGCTACAGCCCTGATGGGATATCAACAAGGCTATTCAAGAGGGAATGGACTGAACAGAATGAAGTCTTCACAAAGCAGCCCATTTCTTTTTTGGTCTGTCTCACACACACATGGAATAGAAAGCTGGACCTAGCTGCAGGGGAGATAAGCAATGGAAAACTCACGTGTCCAGGTTGTGTAGAGAAAAGGGCTGTGTAGAGAAGCGGATGTAGCTATGCCGGTAGAACCAGATGGTAAGTGGGTTCCAGTCAGTCACCAGAAACCACTGGCGCAGATCAAACTTGGTGCCAAATATGAGCAGGGGTGTCTCAATGTATTTCTGTACCACCCACTTGCCATCCTTGACGATCATGGGATCGCAATCCACTAGCTTCACAATTTCCTCCAAGCGGTCCATGCACATGATGCCTGTTAGGAAAGGCTCACTTGTGGTCATGACAGCCACACAACTTTTCCATCCCCACATTCTTGTTATTAGACCAACTGAGAGCAAAGCTAAATGCTCAGACATCCTTTCTGCAAAGTCTACTGGATACAGATCCCTTTCCAGAACCAATGCATCACAGATGGCAAGAGACACATTCCCCTCTTAAGGGCAGCAGAGTACACGTTTAGAGTCATTGGTGACCAGCCTGCATTGAGCAGGGGGTTGGACTTGATGGCCTTATAGGCCCCTTCCCACTCTACTATTCTATGATTCTGATTCTATTCTAGCCTCCACTCAATGGACAGGATGTGTAGCATCCTCCTCCATGCAATAGCTATGCTTATGAGAGTGGCAGCCATATAACATCAGCATCAGGAGCTGTGAAGTGGTTAGTGTTGGACTATGACCTGGGAGACCAGGGCTTAAACCCCCACTAGGCCATAAAGCTCACTGGGTGACCTTGGGCCAATCACTGCCTCTCAGCCTAACCTACCTCACAGGATTGCTGTAAAGATAAAATGGAAGAGGGAGAGAACTACGTACACCACCTTGAGTTCCTTGGAGCAAAGGCAAGATATAAAAACAATAACAATATAATAATAACAATATAATAATAATAAACACATTTTTATCCTACTCTTCAGGGGGGAAAAGACTCCTGGAGTAGCTAACAAATGATTCTTTGCAGGCTACTTGTGGGTTTCTCATAATAATGGTTGGTCACTGTGAGAACAGGATTCTGGACTGGACAAGCCACTGGCCTGATTCAGCAAGTTCATCTTATGTTCTCTGCCCTTAGGCTCACAATGTAAAAGACATGACACAAAAGGAAAAGGATTTGGAGGGAAGAAGGGGAAAAAAGCCCTCAACTATCATCCTGTAAGGCTCGTTCATAGTTGTGGATTAATCCTGAGCAACCCTCACCTACCCACTAGGACACTGTGTTCACTTGGGGGTAAGCAAGTCATGTGGGCTGCTCAGTAAGCCTTCAACATCTCTATTGATTGTGTGAACTCAGAGAGGACCAGTGCAGGCTGATGCCCTCCTCATACTTCACCTGCTGGATGCCAAAACAGCACATACACTCTTCAGATGTTCTCTAAGCCCACTGGGTGAGGACTGTACCAGTTATGTACAGTGCCTTAGTACCCAAGCAGGGATTTATTTATTTTTAAAGCCCATTAAAGGCACAGTAGGGACGGGGTTAGGATGTTGCTGCTCAGAACATAAGAAGAGCCTGCTGGATCAGGCCAGTGGCCCATCTAGTCCAGCATCCTGTTCTCACAGTGGCCAACCAGGTGCCTCAGGAAGAAGCCTCACATGAACAAGCCCTCTGCTGTCTCCATTGTTCAGACTTTAACTTGAGCCCTCTTTTGGATAATCAACCCCTCTCTGTGTGCAATGCCACATCTCTTACCTCTGCCCCGGGACTTGGCTCCTGGCTTTACAATCCATATGCTCCTGTCACCTTCCATGTCCAGCTGGGGAACAACCTTTGCCAGTCGGTGCAGGACATCTTCACACCGCTCGACATGGGCACCTGTCTGCACCATCTGTGTCCCCTCGCTGCAATCACAAACACTTAAAAGCAATGGCCCCACCATCCTTCTGCTATCATCATACTACTGCAGCCACAAGCTGTTCATCAGGCTCAACCACAGCTTTTGGGAGGAGTTGGGTGGAGGGAAGAGCAGAATGCTGCCTAGAATTTGGCATGATTATGACCAGGCAGCAAATATCAGAATAGGAACTCAAATGAATTTTGAATTCACAAGGAACAAATTTACATCCCTTGTAGTTGCAGAGGGGAAAAAAACTTAAGTCTGGAATATGGAAATTGTGGCCCTCCTGATGTTGTTGAATGCCAGCTCCCATCAGCCCCAGCCAGTATGGCCAATGGTCATAGATGATGGACAGTATCCAACAAAGTAGTTCTTGTCAGCGCAAGGACTTCTGGCTGCACAATGGAACTTCCTCTCCTCTCTTTGCACCCCCCCCAATCTGTTCTGGGGATTCCCCCCATGCTCTGGAGAAGATTTGGGGAAGGATGAAGGAAGAGAGGAAGTTCTATTGTACCATCATAGGTTCCCACTATGACTTAGGATATGTGAACAATTTCAACCACAAAGTCTTGGATACTAAAGAGCATCTGAGAGAAAGTTTCAGGTGGACAAGATTTTCATATCCAGTCACAGTCTCTTCCTCTCTCCATGGTTTCCATTGCTAGGGCCCTCATAGTTCAACACTCATTTCCCCTCAATTTTTCACAAATAATCCCAAGACTTCTTTTCTCCAAATCATGATGATTGAAAACAAAGCACAGAGAGGGAGAGGGAGAGATTGAGAGATCAAAACAATATTCCAAATTTTTAGAGGAAGTAAAAAAGACAAGCTGTAATAAAAGCATAAAATTGCTTAATTCACATAGCCTACATTTTTCAAGTGATTTTTGCATGGGCATTTCTCAAACTCCTGATTCCTGACAAGTGACTGAAAACAGAGCAATGTTTCTGGCTCCCAAAATGTGAGGGAAATGGAAGGCTGAAAGTGTGCAGGAAATTTCTGCTAAATGAAATCAAATCTGATCTGGTAAGGATTTCTAGTAGTCATGGACCAGAATTTCTTCACACAGTACAAATCTCAATAATTCCCCCATGTTCCCCAGTCGGTCCTTTCTCTTTCTCTACATACCCAGTTGCTGTAATCCTGAAAGGTGCAGTGTATTCCCTTGTTTGTGTGAGAAGATTGTCCCTTCAGAGTTTATGTAGGCTGCCCTCATGACCATATGACCACAATTCCCAAGGATGCTCAGAAGGGGAAAGGGCAGGAAGAGAGCAAGGAGGAAGATGGAGGAAGGAGAAGGGCAGGGGCTGCAGAGAAGATAATGACACAAAGTTTGTGGTTCAGTCCTGCCTCGGGTGTGCTTTGTCAGGAACAAGCTACAAAACCAGTATCCTAACCCCAACTCTTCTATAAGTACCAAACCTTCTTTCCTAAAATTACTCTGCTACAAATATTGCTAAACTAAAACAAGTACATACATGCTATGGGTGGCATCTAGTGCTGTCCAGGCGTGACCAGAACTTCCACTTGTGCAGCATTACTTCACTTTCCTCTTTCTCTCTCCCTTCCCCCTCAGCCCTCTGCACATCCTCAAAATCTGTTTTGGTAGTTTGGGGGCTGTAGGAGGGAAGGAGAGGAAAGTGAAGTTCCGTTGCATGACAAAAAGACTAGCTTGATTCCACCCTATGCAAATGTATGCTAGTTTGGCCAATTTGCATAATGTTCCAATTTTGGAATTAGAGCCTTCTGGTTTTCAAAAATAAATGGTTTTGCTGCATGGTATTCCAAGAACTCCTATACTTACTGGGCTACTTGGTAGTAGCCATTTAGAAAATCTTCCCAGTGTGCCTTTGTCATTAGCAAAGGAGATCCGGATTCTCTGTCAATGTCCTGATGCCTTAAGCTGCTCAAGTGCTCCTCGCAGGCATGTATCGCGTTCTCAATTATCTGGGATGAGAGTTGGGCCCCTTTCTTCCGGCTGGTGCACTGTTTAGCTTCTGAAAATGAAAGATTGTTGAGCCAATGATTCTGGGCACATGGAGAGGGACTGCGTGAGGCACTATAACCAGTGCCACCTTTTAAATCAAAGCAACATGTGTACACACATGTGTCACAAATGTAGACCTAGGTTGCTTCCTCAAACAGCGTAAACGGACTGCCAGTGCTGCATGGGCTGGGATGTACATTAGATATCTCTTCTGAATTCTCTGTTGCATAAACATAATTTATTGTTATGGAAAACAGCATTTATACACAACACAAAAAGCAAAAGAATTCCAGAGCTGTAGCCATTTTTGTCTAACATAGCAAAAAAAACACGAAGACACATGGAACCTTAAGAGACTAACACATCTGTTGTGGTACAAGTATCTATGGACTAGGGATTGCATATGTGGCACCCTTGAAGTCTTCCCCTGACCTGCAAAGCATTTCAGTCCCCCCATTCACTGCCCCCTTGGTCATAAGTTTACCTTTTTCTCCCTTGAAAGTACATAGAGCTGAAGGAGGAAGCTGGAAGGGTGGCGCTGTTTCCTGCTTCCATTTTCAGCTCTATGTGCGTTTCAAGGCTTAGATTAATTCTACTAGATCTGACTTTTACCCAGATTCCTTGGGAAAGTGACCTGTGTGTACATGTGATCTCTCGATCTCTCTCTGAGAAGGGTGATCCAGGGGAAGGGAGAGAGAACTGACCAGTGAGGGGGTAGCACCCATAGCACTCACGCAAAAAATCAGAAGTGTCCATAGGCTTTAAAAGATTGGTGAGCCCTGGTAGGAGTTCATTTCAAGAGAAAGAGGAGGCTCACAAGCACTTCTTCGTATGGCATTTTCACATGAAAGGCTCAAAGCAGCTGTTGCTTCAGTTCGTTTCTAATATGCATGTACAATGATAATTAGACAGAATCCTCATTACGTTTCTACTCTGTTCTCTCTTCCATATGAACAAGGCTAGCTCAACCATAGAGGCAAAGGTAATCACTCTGCCTCAGCTATGGAAAGTATCTTGGAGAAAGAGCCACTGACTACACTTTTGGAAGTAGTGCATAGAAGCCACTCCTTTATTTCATCCTCTTCAAACTGTGTCTATGCTCCAGGCATCCAGTGACAATTAGAAGTCTCTCAGCAGCTGATGACATTAGCAAAAACATAAAGAGAAAGGCAGTTTAACATGATTTCTTCTCCCTGCATATCCAGCCATCCAGCCCTTCTATAGATGCTAGCTGGAGACAGCAGTAGTGAAATCCTAGTGGGCTTTCTTTTTAAGCACATAGCTCCCACCACTTACCTGGAGACTCCTGGCCATTTGGGAGGTCATTCTGATCATCATCCATTGTTGTCATGGTGGGGGGCTTGTTCCAGTATCGTTTCACCACCACTTTGAGAAGGCTTCTGGCTGCAGTGAGCTGGAAATCCTCTACCATGAAAGTGAGGGAGAATGCAAAATTCTCTGGTCTGTGACTATTATCTTCTCTTTACATCCATGCACTTACATACATTGCATTTGTTTCAATTTCTGTCTCACCCCATCCCAAGGGCTCAGGGTGGGTAATTATTTTATATTGGACATAATTAGCACTATGCTGAAGCACACATCTTTTTTCACAAGATTATGCTGCATAATAATGATGGCTCTCTCACAAGGAATAATCTTACCCATGAGACAGTAGGCCAAACAAGAAGGCAATATTCTGGGGAAATGCCCATCCAAGCTCTAGTCACAGTTTCTGCTAGTGGCATGGTTGCTGTTTCCCCGTGGCAATATTCCACATTGTGGTAGTAAGTATTCTCCTTTCCAGACTTCCTTCCTCTCCCCTTAGTTTCCTGCCCTGTCAAAATTTAGATGGTAAACCCCATGGGAAAGATTTTCTTTTCTTATGCCATTCTGAAAAGTGCCCCATATGCCAACAACAACTTAATGCACGCTAACTTGAATATAATATTTTAATTGGGAATTTCATCAATTTTAAACTATTGCTCTCTGCCTTGAGTCCCTAGATAGGATGGAAACTGAGGTCTAGTACACAGGAAAGCAATTAGGGGGGGAAATCAATGTGAAAAAGATTTATTTGTGCCTGTAACTATACAAAGGGTATCTCAGCCATTTCTTGCTAGAAAGAAATATCATCCATCCAGTTCTGCTTCTGGCGGTGAGATACTCCATTGCTTTAGGGCTCCTGTGCAGAACTGTAATATTGATTAGTCTCTAATATTTCCTTACTGCTTACGAAACCAAAATTAGTCCCTCTGATGTTTTCGTTATTAATGCCTAAAGAACTCAACAGGAGGATCAAACACTTCATTTCTTGACTTTATTAGGCTCTTGAAAGAACAAGTTAGATAAATCAGATCAAGCAGAGAATCATTCCCCAAGGAACAGACTGGTAGTTCAAATCATCAAGTATGGGTGGTATCAAATTGATTATATAATTGGTAGCAGAAGATGGAAAAGTTCCATACTTTCTGTGAAAACAAGACCAGGAACAGACTGTGGTACAGATCATGAACTGGTCGTATCAAAAATCAGAGTAAAGCTAAAGAAGACCAACAAAGCAATCATAATCCCAAAATACAATTTAAATAACATCCCAGAAACATATAAAGATCAAATAAGCACCAGAGATCACATCACAAAGATACGTTGGATAATGGAACGGAGCAAGGAATTTCAGAAGAAAATCACCCTGTGCTTTATAGAGTACAGCAAAGCCTTTGACTGTGTAGATCATGAAAAAACTATGGAATGCTTTAAAAGAAATGGGGGTGCCACAGCATCTGATTGTCCTGATGCGCAACCTATACTCTGCACAAAGGGGCTACTGTAAGGACAGAATATGGAGAAGCTGACTGGTTCCCTATCGGAAAGGGTATGATACAGGGTTGTATTTTTTCACCCTATTTATTTAATCTATACGCAGAACATACCATACGGAAAGCAGGATTGAACCAAGATGAAGGAGGTGTGAAAATTGGAGGGAGAAATATAAATAATTTAAGATATGCAGACGATACCATACTACTAGCAGAAATCAGTAATGATTTGAAACGAATGGTGATGAAAGTTAAAGAGGAAAGCACAAAAGCAGGACTACAGCTGAATGTCAAAAAGACTAAAGTAATGACAACAGAAGATTTATGTAATGTTACAGTTGACAATGAGGACACTGAACTTGTCAAGGATTATCAATACCTCGGCACAGTCATTAACCAAAACGGAGACAATAGTCAAGAAATCAGAAGAAGGCTAGGACTGGCAAGGGCAGCTGTGAGAGAACTAGAAAAGGTCCTCAAATGCAAAGATATATCACTGAACGCCAAAGTCAGGATCATTCAGACCATGGTATTCCCGATCTCTATGTATGGATGTGAAAGTTGGACAGTGAAAAAAGCAGGTAAGAGAAAAATCAACTCATTTGAAATGTGGTGTTGGAGAAGAGCTTTGCGCATACCATGGACTGCGAAAAAAACAAATAATTGGTAGTTAGAACAAATTAAACCAGAACTATCACTAGAAGCTAAAATGATGAAACTGAGGTTATCATACTCTGGACCCATAATGAGAAGACATGATTCATTAGAAAAGAGAATAGTGCTGGGGAAAACAGAAGGGAGTAGAAAAACAGGAAGGCCAAACAAGAGATGGATTGATTCCATAAAGGAAGCCACAGACCTGAACTTACAAGATCTGAACAGGGTGGTTCAAGACAGATGCTCTTGGAGGTCGCTGATTCATAGGGTTGCCATAAGTCACAGTCGACTTGGAGGCACATAACAACAAAGCACACAGAGATTTCCCTCACTCCTCCCACTGCCTATGTACCCTGCACAGTGCCCAAATCTGCTAAGGATTAGGGGAAACCCTGGAACAGATTTAGGGGGTGTGCAGGGGGAAGAAGTTGGAGTAAATGTTCCTTGTGATATCCTTGTGCTGACAGAACTATTGGCTTAGCCCAGGTTGAATACAACCCAATGCGCTGGACATTTATTTTATTTATTAATTAAATTTATATCCAGCCCTTCCAGAAGGAGCAGAGTGGCAAACAAAACACTAAAAGCACTTTAAAACATCCTAAAAACAAAGGACTTTAAAACATATTAAAACAAAACATCTTAAATACATCTTTAAAAACATCTTAAAAAGTAATTCCAGCACAGACACAGACTGGGATAAGGTCTCTACTTAAAAGGCTTCTTGAGGAAGGTCTTCAGTAGGCACTGAAAAGATAACAGAGATGGCGCCTGTCTAATATTTAAGGGAAGGGAATTTTGGTGCCACAACACCAAATATCTGCTTCCTATGTTGTGCAGAACGGGCCTCCTGATAAGATGGTATATGCAAGAGGCCCTCACCTGCACAGCACAGTGATCAACTGGGTATATAAGGGGTAAGACGATCTTTCGGGTATCCTGGTCCCAAGCTGCATAGGGCTTTGTACACCAAAACCACAACCTTGAACTTGGCACTGTAGCTAATGGGCCGCTAGTGCAATTCTTTCAGCAGCAGGGTGACATGTTGGTGATACCCTTTCCCAGGGAGCAGTCCCGCCACCACATTTTGCATCAGTTGCAGCTTCTGGACCAACCTCAAGGGTAGCCTCATATAGAGTGCATTACAGTAATCCAGCCTGGAGGTTACCAGTGCATGGACAACAGTGGTCAGGCTGTCCCAGTCCAGAAATGGCTGTAGCTGTCTTACCAGCCAAAGCTAGTAAAAGGCACTCCTAGCCACTGAGGTCATCTGGGCCTCTAGCGAAAAAGATGGATCTAGGAGCACCCTCAGACTATGAACCTACTCTTTCAGAGAGAGTACAGCCCCATCCAAAGCAGGCAATTGACCAATTATCTGGACTCGGGGATCACCAACCCACAGTGCCTCCATCTTGCTAGGATTCAGACTCAGTTTACTGGCTCTCATCGACCCCACCACTGAGTCCAGGCACTGGTCCAGGGCTTGCATGGCCTCTTCCGATTCAGAAGTTACAGGGAAACACAGCTGGGTGTCAGCATACTGCTGACACCTCACCCCAAATCTCCTGATGACCACTCCCAAGGGCTTCATATAAATGTTAAACAGTATTGGGGATAAGATAGCACCCGGCGGCACCCTACAGCACAACTGCCAGGGGGCAAAAAGACAATCACCCAATGCTATTCTCTGAAAACAACCCTGGAGATAGGATTGGAACCACTGTAAAACAGTGCCGCCAATAACCATCTCATCAAGTTGGCCCAGAAGGATACCATGGTCAATGGTATCAAAAGCCACCAAAATATCAAGTAAGAATAACAGGGTCGCACTCCCCCTGTCCTCTTGATAAAGGTCATCCATCAGGGTGACCAAGGTCAATTCAGTCCCATAACCACGCCTGAACCCAGACTGGAATGGCTCAAGATAATCTGTTTCATCCAAGAGTACTTGCAACTGCTGCATGACAACCCTCTTGATCACTTTCCCTAAAAGGGAGTATTTGCATCCTGGTGGTAGTTGTCACAAACCAATGGGTCCAGGGTGGGCTTTTTCAGAAGTGTTCGGATCACTACCTCTCTCTGGGCAGCTAGGATCACTCCCTCTCGCAAAGACATGTTGACCATGCCCTAGATCCACTCAGCAATCTTTAATAACCCAAGAAGTGCAAGGGTCGAGAGCACAAGTTGCTGGCCGCATTGTCACAAGCACTTGTCCACATCATCAGGCTGCATCAATTGAAACTGATCCCAAGAAGATGTAGCAGACATTGCACTGGATACCTCACTGGGGACTACAGTAGATGTAGATGGGGCATCAAAGTTCCTATGGAGGCAAGCAACTTTACCCTCAGTGCCTTGCAAACAATTCAGTGGGCCTCCGAAGGGTCTAAAACTTCATTTCCTGGAGTTGATGTTAACAGACCCTTGACAACATGAAAAACATGGTGGTCCTTTACTCTGAAATGTCATTTCTCACCTTGAGGGCAGGGAGAGCAAGGATCCCATCGTGCTCTGGAGTCAAGGAGTTTCCTTCTCCCAACCCTACCCCGCCTCACCAAATGAGAGAATTGTGAGTAGTTCTCACCAATAAAGGCATGTTTTTCATCTGCAGCTCCAAGGCGGTAACAGCGTGGAAAAAATGTATCAGCATCAGCCTGGTCAAACCATGGCAGGTTTCGTAGGTTAAGACACAGCCCTACCTGAGAAAGAAGGGATACCTTTGCAGCAGTTGAATTTCCTAAGTCACTACAGCACAAATAAACAAGTTGTGCTGCTCAGATCCTGCAGCCAACTGGATCCAGATTCATTTCCCCAACTCATAATGCCATGCATACTCTACTAGTATGGCCCAGATATTTAAGGTACAGAACTCTGCCCACCTTGGTGGTGAAGGTGCCTGCCCTGGCATAGTGATTCATCATCTGATCTTTACGCAGGAAGCGGCAGTCAATGACATCACGCCGGTTGGTCCATATAAAATAAGGGATCTGGTTGCGAACCAGCCTTGACTGCCAGTGAAAGAGGAATGGCAAACATTAAGTGTTATAGCCTAGTGTAATAGCAGAGAAGGTGGTAAAAATTGGAACAGATAAGTGAAAAAACTGGGTGCAGATGATAGAACTGCTGGTAAGGGGAGGTGAAATAAGGGTAGACAGCTAGATTATTAACTGGAACAAGGCAGCATGAACATATAATGGCCCAACTGTACTGGCTGCCAATTTTTGTCCAGATCCAATTCAGAGTGCTGATTTTGACTTTTAAATGGCTCAGGGCCACTATACCTAAAGAACTGCTTTTCCCCATATGTACCTTCTTGGACCCTGAGATGATTATCTCAGGCCCTCCTATGCATACGACCTCCAAGGGAAATCTGGAGGGTGGTGATAACCAAATGGGTCTTCTCTGTAGCAACCTCCTTTTACGAAATGCTCTCCCCGGAGGTCCGCCAGATGTCGACCTTATCATTATTTCAGCACCAGACAAAGAGTTGTAGCCAATTAAGTTCTACTTAGAGTAGACCCACTGAAATTAATGAACCTAAGTTAGACTTATCTATTAACCTCAATGGGTCTAATGTAAATAGGATTAGCATTGCATTGAACCCAAGGACTTTTGCTTTTCTAGGTAGCACCATTGGCATGATATTGTACTTTTAATCTGTTTCTAATACTGTTTATATGATGTTATTGCATCTATTACTTTGGCTGTAAATCACTTCAGGACTTTTTTTAGGGGGAAGCAATGCATGTATTGAATAAATCTAAATCTTGAATAAATCTAGGTGACACTGAAGAATGCAGGGAGAGGATCTATGAAGATCAAATAGAAAGCCAATGTGTTGTGATGATTAAAGAGTCCAACTAGGATTGGGGAGACCCAGCTTCACATTTTTACACAGCCATGAAGCTCACTGGGTGACCTTGGGCCAGTCACTAGCTCTCATCCTAAGATACCTTGATGGGTTTTTATAAGAATAGAATTGTGGAGGAAAAGGAACCATGCACATGCTCTTAGCTGCTTGGAGAAATGGTGAGATAGAAGTTTAATAAAATTAAGCATTCAGGGGGTGGGTCACCATCATGTCAAACTAACCATGAGGCTATAGGTACTATCAATGGCATCATCTTGTTCATCTTCCTCCTCCTCCTCCTCATCATCTGTAAAAGAAATGGAAAACAACTGAGACAAGTGTCACCAATAGAAGTTAGTATGGAGCATTCTGTTTCTCGGACACATTAAAACTGTATTTAAAGGGTTTATTGTTGTTAAGTCCATAGAAGGATGGGTGCTTATCCATATATTTGTTTATTTTGGTATTGCTGGTTTGATTGTTGTAAAGCACCTTGAAATAACCACCTTGGATAGGTGATGAGCACCTATTGGCTTGTGCTCATGACATCATAAACACAACTCTCCCCACCCATGAAGCAGTTATGCATATGTTTTTATAATGTTTATGGAATTATTTGGAACAGTGAACAATGAATGTACCTCTGCATAAACATGTGTGATTTTTTCAAATTCAAGTTTGAGAACTGTTGTTTTAGAAGCTAAACAGTTCTCAAACTTTTTCCCCATGGACTACTTGAAAAATATTAGGGGTTGTGATGGACCTCTTAACTAGCACCTTCTTATGAAAATTATAGCCGTAGGCCAAGCCACTGAGAAGGAAAACTGGTAAAGTTTTACAGGAATATTAAGAGACTGCACCAGTGATATATTATGAAAATCACAGATCAGCCAAGGCTTTGTTAGCCTACTCAATAAAAACTGCCCTGATCAAAAACGGTCTCCCACTCAGTTGTCAAAAAAATCAAATCAGCTACAGAGCTAATTGCTTTTGACTGTTCTGCAATGTTTCCATGGATCACCTGAATGGAGCTCACAAAACATCAGTGGTCCATAGACCACAGTATGAGAATCTCTGTGCTAGATTACATCCCAGAATCCCAATTTATAGGGGAAAGATTTCCTGATATAACAGGGGATTTCACAGAACATATCCCATAACGGGAGGGACCCTCTTGGTGGGCCAGGCTTATCCCACGTTCATTCCTCTGGAAGCTCCAGCCGCAGATAGATACATACATGCATAACAATAACCATTATCTCTTGACCCATTCCAACCTGGGTTCAGGCCTGATTATGGGACTGAATTGGCCCTGGTCACCCTGATGGATGACCATTATCGGGAGAAGGACAGCAGGAGTGCAACCCTGTTATTCTTACTTGATCTCTCAGTGGCTTTTGATACTATTGACCATAGTATCCTTCTGAGCCAGCTTGGTGAGATGGGTATTGGAGGCACTCCAGGGTTGTTTTCAGAGAATAGCATTAGGTGATTGTCTTTCAGCCCCCTGGCAGTTGCACTTCTTTTGGACTTCTATCAAAAAGTGGTTGAATGTGCAAAGCCCCAGGAAGGGCAGAAAGCTATGAGGGATAGAAAGAAAAATAAAAGCTGCAGAGGCTGGTGGTCTTACCATCATCAGGCACATCACTGTCATCTCCATCTTCTTCATGCTCCCCATCAGGCATACGTTCTCGCTTATTAACAACCTTAGCCAACTTGGGAAACTTCCTCTCCACCCAACCCCTGCCAAGCAGTCGTCTCCGGATCACAGGGTAAGGGCCATGCACCATGAAGATCTTCCTTTGCTGGGGGCCAAAGAGAAAAGGGAACAATTTAACAACTGTTCCCTGCAGGAGGGAGGCAAGGCAGGGACCCTCTTCCTGAGCACCAATACTTCCAAGACAACCAGGGCAAGTCTTAAGAGGTAAAGGAAACATGACCCAGCATCTCTCACCTTGATGGCTCTCTCCACGTATTGTCTGGCTTGCTTAAGGCGCTCTGGGTTGAAGGAAAAGTTGAAGCTGATGCTACGTTGTGAGTGTCCATCTATCAGAGAGGCTGCATCTCCTAGAAAGGAAAGGAAAAAAATCCGCTAGGCTTTCCATCTTCATGACCTCTAGCATCTGCCTCATGCAATGGGACACAGTTTCTTTTCACAGAGACCCTGCAAAATTGAGCCCTCCTCACTACCACCACTTTTTTACTAACCAACAGCAAGAAAGTCCAGTTAGGCAGGGATAACAGCCAGCCTACACAGGCAGTGATAATAAATCTGTAGGAGTCTGATGGAACAAAATGATCAAGGGGCTGGAGCAACTCCCCTAAAAGAAAAGGTACAATGTTTGGGGCTTTTTAGTTTAGAAAAAGGAGAAGTAAGGGGACATATGACAGAGGCTTATAAAATTATGCACGGGGGGAAGAAAAGGAAGTTTTTCTCCCTCTCTCATAATACTAGGAGGATCATCTAATTAAGGTAAATAGTGAGAGATTTAGGACAGACAGAAAGTACTTCTTTAGTTAAACTATGGCATTGGCTACCACATGATGGGATGGTCCCCAGCTTAAGACTGCTTTAAAAGGGGATTAGACAAATTCATGGAGAATAAGGCTATTCGTTGCTAGGATCACTTGCTGAGGAGTACAAGTGGGAGAGATTGACCTCATGTCTTTCCTGTGGACTTCCCAGAGGAATCTGGTCAGCCACTGTGGGAAACAGGGTACTGGACCAGATATGCATTTGGTCTGATCGAACAGGGCTCTCCTTATGTTCTTGACAAGAAGTTGGTTGCTACCATGGGCAGGGTGGGGTGGAATCTCAGAGATTTTCTTCTAAGATGGTGCAGTGGGCATCAACTGCTGATGTCCTGGGCCTTTCCCTAAATGAGCAATTTAATATCTAACAGGGATAGCAACTTGCATTAACACCATCCCACAGCACAGAGTCCCCCGTCAACATCTTAGCCACTCACCTTCTGGCCTATATCTGTTGGTATTGGGAGCAGTGGATGGATGGCGGCGAGTAGGATGCAGGCATGTCCGTTCAACAGTGGAGGGTGCATCTCCATCAGGCTTCAATCTGTTACCTGAGCCCAGTTTGATACAGAATATTTAAAAGGATGAGGGTTCAAGCGGCAGCAATCCACATCAGTGGAGTGCAGAGCTAATCTAAGACATATAGTGACATACAAAAAGGCACACCTGGAGCAGGTCTAATCTCTGCTATAGAACAAGAAGAAACAAACATGCAAGCTCTCTCACGCAGAATATTTGTCAACATGTACTTGTAAGCATGGTAAACGTTGTTTGCTCTTCAGGGCTGGCCTAAGACATATTGCTCTCTGTGGCAAAGGACAAGATAGTGTCCCCACCACCACAATTACCACTTCCATGTACAAAAGCTGACTGGACTGGCAGTTGAATCTTACTTCAAGACTGGTGATTGGCTAGTGTCCACCACCACATTGGAGGGCAGCAGATTAGCTTAAAACAGTCATAGTGAAGGTTATGTGACATATGCCTCTGCCCTACAACACCAGGTTGCTGCTCCCCACCCCTCAGCATCTGCTGCCTGAGGTGGCTGCTCCACTCTCCTAATGGTAGGGATGGCCCTATTGTTCCTGGCTCTCTGCTTGAGAGATAGTCCTAATTATTTGTGATTGTGAAATGGATAATCCAAATGAAACCCCCCCACATCACCGTGGAGCTATGAGTAGGCTGAACCATTCAATGTGAGGCAGACATAGACCTCCTGTTCCAGGTAACAGCCAGCTGTGCACTCAGCCTTATGGGTACCTGGCCACAGGCCAATCATTTAGTAGGAGTACAAGGGCTTTATTGAGCTCTATAGAGAACGCCCCCCTGTACACACAAATGGACCATGCCCATCACAATAATAAACTAAATCACTGGCAATTTGCTGCCTCTTTAATAGGATCCAAGTATCCATTGCCTGAAATGGGTTGCCTGATCCTGTGTAGTATTAAGTGACATAACTGGCTATGAGTCTGCTTCCTCCACTCCTATATGATGACAGGAAGCAAAAGGAAGCGTCATTAACTACACTGTACTTCTAAAACCAGGAAACTGTGGCAAAGGATTACAGACCACAATCCCAACCTTTTGCAGATGGTGACACAGCAGCCACAGTGATCAGTTGCACAGCTCCAATGCAGCCAGCCTAGCGATGTTGCCTAGCATGGATGCATCTCAAAATATAAGAATGTCCAAGTATGGCATCCACTGGCTTCCTACAAGAGGATTGAACTAAATGTCCTTCAGGTCTGTTCCAGATGCAAAATTTTATTAATGTTTTTACGCAGTGTAAGGCAGGGCTGATCAGCCTTAGAGCTCTATCTTGCCCCAATCTCAATGTTGTATGCTTTCCTGCCCCCAAACTTTCACTGCACTAGGCTGCACTAAGCATCTGGGGGAACGTGATGTAATCAGTACTTGGGGGCATGCTCTCTGACCTGCAACAGCTTGGCTCCAGGGGTGGAGTGGGGAGTCTGGGCCTCTCAACTGAAGAAGCCGCCCATTGAAGGAAATGTAAAGTAGATGCAAACTGTTCTAAACGAAGATACCATTTTATCAGCGTGGATGCCTACACACTTTTGAGTGTCCCAGAACTCTTCATCAGATAATCATTTCTGAAACCTACTCCCCCTTTACTCAAATGGAGATTTAGTAAACCCTTACTGCAAGATTTTCCCATCAGAACAATCTCAGTGGGTAAGATCAAAAGATCCCTTGGCCTTATACTCTGATTTTATTAATAGCCTATAAAAGACAACAAGGACTATGAGCATGGTTCAAAGCACTGCAGTGTTCCACTTGGGAACTGGGGCTTCTCAGCTCCCACTTCCAGTGGCAGTCCCCTATATCCACCAAAAGGTCCCAAGCACCCCGTAAAGCTGAAGTAGTTTCTAGTGGTGCATGGCATGGAGGCGGGATACTGAATTCTGGCTGATAAACTTAATCTGCTCATGTAGAGAAACCACCTTTGGGGAGCTATAGAGGAATGCAAACCAAGGGCCACAACCACAACAAAATCTTGTTTTTCACCAAGGGCTGTGTCTCAGTGCAGAATGAAGGAGGCTCATGGAATCAACCCAGAAGTCCACAGAGCAATCTTCTTCAATCTGATACCCTCTGGATCTTTTGGACTCCAACTCCCATCATTCCTGACCATTGGAAACACAGTCTGGGACTGATGGGATTTGCAGTCCAACGATAATCTGGAGGCATAAGACTGGGGAAGGCTGCTATAAGGCCTCTTGCCCTTAAGGGAACTCCCTGACCTGGGAAACATGCTCCTCTTGGAGTGGTTGCTACTTTACCTCCTCTTCCAGGCCTTCTGCCCCCTCCAGTGCCACTGTCCCCTCCTGCTTTACAGTTTGGGCCCACCTGCGAGAGACCAAAAGAAATACTGACACAGTTGTAATATATAACACCAATTATGGCACGGCTGCACTGGCTAACAATTAGTTTCCAGGCCAAATTTAAAGTGCTGGTTTTGACCTATAAAGCCTTAGGCGGCTCAGACTCCCAAGACCTCAAGGACCACTTCTCTCCATATGAGCCAATCTGGACCCTGCAATCATCATTTGAGGCCCTTCTCCATGTACCCTCTCTAAGGGAACTGTGGAGGGAAGCAACGTGAGAATGGGCTATCTCAGTGGTGGCTTACCATTTGTGGAATGCTCTCCCCAAGGAGGCACACCTGGTGCCATCATTGCCTGTTTTTAGTCCCCAGGTAAGAACATTTTTATTCACCTAGGCTTTTGGATTTAAATTTTCTGTTTGTTTTTAGTCACATGAAGAGGAGTTGGATTTTGTTTTATGCATTTTGTGGTATTTTAGGATGTTTTTAATCTTATTTTTATATCTGTTTTTAATGTTGTAAGTTGCTTTGAGTTTTTTTTAAAGTGACTAATAAATACAATAATAATAAATTTTTCAAGCTCTTTTCATGCTAAAAGGAATCACTGGGAATGGATTACCTTACCCTAAAGACGACTGCAACAAAAGTGACCCAATAAAGGCCAAACAGTAGGAGCTATATTCAACTAACTTGTTGCATTAGCGGAAGCCAGCACAATGATTCCCACTAGTGCTATGGGACTCCCCTCCTCCCCCCACCTGGGTAGGGAGAATACCGAAAACAGTGGGGGGGGGGAAGAGAGGGGAGATCATTTTGTTGGGCAAGCAGAAATGCTTGTGCTGACAGAACAATATCTTTAGCGTTATACTGCATACAACCCCAAGCAATTTAAAACTCCCAAAATTCTTCTAGGACAATCAGCTGATTGTTGGGTATTCAGAAGGCTTGTTCAAAGCACTGTGGGAAACAGCATCCTCAGAAGCCCCTCTTAAAACACTATCTGGCCCTGCATTTTAAAGGGGTCTTTGCAGGCTAGCAGTGTCTGCAAACACCCTTTTAGCAAAGCCTCACCCTTACCTGCCACACACCTAATGTCATATATGATGCAGTAGAGCCAGTGTGGTGTTGTGGTTAAGAGTGCTGGACTATGACCTGGGAGACCAGGGTTCGAATCCCCACACAGCCATGAAGCTCCCTGGGTGACCTTGGGCCAGTCACTGCCTCTCAGCCTCAGAGGAAGGCAATGGTAAACCACCTCTGAATACCTCTTAACATGAAAACCCTATTCATAGGGTCGCCATAAATCGGAATCAACTTGAAGGCAGTCCATTTCCATAACAGGTGAGCATGGCTTGGCTGAAATGGGCCAAATGCAGAGGCCTGGCAGGTGCAACCACAGTCTCTTCAAAACTGTACTGGCAGCTCTGAGCACATATCCCATGTAACCTGTGTGGCTGCTATGGAAGCATGAAATTTGATGCCCAGCAGAACATATAATACCCAAGCTCAGTTTCCTTAAAAAAAAACAACCACCATAAGTGGCTAGCCCTTCCATCTCTACAGAAAATCTTACAAATGTGTAGCGAGGAAGTAAGCAGGGATCAGTTCCTCACCAGACTCTAGTACCCACACAGAGAAGTGAGGCTTTACTGCTTGAGGCGTTACTTATAACTCCCTACAAGTTCAACTGCCCCTCCCAAAACTTGAGATCCTGCCCTCTTTTAATTCCTCAAGTCAATGACATTAATTCCAAATCCTTTTAAAATCTGGATTGTTGAAACAATACATTTGAGCAAAATACTACATTCACAAAGAACATAGACTGTGGCTGTCCAAAAAGCAGCTTCAGGATCATTCACCTGCATATTCTTGGTGCCAGCTCCACTGCCTGTAGAGCAACTCACAGTGGACAGTTATGTCAGTCATGGCGCACTGCACAGTCACCTGGGAGGGACAAGGTAACAGCTCATTGTTGCAGAAATTTAAGCACTGCTTAATCACATTAATACCCACACACTCAAGCCAGTAGGGCACCTTTCCCCCTCCAAACCCACAATTCCTATAACCCCAGCTCCTTTTCTTTCACCTCGTAACACTAAACCCATTCCCAAGCAAGTACAAAGTTCCCATGTAAACACAATCCCACAGAAACAGGTCTTTGAGCCAAGGCTCAACTGTGAAACATGGAATCATAATGAGGACAAGAGCACCTTTGTGCATGTGCAAAGGGCATTTTTCTCACCAAGGAGTCATTAGACCGCGGCAAGCAGACCTCTTCCATAGTGACTACTCCATAATGACTATTCCATAGTGACTACTCCCCACCACCACCACCAAGCTACTTCCCCACTTCCACAACCAGCACCCGACCACCAGCACCTACAGGCAGGTTCCAGGTTCTGAGTACACACACACACACCTCAGCCCCGTTCGTATCCGGAGAAGAGGTGGGATGGGAAGCGGGGGTAGGGAATTGGGGAGACAGCTGACGCCCCGGTTCCCGCCTGCGCGGGCCCAACACCTCCTCACAACTCCCACGCGGCTGTTTGGTGTCTCTATGGAAACCAGGGAGAGCGGCATGTGCTCCTGGAGAGGCTTGCTCTCCCCCCACCCCGAGACTCGGAAGGGTAAAGAAGGTTGTTTGCACAATCTTTGAGCAGAACGTATTCTACGCCGGAGCAGCAGAAGTCTTTTTAAAAAAGTAAATTGGGGGTGCTGTGGGTAAACGGGGGGATCAGATATTGTCGTGATTAGTGAGGACATCCCAAAAGCGATACACCTCTTTTTTAAAAACTGCTTATTGCCAGCAGCATCTGTATGAACTTTGCTGGAATTGCTTTTCAATACGTTTTCAAAGTTTTTTTTTAAATATGTTTTTAAGATGTTTTCTTTTTAAGATTTTGTTTAAGGTGTTTTTAGTGTTTTGTTCTTTGTCACCCTGGGCTCCTTCTTGGAGTAAAGGCGAGATAGAAATTTAATATTAAATTTAATAAAGCATCATCAGAAGACGCATTTAACTGGCCAGACGCTCTCTCTCTGTTTCTCTTTTGTACAGCTTTCCTCATTGTATGCCTTAAGGGAAAGGCAGCCAACATGGTGCCCTCCAGCTGTTGTTGGACTCCAACTCCCCTCAGTCTCAGCCAACATGGCCTATAGTCAGGAATGATAGGACCTGTAGCAACATCTGGAGGGCATTTCTTTGGCTATCCCTGCAAGGAACTGATGGCTATCCTGCAGCCATCTAATGTTGTTCGTCAATAGTCGGGGAGGATGGGAGTTGCTGTCCATGATGGCTGGAGCTGATGGGAACTGAGTTCAACAGCATCTGGTGAGCCCCAGGTTCCCCAACTCTGACTTAAAGCAGCAGGCTCCTTTAGGGTGATCCCTTGTCTGGCTGATAGTGATAAGATGCAATGATGCTGTCGTTCAAGATCTAAAGTGATGTGAGCAGCAGTAGGAACAAGCCAGTCACAGGATGAAAGAGAGGCTTATGAAGTCACACTGCAGATGGGGAAACATGACTCAAGACTAAGAATCGGGGGGGGGGGGAGTGGGGCTTTTGGAGCAGAGTTCGAGGACAAAAATGATGAGTAGTGAACATCACAAATGAGATCATGGTAGGCACAAGTATCCACAGCCTGCCTGAAGGGCACATATACATGGACACTATCCAAAAGGGGGACACTAGCCTCATTTACCTTAGTTGTGGCCCATGCTGTCTCCCTGCTACCTCTGATGACACATTCACACTTATGGCTTGCCCTTGTGCTTGAAGATTGGCAGAGCTACACCAGCCCACGAGGACCCTTAACTGTTAACAATTCGCGTGTAGGCAAAAGCCTGCTTCTGGTTACAGGTATGTGAAGCCCAGATGGGGCACAACGGGAGGGTTTGTGGCTCAGAAGCAAACAAGCCCCTTAAGATTGAGGCCTACCTTGAAAGAGAGGGCAAATGGCATGGCATTACCACCTGCATGGGACTGGCACAGAATGTTCAGGATGTCTCACCTGTGACATCAAAGGACAGCAGAACTACTTCATATTCCAGGCTTCTGTTCCATTCTCCCATTGTAAAGGATCACACACTAAACCACCCATGGGTAAGAAGGGAATGAGACAGAAATAATCCTTCTACCAAAAAAAAAAAAGGATAATGCCTCCATTATCCAAAATATTATATGGAAGAACATATACTACCAGAATTGTGTTTTGTGCACAGCGGGGGATCAACTGCAGCGAACAAACAAAACCCTCTCTCTGAAAGGTGAGCTATGTAGATTGGGAATTCTTCAGCAACAGTGGGGTGTTCTATCAAAACAGGACCAGAGGAGTTGCAACTGAGTTGCCAGAGGCATGAGGTAAGGGGGTTTTATATGAAAGACCATTGGCAGCAAACCTGGAAATTCAGAAGATACAACAAAGTGGTATTACTCCCTGTTAACAACAAAATTAGCAAGCCTATATAGTTTATCTAGGCTTAAAATGCAGTGGTTAGAAACCAGTGGCCCACCTATCTTTCCAGATACTTCCAAGAACCTTATTCACAAGGATTTTATCATCTGGTTAGCAGCAGCTCATCTTGAGGTTGCCCATTATTGACACTATGACACACCCTTCACATTCTAGGGTTAGTGGTCCAAAGTTTGGATGTTAGCATTAGCAGAGAAACTCACAGCATCCAACAGAATACTTTGTAGAGTTATAAAGGAGGTCATATTTTTGGAAACTTGGTATCTGCTATTGACTCATGTTGTCAGACAATGTGGTTTTGTACAGCATCTCACAATTCTTGTTGGCAAGGAGTACTACCAAACCACATGCGGTCCCTTGAATGAGTATATGGGGTTGCGAGTGCCTCTGGTTACCATATCTCAATATTTGGGCCATTTAATGATAATGTTAATGTCATGTGTATGTGTGTGCGGTATTGTACTTAGTTTCTTTACATGTTTACAATTTTTAATATTTTCCAAAAAACACACACACCACTTTTTGCCTACACAGCCGTGTTCTCGTCTAAGATGCACTGTCACTCTCTGCTTTACCACATTTATATGGCTCTTTGCCACAGTTTGCAGGTGCTTTACTTCATTTGCCATTTGGCTTCAGGACCATTTCAATGTTCCCCCTCCCCAGTCTAAGGGAGTAGGAAAAAGTATGTTTCTGATTGCATTTAGTGTATAATGTAGGGATTTGCTACACCACACAGTATCTCATATCAGGCAGTAGGAAGCAGCCCACAAATCCATTTATAGACTCCCAAGTCTCTTGCCTGTAACAGCACAAGCTGACCTTGAGAAACTAGTAAGATTACATCTCCTTAAGAAATACGTAATGGTTTAAACCAGACCTTTACAACTTCTCAAGAGAGCCGAGCTTGTGGTGGTGGGGGGAAAGATTTAGTTATTCACACACACTATTCTTCTCCAGAAGTGAGGGAAATCAACCTTTTGTCGGCAGAAGTGACATTAATGCTTTCCTTTGAGACAAGGAAAAATTTGTCAACTTCTCCCTGAGGAAAATGCAGCTCTAAGTGTAGGGCTTTGTAACTGATGAAATTTTGGCTTTGGAGGAAACTGATGTCATATTTATGCCAACCTTCACGTATTTTTATAAAACCCAACCTTGAGCTCAAGAGAGGAACGGCTAACCTGATGTTGATGGACTCCAACTCTTACAAGCTCCAGCCAGCATGACCCATATCAGAATTGACGGGAGTGAAGAGTATAACATCTGAAGGGCCACATTAACCACCCCTGCTATAGGGGTGTATATTGTGGAATATACACACAATACCTTCTTTATCAAATTGTATAGAAATAGGTGTATGGATAATATACATGCTGTGCAATATTTCTTTAAATATTCCCCAAGCATATTTCCAAAAGATCACTGCATGATTTTGGAAGTTTATTAGGGGCATTTCATCTCATTTATTATGTAAAAGAACACAGCTGCCAATACTGAAATGATTTAATTTTCCAGACATTAGTCTATAATAAAAGGTTATATTTTAGCACACATAAATGATGGGCAAGTTTCCTTTTCTGTGAATATCCCAGCATGGGCAAATCTAGAAATGGCTTTATAAAATCCTTTTTTGGATAAGTAGTGTTGAGGTCTATGCATGTAAAAAGGACTTGTATCACCTTCAATTTAAGCTAAGAGGTGTAACCTATTCAAGTCTTATGTCAGAATCCGACCCATACGCTCATCCTAAACCAACCTTATGGGATAACCCGGATTTTTTAAGAAAGAAATTGATATATTAGATCAACTGCCAGGAACAGAGAATTTTTGCAGTTCCCTATATTGGGCTTTAGATATAATCTACTAGCGAGTGCTGAATAACAATATTTTCATTTACAGCACCTGTTAGTGTCTATTTATATAGCATCTACTGAGTGTTTCAGCATCTCCTAAATTGCTGGAAGTAATTGGAGCATCACAGAAAGCTCACCCTGTTACCTATTGTTTATAAATGTTTATTGAAAACTTGTAAAGTACATCTTCAGGAGCTTAGAGGAGAGAGGAATGGAACAGGGAGAATGTGTCGCACAATCTAAATGGGAAATTGCTTTAGAACAGCCTTTCCCAACCAGTGTGCCTCCAGATGTTGTTGGACCACAACTCCCATCTTCCTGACCATTGGCAATGCTAGCTAAGGCTGATGGGAGTTGTGGTCCAACAACATCTGGAGGCACACTGGTTGGGAAAGGCTGCTTTAGAATCTATACATAATGTTTTCTGTAGATTTAAACAGATTGATTCAGCTAAAATGGATGTTTCAAGTATATTGATATCCACAACATCTTTTCAAGAAGGCATTGTCTAATTCTGATAGATGGTTGGAGGCATAATGTGGGAAATGCCTCACTGAGGCACATGTCCAGTGAAATTCTTTTTCTGGTCTGAAGCTGCTGTCCATGTCAATGTTGTATTGGCAAAACCCTTGGTATTTGCAGATGGAGGTGGACCTATCCAGCTAGAATACCTCTTCACTACAGAGAAGATTACTTGTTCTTTAGAAAGCAATGGAGAACTCTGAGATATCCTCATAACTTCATAGAGCATGTTCTTTGTAGGGAGAACAGAAGTAGGCAGACAGGTATGTACTGGTACATGAACAATGCCAAAACAGAACATGAATAACAGCACAAGAGTATCTAATGTGGCTTGCCTTGGTTTTGGGTGAATGTAGTCAGTGTATTGTCTACTAAGGTACAGAAAGAGTGAGGCACAAGGTACCACCTATTGAATCCTTTGGGGCAAGCACAGACTAGTCACTCCTACTTGCTGAGACATGACAAGAAATTCCATGGACTTTCCAGGCAGCATAACAAAATAGAGTAGGGAGAACATAGCACACCATAGAGAAACCATGCAAGCACCCTTACTTCAGGAGGCAAGGGGGAAAAGGCTTTAATAGGGAAGGTCCCACAGTAAGAAAGTTACAGCAAGTGCCATAGCAAGAAGAACCAAGAACTACAGATTCCAGCTCCGTCCCGTTCTGCTGATGCATGGCCTGGCCCCTCCCATCATAGCTCCCATCTGGCACAGGTATGGAAGGGAAGAGAAAGGGTAGGGTATGAACAGGAGGCAGTGCTGTGCTCAGAATGCTCTGATCATTGTGGGAGTAAGGGAAGGTGGGCTAGAGAGACTGATCTCTCCAGAGACTGGAGTGACTTGGCACAGGGGGACTGCTGTCTTCAATAGCCAGCTTGCCTACAAAATCATGATTCCTACACATCATTCAGGAGGCGGATCAAGGTAACCACACCTTGCGGACACCCTAGTGTGGAAGGCTCCAAGACAGGCTACCAGTTCATCCCAAAGAGATGCTTCAGGCCTCATTTACTAGGGTCCCACATTATAAAGGCAGCTACTTGTCAAGCTATTTAGAAGCAATTTTTTTTTGCATGCACAGCACTGAAACTCCCGCAACAACTCTTTCTGAGGGCTGCTGGAATAGCCAATCCCTCCCCTTCTCCCACAAGGACTTGGCCACTAGGAGACTGAAGTAGACAAATTACAGCAAGTGATCAGTCTTAAAAAAAGGATATCAAGTCGACACAGTCTTAAACAAGCACAGTTTTGTTCCAAAATTATTAAAAAAGCACCCTCCCCTCCCCTGGGCACGCTGGCGAGCATGGTGTACATTTAGCTGGGACAGCCCCCGCAGGTCTGGCTGCTTCTCATCTCACTCCCGAACTGTGGCCCTCTCTGTAGCCCCAGCAAGGTGGCTGTGCAGAGAGAGAATGAGAAAGCAAAGCTGTGGATTCCAGCCCTTGGTCTAGAACTGGGAGAGGAAAAAAGAGGGGGAAAAGATATTAAGTCAAAGGTGCATTCCTCCAATTGATTTAACTTCAGCTTCTGAGAAGCACACACTAGCAACCCTCACTTACACTTGCTAGGAAAAGGGCCTTTTCAATGGTGGTGCCCCAGTTATGGAATACCCTCCCCAGAGAGGCTTGCCTAGGCCTACATTTTAATGTTTTCAGTTCTAGGAGAAGAGTTTATGTTTACAGGCCTTTTAAATATATGTTAGTTCATTTTAGGTAGTTGCCAGGAATCACTTTCCCCTGATGGTTTTTATGCTGCTTTTCATGTTATATTGTATAGATATCGTATTAAAGCTTTGATTACATTTATAATGTTCTAATTTTAAGTTTGCAAGTGCCCAGAGAGCTTACTTTTTAGAACATTTCTTAAATCACTTTATATTCAGAAAGAATCTCCAAGCAATGTACAAAACAAAAATGATAACTGGCTGTAAGCCCAATAAAACATTATACTGTTCCAAAACTGTGTCCAGGCCATGATTATCCTTCAGCAAAGGTCTTGTGGAACAGAAATGTCTTCAAAGGGAGTTCCATAGCACTGGTGCTACTCCACTAAAACCCCTGTCTGTGTCACCTCAAGGCCATGTGGCTCTGTAGGAAGTGCCTCCCCTAATGAGTGCAGTGACCACACTGATATATATGTGACCCCTCAAACCACCTAGTCCCAATATGTTATGGCAGCCTTCCCCAACCCGGTGCCCTCCAGCTGTTTAACACAACTTCCATTAGCCCAGCAACATCTGGAGGGCCACAGGTTGGAGATGGTTGTGTTAAGGGCTGCATAGGTCAATACTAAAACCTTAAGCCTGGCCTTGTGGCATATTGGCATCGGCTTTGTTGAGGGGCGAGACAGAAGCGTCACAAATACTTTACTAAATGTATCAAAATGGCACGATTACTGCAACATCTTAAGAGCAGTTCAGTTTTATAGCTAGAACCTTACAAGTGAAGACATCTGGAAGATCTTGCTACCTGTCTTTTTGCTATCCCCTCCCTGAAGAGTTTTTTCATTTTCATTGCTATTGGTAGCACCATACAGATCATTCAGATCGCTTCTCTTGGAACATGGAATCCCACAAGCTCCTATTTGATTCTCATTGAAACCTTCACTAAAACAAACCCCATTCCACACTGGGGGGTTTTGTGATCTGGAGTACCAAACAAACATCAGAAATAAGTATTTATTGAAGGCTATGATGATGAACTTTACAGTCAAGAAGGGATTTGATGCTAGAGCTTCCATGCCCACACATAATTCTGAACTACAAAGAAACAAGCTGGCTCTAAAAATACTGGAAAACAATGCTTATGACAAAGTTCCCCACTTTCCATCTCTAAATAATTTTGATTTTGTATGGGTACCACCTAACCCACGACACTCTTCGCCTTCTACACATGATGCTGGCAGTCTCATGACTTACCAACAAAGCTCCCACAACCCAACGGTTTAACATACCACCCAACTATCACTTCTGTTACACCTAACAGACTCTTACATTCTTGAGGAACTCCTCTGCCACAATGCGAGCCCTGGCGTTGACCGACAGCTTCATTTCACTGATTTCCTTGTCAATTTCCTCCATGAAATGAATGACAAAGTCCACCAGCTTGTGCTTGTACATCTGCTCTGTATGGAAGTTTGTGATCAGGAAGCTAATGTCATAGCCCTAGGACAAAAGGAATGCAGCAGATAATTAGCATCAATTACTCACTGAGACTCACCAATCATACTTCCTACTCATTCTGTCACTTATTCAGCATGGTCAGAAACGTAATTGGCCTGTTTGCCCCCCTCTTTCCCCACTATATATAGTGGGTTTGGGAGCTCTGAGACCAATTTGTACTGACAACCCAGTCAAATCTAACAGTAGAAAGAATCAGGAGAATAGGCAGACCTCACTGGAGAACCAACCTGTTGGTTGTCTCATTACTTAGCTGTTGAAATTGCAACACCAATTATGGAGACAGCCACTTTAACATTCTTCAGTGTCTAAGAGGTCACACAAACACACATCTTGTGAGAAAACTCGAGTCAAGACATTCCCGTTCCGTGCCCGGTACCTGCCGGGCAAAAGGGGCGTGTTTGCGGCTGCTGCCGAAGCCAGGCCGCCATCAAGGGTGTGTGCGTGCGCACGTGGCGTGCCAGCGCGCCGTCGTGACGCACAGTAAGGAGGCGGGGCAGCTGAAGGCCATTTAAGGCCACTCCACCAGCCTCCCGCCCTCCTTTGAATTTTGGCGGCGGAGGCCTTGTGGCGGCGGCTGCTGCGCGCCGCGGGGAGCCTTCCGGCCGCGGCGGGCCCTTTGGTGCGCCGGCCTAGCGGGGGCAGCGGCGGCAGCGGGACGCGAGGGGCCTTCGGGCCGCGGCGAGGCTCGGGAGGCCTTCCGGCCACGGCGAGGCCTTTGATGGGCCGGCCTCGGGGCTGCGACGAGGCACATGGGGACTTCCAGCGGCGGCGAGGCACGGGAGGACTTTCAGCCGCGGTGAGGCCTCTGATGGGCCGGCCTTGCGGCTGCGACGAGACGCGTGAGGACTTTCAGCCGCAGCGGGGCACGGGTGGCTTTCCAGTTACAGTTTCAGTTTCAGTTACCCCTGAGGAAGAATCTTTAACTCAGAACATGTCAGGCCTAAACAAACTGCACTGCTATGGGGGCACCTTTGATGCTCTTCTGCTCTCTCCTGTTTCTTTCCTTCAAACTATCACCTTCTGATTCCATCATTTATCATAGAAATAATGTTTGGGATTAAGGGAAACACAACAACCTACTTCTAGTTAAATAGTACCCTAGACTTTCTATCATAAACCTGGAATATGTGGAGTAGGGGGAGAGACAATGTTTAAAATTTAATTCTATGCTGATAGTAAAAGAGAGATTGAAAAGGCCAAATATGTCTTGCAACCCAGGGCATGTGTGTCTGTGTTTTAAGTATGCAGAGAGAAATGTTTACTTTAGCTGAAGGTGAATTACAGTCAGCATTTTTATGGATTAAATATAATTTGAAAAGAACAGTAGGGGAAAAGGTTATTTTAAGGATTTTCTATTTAAACTAAACAAAATATTTATGCAGGCAGGCTTCTGTGCAGAACATAGAGGCAAGTATTCATGGAGAGCTCCTGTCTGTTTCTCTAAGCATAGTAATGCAGCAGGTAAAGGGATGATGCATAGACGAAGAGCTGTCTCTCTCCTCTTCTATGTATTTAGGTCCAGTTCCACACTTTATGTGGCAATTGACATTGCCGCTTGCTCACTACATGTCTCTCACAATGCTGTAATGGGTGGCAAACCTCCAGTTAGGGCCAGCAGATACTTCTATTGGGGTCCCCTTCCCATTACAGAAAGCAAAATAGGAATAGACTCCTTTTCTTGATACTGAAGTGTATTTTTAGTTTAAACTAAATGTTACTTTTCAGTTACCAATTACCTAGAGAGGTAGTGGGCTATCTGACACTGGGGGCATTCCAGGGGCAGCTGGAGAGGGGATGCTTTTATTAAGGGATGTACTGAGAAGGCCATCCCACTTCCTCACTGTTTTGCAAACCAGGAAAGTTCAGAGAAGGGGTTAGTCAATTAGGGAGAACTTGAGATGAGAGGGCCCCCCAAAAAAATTGCCTGCACTCCCACACCCTCCTGCTGCCTGTGGCCGCCACTTCTTTTGCAGAATAACCTAGAAAGATGCTCTGTCATAACGTAGCGGCCATTTGGATTGGAGCAATGCAATGTAATTACAAAGAGCAGAGGCTTTCTGATGAGGGTGGGGGGCAGCTGGAGACAGAAAGGAGGCTGCAGGAGCCAGTAGGGACCCCCAGTTAGTGCTGCAACCTCACCTCCAAAACTACTTCAACTCCAAATGCAAAGGGAACTCATCCCCCCTTTTTTCACTGTCAAGCTTCTCCCCCCCCCAAATACGTTCTTCAAAACCCAGGTAAAAATATATGAACCTTTCCATCAGTTAAGTCCCATAAACCTCTGTCCTAAGACCCATTTAATCTGTGGTATTCTGAGTAAACACACATAGGATTCTGCTGTATGTGTGCAATCACATGCACCCTTCCGGGGGAGGAAGTAACGATACACTCGGGGATTTTCTCATAAGTAAGTATGCATAGAATTGGTCCAATTCATATTTCTCTGAGTAAATTATTTAAACATAATGGAATTAATCACGTGCAGGCTGCACATTTGCTTGCATCTTCTCTTTAGCTAGTTTACAAACTGGTCTGTAGATAAGGTGCCCACCTTTTTTACAGGCCTCTAGTCCTGTGCTTTTAAGAGTCATCTGATCTGCAGACATTAGAAGATGACATTGCTTAACTCCATGCCATCTAATAACTGCTGAATACGAACCTGCTATTAAAGGCACAACAACAAGCCAGAAGGATATGTGGGGCCAGGGCCCCCCAAAGGAGTGGGAAGCAGCCCCCAGCAGAGGCTGCTTGAGAAAAGTGTCCCTTCCCAGCTACGCTCGAGGGCTATGGACCTTGCTTGCAGACTGCCCAGTTATGGGGAGACTCATTTTATGATGTGGTTTTTCTTTATTATGCGGTTTTCCGGATCCTATGGACGCACTGGTCCAGGGGACAATTGATGAAGACACACAGTTGGGCAGGGTTATTGGCCCCTTCCCATCATCCCCTACCTCTGCTCTCTCAGTGCCCCCCCTGTATAGTGCCCAAAGTGGCAGTGGGCAAAGTCTACCTGATTCACCATCCGTCATACAAGTGGGGTCAGTCAGTGATGGCTTCATACCAGATAGTCTATGCACAGTGCACTACACTTCATTCAATATAGTGCGCACCTGTGGCAGAGATGCCTTATGGGCAAGTGTGGCAGCTAATCTGCCTGCGTTGCCAGCTGTTACACATGGTGGATTTTGAGCTGCTGAGTTTTGCCTTTTAGGTCAACTATGCAGCAGAGCATTACCTATGGGCTGCTGTATTCTTGCATGGAGCACTTCAGCCCCTTCTTGGAAGGGACAGCCAGGAGACGAGAGGCCCCAGAAGCGGTGGGGCACTATTTTCATGATGTCCAGTTCTCGGGTAGGGCAGACTTTGGGTGCATGTTAGCGCTTGATGGCACAGTTTATAGCGTAGCTATGAACTGGGGAGTTCTTTTGGCAGCTGGGAAAGTGGAGGATCCTGCCCCAGTGTTCACCTTCCAGGGTATTAAAATCGACTTTTGGACCCAGGGCTGCAGGCTGCCTGGGAAAAGCTTGAATTGTTGCAGATCAAGATCCTGAAGTTTTCAGGGGCTGGGAAAGTGTTTGCTTTCTGCCCTTCAGGTATTGGGGGCCTTCTGCGGTGGGGTTTATAGTGCCATAACAGGGATTTCACAGCCTTACCACAGGTTCAGGGTTTTGGCTGCCTTATGCGCCAACCTGCGGTGTGGCCCCCTCCGTTCCTGCAGTGCGTCAATGGTGTTTCAGTTAGAGGAAGGACCGACTCTGCTAGTCCCATACCGCATACTGGGAGATGGGGGAGGGGAGTCAGAGATGGTCAGGGCAGGAGGGGATTCCTGGGAGTTGGGGGATGGCAGGGGCTATGCAAAGTGTGGCCTATTCCTAGGAATCTCGTCCTGGAATTCATCACAGATGGTAGGAGTAAAGCTTGTCTGCCAGTGTGTCGCAAGGTAGGCTTGCAGGGGGCCTTTAGGACCATTCACATGTCTTGGGATATGTCATGTGCTGGCCAGCTGGCCCATGCACACCCCCATACCCCTTATCCTCACCCTCCATGTTCACCTGACCCGCCAGGGATTGTTGATCAGGGAGGTGCCCTGTGACCATCATGCTTCAAAGCTCAGCGGTTACATGTAGCACCCCTCACACTTAATTTTGGAGCCTTCCGGATGGGGGGTGGGGGTGTTTGGGGCCAGGTCAGACTTCCCTTCGAGCCATCCTGGGGTCCAAGGTTTGTTTCCAGGCAGACCAGGGGTACAAGAGTCATTCCACATTATTTTACCCTCCCCTGGACTGGACACTTCCCCATGACGGCGACATAGTGTTTTTGGCCGGAAGCTATAGGCCTGGCTGCCTGATATTCAGGGGGAGGGATCTTCCCTCATAAAGTTTCGGTCTAGTGTCGCGATGCCTGGGAGCGGACCCATGGGGGTTTGAGGGCCATGCCCCTCCGGAATTGGGGTTGCCTACCCGGCAGTGGAATTGCCTACCTGGGACGGTCTATTTGGTTTTTGTATATGCAGGTGCAGGCCGCTAGGAGGTGGAAGTAGGGGGCGCATGGAATACATTCACCCCAGGGGCGAGTCTGAAGGTCTGGGACCCAACTGTTCACGATTGTTTCTGTTTTTGGCAGGTTGCTGGACGGGGATGGAGCAGATGCGCAGTCTACTCTGCAGCCATGGCATGAGCTCATAGGCTGGCCTTGGGGCCGCAAACGCACATTGGTTCACAGCTGGGCCTCTGATGGTGGGCCATGGTTTGGTGACTGGGTCGACAGAGTATGCGCTGGAATGGTCTCCTACCCATGTCGTTCCAGCAGGGTTCAGGGCAGAAGGTTACTGAAGGGCAAGACATGTGAGAACATGCAGTTGAGGCCACAATAGCCTCTGGTCGTCTGCTATGGTCAGACAGGAAGGGCAAGGCCCTCAGTGGCAGGCATGTGAGGACATGCAGCTGAGGCCTTGGTAGCCTCGGGTCGTCTGCTGTGGTCAGACATGGAGGGCAAGGCCCTCAGTGGCAGGCATGTGAGGACATGCAGTTGAGGCCACGGTAGCCTTGGGTCGTCTGCTGTGGTCAGACATGGAGGGCAAGGCCCTCAGTGGCAGGCATGTGAGGACATGCAGTCGAGGCCTCGGTAGCCTTGGGTTGTCTGCTGTGGTCGGACATGGAGGGCAAGGCCCTCAGTGGCAGACATGCTTGGACATGCAGTTCGGGAGGCAACGATGCCATCCTCCTGATGGACCTGCAGAGGGGTCTGCATGAGATTCTTATCGGGTGTGGGGTAAAGGGAGACTAAGCAGAGGCTTGTCCCCCTTTTGTGGCAAAGAAGTGCGGGAAAAGGTTTAAAGGGAAAGGGCAGCTAGGTGACACCTTTAGGCACCTTTGGGGGCGATTGGCGGTCCGGGGGCCTGCAGCTCAGGGCTATACGGCCCGGGGGGCAGAACATGGGCCGCCTTTGGGGCCAACGTGCCTCATCCGCTCGGAGTTTCACGGCTCCGGGGGGCGGTGATGCGGGTTGGACCCCCTACACATCTTCTGGGTGTGGCCTGAGCTGGGGGTCTGGCACAGGGCAGCCCCGGGCTCAGGCAAGGTTTGGTCGCCCTATGGCTGCAAGCAGGCTTTGCCTGGATCATCAGAATGCTCCCGCACTTGATTTCCCCTCTGCAGGTTCATTATTCTAATTGATTCCGTTTAATAAAGTGGCCCATGATTTAACCCAATGAATGGTGTTTGTGTTTTATTTCGGCAATAGGCCGCAATAACATTCACATAAACTCAAGTCATTAGGATCCTAAGTCAAATTCACCAAGCTCAACACAAAGTGCTCTAATAAAGGGATGAAACCACAGAACTGGTATGGCTCAAAAGAATGTAAGAAGAAAGCTATTGTCACTGTTAATACTACTGTGGAAGGATGTCACTACTGGTAATCTAACATTCTTTGAAGACAAAAGGAGATAAACGTTATCTCAGAGAGGGCTTAACATTACTTGTAGCAGTGAGGTGTGGGATATGCTACAACTGTCAAAGAAACAGCCTGTGTGAACAGTTGTTCCTGTTTAAGAGACAAAGGACTGAGTCGGTTGCGCTGTGCGATTGACTCTGGGTCAGGTCTCCTCACCTCAACTGGTTTCCGACGTAAAATGAAGAAGTTCTCTGCTCTCATCATCATGAAGCGCATAAATTTGTGACACAGAATCTTCTCAATCTCATCAGCCTGCAGAAAGGAAAGGGACATGCATTGGCATTTTCCTCCAGGTTGAATTGCTGTTACCATCCCATCCCTCACCTCCCACCTGCATCTGGCTTACCTGCTTCACTGCAATACTAACTCTCACAGAGTTGATAGACCCTTCAATGAGGACTTTCTCTTTCTCATTTCTGCTGATGATCACTGGCTGCAGCAGTAGTTCTTTGCTGCTCCTGCAAACCCACAAAGACAGACAAATCTATGTCAAATCACAGAGGGGAACATTTCATCTCTCCTTTGGCGGGAATTCCAGCATAGCATAACCCACTGTTCTCTTCTCTCCCTAACCACTGAACTTGTATTCCTAAATGCTAGCTCCAAAAGGTTTCACAGTTTTTTAACATACAGGAGGTGGAGGCCCACGGAACGGCATTCTCTGTGGCCTCTAAGTTGTGGAATTCCATCCCTGCAGAGATGCATCTGTACAACTTTTTGTTATATGCTGGAGGTGCACCTCTTTACCCTGGCCTCTGACACCTGATCCACGCTTGGCTCCTGATTGGTCTTTGTTTTAACTGTTTTTACTACTGTATTCTTCAATTGTTGTAGGCCACCTGGGACTTCATGGTGAAGGATAGGTAAGAAACCAAATAATACTTCTTCTCTGGACCACGTCTGCAAAAGTGTTGAAGTTAGTTTGCAGAACCTGTACCTTTGCCTGCCAAGGATAGACAACATATGGCCTGTAGGTTGTAACCTATCCTCCAATACCTTTCCCTCCAGCAACTGCAATGTGCCAAACTCAGCCATGGAATACTTGTTCTGGGGAAGGCACATACAAGATACAGCCCAAGGGCCATACATTGCCAATCCCTGCCGAAAGGGATTCATTCAATTATTTGTCCAGAATAATTAAAGTAAAATATCTGAGTGCAAACAGAGCAAGCTGTTAAGATTCTCTACACAAAGCATTGTCAGAAGTGCCTCTCTAAGTTCCATAACATTTTATTCACAACTTTTAGAAACACCATTTGTTCCAGTACCATCTCATTTATTTTGTGAACAACCCGATGTCTACAGGCCAGGCAGCTCTAGAATTTGCTCTTGCAGCTAACCAGCCAGAAGACTGAAGAGGGTCCAAGTCTGGCAGTTGCAGGCATGTGCTCTTTCGGCACTTAGCCAGACCACAAGCACTTCCTCTTGTACACATGTAACAGCACTTTAGTTCACACAGAAGTTACTGGATTCAGTAACCAGCAGCGAGAGAGAGGAAATATGTAACTAATCTCAATCCCCATCATTGTATTTGTAAAAAGGAGCAGCAAACCAACATATAACTCAGTGTGCAGCAGCACACAGAAGTGTTGGGCCCTGTTCATCCAGTACAGACTCACTGCCACAGCCCACCACAGTACCAATCTGTAGAGTACTGATATACAATACAGTTGTTATGAGAATAGTGACATAAAAATATAAGCCAGCATCTGGCAGGACACAACAAAATCTCGTGATTTTGATTTCCTTGAACCTTTCCGGCCAGCTAACACACCCATGTGAAACATAAGTGCATTAGTCATATTTGCCTTTTGAGCAAATATGAGATTACCAATTTGTTTCACAGCTGAGACCCTGTTTAAATATTTCTCCAGTCGTATTACTCACATGATTCAATAACATTTTGAATAAGGCAGGATCTGCTAGGGCTCTTAGTGCTCAGAGTTTCATGGCACCCTTTTCAGAGTTTCAAATGGATTTTTAAATCAATTTCCTACAATCCCCTATTTTCATAAGAGAACTTATAGAAACTGTAAACCAATACATTTTTATTCATGCGTTCACCATACAGAATTCCAGGGACTTGTTACAGTCGTTCTAAATATGGATTCAAATCAAACCTAGGAAGCCATCATTACAAACATAAACAACAAAGGTTTGAGTAGTCATACTTATGGAGAAAAGGCTGCTAGGACAGGAAAGACCCAGGTACAAATCCCCACTCAACCACAAGGCTCAATGAGTAACCTTGAATCAGTCATTCTCAGCCTGACCTACCTGGTAAGGTTGTGAGAACAAAATGGGGGTGAAACCATATATGCCACCTTTAGCTCCTTGGGAGGAAAGTTGTGATGCAATAGAATGTAGCACGCACGCACATTTTCAAAATTTAGAGCAGTATCCAATGCTAGTCATACCTGGAGCAGACGCACTGGTGTTAACAGAAAAGGCTAACAGCTCAATTAATTTCAATGGGTCTACTCTGAGTAAAACTTAGTTGGAAACAACCCCTAGGTTAGAGTGTCTGAACAAGCTTTCCATTGGTCAAGAGGCAGTCCAATTGCTTGCCTTCTATGCCGCCCACCTTGGTTTCTTGTCCACCTACACGCCTATACCCCTCCTCATAAAAATCCTAGGGGGGGGGGACCTTAGCATGAAATTCTGCAAAAAGTATCCCAATGTACAAGATTCTGCAGTTGTGCAAAGCTTGCATATTAAAGAAAACCTCTCAAGTTACCAACCGCATTTAGTTATTCCAATTTTTCTGAATTCCTGTATATGGAGCTGTGCTCCACGGAGAGAGGGGGAGAATCCTAAGACAGTTAATATGGAATAACTGCATACATTGACATTTCTTAATAACTCAACTCACATGAGACAGAGGCATTCCCAGATTCAAGATATACAGTATGGAACCTTGCTTCGTATACTACTTATCTGAAAAGAATGATTCTCCGTGCAGTTATTGGTGAATATAAGAGCGGCCCCGGTTGCTGGGTTAGATCAAGGGTCCATCTAGTCAAACTTCCTGTTCATCACAGTAGCGAGAAAAAAGAAAAAAGGGGGGAGGCCCAAGATGCTAGAACAATATTTTATTCGAGAGCTCTCGAATAAAATATTGTTCTAGTATCTTGGGCTTCCCCCCCTTTTTTTCTTTTTTCTGGTTTTGGATGATATCCACTTTCATCTGTTGGTATCACAGTAGCTAACCAGAAGCCTCTGGGAATCCCACAATCAGGACATAAAGACATGAGAACCCACCACCACCACCACTGCTCGCTGAGCAATTGGCATTCAATGGTGTACTACTGCTTAACATTTAAAGCTCTGTTTAGCCACCATGGCCAACAGCAGCTGATAGATCAATCCTTCCTGTTCTTTTATCAGTTACTAATCTATAAGATAGAGGGGGAGACTCTCCAAGTCTCTCTATATGGACCTCGGAACTCTCCCCAACTACACCCCCTACTAATCCCACTTGCTACCCTCCCTTGGTGTTTTTGCCTAACTGGAATGTGCCCTTGAACTCTGATAATGCATTTTGCTTGTCTGGATGGAGAATAAAGAGAGGGGTGTGTGTGCGTGGGAGTGCACGCTGGTGTGTAAAGTAGCCAAGGTAAAATTTGCTGCTCTTTCCATTTTTGCTGGAATGTGTCCCTGAACTATGATAATGCCTCTTGCTTGCCTAGATGGAGAGATGTCTGGAAGTGGAATGCATATAGAAACCTTCAACTTTTGCATATCTGGAAGGCAGCATTGCTCCTCCTACTTGTTGTACCTGGACCCACCCACTGCTAGCATGCAGCCCACAAAGGTTGCCCATGACAGAATGTGGCCTTCGGGTTGAAAAAAGTTCTCTAATGTTGTTATAAGAGAACCTGTCCTCTTATCCTATTATGGCTAAGCTTGTTCAAGAGCCTTTGGTGAGAGACTTTGTGAAAAGCTTTGCAAAAGTCCAAGTATACCTTTGCTATATCACCACAACTCGACATGTTTGCTGACACTCTGTTAAATGAAGATTAAATACACTTAAGACGGCCTCGCAAATCATAAGACATTACAAATTCCTGGGTAATGCAGCACTAGTAAACCAGGGCTTCATCCATTTGTTTGCACAGTCAACACTCATTTGTGGAGACCAGGAAGATTTGGAGACCAAAGCACATTGTTCAGAAACTGTATCTAGAGCCACCAAGGCATGGAAATGGGGATGGGAGAGGCAAGAAAGTGACAGGAACTGGGAGGACAGCTGTAGTAGGAGCAAGGCAAAGGAATAAGCAGCAGGAGATAAGCAGAGGGCAGGCATGGCCCTCATTCATTGGTGACCATGCCACCTCCTTCCCATTCTTAATACAAGTCAGTAGAGTGGCATTTCCTCCATTGAATTGTTCCTCAAACTATGCTCTAGGCTCCCCTCAGTGGGCTGTGGAAAACCCTCAGGTTGGAGGGCAGGAAGGATTGACAGATTCACAATGAATGTCTGAGTGGCTGCAGTTTTCTCTCTGTGGCTAACTAGCCTTTCCAGATAAATGACAAAATGATGCCTCCCCTTGCTCCTGTCCCCGTATGACTGTCTCATCTTCAATTCTCCAACCCGGTAGAAAAGTGATGACAAGCCGGGGGTTACTCGCTCAGAGATGAAGGTCACTAGTGACCCATTTTCCAACTTCTTGGGGTGGTTTTTGGAGGAGTCCATGAGGCTGCAGAGGTAATGGAGATCTCTGAATGATTGAGCACATGCATAGCTCTTGGAATCTAAGTATGCTGAAAGCAAAAGAGATTAAAAAATGGGACACCCCCCGTTTCAAAAGGTTTGTGAACAGCTATATGAAGAAAGGGGAAAGGTTGACATTGTGTATCTGTAGTCTTGAAGGGCCATTTGAAAACCACTGATCTGGAATGAAACTATGGCATGAGAGTCAACATACAAAAAATAAAATAAAAACAAAACATACTGTAAAACAGGTAAGCCATCATCCTAATTAACACTATCCATGTTAGTATAGCAGGATACTTGGGCCATGGGAGTCAGATAGCATGCTACTGTGGTCACAAAAATATGAAATGAGTGGGAATGATAAGCATAAGCTAAGAAATAAGGCCATTAGAGGTGTGACAATTGGTTCTAGCTGTGACCAGGGGAGAAAATGCAAAGAACAAAATATAGAACTAAAAATGAAAGTCCTTGTAAAAGCAATTACAGCCTTTGTGTTAACTTACAGTGCAATCCTAATCATGTCTACTCAGAAGTAAATCATATTAAACTCAATGGGACTTACTTCCAGGTAAGTGAAAAGACAATTATAGCCTTATGTTATGTATAACATATAAACCTTTCAGTAATTAAATAAACAGATTTAATTTAACAGAGTTTTTTTAAAGGACTAGAGCCTTATTTATTCACTGAATTTCTATCCTACCTTTTAGTGTATATGCCCTCCCAAGATGGATTACAGCATATCAACAAAACACATTAAAATTACAAGATTTAAAATAGCAATAAAAACACTATAAAAATAACTAACAAATACAACCGTTCTTCGAAGAAAACAACCATAAAATTACCTTAATTCAAACCATTTTTTAAAAAAAGTCTCTAGGATATGGAAAACCTTGAACAATGTGTGAACAGAGAAAGGTAATGAAATAAAGATGCACAGTATCCCTCCACCACCAGCCTATCTTGACAAATAGCATTTCACTTTGAGACTGCTACAATCTGGACAGTTTCTGGTCTCCAAGACAACCTTCATCGCATTCCATTCATTCTCCCCTGACTCCTCCTCCTCATTTTCTCCATGTCATATGCTTCTTTTAATCTCCATCCCCTTGTACCCATCTGCTTTCTTTGCTTCTTCAGGGAGCCTCTTACAAATCTTTTGAGGACTGTTTTAGTCAGTTGCCCTCTAGCTTCATACCCACTGATTTAATGTCCAGTACCTATAATACAGGGTGATTTTTTTGAAATACACACCATTTGTTTACCTTAATTCACTACCTTCAGAGAACACACACAAAAGGGGAAGACTGGCAAGGCTATAGGAAAGCATATAAAAGTCATATATTGTAACCTCATTCTTCCCCATTACCCACACACCTGACTTCCACCTCTGGCTTATTGTGCCGCTCCACGACCTGGGACGAAAAGTTCTCCAGGCACAGGGCAGCCTGCAGGGTAGCACGCACTGCATTGAGATAGGGGCGGAGGGTGGCAGTCTGTAAGGAAGAATGGAAGACATCAGGCATCACAAATTTGATGGGTCTCCAAAATGACACACCCGCAGCTCCTTCTAGGAAGAAAGGCTGCATATACATTTAATAAATAAATAAATAAATCGAACATGACCGTGACGTCACCACACACACACTCATTTCAACATGAGGATATCAGAGCACTGGGCCACCTAACCACTAGTAAGGTCTCCCCATAGCAAGTAGCAGCTTTCCCAACATCCCAAGGGCGGCTCTTTCCCAGCGCTGTTACTTCGCGTCCTTTCAACCGAGAGGCTCTTGCAGCCCCCAACTCACACTACGCCCAATCGCAGCCTTAGTCTCCATTGAGCTACCCCGACGTCTTCCTCCTGCATCCATTCCACCTCCATTGACAAGCTACTGACAATCCTCCTCCACCCCACCTCGCTCTACTCTGCCAGCCCCCCCATCACTTCTCCCGTTCTCGAAAGGGAAACCCTGACATATATGCCCCCCTCCCCGGGTACACAGTCACCCATCCATCCAACCCTCACCATGGCAGGAAAAGCGGCGGCGGCTGCAGCCTTGAATCCTGGTCCCGGGAACGGAAGCGGAAGTAACCCCCACCAAGAAAAAATCCTCCACTTCCAGAATATCTGGATGGTCCCAAAGCTCTTCGTAGAGGGGGTGTTCTTGATCCCTACCCTCGCTCCCTTCGCTCCTACCGAGTCGCTAGAATAAGGAGTTTGGGATGGGGGAGAAAGACTTTCGTATATCACACCGAAAGGGAACCAACACCTCCACTCACCCACCTACGCGCGTAACATAACCAATGTCTTTGGCATTCTGTTCCTCCCAACCCCTTTCTCGGTTGGTATAATCCAGACTCCCTGTCTCCATATTTGGGAACAACAGAGAGTGGGCGTGACCAAATAGAACACAGCCAATGGCAGGAGACGAAAGAAAACGTCGACCCATCGCCCGTAGAACTTGACTCTCAGCCAATAGGGGGCGGGACAATAGAGGGACCATTTAGCTAATGAGAAGACTGCTGAGGGAGGGGGCGGTAAGCTAAGGAGGACGTATTCTGCGGGAGAGTTTCGTTTTATATGCTTGCCCTTCCCCCGCCCCGCGGCCGCTAAGGGGCTCCCTCCTCTGCGCGCTCCCTTCCTCTGTTTCCGGGTTACGCGGCGCTGCTTCTCTCCTCCCTGCGCGCGCTCAGGGTGGGTGTGACCCGGAAGGAGCCCCTGTGCAATCGGAAGCTACCCCAACAATCTCCCCCTCTTTCCTCCAGCGCCCCCTCCTGGCCTCTCCCCCCCTTCCCCCATTCATCTCTGTTTCTCTGTCGTGTGCAGTCCCCAGTACTTGCATCGCTTGTGCTTTTTATCCACCTTTCTAATGCAGATCAACCCTTAGCCGTCCTCTTTCCCTCATTGCTTTTGTGCTTTTCTTCCCTTGAACACCTGTACCTATAGTAGAGCGCCTTCCCTCACTGCCCATTCTGCATTGCTCCTTTCAACCACTTAGTCCTCTCCCCAGCCTCTGACATGTAGACCAGTCTTGCCTCGTCAATCTTTCCTTCCTCCTCCAGCCCTGCAATCTGATTATTCCCATCCGTTTAACTCTTGCCCTTAACTGTGGCTTCTTGTCTGCCCACAATGATATCTGCAATGATATATTCATCTCTGCAGGTTTCCTGGATGTGAACTCCTCTCTGTCTCCAATTATCCATAGGGTAAGAGTTTTCTGGGGTAATTTATGTTTGCCTCTCATTTGGCTAGTTATAGTTATCCTTTTATTTGCTCAATTCCTACCAGTTGTTTCTGCCATCTTACACCTGCATTATTAGTTGTTGTTGTAGTCATTTATGCTGCTTTTCTTTCTCGCAGATCCAACAGCACCATGTCTGAGCTGAAGGACTGTCCCCTTCAGTTCCATGATTTTAAGTCTGTGGACCACCTAAAAGTGTGCCCCCGCTACACAGCTGTCCTGGCCCGTTCTGAAGATGATGGCATAGGCATTGAAGAACTCGACACCCTGCAGCTGGAGCTTGAAACACTGCTGTCTTCTGCCAGCCGCCGGCTTCGAGTGTTAGAGACTGAGACCCAGGTCAGATAGTCATCTACCTGTTCCACAGAATGGAGATGCTTTAATTTGTTCAGAAAACGGCATCCACACTTATGAAGGGGTTGGAGCCACTCCCCTATGAGAAAAGGTTATGACATTTGGTGCCTTTTCATTAAGAGGTAAAGTAAGTAAGAGGGGAGAGAAGTGTATAAAACAGCGCACGGTGTAGAGAAAGTAGATAGAGAGAAGCTTTTGCCATCGTAACGCTAAAATTCGTGGACATCCAGTGAAGCAGAATGTTGGAAGATTCATGACAGACAAAAGAAAATACTTTTTCACACAATGCATAGTAAACATATGGAATCCCCCCCCCCAAGATGTAGTGACGGCCACTGAGCTGGATGACATGGTGGTATAAAGATGCAGCCCCTAGAAACGCATGTTGAAGACTTCCTTCAGGTGCTTTAACTTCTGAGAAAACAGATGTATGACTGAGGTTTGTAGCCTTACACTATTGCAGTAGTCAGAAATTCCACTGTCTTTGCTAGTGCTGGCAATGTAGTAGTTGATGAAGCTGAATCATGCAGAGCCTTGTAAGGGTCCTAGGGTAGGATTCAATAAAGCAGGGTGGCTCCTACTCACACAGTGGATTTTCATCCTCCGTCTGCTCTCGTGGGCATTCCGTGTACCTCCCAAAAATCTGTTCTGGGGAGCCCGCAGAGGGAGCGTAAACTGTTGCACAACCAGAAGTAATTCAACTTGCTCAATTACTTTGTTGGATTCAATCCTAGATGGGCAGAAATGGGATATAGGTATGGAGTATATGGGAGGTCTTTTTCACATGCTCATTAGGCTCCCCACACCCAGGTATGAATTTATACAGATTTATATCCATCTCTGTTAAGGGAGCTGGTGCAGTGCAGCTTGAAAAGAAAGTGCTTCTTAACTTAAAACTCTTGCTGTAAATGTTGTGTAGCATGTGGTGTTACCAGTGATGGTGACACCTTTCCTTGGGAAACCTTTCAGCACCTGAATGTTTTTGTTGTTGCTGCACAGGCATGCTACAAAAAGAAGAATGCAGCACACACGAATCACTGGGGTCAAGGAGATGGTGTAGTTTGGGGGCAGTAACCTGTCAGCATTTTTACAAGGCTGCTGTTTTGTTTTTCCAGATCCTAACAGATTGGCAAGACAAGAAAGGGGACAGACGATTTCTGAAGCTGGGCAAGGAGCACGAGTTGGGCACTCCTATCAAACATGGCAAACCCAAAAAACAAAAGCTGGAAGGGAAAGGAGGTCACAGCACAGGACAGGGCCCTGGTCGGCCCAAATCCAAGAACTTGCAGCCTAAAATCCAGGAATATGAATTCCCAGATGACCCCATTGATGTGCCCCGCATTCCCAAAAATGATGCACCTAATAGGTGTGTGAGAGGGGGATTTCCGTTGTAATAGTAGCAATAATAATTTTTTTTATTTGTTACTTGCCATCTGCATATCTTGTTGGGAGATGAGCATCTATACAGTTGAGGGAACGAAAATGTATCTTTGGAAGCAGCCAAGGTGAAGATGCAACTCATAATTTTGCCTGTTATATGGAGATCCAAGGAGGGAAAATTGTTAACATATTTTGTCTCAATATAAACCCTCTCCCCAGATATTATGATTGCTAGATAACCAGTTTTATATTACCTAATTGTAATCCAGCATCCTGTTTTCCACAGTGGCCTCTCAGTGGCCTCTGAGAAGCCCAAAAGCAGACACGAGGACAACTCTCCTGCTGTTCTTCACCAGCAAAACGGTATTCAGAGGCATTCAGCCTCTGATCCTGGAGGTGGCATATAGCTATTACAATTAGTAGCCATTGATAGCTTTAATGAATGCAGGGTGCTTTCTCCTGTTGCCTTGTCCCAACCTACGTACCTGAGCTGAGGTTCTGTATGTTTCACAGTGTTCGTGTTCTTGGTGTTTAGGTTCTGGGCTTCGGTGGAGCCATATTGTGCTGACCTCACCAATGAGGAGGTGCGTACCTTAGAGGAGCTCCTCAAACCTCCTGAAGATGAAGCAGAACACTACAAGGTAAGATCCTACTTGGTGGGGATGCTTTATTCACCCTGCCTGCCAGTTCTTGGGCAAGTGCTCTGTCCAAACCCCTCTTTGAGGAAGCATTTGCTGGCAAATGTCAGACCCCATGATTACATGCTTGCTTTCTTCAGCAAGCTGCTACTGCTGCCTCCACATCCATTTTGCGCCAGTGTTTCATTTGAGTATGGGCTGTGTTACTTAATTTTTATTATATTTATATTTCACCTTTCCTCTAAGCTCCGGAGCTCAAGGTGGCGTACAAACACCATTCTCTCCTTCCTGATTTTTATCCATGCACCAACCCTGTGAGGTAGGCTAGGCTGAGAGACAGTGACTGGCCCAAGGTCACCCAGTGAGCTTCATGGCTGAGTGGGGATTTGAACCCTAGTCTCCCAGGTCCCAGTCTGACACTAGCCACTACACCACACTAGCTCTTCCACTTCCAACACTTCTTCCCCCACTTATTACGAGTGAGTCTTAGACACATATTTGCTCCCTGTCTGTGCTTTTAGCTGTCCAGCTGGCTGCTTCTGCCATTGGGCACATTGGATTATTGTCCTGGGTGCCAAGCAGACCATTTTTGTGCTCCTTTCCCTTCCTCTGCCTGTTAATCATTGCATTTAGTTACCTGGCCATTTCAGTTCCTTGGAAGAAAGTGATGGGAGCATCGCCAAAAGTAGGGAAGGGAGAGGTCCTGTTATATTGATGAGTAGCTGAGTTTGGCATGGAGCAGATTAGATCCATTGTGGGGGGAAAGGAGTGCACGTTGTGGTTGGTTGAAACTGAGGAAAGAATTTGGGGGAGAGGCTCAGTTAGGGAGGGATGGAGGAGTAAACAGTAGAGAGCGGGTGGAGGGATTCACGTTGAGCTGCATGTGAGGAGGGGGCAAACGTACGGGCACTGACGGGGAGTGAGGCAGAACTGCACTCTTTCCAGGGCACTTGCCCTTCTGCCCTCTGTGCTGACAGTTGTCAATACATTGTTGCGCTGCCCTTGTAGATCCCACCCTTGGGGAAGCATTACTCCCAGCGCTGGGCCCAAGAAGACATGCTGGAGGAGCAGAAGGATGGGGCTCGGGCTGCTGTTACAGCTGATAAGAAGAAAGGCATCTTGGGGCCCCTGACGGAGCTGGACACTAAAGGTACCTTAGTGGTTCTCTTTGGGATCTTGTGTGGAATGGAAAATAAAGAAGTGCACCATCGGTTCTGTTGCTCACCAATTGAGTGCATGCTTTATATGGCATATGGATGTGCCACAAGCAACATGCAGCCCTCAGCTGACTTCTCTGTGACCCTCAGGCCTCTCTCCATGGCTCAGCTGGTTAGCCCTAGGAAAAGCTGAGAAGAGCTTCCAAGGGTGTGGTCCTGGAGTGGCTGGCAGTGCCTTTAAGGTTTGACAGTCCTCTGCTTGATGGGCCACTCATCTAGATCAGTATAAGGTACTTGCAGTTATCTTGCCACGCACCGAGGGCTTGGTGTCCTTTACCTCAATGTGGCGCCCCATGGAAAGCCCAAACTCTTCCCACTGCAGAGCATTTGTGCATGGCTGGGCTTCTGCATAAGTGTTCACATTTTTGCGTAAGGCACCAATCCAGCCCTCCAGCCCCACTACTCAACTGCTCCTTCATTCCCATCCTCTCTAGATGTTGACGCTTTGCTGAAGAAGTCGGAGTCCCAGCATGAACAGCCTGAGGATGGCTGCCCCTTTGGACCTCTGACCCAGCGTCTCCTGCAGGCACTAGTAGAAGTAAGCAGAGAAGATCCAGGCTGGGCCTTTCTCTGACTTTGGCAGGCCTTGATTTCTTAGGGGAAGCAGGTGGTGTCAGCATCAAAAGGTCATGGCTCTCTACGCCTCACCTTTCCATTTTCCTGCTCTCTGTGTAGGAGAACATCATCTCCCCTATTGAAGATTCACCTATTCCTGAGATAGCAGGCAAGGATTCTGCAGCTGATGGGGCCAGCACTTCCCCCCGCAGCCAGAATAAGCCCTTCAGGTAAGCAATTAATCTATCCCACCTTTCCCCACATCAGCCCTTGGGGGTGGGGGGGAAATTAAAAAATAGTGGGTTGTATTCAACTAACCTTTACTCAGTGTAGACCCATTTAAATTAATGACCATGACTAACTTAGATACTTTAATTTCTACTAAAGTTAGTTGAAGACAACCCAGCATATACTGCTACAGTAAACTCTGAAAGTGAATAATTAATCCAAGCTAAAAGCTTAGCTATATAAAACTGCAGAGACACGCATAGAGATGTGAAAGCCCAGAAGCACATCAGGAACATTAAGAAAAAAACTGTTTTTTTCCCTAAAACTTTTTTTGTTTTTCTGCAAAAAAATGAAAAATGTTGGACTATAACATGTGGAAGTGTATAGAAGCTTGTTTAAATCTGGGCAAACCTTCAATTTTTAGAAGTCCGTGATAAATATAACTATGAAGAAGCAGAAACCAATAGTGGTAGCTCAGAAAATGAGACTGATTAAATTTCATATAGTATTCATTGAGTCTTGGTTTTCTCTGCTCTTTTTCTGGAAATGAGTGCTTTATGTCTCCTGACACTGTGGAGGACTACAGAAGACATAATAATTTCAAGAATGCATAATGATTTTCTTTATTTACTATAATGTTGATGGTTTCTCCTGTTCTTACTGTTTTTTGCCTACTTCTTTTGGCACAGTCATTAACCAAGATGGAGACAATAGTCAAGAAATTAGAAGAAGGCTAGGACTGGCGAGGGCAGCTATGAGAGAACTAGAAAAGGTCCTCAAATGCAAAGATGTATCACTGAACACTAAAGTCAGAATCATTCAGACCATGGTGTTCCCGATCTCTATGTATGGATGTGAAAGTTGGACAGTGAAAAAAGTGGATAAGAGAAAAATCAAACTCATTTGAAATGTGGTGTTGGATGAGAGCTTTGCGCATAACATGGACTGCGAGAAAGACCAATAATTGGGTGTTAGAACAAATTAAACCAGAACTATCACTAGAAGCTAAAATGATGAAACTGAGGTTATTATACTTTGGACACATAATGAGAAGACATGATTCACTAGAAATGCAGGGAAAAACAGAAGGGAGTAGAAAAAGAGGAAGGCCAAACAAGAGATGGATGGATTCCATAAAGGAAGCCACAGACCTGAAGGTACAAGATCTGAACAGGGTGGTTTATAACAGATGCTATTGGAGGTCACTGATTCATAGGTCGCCATAAATCGTAATTGTCCTGAATGCACATAACAACAACTTGGGCTGCAATCCGATACACGCTTACCTGGGATTAAGTCTCAATGGAGCTTACTTCTGAGTAGACATGTATTGGATTGCAGCCTTAAACTGGCAAAATGAAAGAGATGTTAGGTTGCTTAAAGTTCAGCAGCTTGTAGCCCCATTTGTAACAATTTTTTTTTTTTTAAAAGTAAATTAAATGTATAATTATTGTGTGAATAAACTGTGCTTTTTATATATCAAACATAACAATTTAATGGCAAACCAATAATGCCTAATTACATTCCTAAAGTAACAAAGTGACTTTCAACCTGTAAAAGGTGCTTTTAAAAAGTATTGCATTTTTTCACTTTTTCCCAAAATTCGGGTTTTTTTCCAAACCCCACCCCACACCAAAAAAACCACGCTTTTTTCCCTACGGCTTCAAAATTTCCAGAAATGATACATCTCTAGACAAACAGCTGTGAAAATTAATAAACAAATCAATATTACTTGCCATTGAAAGCTTGGAAAAACAGGATTTTTAAAAATTAACCTTGCAGCTAAAGGATAGCAGTGTTGGTGCCAAGCAAATGTGCCTAGGTAGGAAGAGGTGGAAGCAAAGGAACTTCCCCCACCCACCCCCAGCCAGGGTACAGCAGAGGCCTAGCCATTTGAACTTCCTTGGATGGCTCCTTGTGTCAGCAGGCAGAAGGCTAACTGCTCTCGCTTCCTCTGCCCTCTGCAGGCCCAGAGCTATTGACTGCCTGTGGACTGAGTACCTGGGATATTCCCATAGACGTAAGGGGAGGATACACGTGCAGCCTTCATTTGGGGTGATTGTGGAGGATCTTTGCAGTCTTCTGCTGTTGTTGTTGTTAACAAGGGTTTTATTATTAATTTACAGCTTTAATTATATATATCTTTCTGTCACTGAGGCAGCGTACATCTAATAATCAAATTGTATCAATACAAATCATAAAATAAATGGGTTGTACCCAATGGGCCATTCCACTTGCATAACAGACTTCTATTTGCACATTGAAACTTCCCCCTCCTCTCCCCTGCAGCTCCCCATACATGCACCCTGAGAATCTGCTCCAGAGGATTGTAGGACCTTTTAGAACAGATTTGGGAGGGGAGGGCATGTGGAAAGAGGAGAGGAAGCGGAATCCCATTGCGCAAGTGAAATGCCACTCACACACATTAGATACCACCTAATTTAAACATAAACCATCATCATCATGGTTTATTTTTATGCCCACTTTCCATAGTAATTACACTCAAGATGGCTTACAGCATGAAAAAAGTTATCACTCAGTTACAAAACAAAAATTAAAAAAACAATAAAATGAACAAATTCCCTTACAATTCATAATAAAGTCCACAAATTAAATACAAAAACATAATACTAATAACAGTAAAAATAACTGATCTCCAGAATTAAGGCTGAACCCCAACAAAAGCCTCTAAACAACACCCCACTATCAAGATGGTCTCTGGCACCTTCAGGTAACAGCAGCTTTAATAGCTGCAATCAGACAGTTGTAATCAGTTTGCTAATATAAAAGGACAACACAGCACTTGGGAAGCTAATGTTGAGAATGAATGACTTACCCAAGCTTATCAACAAGTTCTAGTCGATTTGAATTCTGCTCATAAATTCATATCCTGTGTTCTCCTCCCCTGCCCTTCCCCCAGATCAATGGTGACTGTCAAGATAATTTTCCTTTAACACTGAGCATGTGTGATGCCTGGCTTCACAGTGACGCTGTTTCTCTTCTCCTTTGCAGCGTCCCCCACACCAAGTCTCTTGAAGGCCGCATCAAAGAAGAGCTGATTGCTCAAGGCCTACTAGAGTCGGAGGACCGACCTACCGAAGACTCAGAGGATGAAGTGCTGGCCGAACTGCGGAAGAGGCAGGCTGAACTCAAAGCCTTGAGTACACACAACCGAGCCAAGAAAGCTGAGCTGCTCAGGTAAGGAGGAGATGATGACAATCATGATGATTGGATTTCTTACCCACCCTTCATCTTAAAATCACAGGGCGAGTTGCAACAGTGCAATCTTAGAATAAATTAAAAACTATTTACTGTTTGAAAAACAAATGCAGGTGGAGAATCTCATAAGTCCATTGCTTTTCCATCTTAACCTTAGAAATACTTTTTGTTTTGTTTTACTCCTTGGGAGTTGGAGCTGAGTAGAGCTGGAAGAAGGGCTGATGTCCACAACTAACGGTTCCACTTGCCTTGTACGGCTTAAGTCCCCTATATCTCAAGGACTGCCTTTCCTCATATGAATCTGTCCATATCATCAGATTATCATTTGAGGGCCTTCTCTGAGGAAGGTCTCTGAGGAACGTCCGGAGGGTGACAGTGAGAGAATGGGCCTTCTTGGTAGTAGCCTCCCCAGTGAGGCCCACCTGGTGCCAGCTTTGTCATTGTTTCAGCCCCAGGCAAAGACAGTTCTGTTTTCCTGGGAATTTGGGCAGCGGCGATGATTGGATGTTTTTACTCTTCCTTTTTTTTTAGTATGTTCTTGTATTTTTATTACTGTGTTTTGTTCTTGTAAATTGCTTTAGGACTACTTGTTGTTGTGGGAAGCGATTCATAAATTCAATAAACCTAGCATAAATCTAACCTTATGTGCCCTCACAGGCTGGCCAAGGAGGAGTTGCACAGGCAAGAGCTGCGCCAGCGGGTACGCATGGCAGACAACGAGGTCATGGATGCCTTCCGCAAGATCATGGCAGCACGCCAGAAGAAGCGTACCCCAACTAAGAAAGAGAAAGACCAGGCCTGGAAGAGCCTCAAGGAGCGCGAGAGCATCCTGAAACTACTAGATGGCTAATGCCGGGGAGATTTACTTGGCCAAGCACCTCTATTTTGAATGACAGTGTAGGCCCCAGCTTAAAGGGAGCTACCTGCTGGCAAGTGCAGACTGTAGCAGCTCCTTCCTGGTATCCTCTGTAGTCATATTGTAGCCAGAGATCCAGACAGGCTGAACTTCAGCTGCATGCCACTTCATGCGTGTGGCTTTTGAGCTTTGGTGCTGTGAGCTGGGGAGGCTTGATCGCTAAAGGTGGCAGTCTCTTGTTTTGACATCTGTAGAGGATGGCGTGCTGTGACATTGGAGATGCAGGACAAAACGTACATTGCTTATGCATCGCACTCCAGCTTCCAGGATCCTGTCTGCAGCATATAAACTGTGGGGATTGCTCTTGAGAGCTGGCTTGGATTTTGTTTCCTCTTCTGTCCCTTTATGCCATGCTCTGTGTGAATCTTTGGCAGCTACTGAGACACTGAAATCTCATAGGTGGGAGCCAAAATGTCTCAGGCGCCTGAATGGCATACACTGGGGAACAATTTGACACCCCAAACCACCTCACTGCGGCATGTCTGCACCCTAATCCACCAACCTCTGAGGTTAGATCCAAGTTAAAATGAACAGTGACTCTCAGAAATGGGAATACCTGCCCCTCTCCCCTAGATGGTGTAAACAGGTGCCTGCAGTATTCATCTTTGAACAGCAGAGGGTGCCATATTCACTGTTCACCTATGAAACACCATCAGGGTCCAAACACTGTTGAGGGCATGGATTGCCGCACTGTGGGTGGAGGTGTTTCTGAGTCTGTGAGGCAGCCCCGATGGCTTCTGTCTGTTTCCTGTCCTGCTCAGCCTCTTCTTGTGGTGGGTCATGCGATCCCCTCTTCCTTCCTTCCTGCACCTGTCTACAAAGTACATAGGAAGGGGTTGGCCTTTGTGTGGGAACTGAGCATGGGAGTGCCACTAGCTTGTTGATGCAAAGGGCAAATCTGAAGAGACCATTCAGCAGTCCAGCTGCTGCAGGAGACCAGGGAAGATGACGTTTGGCATGTTGGCGGAAGAGGGGGTGGGCTGAGCGACCTTGACTGGACCCACGTCCATCCCAGCCCCTTGCAAATCAGACATGGCATTGCAGGGGCCAAGAAAGGAGGGGTGTGGCTGTTGGAGGTGGAAAGGCCCCTTCTGGTCTCTCTTAATCTGTATGCTCCCTGGCATCGCTGCCTAGACCTGAGAAAATAAGTGGGGAGGGAAGAAGGGAAACATCAGGTTCCCACCACCACCACCATGAAAAGAGAAGCAGACAAAAGAGAGAGCTTCTGAGCAGCCTGAGGGGCTTCCTGTAGGCTGTGGTGTGTGCGGGCTGAACCTACCCTCCATCCTTCCAGCACCAACTATCTAGCCAGGCTCAGAGATTGTGGGAAGCACACAGGTTGGGCAAGGCCAGCTCTGCCACCGCTGCCTCTGTTGGGGTGCACTTGCCAGTAGCAGTCCAGGAGCCTGCTGGGAGCAATTTGAGTTAGGCAGAGCGGGCAGGACTACCCACGTTTCACCGTCTTGCCTCTCGCTCCTTTTATGGCATTGCGATGTCAGGCGATTGACAGGTGGGAGGCCCTGGCCACCTGTCAAAATGGCCTGGGGGTGGTCATGGACCTGAGGATCCAGCCCCTGCTTTATGCCCATTGACTGTTCCAGGCTGAATGTGTCTACCCTTACTGTCATCGTCGGTCATTTCACAATGCAGAACGAGGGACCCCAATCACTGTCTGGCATTAGAGCCACCATAACACAATTGCAACACTGCAGCAGGAGAGATTCAAGCAAGGTGGTTGTCTTTCACCTGGACACTGTCCATCTGCTGCGTCTGCAGTGTTCTTCCACCAACGTCACCTCTGTCTGAAAGTTTGGCAGCTGCTGGCTGTCTTACTGAAGCGTACAATGTCTTGTTTTTAAAATCTCCCTTGGGACCTGTTCTCTCCTTCCCTGCCCCCTTCATATACCAGCAACTTTCAAAGACTTCCTGCTGTGCCTGCCCTGAAGCGGTTTCAAGCCTCATTGGTCTACAACATGAGGTGACTAGGAACAGATGGGATTGGGGGAACGGGGAGAAGCTAGGAGGAAGAACTGGCATTTGGGAAAGAGTCAAACGAGTTCTTCACATGCTGTAGTCTATGGTAGTTTATGTCAACATGGTGCCTGTCTAGAATTCTTCCAGAGTGTCAATAAACCCATGACTACAGGAGCAACTGGTGGTGCTAGTGTGTGTGGATTTTTTTTTTTTTTAAAAAACCTTTTAGAGGGTGTGACAGGTGGATGGGTTGTGCAGTGAGTGTTACTTCTGACCATGTGCAGATGGCATTTTCCTCACCACAGTCTGTCTCTGATTGACTAGTAATATGAGACTAGGGATTATGGTGTCTGACTTCCCACCAAGCAGATCTGAAGGCCTGTGCTTTCCTCCTGTTTCCCCCTATATTCCGTCAGCAGAAAAAGTGGGGGCAGAGAGAAGGGGAAAGAGTGCAGAATAGGATGTGTCTAGACATGGATGAAGCGGGATTAGGCATTAGTAGTACAGCCTGCCATAGATGAGAATATTAATGTTCGTGTTATCTGCAGTGTGTGGGAGAGGAGGGGGCAATGTTCCGGAAACCACATTCTGTGATCAGGAGACCATGATAGGAATGAGTTGTGGTAATGGAGCATTCCCCAAATATACTTAATTTTGCATGCTTGGTTTTTAGTTGCACCATTAGTTTGGCACTGGATTCTTTATTTTTTGCACTTTGGGGGAATGATATGAACAACTGAAATGTAATTGGAAGGAAATTTGGGACCAGAGCAAGGCAGAGCAACCTGTGCAATGTGAACACCTTCACAGCCTGCCTTCACAAAATCCCACTCCGACCTAATTAATAGTCTGAAGTATCCTGACATAACCATTCTTAGCCTCTGACCTTGAAACTAGAATCTTGTTTTTAAAACATAGTCTTATGCTTTTCAGAATATCACTCCAAGCTTTCAGGTTGCTGCACTAAATGGAAGACAAAGCATGGTTGGTTTGTACAGTGGTTTAGAGTGTCAGCCTGGGACTGGGGAAAGCTGGTTCAAATTCCAGTGGGTGACCATGGGCTAGTAACTGTCTCTCAGCCTAGTCTAATTCACAGGGTTGTGACAATAAAATGGGTTAGAAGGACAAACTGTGTACACCAACCTGAACTCAGACTAGGGGTAGCTAAAGTGGTGCCCTTCAGCTATTGCTTAATTGCAGTACCAACCATCCACTGACCATTGGCTATGCTGGCTGAGGCAAGCTGGAGTCCAACACCATCTGGAGGGTGCCATGTCTGCTTAGGCCCTAGAACAGGTATGGGGAACATTTGGCCCTTCAGATGTTACTGAACTACAACTCCCAGCAACCCCAGCAAGCATGGCCAGTGGCCCGCTGTAGTTCACCAACATCTGGAGGTCTGAAGGTTCCCCACTCTTACTCTAGAGGAAGGGCCAGATAAAACTAATTAATAATGGTGCCAGTGTGGACAGTTTGAACACTGGTAGCAACTGATCCCTACAACCAGGCAGCTCTTGCCTTAGAGCAGGAATGGTGCCTGAGATGTGTGTGTGAGAGTCCTCTGTTAAGTGAAGGAATACATTGGGTGAAGAGGGCTTAAGTTGAGTTGGCCTTTAACCATAGAGGGGGAGAGCCTTTGCAACCCAGTTGTGCACAACATATCAGATTTTGGTGGCCTACCTATTGCCTGCCGGCTGCTGTGATTCTTGCAAAGGATTCCTGTCCAGGCAGCAAGGCATTTATTGTGTCCCTGAGCTTATGCAGCATGCTTAGGAGCACTTAACCCAGACTGGTTGAGCCTTTAGTGTTAAAGCAGGAATGAGGAATCTTTCCTGCTGTCAGGACAGATCCTTACTTCCCCCAACCACCATGGGCCACTTTGACATCATGACACCAGGTGACAACTTCAATGGGGCTGTCACTGTCGGTGCTGATCAGGAAGCCAATACATTTTTGGGGAATGCACTTTAAGCACCTGATGGTTCCTTTGTACCCACATCTTCACCACATCTGACATCAGGTATGGAGCAGGTGGGTGCGTTTTGGAGAAATCTGCATTGCAAGCCAAATTAGGATCCCTGCTGTTTCCCCCCCCCCGCTGTTGTGTTAAAAGAGATCCATCCTGGGTATACTGTCTTGCTTTTTACATTTAGAACACAGCAGTGAGCCACAGATCTAGGAGGAAAAAAGAAAAGTCAACCCTATAGCCCATTTTCAGTACGGAAGCTAATTCTTGGAATGTGAAGTAATGGAAACCAAAGTATTTCTGAACATGTGCAGAATGCTTTTACTTACCCCAGCTGGCATTTGGAGAAGGGGCATTGAGGGCCAAAGCTCCAGGCAGATGGAATCCTTGGCACCTCACATCTTTAGAAATTAAAAGCCCTTGCCACATTGCATCCAGGAAAAGCTTTGCTAAAGAAGGCAGGAAGGTGAAGGAGTTTTGGTGGTTATAATAGGCAGAGGGCTGCAAAAGAGAGAAGAATACTTCAGGTGAATGATGGGCTATTGGTGAGAGAGATTCTGTTTCTGGAACTTCCGGGTCTTAAGCTTTATTAATGAAGGACCACTGGAATATAGGATGTTGCCATATACTGAATCAAACTACTCATCTAGGTCAGTATTCTCCTACACTGACTGGCAGCTGCTCTCCAGAGTGTCAGGTAGGGAGTCTCTCCCAGACCTATGTGAAGATGCCAGAGATTGATTTTGAGACCTGCTACATGCAAAGCAGATGCTCTGCCGCTGAGCTACAACCTTTCCTGCTAGCAGGAGATAAGCTGCATGCCCCTCAAGAGGACTGGGGAAAATGAGTTTGGCAGGAGTGTGGTGAACCTGATCAAGAGGACTATAAGTGAAACTCTCTAAGGGATGGAGTCAATAGCCCAAAAGTAAGAACAAAGGTTAGCTCTAAATATGAACCTGGGTGCTACATGAGAAACTGACAAGAGTTGAGAGGGGTGCCTAGGAAACCCCACATTAAAACAGCAGGAGAGACATTGGAACAGGATCGCCAATCTGTTTGATGTCCACTTGAATTTGCACATTATAGGAAATAAACAAGATGAGCATGAACTCTTAGTGCAGAAAGGTACCTACAACTTGATAGATATAACTGAGACTTGGTGGGATGACTGTCATGATTGGAATGGAGCAAACTGCAGGATATAACTTATGAAAAAACATAGATGCAACAGAAAAGAAGGGGGAAGAAGTGTTGTATGTTAATATGTGACACCTACACAGAAATTCAAGAGCGTCAGCAAGGTAACGTATAGGGAGCGTCTAAATAAATATAAATGGAGGACTCAATAAATAAAAACAACATTGTGGCTGGAGTCTTCCATAGACCAGTGCACTATGGAACAGATGAGACAATGAAATAAATTACAATATGTTCCAGGGAAGCATAATAATGGGGGACTTCAACTACTCTGATATCTGCTAGGAGACAAGTTCCACTAAGTGTGAAATCTCCAACAATTCCTGATAAGCCATGCTGACGATTTTGGATGCCAGATGGTTGCTATTTTTGGGTGGGATTCAGTCACATACTAGCAAATTCAGGTTGCACAATTAAAGTTGATTTGGGAAATGCCCTGGAAACGTGGGATAACACTTGACGCATTGTCACGGGGAAGGGCCGTAGCTCAGTGGCAAAGCATCTGCCTTGTATGCAGAAGGTCCCAGGTTCAATCCCCAATATCTGTAGATAGAACTGGGAGAGACTCCTGCCTGAAACCTGGGAGAGCTGCTGCCAGTCAGTGTAGGCAATACTGAGATAGACCAATTGTCTGATTGCTTATAAGGCACCTTCCTATGTTGCTAATCTTTCCTCAAACAAATCAGAGTGAACGCTCATTAAAAAGCCTACATGGTCTAATCCCCCTGCCAACAACTCAGGATGAATGAGCAATAACCAAATTGCCTGGAAGCACCCCTACCTCTTTCAAAAGGTGGAGGAAAGAACAAGCAGACTGACTGTCCTTGACTTAATAATAACGAATAGGAAGTTAGCCAATGAGATAAAAATAAGCATGCTGTGAATTGTAACTCTGTGAAGAGTCTCCTAACAAATCTCAGCACCCTTAACAAACTACACTTGCCAGGATTATTTGGGGGAAGACATGATTGTTTAAAGTGATACAGTACTGCTTTAAATGTATAGTACAAACGGGACCGTAGCTAAAGGCAAATCCTTGTTCTCTGCTGTCTTAGAAGGCAGGTTATTTTAATGGGCTTATAGGAAGGTAGATTTTGGCCAAACAAGGATGGCTTGCTGGCTGGATTTATTTATTTAATATTCTGTCCTTCCTCCTAGAAGGATCCCAAGGCGGCAAATAAAAACACTGAAAACAGTCTAAAACATCTTAAAAACAGAAGACTTGGAAACATATTAAAACAAAGCATTTAAAATATATTAAAACAAAGCATCTTTAAAAATATCTTTTTTAAAAAAGCTTTAAAACATCTAAAAAAGGAATTCCAACACAGACACAGCCTGGGATAAGGTCTCAACTTAAAAGGCTTGTTGAAAGAGGAAGGTCTTCAGTAGGCACCGAAAAGATAACAGAGATGGTGCCTGTCTAATACTGAATGGGAGGGAATTCCAAAGGACAAGTGCCACTACACTAAAGGTTTGCTTCCTATGTTGTGCCGAACAGACCTCCTGATAAAAGAGTATCTGCAAGAGGCCTTCACCTGCAGAGTGCGGTGGTCTACTGGGTATATAAGGGATAAGACAATATTTCAGGTATCCTGGTCCCAAGCAGCAAAGGGCTTTGCAGGGGTGTAGTCACCCAGGATGTCAGGGGGTCTTGGACTCTTTACCTTTTTGGATGCAGGGTCCCTGCAGGGTCCCTATGTCTCCAGCATCCTATGAGCCAATCAGCATGAAAGGAGAGTGTGTTAGCCACTGAGAAGAGTCTTCTAACATTCTTCCTTGTCCTTATCTGCTGATTGGAGCTAATCAGAGCAAAAGGAGGTGAGTGGGCCACAGGGACTATTCTCAGTAGCTAACACACTTCCTTTTCATGCTGATGAGCTCCTAGGGACATACGTTTGTGGGGGAAGATTAACTAGGATAGAGAAGCAGAAAGCAGACATTAACTAGGATTGAGAAGCAGGAAGCAGCATTCAAACCTGGCCAGATTATTCTATAATCTTAGAAGATTGCATAATTTTAGAAAGGAGTGTGGCTGTGGCTATCATGAAGGGACTCTGTACTTCTGAATTTGTCACTATACTACTGGGGCTTTGTACACCAAAACCAGGACCTTGAAATTGGCCTGGTAGCGAATGGGCAGCCAGTGCAAATTTTTCAGCAAAGGGGTAACATGTTGGTGATACCCTGCCCTGCTGACCAGTCGCGCCTCTGCATCTTACACCAGCTGCAGCTTCTGGACCAACGTCAAGGGCAGCCCCACATAGAGTGCATTACAGTAATCCAGTCTGGAGGTTTCCAGTGCATGAACAACAGTGGTCAGGCTATTCTGGTCCAGAAACAGCTGCAGCTGTCTTGCCAGCTTAAGCTGGTAAAAGGCACTCCTAGCCACTGAGGTCACCTGGCCCTCTAGCGACAAAGATGGATCCAGGAGCACCCTCAGACTACAGACCTGCTCTTTCAGAGGGAGTACACCCTATACAAAACAGGCAACTGACCAATTATCCCAACTTGGGAACCACCAACCCACAGCATCTCCATCTTGCTAAGATTCAAAGTAAGTTTATTGGTCCTCATCCAGCCTACCATCGAGTCCAGGCAGTGGTCCAGGGCTTGCACGGCCTCTCCCAATTCAGATGTAACAGAGAAATAGAGCTGGGTATCATCAATATACTGCTGATACCTCGCTCCAGCTCTCCTGATGACCACTCCCAAGTGCTTCATATGGATGTTAAACAGCATGGGGGACAAGATGGTACCCTGCGGCACCTCATAGCACAACTGCCAGGGGGCTGAAATTATTATTATTATTTTGTAAAAAATAAAATAAATAGGGAGCAGAAAACATTTAGGAGGCGCCCCCCCCCGCTACGGGCCTGCACCCAGCACCTCCATATATGTGTGCGCGCACGCAATGTGTGTCTTTATGAATGGATCCGAGCTGCTTCTCCCCCCCTCCGTCCCAGCCCAGTCTAATTTTAGTTTAATCCAGTCGCCAGGCAGCGCCCGCCTATCGAGCCTCGGATTGGCTCGCTTTCGGCTCCAACTCCGCCTTCTTGTGGTGACATCACCGCTGGCTGGAGGGCGAGCGCAGAGTTTGGGGAGGAGAAGGGGATGCGATTGACGCCTTTCCACGCTCAGCGCCAGTGCGGTGTGGAGGGTGGAGGGACCGCCAGCGCCCACTGGCCAGACAGCCCCGGCGGAGCCGCTACCGCAAATCATTCCATGTAAATAAGACGAGGGAAGGGCATTTGGGGACTGCGGGGACAGGTTGGAGATGAATGAATGGGTGGCTGGTGGTGGTGGCTGTAGCGGTGTGCCTTCGGATGCCTGCTGCTTCTGTCTGCCCCCGTGCATCTCTCTGAGTGCCTATGGTAGGGCTGCCTCTATCGCTCCGGATAATGCATACACATCCGCGAGTGTTTGTATGTATAGGGAGACCGCCTGTCCCCTGCCAGATTTCCGTGCGTGTGTGTTACTGTATTGAGGTTTATCCGCCTGCAGTTGTCTGTGTGGTTTGCTTCTGCGAGGGGCTTCCTTCCTTCTTGACACTTCTCTGTACAGCTGGCAATGCCCGTGTCTGTGTTGGATGCGTGTGTGCACCGGCTCTATGGGGTGGTGGCCTTGCCTTGATGCCTCTCTATATGACCGGGACCCTTGTCAGTTTCTCTGCACCTGCCTAAGGCTGCAGCCTTCTGCACACTTACACAATGGGATGGGCTTCTGAGTAAAATCATGCATAGGATCTGTGCTGTGCAGTGGCCTCTTTGAGCTGATGACATCTCTCTTTCTCTCTCTGTGCAAAGGAGTCTGCAGAGTTGTTTGTGTGAATGTGCCCTGTGTGTGGCGGGTAGGCATGTGCTTGAACCTGTATGAATATGTTCAGTTGTACAGGTGGTGTCTGAGTACATGCATGCAGCTCTTGTCTGTGCAGGGTTCTGTACAACTGTCTCTGTGTGATTATACCTGACACCTCTCTCCATGCATCCCTTTGTCCATATGTGCATGTTGCATGCATGCCTTTGAACAGGGTGCCCATCTGTGGTCTAGAACTCTGTATAATAAGTGCCATGTGCTGTTCTTTGCATTTCTACACCCCAGGGAAAAGAGAGCCACATTGTAGAACATGCCTGCCTCTGTGCAGTTGTTTGCACATTTTTTTTTCGTATGAGAGGATGATAAGCATCTGAGTTTGGAGACGGACAGGGACCTTGCTCTTCACTGGCTTTTATATGTCATTATCTCTCTGTGAATGCAATTGTGTGTGTAATGGTGAGCATGTGATTGTCATTGCACCGCTCTGCATCTGGCTATGATGTTATGCAATTGCTTGGTAGGTATGAGCCTGTCTCTTTGGTAGGTCTATAGTTATTTTTCTCTGTGAGGATATATGGTATCTTTTTTACATGGTAGTACTTTCCATACATAGTTGTGCTCATGTGGCTGTCTCTTTGCCCACTTGTTGGTGCACCGTACACAGTTGTTGGTAAACTGAAGATCTTTCCAAATGATCCTCAGCTCTACTCCCCGCCTTTAAAAAGAAGTAAACTCTTTTGATAGATTAGTATCTACTAGTTAATGATTTATCCTTTTTGCTAGACATTTTAAAATAGTAATCCCCTTTCCCTTTTGGTATTGCTGTGTTCATATACCAACCAGACATATCAATAAAAAACAACCATTTACTATTAAATTCCCTATTAAATAATTAAATTATTCAGGATAGTCATTTAAAAAGAAAAATCAATATTCTCTTAATTCTTTTACATCTGTTGTTATCACTCCCCCCCCGTGCATTGTTCACATTTGCCATAAAAGGGAGAGCTGGGAAAGTGTGCATTGGGGGGTCATTAAAAAATCCCATGCTACTTATAATAAAGGGGCAAAGCCCATTAAGTCTCGGTAGTGCTTCTTTTACTCATTTTCTCAATACTTAAATCACTCCGTTTCAGTGATTGGTGGTGAAAACGAGATGCTTCCACTCCGTAATATTTTTACTGCTAATCTGATTGTCCTGTGGTCTGAAATTGCACTCTGGTCATGAACACTGATTGGACTGTGCTTGATGTCATGTCTCTCCATACCCCCATGCCATTTTAGAACTTTTTTTTTCTTTTTGGAAAAAAAATAATTTTGTGACTGAGCGTTATCCAGCTTTAATACCAGCACAGATTCATCTAGCAAGATACACATTTTTTTGTTTTTGGAAAAGGTTCAGTCAGATCCTGGTTGCTCTATTCCACATTGTGGCTTTTCATTCATGGAGACCCAGTAAGCCACTGCAGGTGCCTTCCTCTCTGCCTCCTGCAGACACGCATTCAGGCAAACAGCAGGATGGCTTTCCCATTGTATCTCCCTGCAGTCCTGTGATCCACATTCATACCTCTAAAGGGTAATGTGCACTCAGCAACTTGTGTTATAAGCAATTTGTGTGAATACTACAGTGGGGGGATGCAAATTGGGTACTCTCTCTTTTTTTGTCTATAAGGTTGCATTGTCACTAACTCTATAGCTGTGTCTTTGTGTAGTTGACCCTATGCCTGGTTCTGTAGTGATGTCTGTGTCTGCCTGTCAGTACATGTACCCATTACGGATGGGGTTCGCTGCCTACCTCTGGCCCGCTTGTATTCCAACAGTCTGTTGTCCTATCCCAATCTGCCCTTTTTTTGTTCCTGCATGCTTTGGCGCTTGCTGATTCGATCTGCTGTTTGGATTTTTTGCATCATTTTTAACGTAAATGCCTATGTAAATGATCACGGTGGTTTGTTTTTTCCTATTTATTACATTGACATACTGTTATGAATGCATCAACTTAGATGAAATTACAAAGATAACTACGTAAAATTTGGAGCAAAAATTAAAAAAGAAATCTGTGCCGATTACAACCGCAGCCCGCCATAAAAAATCAGTTCCCATCCAAAAACATAATGGACTGACGAATTCAGGCAGAATCTGGAACTAAGTCTGATTTAGCAGATATTCTCCTCCATCCCTAGTACCCGTGATGGTATTTGTCTTGGGTGCTCCTGTCTCTTTCTGCTGGTCACTTCTCCATATACAGCTCTATCTTTGCCAAGAACAAGGGTTTAGATGGAGAGTATCTGGTGTTGCCCTGTGGCATGGTCTGAAAATACAGGGGGATCTGATAGGTCACTGAGAAGAGAAGTCCAAGACATTGTTGAATTACAGCTCCCATCATCCCTGACCATTGACTGTGTGGTTTGGGCTGATGGGAACTAGAGTGCAACAGCATCTGGAGGGCCACAGGTTCCCCATCCCTGTGATAAGATGTATTAGAGCGATCCATTAGCCACAAGGGAAGCAGAAGCTGTAGCTCCATTCTTCAGGGTTTTTTAAAAAAGTTAGTCAGTAGTGCTCGGCTTGAGGCCTTAGAGTGTGGCTTCCAATCAGGGTGGCCAGGCTCGTGATGGATCTTTATCTCTTACTCTTGTGGCAACATGTAGAACAGAATTGTGGGGCCCTTTTCAGCCTGAGGGCCGCATTGCCTTCTGGGCAACCTTCGAAGGGCCACGTGGTAGCTGTGGGTAAGGCCAGAGGCAAAAGTGGGTGGAGCAACGAATGCAAATATTTATCTTTGTACACTAGGCTCCTTTATTATTATTTATTGCATTTATATCCCATCTTTCCTCTGAGGAGCCCAAGTACAAGCACACTTCTTCCCCCTCATCCATTGAGCTTCATGGCCAATTTCTACACATACTCCCACACCCCTCTCTATCCTCCATCTAGGCAAGCCAGAGGCATTATCAGAGATCAAAGACACCAGCCAGCGAAAACTCGGGGGGAAAGCAGGGCCACTACGGTGTGTGGCTTGGGGAGAGTTCCAATGGCCAGACAGAGAAGCCTAGAGGGCCGCATTTGGCCCCCAGGCCTGAGATCCCCCATCTCTGTAGTAGAGTATGAATTTCCAGATGGATCGCTGTGTTAGTCTGTTGGAGCAAAATCAATAAAGAGTCCTGTGACACCTTAAAGACTAAGGTTGCATCCACACCATACATTTAAACCAGTCTTATACCACTTTGGCTTCCCCTAGAGAATTCTGGGAGCTGTAGTTTGTTAAGCGGGCTGAGAGTTGTTAGGAGACCCCATCACAGAGCATTTGCAGCCCCCTTAAACAACTACAGTTCCCAGGTTTCTTTGGGGGAAGCCATGTTAAAGTGGCATAAGAGTGCTTTAGGTGTACGGTGTGGATGTGTCTGAACACATTTTCTGATTGCATTGACTTTTGTGGACTCGAGTCTACTTCACCAGATGCCTCTGCCTGCCTGTCGCTTCTGCATATGTAAAGTTATTTTTAGCTTTCTGGCATGCTTTGTCTTTTGTGTGCGAGCCTTCAGTTTACCAAATGCCTCTGACGAAGTAGACCTTAGTCCACAAAAGCTTATGCCATAATAAAAGTTGTTAAGCCTTTCAGGTGCCACAAGACACTTTGTTAAGGTAGTGTTAGGCAGTTGGCAGCATGGGATCCCAGGATGTCCCCTGTGAGCTTTCTTCTGGCCCTCAGCAAGACGTCTGACCGACTGAAGGACACCTCCAACTCCCTGGGCATGTGTACTGCTTTCTGATTAACACTTTCCTCCCCAGTGAACAACAGTGAAACGGAAAACTCTCTCTCTCTCTCTCTTGTGTGCGCGGGCACACACACACACACACACACACACACGAGTTTGGATTATAGACTTGCAGAGTTCTTCCTTTATTGTGCACCTCAGCTGCTCACTACTATGGGAAAGACATGATACATACAAAGCAGTTGTAAGTAAGTATCAGAAGGGGAGAACTCTGATGGAGCCTTTCTTGCTGTGTACACTGTGGAAGAGAATACTGTATTAATGAGTTTTTCTCTGTGTCTTGGCTTGTGAAGACCAAGTGACTATGTGGCCTGGGTCTGCCTGCCTCCTACTAAGGGCACCTCCAGCCTGTCACTGTTTTGCGGTCTTGAGGGAGAGATTCAAGCATATATATCAGAACTTTAGGTTCGCACAATTAAAGTGGATTAAAGCACTCTGTCACCCTAGCACAACAAATCCACTTTTTTGGTTTTTCCAGTTAGGAAAGTGGTGGGGAAATGCACACTGAAAAGTGTGGGATGAACGGAAGCTTAACAGGAAGATGTATAACCACATCACAAACAAATCAGGATGGATTCAGGATGAATGCTGATTGTCGTATAACCATTCCGTAAACAAATCCAAATGAATGCTCAATAAAGGCTGGGCATAGGCTATAATCCAGAGGTAGACAATGTGCTGCCCTCCAGATGTTGTTGGATTACAATTCTTATCCATAACCACTGGACATGCTGACTGGGGCTGGTGGGAGTTGTAATTCAGCAACATCTGGAGGACACCATGTTGATTGCCCTGTCTAATCACCATGTAAGCTTTGTGCAAGCAAATCAGGATGAATGCTGAATGAACAGATTGTCTGGAGGAGCCCTAAGAATACTGACAGATCTTAAGCTGTCAAAAACTAGCCGCCAGATCAAAGCATTTTCATTAGCCACACCTGGAGGGGGAACAGGTTGATCTGCTGATCAGTTGTGAAATCTCTTTGAAGCTGAATTTTTTTTAAAAAAAGCCTCACTGAAGCTGCTCCCACTAGGTTTTACTGTAAAAAGGGGTGGGGTTTGGCTAGCATCAGAAGACAGATGTGGAGACACACTGGAACCAGCAGAACAGTGAGTGTGTCTCTACCCTTAATCTACTGTAGGGGCACACAGGGAGGAGGGGCGTTAGCACTTTCTCTCTCCATAATCTTTCCCCACTCTCTCTTCTCCCTCCTTCGAAATTGAAGGGAACATTAGCTGCTAAGGAGAGGGAGGTTTTCTCAACTGCTGTTCCTTCCAAATCGTATGGAATGGCACCTGCCAATGAGGGAAGGGGGGCGGAGAAAAATCAGATGGAAAATGATGGTCTGCAGCTACTCTTATCTGTATTTCCTCTTTCTCTCTCTTGTCCCTTCCCTCCCATGGGGGACAACCAGTAAGGGGGAAGGGTGATTTTAAACTGAGATGGGGGGAAATAGCTGGAGGGGAAACAGTTAAGCAACCCTCCTCCCTACTGCAATTGTTGTGTTCAAACGGCATTCTCCATTATCTGCTTTTCACAAGCAACCAGTAGGAGAGTCTTCCACATGTCTTCTGTGTCATGCATGGGTCCCTAAATCGTGGTCTGCAAGCTTCATTCAGGTAGTCCTGTCTGTTGATTTGTGGTTGAAGACAGGAGACGGCACATCTATTGCATTAAAGATTCATCTATATTTTAATTGTTTTTATTGCTACTTTTTATTTCTTGTGTTTGTATTTTATTGAATTCAAATTGTAGTACAATAAAATACAATATATAAGAAATGAAAGAAGCAGTAAAAATACAATTAAGAATCATACAGCATCTAGCACAGCACAGCACAATTGCTACAACAGGCCAAACAAATCATTACGTGGTCCACCAAGACCCTCAATAATCTTTAAGTGGTGTTTGGGGGGAAAGGTTTGGGAACCACTGCTCTGTATAACGTGAGTGGAACTAGTATGCTGGTCTTTCGACACTTGCTCAAGTCAAAATATGACCCCAGTAAAAAAAATTAGGAGCTCAGCAGGAATGTAGGATTCAAATCCAGGCAGTTCTGTGAAGAAGATCTAGAATTATATAACATTAATTGACTCATGACCATCAGACACCACCCTTCCATTTTGAGCTCTGATGTTGCACTTGGCTTGGATTTCAGAGTTGCACTTTGGTACCTTGGTGTCTAGGCTGGATTATTCCACCTGGCATAGTGTTTCTCCTGGAGAACATGTCATTGGATGGCATCATGTGTTAATTCATATAAATGCAGGCTGGTTTAAAATTGTCTTATTAACGTTTCAGTATTTAATGATGGCTGTGATGCAGATATTTATGCCCAGGTGGAAACCTGACTACATGAGATGGAGAATGAATGACTTACACCATATATGTATAAAATCATTCCTGACTATTGGGCATGCTGGCTGGAACTGATAGGAGTTATAGTCCAACGAACTCTGGAAGGTTCCACATCTGTTTTAAAAGGCAGAGCGTCTGTGAAATTTGGACAGCACTAAGGTAGGAGTAGATCTGGCTGGGGAGTAGCAAGAACATAAGAACCCTGCTGGATGAGACCGAAGGCCCATGAAGGCCGGCTCCCTGTTCTCACAATGGCCAACCAGATGCCCGTGCGAAGCCCCCAAGCAGGACATGAGCGCAAAAACAGTCTCCCCACTTGTGAATCCCAGCATGTGGTATTCCAAGGCATCCCTGCCTCCAGCACAGGACATGGTACATGGCCATCATGGCCAGGAGCCATAGATCTTCTATATGTTTTGGAAAGCTGTCTGTTCACTGTACATTTGGACACCTCCTAAGTTATTGTAACCAAATTTTGCTTGGCGGTTCCTGAGATCGAGGAACAGCTTCTCGTCTATGTTTGGTTACAATTGGATGCCGTTTTGAATCAAGACACTGGGTATGAGGCACTCCGTAAATGAATGGAGTAAATAGAACTGACATGATGGAGGTGGGAGGTGAAATGGCAATGACTCCAGTTCCTTTAGTTCTCAGGCAATTATATCAGCTAACAAGCTGATTTTTATGCTCTTTAACATCTGTACTATACACCCAGAGCCAGGTAACACATTTTAAAAAGGCATGTGACCCAGACCCCTTGGGATGGTATTAGTTCAGAATTTCATTTGAATGCTTCATGTGTCCTTATGCTTTCATCCTCCACCCCCGTGGATAGATAACCTCGTATAGCCTTCACCAACCAGGTACCCTTAGAATCATAGAACTGTAGAGTTGGAAGGAGCCTATAAGGCCATTGAGTCCATTCCCCTGCTCAATGCAGGAAACCAGCTTAAAGCATACCCAAAAGGTGGCTGTCCAGCTGCCTCTTGAATGCCTCCAGTGTTGGAGAGCCCACCACCTCCCTAGGTCATTGGTTCCATTGTTGTACTGCTCTTAGGAAGTTTTTTCTGATGTTCAGTTGAAATCTGGCTCCTGTAACTTGAGCGCATTATTCTGTGTCCTGCACTCTGGCACGACTGAGAAGAGATCCTGGCCCTCCTCTGTGTGACAACCTTTCAAGTACTTGGAAGAGTGCTATGATATCTCCTCTCGGTCTTCTCTTCTCAAGGCTAAACATGCTCAGTTCTTTCAATCTCTCTTCACAGGGCTTTGTTTCAAGTCCCCTGATCATCCTTGTTGTTCTCCTCTGAACCTGTTCCAGTTTGTCTGCATCCTTCTTAAAGTGTGGTGTCCAGAACTGGACACAGTACTCAAGATGAGGCCTAACCAGTGCTCAATAGAGAGGCTCTAATACGTCACGTGATTTGGAAACTATACTTCTGTTCGTGCAGCTTAAAATAGCATTTGCCTTTTTTGCAGCCACATTGTACTGTTGGCTCATATTCAGCTTGTGACCAACAACAAATGGTTTTAGACTACCGCTCTCATCGACATTGCCATGTGATGAGGGGGCTGATGGGAGTGGTAGTCTAAAACGTCTGGAGAGCTTTAGGCTGGCGAAGGTTGACCTAACATGTAAGGGAGAAGGCTATGGCAGAACTCTTTCCTGACATGCCAGCGTTCCATGGCGAGGGAGTTTTTGACCTTCCCAGAAGATAATCCCTGTAGATTGACCCTCCGAGATGAACCTGGAATAGGGGTACAGACTCTTCTTGAAAGAGGATGAACAGCCTAACCCCTTTTGTTTCTGCACTTCCTCCTCCCAAGGTGCCTCTGTTTGTTAAAGAGAGCACAGCTGCTTTCACTGTAGGAAGCTAAGCCAAGAGGAACTACAGATGTCCTCATGTGACTTTACGGAATGTGGCCTTCCTTTAGAGGAAGGGAACAATGTCATGTAATCCAGTTCTGAAAAGTATTTGTGGACAGTGAGTTGTATCCAACATGGTTCAGAGTAGGCACATTGAAATTAATGGACCTGACTAACTTAGGTCCATTAATTTAATTGGGTCTACCCTGAGAAGAACTTAGTTGGGGATACAAACCAGTATAGTTTATGTCTCTGTAGCACAATCAGTCAGTGCATCTGGCTCTTAACCAGAAGGATGGTGGTTCAAGCCCACCCATGATTGGTGAACATAATGGGCTGCTAATTCAATTTGATCTGTACATGTGGGTTTAAAACCCACCCTCATCAACCCTTGAGAGCCAGTGTGGTGTAACAGTTAAGGTGTTCGATTATGACTGGGGAGACCAGGGTTTGAATCCCCACTCAGGCATGAAGCTCACTGGGTGACCTTGGGTCAGTCACTGCCTCTCAGCCTAACCTACCTCACAGGGTTGTGAGGATAAAATGGGGAGGGGAGAACCATGTACACCACCTTGAGTTCCTTGGAGGAAAGGTGGGATATAAATGTAATATCACTAGAAGCTAAAATGATGAAACTGAGGTTATCATACTTTGGACACATCATGAGAAGACATGATTCATTAGAAAAGACAGTAATGCTGGGGAAAACAGAAGGGAGTAGAAAAAGAGGAAGACCAAACAAGAGATGGATTGATTCCATAAAGGAAGCCACAGACCTGAACTTACAAGATCTGAACAAAGTGGTTCATGACAGATGCTCTTGGAGGTCGCTGATTCATAGGGCCGCCATAAGTCGTAATCGACTTGCAGGCACATAACAACAACAATGTAATAATGTTTTAATGGATAACCTAGAGCTCCTCCAGCACATCATTCATCCTGATTTGCTTGCACAAAGCAGAGGTTAGACGATGTCTAGTCTTTACTGAGCATTCACTCTGATCTGTTTGCAGGGAGGTTATATGACAGTGAGCATTCATCCTGGTTTGCTTGTGAGGTAGCTATACATCTTCCCACTAACCGATTACCCACATGTTTTAATGTGTGTCCCTGTCACATTTCTAACCACAAAAAGTCCAGTTTTTTTTTTTTAACAAATGGATTTGTTGCGCCAGAGTGACAGAGCACTTTAATCTCCTTTCACTGTGCAAACCTAAATGTCTGGTATGCCACTGAACCCCTTCTGCAAAATTCTGACAGCCTGGAAGTGGCCCTTCTTGTCAGCCTCAGGCAGAAGGAATACAGAGCAAAGCATTCCGGGGGGGGGGGAAGCATCCTCCCTTAAAGCACCAAATGCTGCTCACTTTAATGTTCACATAGGTGCATCTCATCTTTCAGCATAGAGTCTAATCCTTAAGGTAACCATCCCAACCTGGTGCCCTCCAGATGTTTTGGACTACAACACTCCCATCAGCCCCAGCTGGCACAGCCAGCACAGCTGGGGCTGATGGGAGCTGTAGTCTAAAGCATCTGAAGGGCACCAGGTTGGGGAAGGCTACCTTAAGGTGTGTGTGTGTGTGTGTGTGAAAGTATAGGTAAGCCTGGCCCCTTGGGAGACGGAGGTGAAGGTAGAGGAAGGAGCTGTGTTTTCAGTGTTGCAGGAGCTACATCTGTTGTCATGACAACAGCTGTAATGTTACCAAACAGGCTAAAGCCTGAGCAATGTGCCTAAGGGCACAAAACTCAAGATAAATTGGGAAGAGGAAGGGTGAGATGAGCTGAAGCTGAAGAAGCCCTTATGTCTGGCCATGGCCCCCACTGCATCCACCTTAAAAGGCTATGCCAGGGATAGCCAACATGGTGTCCTCCAGGTGTTGCTGGACTATATCTCCCATCAGTCCTAGCCAGCACGGCCAATGGTCAGGGATGATGGGAGTTGGAGTCCAGCGTCATCTGGTGGGCACCACATTGGCTACCTCTGGGGTATTGCAGTCCTTGCTCAGGAAACATCTCATGCTGAGGTATCATAGTGAGCCTGTTGTTGGTAGGTGGGCCCCAACCCTTCTGCTTACCATTATCTTTGTTGCTGTGAGGACATTGCCTAAAGCTAGCCAGCTGAACGCTTAAGACTACATTGAAATTGGTAGGGCGGAAGGCAGGGAGGCCAACAGTAGGGGGAGCCAACTCATTCTAGTTTTGTGCCCCATCCTCCTTCCTGTTCAGTTCTACAAGGTCAGCACTGAGACTAAGAAGGAGGAGGCTGACAAGCAGTGTCACCCTGCTGGAGGGGTTGTAAGAAAGAAGGTAAGGCAGGTGAAGACTGGCTGTGGGCACATTCATGCCAATGGACCAGCCTCCCTCTGCTTTTGGAGACTCTACAGCCTGAATACAGAGTCAACTGGTTTTAAATTGAGCTGCTTCACCAGAGGTAGTGCAACAGCCTTCCCTCCAGATGTGTTAGACTACAACTCCCATCATTCCTGACCATTTGGCATAATGACTGGGGCTGACAGAAAACTGTCATCCAAAACATCTGGTGGACAACAGGTTAGGGAAGGCTGTGAGCTTTTGGATGCCGGCTTTGTTGATGCCAGTCACCTGAACATTTTGGGAACCTTCCGCCGGAAGGCAACAGGTAGTTCCTTCCTTCATATGCTTGTGAGGAGCTGAGCCAAAGTGAATATGCAACGATTCATCTGCCTCAGGTTGCCCCTCTTTTGCTCTCCTCCTAGACAAGGCATAGCTCCAGGATGAAGAAGGAGTCCTGCGTTCAGGTTTCTTTGTTGTAATGCCATACATCTCTTCTTGCCTGCCTAGGCCCTGAGTTTGCCATACCTGCCTCCCCTTCTGCTCTGGGACAGCTGGGCTTTGGGTAACCCAGGGTTTAGCCCAGGAAGAACCATGCCCTTGGAAGAGGATGAGCCCAGTTGGAAGAAACGAACTGAAGATATCCGGGAGATATATGAATTCCGGGAAGTGCTGGGCACGTGAGTCATGCAGTTCCTAGGGGCTTCTGGGTGGAGGCTGCCCCTCTAAGGTGGCGGTGGGAAGACTTCAGGCTTCTGGGATCTACTTTATTTTCATTAGAACCTCAAGGCCCACCAACTGAAGCCAGGTACAAAATAATGGACTGCGGGGGGAGATACCCCCCTAGAATTTTATTTATTTATTAGATTTATATCCTGCCCTTCCTCCCTAGGAGTTCAGGGCAGCAAACAAACGCACTAAAAACACTAAAACATCATAAAAACAGACTTTAAAATATATTAAAACAAAACATCCTTAAAAACATACTAAAACAAAACATCTTTAAAAGCAAGCTTTAAAAACAACTTTTAAAAAAAGCTTTAAAAACATTTTAAAAGCAATTAAGGAACAGGGTGCCTCTGAGCACATGACTCACACCAAGAATTTGTTTCGGTATCAGAAATGAGTTTACAGTCCTTTCACATACAAATCTGCTCCTGTTTCCAACCCCCCCCTCAGCTTTCTTCATTTCAGCACCCTAATCTTTTTTGGGGGGGGGGCTTTTTGTTGTTGCTGTTGTTAAACAACCATGATTTGGAAACTCTTGCAGATCTACTACGAATTACCTAGGGACTACCAGTAGATCCTAATCTATCTTCTGCCAACCTCTATTCTAAGGACATAAACTGGGTATGCAGTCGAGACTCCAAGGTTGTTAATCTAAGGTAATAATCCTTGTCTTTGTGAAGCAGGATTTCAAAGGTGTTTCACTGGTTGCCATGGTTTATTGTGATGAGAACGACCTAGCCTCCCTTGGATTCACATGTTCTCCCCCAACACAGCACAGCAGCAAGAAGGACCTTGGAATATTTTGCTTCTGTTTTTAATGAATCATAACTTGTGGTTAATCTTAACTATGGCTTGTTTCAAATAAGCCAGCTTTAAAACATGGCTTATGAAGCTGGCTTGCTTCCCCCAACTGTGGTTTAGGGTTCAAACAGAACACTCATTGTGGTTAATTGAAATTAGAAACGGAAGCTTCCATTCTTCTTCACATGGCCATGCTGGAGGAGGGGAGGGGTGAGCACACAAGGGCAGGGAATGTTAGGCTCATTCCTGCCATGGTAAACCATAGATAAACCAACAGCCACTTCCTTGTTGATTATCTTGGGTTGTTCCCAGGTCACTCTATTCTATGCAGCGCTGAACTATGCCCACTGGAGATAACAATTCTGATATTGTTTACCTGACCACTTATTGAAGGATTTTTGAGGCTTTTCCCATGAGCTTGCCACCATAGTCAGAGGCAGTATGCTTCTAAAAACCAGTTGCCAGAAGCCGCAGGAGGGGAGAGTGGTCTTGCACTCAGGTCTTGCTTGTGGGCTTCCCATGGGCATCTGGCTGGCCACTGTGAGAACAGAATGCTGGACCAGCTGGGCCACTGGCCTGATCCAACAGGCTCCTCTTATGTTCTGTTGTTTGAATTGTTCTTGATTCCTGCCTTGAGTTTACCTGGACCTGTGGTTTACCATTCAACACTTGAAGATACGTCTTTAAAGTTCCAGACTGAAGTAGGTTTAGGGGTTAGTTCAAGGGAACTGGACATCTAGAAAGGATCTAGCTAAGTGAAAACCACCTTCCTAAGCTCAAGTTAGAGGTGAGGCAGTCCTTTTGGATCAAACTGCTGGGAGCTGGACCATCCCCAGCTGTGAAGATATTACCAGGAGCAGAGGAGGAGGAGGAGGAGAATAACAATAATATAATTGTTATTATTATCTGGGGCCGTATTCAAGTAAGTTGTTGCACTAGTGGAAGCTAGTGCAAGAATTCCTGCTAGCACAATGGGTCTTTTCTCTCTCTCCACCCCTTGTGCTCCCCCCCATCTGCTCTAGAGAGTCGCAAAAAAAACCTGAACTGGGGGGGGGGGAAGCAGAAATGCTTGCGCTGATGGAACAATTTCCTTAGCACTACATTGAATGCAAGTATGCAACCCTCGGTTTCTTACCCCCTCTTCATCATAGGTTCCCAGGGCGAGTTTCAACAATTTAAAATTGAATAGGAAAAATAGTTTAAAACAAATTACACTCACAGGAATAGGGCGGGTCCTCAAAACATATATCTCAGGTGTCAAAGGCCAAGGTAAAGAGGTGCATCTTCAGCATGCCATTAAAACTATATAATGAAGGTGACAGGCACGTCTCTGTGGGGAGGGAATTCTACAACATGGGGGCTGCAACAAAGAATGTCCTTTCCTGTGCTGCCCCCCCCCCCAAGGAGCTGTAGGGAAGGAGGCAGTCTTAATGCCTGAATGGAAGCACTTTCTTTTCATTTTAACAGCTGGCCTTCATAAGGACTAATTAGAGATAACAAAAGAGGCATTTCTAGTCTTGCCAGGCAGAGGAAGCCTGGACCTAAGGTGTGCCCTTATGTTCTAATCCCCCATTTACCTAAATTGCCAACGCAAAGTACCAGTGAAGAATCTGGGGACCAAACAAAATTATATTGCAAACATGATGCTGTGACTCTGGACCAACAGTTCGCCATCCTTACTCTAGAGCAGGAGCGGGCAGAATTCTGGCTTACGGATTCTATTTTGTTTTTTACAAAAACCCAAGATTTACCCCAATCAGAGCCAGGTGCAAAAGTTATACAGACTGTTCAGACAAACAGTTCAGGCAGACTGAACTGAGCTCATGGTTCTTCCCCGTACAGACTCACTCTTGGGTACCCCGGCCTTTCTTCATTTCAGAGTGTGGGGAGTCATCTTGCTCTTGCTATTGTTAAACAGTTGGGAGCCAGAAATCCTTGCTGATGTACTGCAAGTCCCCAAGAAATCTTGCAGTAGATCATGAACTGCTTGCCCTTCAGAACATAAGAAGAGCCCTGCTGAATGAAGCCAAAGGCCCATCTAGTCCAGCATCCTGCTCTCACAGTGGCCAACCAGATGCTAATGGGAAGCCCATAAGCAGGACAGAAGTGCAACAGCCACTTTTTCCACCTGTAATTCCCAGCAACTTGGTATTCAGAGGCATACTGTGTCTGACAGTGAAGGTCGGACTCTTGCTCTAGAGAGCTTCCTATGTCTCTGCCTACTTTGGGGTCTGGCCATATGCTGGTCATGAGGCTATGCTATGTCATCCTTGTGTGTGGGTTTGAGGGGGCAGTGGCTATAAATGCTGGGGAAGGAGAACTGTCTGTGGGCACCAGGACAAGCACCAGGCATTTTGGCATATAAATGAAATATTATAACAAACCAGAACTATCACTAGAAGTTGAAATGATGAAACTGAAGTTACCATACTTTGGACACATAATGAGAAGACCTGATTCACTAGAAAAGACGATAATGCTGGGAAAAACAGAAGGGAGTAGAAAAAGAGGAAGGCCAAACAAGAGACAGATTGATTTCATAAAGGAAGCCACAGACCTGAACTTACAAGATCTGAACAGGGTGGTTCATGACAGATGCTCTTGGAGATTCATAGGGTTGCCATAAGTTGAAATCAGCTTGAAGGTACATAACAACAACTGTCTCTCTCTCTCCTGCAATTGTTCTTCTCTGGTTTCACATTCACAATTCCCCAGAGCCATTGGAAACATGTGGCAAATTTCCCTAGGAGGAGAATGTATTAGGGAATTATTGTACCTGGATTTGTAAAAAGCTATGGTGGTGGTGGTGGTAGCCACAGTAGAGAGCCTTGCAGATAGTATCTTTCCTTTACTGTGTTGCTGTTATGAAGCAGCAAAAGCTCATGCCCTAAATGGAAATGGGAGGGGGAACAGCCCTCCATCTGCTTCTGCAACAAAATCCCCACTTCTAAGAATTGTAGCCCCAGGGTGGTTATCCGAGGTTGTCTCGCCTTATGCTAAACCTGGTGAGTGGAATGGAAGCTCATGGATAACTCAGATCTTGTTTGCAGCTTTCCCACTGGCACCTGGTTGGCCAGCCGTGAGAACAGCTTGCTGGACTACCATGGGCCTTTGGCCTGATACAGGAGGGCTCTTCTTTATGTTCTTCACTTCTAATGTCCCAATAGGAGATTGTCTAAAATGTGGGAGCAAAGGGGCTGCTGTCGGGTGAGATGCAGAGTCCAGGCTCCATTACTGGCATTAAGCATTCCTCACCCACCCCCACACCTCCCTCTCCCACTCTGAATTGCTGGGCACACGCCGCCTCAAATTTGTACCAAGCCCATATCAACAGGAGGTGAATGTGCCTTGGAAACCTGTGGCCTCAAATATTGGCACAGGGCTCAGTCAATATTGACAGGAGACCTGGGCTGCTTCTGAAATACGTGGCCAATCTATAGTGCCCTATTATTTGTGGGGAGAGTATTCATCCCAGGTTGCTTATCACAAATGGCACTGTAGGGCTCTGAGGGTTCAGCTGTGGAGGTGACGAGGGCTCTCTGTTGCCTCAGTGGCCACTTTCAGCCTCTCCTTTTTCCAGCCTTATTGGATGAAAAGGAACTAATCTGTGTGGGCAACATCTTCTTCACTTCAGTTTTGCAGGAACACACATGGCTCCCACTGTGAAAGTTGAAGCCTGTATCTCACCTCCCTATATGTGCTATCTTTCTTCCAGCATGGCTATGATAGAGGGATGGGTGGGCAGACTTCAGACTTGACAAATTTATTTTGTTTGTTAATAGAACCTCAAAATCTACAAACCAGTTTGATGGCACAAGGTGGCTTCTGTTCACAGAGCCAAAAGCACACATTGAACCAAGCAGTATTGGACCACTTTAAACAGTCATGACTTCCCCCAAAGAATCCTGGGAACTGTAGTTTGTAAAGAGTGCTGAGAGTTGTTAGGGGACCCCTATTCCCCTCACAGAGCTACAGTTCCCAGTGTGGTTTAGCAGTCAATCCCTCTTCCCAAGTAACTCTGAGAACTGTAGCTCTGTGAGGGGAATAGGGGCCTCCTAACATCTCTCAGCTTCCTAGGATTCTTTGGGGGAAGCCATGACTGTTTAAAACTGTGTAATACTGCTTTAGATGTATGGTGCAGTTGCTGCCTTTGAATTAAGAACTAGGGTGCCTCTGAGCACATCCTCAGGCCTGGAATTAGTTATCAGGACCAGAACTGATCTCATAGTCCTTTCACACACACAAATCCACTGCAAGCTTTCTGAGTTTCAATAACCTAATTTAGGGGGATGCTTTTTGTTGTTGGTGTTTTTAAGCCATTGGGAATCAAAAACTCATGCTAATCTACTGCAAATCACCCTGAGCTTTGTCATTAGATCCCGATTTCCCTTCTGCCCACCTCTGAAATAGGGCAATGAACCTTAGCCCTGCCATCAAGGACTGTGTTTGACACCAAGGTGGAGCTGACTGACAGCAAAGTAGCCCAGACTGGCTTGCTTGCAAAATAGAGAAAGGCCAGAGCGCAAGACTGGCTAAGACACTTAGGCAGGATTAATGTGTCAATTACAGAAAGGATTAGAAGGTGAGAGTGCATGGAGATCACCAAACTCTGGAGAAAAGTGCCTTGCAGGTCCAGTATTGAATTCCTGCAGGCCTCTTTCTGGGAGGAAGGGCAGGATATCAATTTAATAAATAAAATAAATAATAAATAAGTCATGCAACCGTCCCTCGTTATCAGCTCATATAACTGCTGTTATGAATGGGCATCATGTTTTCTCATGTGTACAGTTTAGGGCCAGATGACATGTTCACATGTTTTTAAAAATGGGCTCAAGCTGGCCACTTCTGTTTTGAAGATAAAAGTAGCCATGCAGAGTCCTGATGCAAAATGTGCTCTTAATCCAGAGCAGGGCCTCACTCCAGTTTCCCACCAAACCTTTGCTTAAGTGGCCAGCTTCACTGCACTTTTTAAAGAAGTGTGAATAATGTATAGTTCAACACTTATATAGGATTGTCACAGACTCACCATGCATTTCATAGCCATTTGACTCCACTGTATCACCCCCCATCCCCTGTATATACCACACACACACACACATACAGTGGCGGCTGGTGGCTCCATATGGGGTAGTGCAATCTGCTCCGGGTTTTCAGCTGAACTTTCAAGGAGTTGTCCAAGGTGCTTTAGCCAGAGTAGATTCCTCTGTCTCACTGACATAGAGTCACCAGCTGTCACTGCACACACAGGAGCAGAAGAACATAGCAAGCTGCCTTACACTGAATCAGGTCATTGTCCATCTCTGGCAGCATTCTCCAGGGTTTCAGGCAGGGGTCTCTTCCAGCCCTACTTGGAGACTCCAGGGAATGAACCTGGGACTGTTTGCATGCAAAGCATGCTCTCTGCCACTGAGCTACCTACATGCATAAACACACACTTCCCGACGGATGACAGGACTTTATTTATTATGCCGCCCCCTTGCAACACATCAGGGCTATGCAGAGGAGCATAAAAACATTTAAAAGCAATACAAAACAATTATCAAAATGGCTACTCAAGAGACATTTTAAAGAACTTCCTAGGCCATTCTTCCGTAGATGTCTGAAAGTCAAAAACGACTATGCCTGCTGAATCTCTGCTGGAAGAGTGTTCCACAGCCTGGGTCCAGTGACACTAAATGCCTGACTTCTGGTTGATAGCAGTCAGACCTCTGTTAGCATAGGGGACAGTGCTGTTCTGGATGATCTCAGTGATATGGCTGGGATAAAAGGGCTCAGGCAGACCTTAAGATACACATCTGATGGCGGAATCTAGTTGGTGAAAGCTTCTCCCATAATAAAACCAATAATCTTTAAGGAGCCACAAGATTCTGTTGCTCTTACTGCCACAGGCTGGCAGGACAGCTACTTGTGAATCTGCAAAGTTATGTAATTGCGATAAGGGTCATAGCCCCTGTGTATGTAGGTCTCAGTATTTATTGCCTAAAGCAAATTAGTTAGCTCCTGAATACATTTTAACAACCTTTGTTTTTGGTACTGTCAGCCAGGATAAAGAGTGATAAAATGCATGCTTAAGGAGGAATGATGATTTTAAATAATGTCTGTGTGTATGAAAGCAAAACAGTGGCAGCTATTTTGTTTTGTTTTGCTAAACCAGTCAAGTTGGAATAAATGGGTGTTGTTTTGTGTGAACAGAGTCAGACTCTGCCCCCCCCCCCTGTCTCCTACCAGGTAGGAGGAAGTGGGAGTGGCCAGACCAGACAGCAGGTTTTGCAAGCCATCGTTTTAGTGGTATAATTTTGTTTTTATGAGAACGTGAGAAGAGCCCTGCTGGATCAGGTCAAAGGCCCATCTAGTCCAGAATCTAGTCTGTGTCCCACAGTGGCCAATGAGATGCCTCTTGGAAGCTCACCACCAGGGCATGAGGACACTAGCTGCCTCTGATCCTGGAGGTAGTCTATAGCTATCATGACTTGCAGCCATTGATAGCCTACCCTCCATGAATTTCCCTGGATCATAAAAAGCAGCTGGCAAGTGGAGATATTCTGGTGGGACAGAAGGGCTCCCTAGCATATGTCAGGTGGAAGAATGAACTCTCTGTAGGCATGGAGAGGGGTGCAGATTGTGAGCTGGGATGTCCTTGGAACAACTGATTGCCCACAATCAGCCTCGCCCCATGTCTCTTTTCGCTTCGGCACTGTATGCCTGCACAGATAACAGACCCTTTACTCCTGTGCCAGAGATGGATCTCATTTGGCTGAACCCACACCATTTCCCCACCCTCTCTTATCTCTGTCCTAGATGGGACTGAGGAGCCAAAGGACTGTAATCACAAGAACTGGAGATAAGCAGGGAGGGTGTGTGGATGGCTTCCTTTGTTTGTCAGTTTGTGTGCTGATTCTGAAGAGGCCAAGGCCAGCAATGAACCAGTATGTCGTGTGTGTGCGTGCATGCACACCAGCACATGGGTGTTAGTAGGGGAAGGGCCTGTCAGCTCTACACTGCATCAGCAGTGTCAGGGGGGGCTGGAAATTCCTGGGTCTTTGGCAGGGAAGGAAAGTCCTTAGCCAGCAGTCAGGTTGTAAATCTGCCAGGCCTATCCGAAGCGTACTTGCCGAGTCAGAAGTCCAGAAGCGGGGTCAGTGGAGGTCCGGGATCAATTGCCAAGGAGGTCAGTCAAAGAGATGCTGCAAGGAAACTAGGTCTACACAAAGCCACGCCTGACGTTGCAGTCAGCAACAAGCTGCAGCCAAGGTGTGCCTTATAAAGAGCAGGATGGACAGCAGGTGTGAGCCCTCAGCGTTTGGGCCTTAAGGAGACAGGCCTGCCTCTCTTCTGCCTGACCTTCTGCTGTCTATGTTCTGCAGTTGAGGGGGGAGTATCCTGTTCACTGTCTGTGTCTGGCTGCAGGGCCTCTGCTGTCCCTGGGGTGCTCTGCAGCTGAGGGGCAGAAGAAGCTGGATTCTCAGGAGGCTCCTCCGTGTCTCCTGCTGCTCCTGGGTCTGCTGCTGTTACTCCTGAGGAGTCCTCATCTGAGGAGTCCTCTGACGGGGCCATGACAGGGCCATAGCTGAGCGGTAGAGCATCTGCCTTGCATTCAGAAAGTCCCAGGTTCGGTTTCCGGCATGTCCAGGTACGCCTGGGAGAGACCCCTGCTTGAAACCCTGGAGAGCTGCTGCCAGTCAGTGAAGACAGTGCTGAGCTAGATGGTCCAATGGTCTGACTTGGTAAAAGGCAGCTTTCTATGTTCCTGTGTGTGAGAAGCTCTCTGCTGGGGTCGAAGGCGTCATGCTTCTTGTTGCCAGTTCTTAGATCACCGCTCACCTGGTATCTGTAGGGATTCCTCCTATTGCAGCCTTCTCCAGTCTGGTGCAAAGGTCAGGGACGACCAAAACAACTGGAGGCTACTAGGCTGAAGGTGGAAGCTGTCCTGTGTTCCTTTCTCTTTCTTATACTTCTATAGATGCTAGAGGACTTGGCTAGATTTGTTTCTACATAGATCCAATCTGCATGGCTTTTGCCCACCCACCCCCAGCTAGGACACAATGTGCCCAGCCTCTGTCTTCTTCCTACCTGGCACCTTCTTCTCCCCATGCTTTGCCCATTGTGTACTCCCTCCCTCCCTCCCTCCCGGCACATCCTCTTCTGCCAGCCCAGTGCCATCTCTCACATGTTCTCCTATAAATAGCTGAGATTCTGCAGGTTGCTGTGGTGACAGTGGCTGGGTGAGAGATCCAGCTGGGTGTAGCAGGGAGGGGCTGGTGCTCACAGGATGCTGGGTCAGAGGATGACGGCGCCTTGCCTGCATCCCTAAATGTAAGGGGTGGCCTCAGCCTTCTGGAGCTCCATCCACGTATCCCCGTGCAGGATGCTGAAGTTAGTTCCTAGTTCCTTATTTGCATGAAAGTTTGGAATGCAGCTCAGTCGGAAAACCTAAGAAAACAGCTGAAGGTTTATATGACTCTGAACTCCAAAATAAGCTTTGGTCTGCTGCATACTGTTTATCTCCATGACCAAGGGATTGTCTGTTTCAAGATGCACAATCGTTTTCTCGAATCAAACCCCTTGTTTTTGTGCAACGCTCATCATTGTGTGCTGATCCCAGCTGAAAGTGACCAATACAGAAGGGGATATGTGCACCCCAACAATGAGCTTTGGGCCAGCCCAAATGATACCCCAGCACCTCCAGGACAGTGTGTCCTCTTTGAAAAGGCATTGAATCCCCAGGGCCCTCTGTGCTAGGGGAGCTGCGTCACTGGCTGAGAATGGGACCCCCTGCTGTCTAGGGAGGCCTGCCCTACTGACTCACTGCCCTCCCCTCCATTCTGTTTTCCAGGGGTGCCTTCTCCGAGGTGGTCCTGGCCGAAGAGAAGTCGACCCAGAAGCTGGTGGCCGTCAAGTGCATTGCAAAGAAGGTGCTGGAAGGGAAAGAGACCAGCATTGAGAATGAGATCGCTGTGCTGCACAAGTGGGTGGTCCTCCTTCTCATTCCCCCTCCCCCCTCCCTTTTACTACCCAGCTCGTAAGAAAGGCCGTTGCTGGATCAGGCCAAAAGTCCTTCAGCACTCTGTCCCAAACAGTGACCAGTGCTTTCAGTGGCCCCTTGAAAGCAGAGTGAGCAGAGCAAGGTGAAAACAACCATCCCCTGTTGTTGGTCCCCATTCCTGGTCACTCTCACCTCCCCAGGGGGCAGACATGTGTGGCAGCTGTCTTTCCCCCACTTTCCTGGTTCAGTGCATTTTTAAAATTAATTGTAAGGCATGACCAAGAATGTGGGGAACAGACTAAGGGAAAGTCCATGTAGAATTTACATCAGGAATAGGGGACCTCCAGTGGCCCTCTAGATGTTCTTGGACTCCATCTCCCACCAGCCCCGACTAGCATGGCCAATGGCCAGGCAGTGGAAGCTGGTCCAATGTGGCACTGGCCCACCAACTTCAGTCTACCCTCAGCCTGGCCTCCACCTGCCTACCTTCTTCCTTATGACCAGTGGTTGTAGCTACCTCACCAACCTCAGTCAGCCCCCCACCTTAGTCTTGGGGTTGCCCCCCCTTAAGTTCAGTGTTGCCTTATAGAATTCAACAGGGAGGAGGAAGGGGGACAAAAGTAGAATGAATTGGATCTGCCTATCCTTGCCTCTGGCTCCACCTATTGTTGGCCTCCCTGCCTTCCGCCCTACCAGCCCCAGTGGGTACCAGACACCGCTGTGGCCAGGGCTGATGGGAAGTGGAGTCCCCCTCCCCTCAGAAAAGGTTCCCTCTCCATGGCTTATGTATTTTTAAGATTCCAGGTTCAATCTCTGGTTTTAAAAATGAATGAAAAACAAATACTGTTTGGAAGCAGTGAGCTCCCCTTCTTACGCTGAAGCATCTCTCAAACTCTCCCTCTCCTCTTCCATCTCTTTGTTAGTGGCCAGTCCCATACAGCAAGGCCATATAGTTCAAAGAAGGGCGCATGAGTAGACAGCACATGGGAAAGGCCCTGAGTGAAGTCCCTGGCACCTTCAGTTGCTTCAAGCAATTTTGTCCCCAGCCTGGTTCACTTCCAGTATTCACCTAAGCGCCCTGCTGGATCAGACCAAAGGCCTGTCTAGTCCAGCATCCTCACAATGACCAACCAGATGCACTTGGGAAAACTGCAAGCAGGACATGAGGGCAGCAGCACCCTCTACACACCTGTGATCCCCAGGAACTGGTATTGAGCAGGGTTTGGGAGAAAATTGCTTAAAGAAATGGAGCACAGTGAGTTAAGGGTAGAAGACGGGGAAGGATTCCATTCCCCTTACTCCAAGGGTGGAGAATCATCATCATCTTCTTCTTTTTCACCTTGGTCATTTGTTGGGTGCTGAATGCTGGCAGTGGGCAGGGCCAGAGCCCAAAATGTGTGGGTCTCCTTATCTTTCTCCCTCCCCACTTTCATATCTTTTTTTTCTGCCATCCATTTTCCCCTGCTCTCCCCCCCCAAACACAAAATTAGTCTGAGGGCTGCAGGTTGCCTATCTCTGCCATACCCAAACAGCATATTTGTTTAAAAAGCCAGCAAGTTTTCAGTTGTTTGGGCTGCTTAGGTAGGGTTGAACATATATAGCTGATGCCTGCTGAAATCACAGAAGCCCACAAAGACTGAGCCAAGTTTCTGTTGGCAGAAGTAAAGTGTGTACCCATCTGAATAACTTTCATGGGGGAATAGTTAATGCTGTATGCCTTGGATTGTGTGAGTTTATCTGCAGAGTGGTCTGCACATGAGTGCACCTTAAGTGGAGGGGATCTCTCCCCTCATATGTATGGGTTGCCAGCCTGGATTTCCATATACCTCCTCACATATCAACGGCCCTTTTGCATCATAACCACGTGGTCTCATAATGTCCTAGTACAGATATCCGGGCCTGGGATATCAGCCTTTCTGAAAATAGTGCAGGTTGGCACTGCACAGTGTCTCCTTGTGCCCAGAACAACCCACATGATCATCCCCGTGCCTCTCTCATGTTCAGTGAGGGCAACAAATGTAATACTCTGGCATCAACATTGGAGAGAGAAATTCAGGAGAACTGGCTGCGCATCCCATCAGGGGTCTCCATTATAGAGCTGGAGCTCTGCACTGTCCGTATCTTTAGCTCAGGGATGGGGAAGCTGTGACTCTCCAGGTGCTGCCAGACTCCAGCTCCCACTATTCCTGACCATTGGCCATGCTGGCTGGAGCTGATGGGCACAAACTGCAAAGCGCAGTGATGGCGGGACTCCAGCCATCTGGCATCTTCTATGTATGCATATACACATTTTATGCAAATTTGTGTCATGGGCAATAAAGTATGTGTCATGGTGTCTAGCAAGCACCTTGGGCCACAGGGTTTCTGGGACCAACTTAGGAGCTATGGGGTGGCAGATTCTACAAAACAAAGGCAGGTTCTCCCACCCAGTCTAGCATCAATGACCATAAAGTGCACAACTGAAACTGGGAAGTGGAAAGCTCACTCAAAAGAAAGGTCTTCTAGGGGTTAGTGAGGGATTCCTGAAGGAGCTTTTTAAAAGAGAGAGTCTTCTTCTGCTTCAAGTGGGTGGAGAAATGTTGAAATTGAAGGAAAGAGCCCCTGATCACATAAACAGTGATCCCCTGCCTCCAACTAATAAAAACCAACTCCAGTACACAATCTGGGTGTTAAGGTTCCTTCCGCAGTTAGTCTGCAATTGCTATCCTTTGTTTACTCACTTTTTACAGCAGATCCAGATGACATCATTGCCCAGTTGTTGTAGTCCCATGGCTTTCTTTTTTTCCTTTTTCAGATTTGATGTGTGGTAATTTTTTTAAAAAAATATTAAAATGAAACCACGGCAGCAGCCTGTCTAGTGTGCACTGAAAAAAATGTGGTTGAGCCTTTTTGGGGCCACTCTGTCTTTAATTAAAAACTTCCTGCTTACCACTTCTGCTACTTTTATTACTTCCTTCTGACCATGGCAGTGGGATCACTGATGAATGTCTCCTGAATTGTCCCTTGAGCAACCTCTTTTAATTCCTTCCTTAATGTCAGTTTCAGCCCCCCCCCAATATGATGATGGGAGGCTTCAGTTATTGATTACCTTTCATTATTTCCCCCTTTTCCTATAAATTGATCATTTTGGTGGTGAAGGAGAGCTGAGTGGACCTGAGTGGAGAGCTGGTTTCCCTTTGTCACCAAAACAAAGGTTGAATTTTTAAGTTTTCAGCTCACCTACAATCCCCTGTGAATTTTCATGAGTCCCATCCTATAGGTTCCTATTGACTACTACCAGTGACATAGGTCCTATGCTGTTTTGTGACCTTTACCAAATTAATTATTATTTTTTACATCTTTTTTGAAACTGAGCCACTCATTTGGAAGTATTTACAAAATCCTTTGAAAAAACAACTCCTCTGCCTAGGACCGGTAAATGATCTGTATAGCAATGTCCTGCCTTTTTTAAAATGCTCTTATTTCTTTTTCTTTTCTTTATTTATTAAATGTATATCCTGCCCTTCTTTCCTTATTTTTTAAAAAATAGTTATTTACCAGTTGTGTGTTTCTTCTCTCCAGGATGTGTAATAACATTTAGCATTTATACAACCCTTCACATATATTGCTTCATTAAAGTACTTCATATACATTAACTCGGCAATCCTTACAACAGCCCTGCAATGTAGATGTTGTTATTATTCCCCTATTGTAGATGTATGGGGGATGGTGGCCTGAAGCTGAGAGCAGTAGCTTGCTTAAGGGTACTTGGCAGATTCACAGCAGTGGCAAAATTTGATTCTGGGGACTGTCACAGCAACCGGATATCATGGGAACATTATCTCTCGATTTTTTAAAAAAGTAGCTTGCCAGAGTGTTCTTCTACATCAGGATGGGGAATGTGTGGCTCCCCACATGTTGCTGGACTATAACTCCCATCATCCCTGACACATAGACCATGCTTGCTGGGGCTGATGGGAGCTGGCATCCAATGACACCTGTAGAGCCACAGGTTCCCCTTCCCTGCTTTGCAGTAGAGATACTCAGTAAAAGGGATATTGTACAATGGATGCTGGTTGTGGCTAGTGCTAGGAATAAAATGGGTGGGAGTTGCCATCTGAAAAACCTCTTGGCTTTGCAATGTAGTGGCCATTTGGTCCATGAGAGCAGCCTTGCCCCAATGAGAACCTGGGAAGTGTGGGACAAGTATTTCAGTCTAATTAAGGCAAAGTGGTAGTCCATGGATGTTGTTGTTGTTGTTGTCGTTGTTGTTGTTGTTATTATTTGATTTATCCCGCCCTCCCAGCAGGAGCCCAGGGCAGCAAACAAATGCACTGAAATTTTAAAACATTGTATAAACAAACTTTAAAACACATTAAAACAAAACATCTTTAAAAATGTTTCTTAAAAAAAGCTTTCAAAACATCTTTTAAGATTAAAAACATTTTAAAAAAGGTTTAAGAACATCTTAAAAAGCAATTCCAACACAGACGCAGACTGGGATAGGCCTCAACTTAAAAGGCTTGTTGAAAGAGGAAGGTCTTCAGTAGGCGCCGAAGAGATAACAGAGATATCCACATTGTTTTGTCATTGAAATAGCTTATTTTTCTCTCTCAGGATCAAGCACCCCAATATTGTGGCTCTGGATGACATCTACGAGAGCGGGGGGCATCTCTACCTCATCATGCAGCTGTGAGTTGAAGAGCGGAGGCTAGGAGCATCAGGTTTGGGTGGGAGGAGAGCCACAGCATGGCGAGGCCTGGCAGCTGAGGTGGAGGCCTGGCATGCTTATGGGCGTAGTTAATCCTGGCCCCTGTCCTGACGGGGTCTCTCAGGAAAGCAGACCTCATCTGTGGTTTTCCTCCCTAATGTAGGGTCTCAGGCGGGGAACTCTTTGACAGGATTGTGGAAAAGGGGTTTTACACGGAGCGAGATGCCAGCCAGCTTATCCGACAGATCCTTGACGCTGTCAAATATCTGCATGACATGGGCATTGTACACCGTGACCTGAAGGTAGGGGCGTGCACCTGAACACGGATGTCTGCTTGTCATAACCACCCCGGGGTTAGGAAGTACATGTACACTTGCACAAATGTCTGTTTGCTGAGGTTTGAACTAGACAAGAGACCATTCATGCAATTAGTATTTACTTGAGTGACTTTAAAAAAGGAAATAGTTGGCATCTCCTCTCACCCTCTGCTGTCACTTGGACTGGAACCTGGGGGCAGAGGGGTGGGGGGGAGCTTTAACCCTTTGTCTCTCACTTCTGTCCCAATTCAGATTAAGCCCTCAGTGGCTGATACTTGCATTGGAAGGCAAGCTTCCATTTGAGTCAGTCGACACTTCTCTTCCAATGCAAATGGCAGGTATGCCCCCCCCCAAACTGGACTGGGACCATAGCAGGGGCCAAGTCCCCTTACCCCATGCCACAGTATTGATCCAAATTAGGAGGGGCCCCATACTCGCTATTTATTTTCTGGTGTCTTGTCTAGTTTGGCCCCAAATCACTAATTTGCCCTAGCGAATGCTACTGCTGTAGGTAGTATATGGTAGAAAGACATTTTCCATGTTACTCGTAATGTGTAAGGGTTTATTTCCTCCATTGCCTAGTGGCTTAAGACCAAACTACATGTGACACAGGAGGTTTGTGATTAGATCTCCCAATGCCTTTTTATTTCCTGAAAGCAGACTTTCAGGGGCAGGGGAAACTATGAATCAGGGCTGCAGTGAAGAGGAGGGGGGTTAAGTTCTTCCCCGCCCCCCCATGCTCATTTCCTGATGCAGACTGCTCCCTGTGACCACTCCCTCCCTACCACCCTGGCTCCCTTGCCATCTGAAGGAAGGAGTTCCCAGCCAACCCAGAGGGTACCCCTCTGTTCCGGCCACCCTTCCCCTTTAAGAGCATGCTGCCATCAAATAAGGGTGGGAGGATTGATTGCAAGGCTGCCCCTTATTATTCATTCCAATAATGAAAAAAAAATCCACCTTCCTTGGGTATCCTTGAAACCCTCTCCCTCTCAGGGTAGTGCAGTTTTGTGGCTTCTGGACATGGGGGTGTTGTGAAACAAATTCTAAAGTTTACTAAAGCAGAATAATATGAAAGGTTAAGAAGAAGATACGCAATGCAAAAGTTACGGGAAACCAGCATATCCCTTTGAAGCAAAACAAAGTAGATTAAAACACTATCCACTTTCCACTAAAACAGTCCCTCAACTCACCAAGTTCTCAGCAAGATCTTAGTAGTGTTCTTTCCCCTTGGTAATTGCCTCACTATTAGGTCTATTAAGCTTCTCATCACACTGAGATCTATCCGCCTTGATCAAAAAAGGCTTTGTTAATTCAGGAGTCTCACAGATCACCTGTTGTTATAGACTCCCCTTGCCAATCACGAGCTCTGCCCAGTAGAGTACAGGTTCCAAGAAGTTTGGAACTTTTAATTTTCGTCCCTCAGAGAAGAAGCATGCCACCTCTCAGAAATGCAATGGAGTTTCACTGCCTTGTCATTTGAACCTCATAGACCAGGTCATGTGAGCAGGAAGGCCAGGTCATGTGAGCAGGCTAACCCTATAACCCCCAAACAAACAGACAAGTAAGATATGCAACAGACAAGAAAGATAAGCAACCTCATATAGTACACAGTAATCCTCATTAATACAGGTAATCCTTACAACAGCTCTGCAGTGTAGATGTTGGTATTATTCCCCTATTGTAAATGGATGGGGATGGTGGCCTGAAGCTGAGAGAAGTAGTTTGCTTAAGGGCATTTGGCAGATTCACAGCAGTGGCAACATTTGATTCTAGGGTCTATCTCATAACAACCAGCTATCATGGGAACATTATCTCTCTATCTTTTTTAAAGTAGCTTGCCAGCCTGTTCTCCTACATCAGGATGTAGCAGCTGGACAGGCGCCTGTTGGGTATGCTTTGATTTGGATTCCTGCATTGAACAGGGGGTTGGACTTGATGGCCTTATAAGTCCCGTCTAGCTCTATGATTTTATGATTCTATGGTTAAAGCAGTGTCCACACAAACAGCCCAGGCCAATAAAGTCCAATTCCTTCACACCTCCACTCCCCACAAGGCTGTCGTAACTCTGGAGGAGGAAAAGGACATGCATTTGTTGTACCTGTGGTGCTCTGCTATGTGGCTAATAGCAACTTTGGGGAGCTGTGGGGAGAGAGTGGCTTTGTATGAGGGTATCAGTGTGGGGAGAAGGGGTTAAAACCCCGACCTGTGCTGGTCTTGATCCAAATTTCCCATGCAGCTGCTTTTAGGAAACAAAAAACATTAGAACAGTCAACTACAGATCTTTCACTTCATGTACATTTTGTCCCGTAGAGCAGTTCTGATTTTGGGATAAATTGTTCCTTGGTGGTGGTAGAAAACTGAGTGTTCTATGCCCTCAAGTTGAGGGCAGGATGCAAGTTGATAAATAACATGCAGAGACAATGGAGAGCCATTCAAACAGTCAAAAATAGCATGGCAAAAATCACAGGCAAGGCAAGGCAAGGAAAAAGCCTGTTAAATAAAGAGGGAAAAATAAATAGATGTTGTAGGCTAATTCTTGCTGCTCCAAAGGCAAACCGGGTGAGTTTGAGTGTGCAGGACTAAAAAGAGAGCAGAGATGCAGAGGGGATACAAGAACCTTGGTGGAATAGTGGCAATCAGTGGGATACTGTAATTCATGGATATTAAATTTGTAGAATGTGTAGCTCCAGCCCTCCCTCAGTAAAGTCCACAAGAATAAAACTCTCGCCAATCTCTCTCATGGACGTTGCAAGGGATCTTCAGAGAACAAAGGGCGCTTCCAGACTGTTGTTATTTCTGAGTGAGATTGAATCACACACCAGCAAATTCAGGTTGTGCAATTATAGTTTATTTGGAAGCTCTTGTGCAATAAATGCACTTCCCCTAAAAGACTGAACTTGTTTTGCACTGGAAAGTGTGTGATAACATTTCCTCTATGCATTGTCTATCCTCCCTGCAAACAAATCTGAGAGAATGCTCAGAATTTAAGCTGCAGCTATCCTGACAGGATTTCTCAGTTAACAACTGTTTTTGTCCATTCTTTAAACTGTGTACCATCACTGATTTAACTTCTCAGTCCATTTTCTTTGGCAAACTTAGCATAACCTTTTCAACTTAACCTAAAAGCAAACTGTAGGTTAACTGAAATATTATCTAGTTCTACCACATAAGCCTGTCTGAATCTTCCAGTCATCTTCAGAAGCCCTTCTCTGTGTCTCTCCATCATCTGAAGTTAGGCAGTGGAAGTTGGAGACTAGGAATGGGATCCGTTGGCCAGTGCTAGTTTGAAAGCATTCTGTTGGCCTAACAGGCAATATTAATTCGAGTTTGTTCTTTGTCCACAAGCTGCTGTTTTCACCAATCTGTTTTTTTCCCCTTGGGAAAAATATTAATATTGATATTTTGAAAGGAAATGTCAATAAAAATATCAGTATCAATATTCTAGACAAGGATTTTTTAAAAATCCATTTTCAAAAATAGCCGCAGAAAATCACTACATAAAAATCTGATCCACAACGATAGTGAATAAGCAGATTAATGGGAAATTCGGTTCCAAATCTGAATTAGGCAGAATTCTAGCACATTCCTACTGGAGAGGAGATACAGCCTTCTTGTATGTTGCACCTTTTTTGTGGAATGCCTTCCCTAGGGAGATTCACCTAGCGCCAACCTTGAGGTTTTATCAACAGCAAAGACCTTATTATTTGCCCAAGTTTTTTATATGTAGATTCTCTTATAAGTTTAGTTCTTTTTATCCTGCTGAACGTTATAGTTTGTTTTTAACAGAGAGCAGTATATATCTACCTATATTCTATGGTTCATTTTTACAGTTTTAATTATGGTTGTAAAGCCTCCCTTGAGCATTTTTCGTTGAAAAGGCAGGGTAAAAAATATTCCAGTCAATCAAATAATCATCCAGAGCTTGGAAAAGTAACTTTTCCAAGCTCTGTAATCATCACACGATGCAACAGGCCTAAAGTAAGACAGCTACTGCCATTCAAGTTCACTCTCAGGTGGACTGCAAAGTACAGGCCACCCAAGAATTGTGGAATGTGAGAAAGGCACCAGAATTGTGGTTTCTAGATTTTATACCTTCAGGGAGCCCTTTGTTTGCTGTGGAACTCCTGTGTGTTAATCAAAAACCCACTGCACAATGCAGAGAATGAGGGCTACCCCAAAACCTTTTGCTGATTGAGGTGAAGGACAAGATGGCACCCCTCACGTTCCATTTACTGAAACTGACCAGACTGGCAGTTGAATCTTACTTTCAATACTGGCAACAGGACAATGCACCTGAGGTCAGCAGGCTCACTTAGGGGGCACAGGGGGGCTCTGTATGACACACAGAGCTCTGTTCTTTCAACACCTTGCTGCTCCTCTCTGTCCCTCAGCCTTATGTGGCCACCCCACTCTACCTAATGATAGGTCTTGTAGAGAATTTCAGGATGCATGCTAAAATGCAAGATGCCTCATTGAAGCCCCAAACAAATAAAGGTGCACCCTAGAACACACTCTGTTCTCCCCAATGGCTGCATGTTGTCACAAGGAAAGCTAGATGGTGGCAAACAAGCGAACTTTCAAATAAGTCCTCTTACCTGTCCGTGTTGCTGAAGTGCAACAGCAGGGATCATTCTGTGTGCAATGCAAGGGTTAATTCTTTTAATGTTAGTCAGCTAGTCAAGAGGGTGGTGAAGGTGTTACTTAGCAACCAGTCAGAGTGGCATGGTATTTTCTGAGGTGACAGGGGCTCTGACTGGCTGTGTAGTTCCGAGGGGATTTTTCCCCTGTGTGTTTTGTATGTCTTCCTGTTCTGGACAAGATCTGAACTAAGAAAGAAAAAATATCTTTTTTTCCCCCCTCCTGAAACTGTACATTGCTTTTGTTCAATTTACCCGATAAAGCATTATCAAGACCTTTTCTCTGTGGACTCTGTCTACATTATTTAAGTGACTTCGTGCCAACACATATTACAAGCTTTTAGTTTTCAGTTTTTCTATGTCCTGGGAAAGCAGGGGACTGCTTTTTCCTGTGATACAGAGCAAAGTATGGGAATCCACTGCACAGACTCACATTTCAGCTGTGAGTGTGAAGCAGCACCAAGCCACCATCTTCAGGAAAAAATGGTTATTCAGCACAAGTCCACCCATATTATAAATACTGTCCTTATCTGTTTCCTTTGGGCATTTAGACTTGTATAGCAGGTTGAAAATCCCAGGTTGTTCTGCTTCTGTGAGCTAATTCTTATCTAATCCTTTTTTGTTAGATCCTTGTAGCTGTGCCAGCCACTGATATTTGAACACTGTACAGAGTTGGGGTTTAGAGGTGAAAACGGTTTCTGTTTTGGAATCTGCTGTTCAGAGCTTCATTGTAAAGCTGGCCTTACCCTGTGGAAAATAGTAATCTAAGCTCTGTGTGTGTGTGCGTTATCGTGGGTTTTCAAGCTCATGCACATTTGGTACTTCATTAGAGCTGCTGATCAAGTGGTTGTGTTGATTTGTCCAGAACCCATGATTTCAAGCTTTGGGATAGTTGTCAAAAACATGGGTCTCTAGATTGGCCTGGAGTCTACGCTGCACAGATGTTGAAATGGAAAGAAGGGCAGAAGAAAATAAAGAGAGAAGAGAAAAAAGCCAAAACAAGAATAAAAAGGCAAGGAGAGAGCAATGCTTCTACAACCTATGTTAGGGCAATATCCTTATGAGGCCAACCAAAATGTCAAGTTCCGTCATAGCTTGCATCTGGTGGTAGCTGGTGGCTGTGTGTCATTGGGGCAGTGGAATCCGCTCCAGGTTTTAGTCCGAACTTTCAAGGAGCTGGCCAAGGTGCTTCAGCTCCTTAAAAGATCAACTGCTGAAGAAGCATCTTATGACTTGATGCCTTTAATACATTGCTCTCAGTGCACCTTTGAGGCCTCGTTTTCATTCTGTATGTCATTGGTGGGGAACTTCTGGCCCAAAGGCTAAATTAGGCCCACCAGGCCTCTGAGGTTGGCATGTCAGACCCTTTTTGGCAAACCATGCCCATCTTTTCTGCACCAAAAGTCATATGACTTCAACCACAGGAATTCAGTCTGTGTTATCAAGGGAATATTGCTTTGCAGTCACAGCTTGAATTAAAAGAATCTTCCTTTGCAGACACAGGTTAAAAAGCACCATATTCAAGCCGGGGCTGCAGAGAGAGAAAATGGGGAACACACTTAGGTCCCATCTGCACTATCCATTTAAAGCAGTATCATGCCACTTTAAACAGTCATGTTAGTTCTACAATCCTCAGAGTGGTTAACAATCTCTTTTTCCAGGAAATTGTAGCTCTGTGGAGAGCCAGTGTGGTGTAGCGCAGTGGTTCCTAACCTTTATGAGCACGGGACCCCCTTTATAAGCTGAAAAAAAATTGTGTCCCCCTCCCCCCAGGGAGGCAGGCTGGCTGCCAGGAAGGAAGGGGGAAAGCAGCCTTTTCTTGCAGCCTTGCTTCTTTTTGCTTCACAAGAAGCCCTCTCCTCTCATTCTAAGGGCGTTGCCAGTAGCGGCAGTGCAAGGAGACGGGAATCAGTGATAGTAATCCCCTCTTCTTCTTGGTAGCCCCACCCTCAGCCTCCTTTGGCATCTGCCATGTATTTTATAGGCAGATGCCTGCCCTTAGTGCGCCTGAAAGACGCTCTGGCACTTCAGCAAAAGGCCTCCCCTCATGTTTGGAGCAAGGGGGAGGTGTCATCTGCAGCGGCAGCGGAAAGCAGACAGTGTCGAGGGAGTGAAGACTTTTTTTAAAAAATTAATAAATAATTCATTTCTTTACTGTTCACGGCCCCCTCTGGATTACTTCGCAGCCCCCCTGGGGGTCCCGGCCCCCAGGTTGGGAACCACTGGTGTAGCGGTTAGAGTGTTGGACTATGACCTGGGAAACCAGGGTTTGAATCCCCACACAGCCATGAAGCTCGCTGGGTGACCTTGGGCCAGTCACTGCCTCTCAGCCTCGGAGGAAGGCAATGGTAAACCACCTCAATACCACTTACCATGAAAACCCTATTCATAGGATTGCCATAAGTCGGGATCGACTTGAAGGCAGTCCGTTTCCATTTTGTAGCTCTGTGAGGGCAGTAGGGACCTCCTAACAACCCTCAGCACTCTTAACAAGCTACAGTTCCCAGGATTCTTTGGGTGAAGTCATGATTGTTTAAAGTGGTATGATACTGCTTTAAATGGATAGTGCAGATGCAGCCTTAGAGGGCACTCCCAATTCTTCCTTTCCAGGTGCAGCTTGAAGTTTCAATCCCCTGATATCATAGGATGGCAGGTGGCTGACAGGTACATTGCCTTGCTCAGCTATGAAAGTGGCCTGCAGAGGGTTGGCCACTTGTGGAGCTGGCCCTCCAGCTCCTCACCCCTGCTATATATATGCTGAAGCATCAGGGGATAAATGGATCACTCAGCTGTGTTCCCAGATCAGTCTTGATTATCCACCCATGTGATTTTTGCTGTCCAAGATTTTTGCTATCCACTGAAACATACACACCATTGTGTTAAAAGAATAAAAGAAATGATTTCATGTGCATTTTTGCAGAAATCGTTACGGGCTTCATTATTAATTTACGTTGCACTTTGAATGCACAAAGCGTATTTAGCTATCTGTCTGTTGATCTACAGTTTGGAAATCCGGTTCAGGATTTTTCTGAAGTCTTCACTGGTGCTGTGTGGATGCCAAGTGGAATCACGCCAGAGCACTTAAGTCAGAAATTATTTTTTATAACTTGATAGCCTGGACTACTCCAGTTCTCTCTTGTGGAAATGATGTTTTCTTAGCTGGTCCATTTTGAGTGTTAGAGCAAAGTGGAAAGAGCATGTGATTTTGGCATGTCGATTTCTTTGTTGCTTGACAAAGAAAGCCTCTGAAACCACCTAATGAATTTCTCTCCTTCCTTGGTTTGCATACTTATTGTTGCTTCCTTTTATGAGCGGTGCAATGTAAGGAATCTCATGTCACATGGTTGCGAGATTGGCAGGCATCTAACACTACAAATTTACAATTGAACTGTTACAGTTTGGCCCCCTCCCCCTAGGAAACTAGCTTTGTGAGGAGTTGAAATGGAAATGGACTGCCTTCAAGTCAATTCCTTATTTTCATGGTAAGCGGTATTCAGAGGGGGTTTACCATTGCCGTCCTCTGAGGCTGAGAGGCAGTGACTGACCCAAGGTCACCCAGTGAGCTTCATGGCCATGTGGGGATTCAAACCCTGGTCTCCAAGGACCTAGTCCAACACCCTAACCACTATGCCAGACTGGCTCAGTGATGTCTAAAACATCATTTCCAATATCCTCTAAAATGTACTGTGTAAAGTTTCTTTTCAAAATTATGCTTCCCTTATTTGTTACCAGGCCAGCTTTTGACCAGCTTTCAGATGTATCTTTACCAATTGCAGATCAGTCTATGCTTTTATTATGTGCATTTAATTTACTCATGTTCCATGTTTTTCTTTGGTCTAAGCTTATCTTTATTGATTTGGTTTTGTGTGCGATTTTTAAAAAGATGCTTAGAAATGTCTGTTTCTCCACTACTGTCTTGACAATTTGCATTCTACCAGGCTACCTGAATTGTCCCAGCTGGTCGTTGCAAGAACTGCAACTTTAAGAATTGCTGCCTTCGTTTGGTTGCTTTCCTCTACCCTCTCTATCCCTTTTTCCTTTTGTGTCATGTCTTTTAGATTGTAAGCCTCAAGGGCACAGATTGTCTTGTTTTTAGTTGATCCATAGGCTGCGCTGGGAGCTTTTCACTGAAGTGTGAGGTAAACATATAATGCTTTAAATAAATCTTTACTTGGAGCTATAGTCTGTGTTAAATTCTGTCAATTCTATCTCCCTGCTTTCCTCCCTCTCCTCACCCTTGTCAGCCCGAGAACCTGCTCTATTACAGTCTGGATGAAGACTCCAAGATCATGATTAGCGACTTTGGGCTGTCGAAGATAGAAGGCTCAGGAAGCGTCATGTCCACGGCATGTGGGACCCCTGGCTATGTAGGTGAGCTGAAGAAGTTTTTTCTGTTATTGGAAAGGGTGGATCTGGCCTGGAAAGAAAATCACTCAGTGCCATGAGATTTTTATGAGGCGAGGTTTGTCTCCAGCCTGCCTGAAAGGAGAGGCTTTAAGAGCATTTCTAAATACAGATAGCACTTCAGTGTAGGGGAGGTGTGAACCTTTTTGGCTCCATGGGCCAGATCCTCATCAGGATGTGCCTCATGGACCAAATTTGACAGGTGGGTGGGGTCACCCATCTGTCAATTGCCTGATGTCACAAATGTGATTAGGTTATTTGGTGCTTTGAAGTCTCAAAGTTGGGACCAGCTGCTAAAGTGAAGGAAAAAAACTTCCTTTTAGCAGTGCCTTGCTGCTGGCAAGGTGCTTTGAAGACCCAACTTCGGGACTTTAGAGCGCAGCCAAACTGGGCAGGTTCAGCAGTGGCGTCACTAGTGGGAGTGCGGGGGGGTGCGGAACTCCGGCGTGCGCGCACTCCAAGCTGGCGGTGGAAGGCCCGTGCCGGCTTCACCGCCAGCGAGCGGGCGCCTGCTTTCCGTCTCGCCCACCCGCCAACGAGGAGGAGTTGGCTGCGCCAACCCGGAGCACTTCTTGGCTCCTTTGCTGGGCAACGGCGCAGGGCAGGGCGGCTCTGGGTGTCACCCCCCTCAGGGTGTCACCCGGGTGCAGTCCGCACCCTCCGCACCCCGGTAATGACGCCTCTGGGTTCAGGTGGATAAGTGAGTTCCCTGCAGGTTCCTAATTGGCAGCACTTGTAAAGCCCCTTTCAGCCAAGCCCTGTCCGAATCTTCCCATACCTGATGTCACGTATAGAGCAGGTGAGTGTGGCTTGCCCAAAATGGTCTTGTGAGCCAAATGGGGAAGCCTGGCGGGCTTGTGGGTTGGAGGTTCCCCATTCCTGGTTTAGGGAAAAGCATGTAAATCATGTGTACATTATAATGTGAGAATCGCCCATGTCTGTTTTACCATATATACATATACTGTGAAATTATGATTGGCCACAGCCTCCCAGCATGTGCTCACATGTACAGTCATATATGATGATCTACCATAGTTAGAGTTGATGGAATATTCTCATATGTCAGCTGGAGCTGTTTTTACCTTATTTTTTCCTTCTGAGATACATATATGTGTGTGTATGTATGTATATTTGTGTATATATATATATATATATATATATGTGTGTGTGTGTGTGTGTGTGTGTGTGTGTGTTTATTTATTTTGTGGCACAGAAATTGTAATATCTGAAGCAGCCTTGTGTTGGGAATCGACAGGACAGGGTATCCCCTGTCATTGGTAGAATGGCAGCCTGGGAGATGAAAGGAAGTTTGGAGGAAACTTAGAAGTAGGGACTGTAGAGAGGAGAAGTCTTTACATGGTAGAGCTGGCTGGCATGGCTTTTCAGCCAGGACTGATGATGGTCCTGTGGAATGAGGGACGGCAGAAACTGGCTTATAGTGGGGGAACTTCCTTGGAAACAAAACCTGTAGAAGGAGATCCCTAGTGCAAGGGTGGTATTCTCACTCCCCCACCCCAAACTCCAAAGGGCCATAGCTCAGTGGTAGAGCACCTGCTTTGCACACAGTAGGTTCCAGGTTCAGTCCCCAGCATCTCCAGGAAAGGCTGGGAATGTCCCCTTCCTGAAACCCTGCAGAGCCACTGCCAGGCACTCATAGGCAATACTGAACTAGATGGACCAATGGTTTGACTCAGTACAAGGTAGCTTACAGTGTCCCTATGATCTTTCCGTCTCTAATGGTCACGTTCTTTCTCTTTCTCCCCTTGGGTCTGGTCCAGCTCCTGAGGTGTTGGCACAGAAGCCTTACAGCAAGGCTGTGGATTGCTGGTCTATTGGAGTCATCGCCTACATCTTGTATGTATTGAGTTGAGTTGAGTTGGGAGGGAGGTGGAGAAAGCTGGGTGGATGGTCTCTCTCTTATCACTCCTGAACGCACATCTGTCAAAGGGGTTTAGATATAGGTAGACCAAATTTAGATTTAGTCCAAATTTAGATTTTGACAGACCAAAGGTCTGACTCATAGAATCATAGAGTAGTAGAGGTGGAAGGGTCCTATAAGGCCATCGAGTCCAACCCCCTGCGCAATGCAGGAATCCAAATCAAAGCATTCCCGACAGATGGCTGTCCAGCTGCCTCTTGAATGCCGCCAGTGTCGGAGAGCCCACTACCTCTCTAGGTAATTGGCTCCATTGTCGTATGGCTCTAACAGTTAGGAAGTTTTTCCTGATGTTCAGTCGAAATCTGGCTTCCTGCAACTTGAGCCCATTATTCCGAGTCCTGCACTCTCAATATAAGGCAGCTTCCTATGTTCCTATGGACAGGCTGTAGCTGTAGCTCAGTGGTAGCACAGGTGCCTTGCAAGCAGAAGGTCCCAGATTCAATCCCAGGCATCTCCAGGTAGAGGTGGGAATGTCACTGCCAGTCAGTGTGGACAATACTGAGCTAGATAGACCAATGGTCTGACTCAGTATAAGGCAGCTTCCTGAGTCCTAGTGAGCTAAATGTCAGATGACAACTTGCCCTCTTGTCCATTTGCGATGTCTCCAGCACCACATTCATGACTTAACTGTTCTTCCCCATTCGTTTGTGGATCCCTTGTCACTCCTTTGCAGACAGCTTGAAAAGTTTTTATAATATGGTCCCCCTGTTAGAATTTGGAGAATTAGAAATTTCTCTTCACCCGCCCCCTTCTGCCCAGGTCCTGGCTTGTTTCTCTCTCTTCCTCCCTATGGCACAACCATCTGCGCTACCTCTAACCCACAGAGGTAGTGCATCTTCTCTTAGGATTGTTACTTCCTACCACAAAATAGGTTCCTGTATCTTTAATTAAAAATGTGGCTGAGAAAAGTTCATTAAGTGCTGCTTCTCTGACTATAGTGCTACTGTGAGGAAGGGATGTTTGAGCAATTGGCCTTTTGCCAATTCTGAAAGGTATTAACCCGACCTACATTTCCTAGGCTACATGTGCAGATTGGAACTCAAGTTATCCAGCACTTCCTGAATGTTCTCAGCTCAAACAATTTATCAGAATAGGTTTATAAATGTGCATTTTAAAAGAAAACATGTCTTAAAGCACATATTTAAATGCACATTTTTGTGCAGGTTTTTTTAAATTGGATGGAAATTGTCTGGAATGGACTTATGGGTAAACATGGTCAAGTGTCACGGATGGGAAACAAATTGATTCTCCCATCCTAACTGCGTGAGGAGGAACTGCATCTTTTCATGCTATGTAATTATTTAAATGCACAGAAGCCCTCCTTTGGGTCAATAGTTGGCAACTTTAAATATACTTCACATAAATTTTAGCAAAATTGGTAAGGCTGAGTATACTTCAATATATATATATTTAAAAATAACAAGGTAATCTAACTTCTAGCCCAGGAAAAGATTACTTCTGCAACCTGCAGAAATTATGCAGATCTGAATATATGCAATAACTTTACCTTATGTATTCTAGCTTTGTCTGTCTTTGTTACTGTAGCCCCACATTCTCACTTCTTGAAATCACTCTCTCTGTGACAAAGCCAGACAGAGCCTTCTCGGCTGTCTGCAGCCATGACCCTGGCACTGAGTATGCCTCTGAATACTAGTTTCTGGGGAAAATGAGCGGGAGATGACTGTTATCCTCCTGTGGGCTCCCCAGAGGCATCTGGTTGGCCACGGTGAGAAGAGAATGCTGGACTAGATGGGCCTTTGGCTGGATGTTATTTTGTTAATGCTGGGAGTGAGCCAGTTGCTTGAAGCAACTGAAAATGTGCTCTCTACTCTTTTTTTTTATGTAAGCTTATGCTGAGTTCTGCATCTGATACCAAACTCCCTATCTCTATGGCATAATCACAGACAAGATTGCTAGGCCCTCCCCTAAAGATGGTGCCTGCACCTTTTAAATTCTCTGAGGCACTGTGTGAGTTAGAAGCCGCTGCATCTCTCACCCTGTTCCTTACTGCACAGATGGGGAACCTGACTGCACCCCTCTCCCCAGGCTAAACCCCTCACTGGCCCTGTCCCCCCCCCAAGTGCTTTTGCATAGCTGGAATGTGTCCTTGTACAGTGATAATGCTTCTTTCCTGAATGGGGGGGGAGAGGGGGAGAGAGAGAGAGAGAAAGGGGGGTGTTTTGCATGGATGGAATGTGGCTTATTTTAAAGCCTTAGAGTGTCGCATCTATTGCTCTGGCCACTTTTGCCTCTGGTCTCCCCTAACTGGCATGTGGCCCCCAGAAGGTTGCCCATGATGGAATGTGGCCCTTGTTCTGAAAAAGGGTTCCTGCCCCTGCTTTACCAATTTATTTTGCGAGTCCTTTTCCTCCCTGTTGTGGCTAACAGGACATTACTGGGAGGGGGGAGTTGGTAAGAAGACTGGTGTATGACTGGGGTAGGACAGAGGTGGGGAAAATGTTTTTCAGCCTGAGGGCCACAGCCCTTTGTGGTCAACCTTCCAAGAGCCACTTGCCAGTGGCGAGCAAGGCCAGAGGCAAAAGTGGGCAGAGCAAGAGATGTTAAATTTTACCTTTACACAATTGGCTGCTTTCTGTGCACACTCGCGTACCCCCCTGTCCTCCGTCCAGGCAAGCAAGAGGCATTATAAGAGCTTAGAGGCACTTTCCAGCCACCTGAAGCATGAAGCAGAGCCAGCAATTGTTGCCTGGGAAGAGCTCCGAGGGCCAGATAGAAAGGCCTGGAGGGCCACAGTTGGTCCCCGGCCCTGAAGTTCTCTACCCATAGGAATAGGAGGTGCAGCAGCTGCAGATTCGCTTTGTGCCTCAGTATCTTGAGATGAGGGCAGGCAAACCCTAATAAACACAGCCCTGCTTCTCTCTTTCTATAGCTACTGTGACTCTATCTCTCTAATCATCAGGAAGTAACCTGCTGTTTTTCTCTCTCCTTCTCCAGACCATTTACCTCAGTTCTCCACACTGTTTTGCTTCTTCTCAGGCTATGTTTTATTTCTCCCACCATTCCCCCCCCCATATATACCCTCAGGCTCTATAGTTCATACATGCCCTGTTCCCACTTTCTCCCTTCAGACTGTGTGGCTATCCCCCGTTCTATGATGAGAATGACACAAAGCTCTTTGAGCAGATCCTGAAAGCTGAATATGAATTTGACTCCCCCTACTGGGATGACATATCTGAATCAGGTGAGGGAAAGAAATGGTGGCTTCCCTAAACGCTGCTGCTAAACCCCCAGGCATTTAATTTTATTACATATATTTAAAACTGCTGATTTTATCTATATTTTGATACTTTATGTCTAAAGCTTGATTTTGTCAGTATTCTCTTCGTGAATATTTTATATTGGAGGTTTTTCTTGATTTAAACAGTAAATTTGTAAAATTGCTGTCTTGGACTCCTGGGAGGAAGGGTGGGATATTAATTAAATAAACAGACAGACAGACAGACAGACAGACAGACAAAAAACAAAAGAATAAACAGAATCCAATGGCTGGGGGGGGCGCATGGTACCGCTTGCTTGCTTGCTTGCTCAATCACATTCTTTCTGCTCCCAGCCAAAGATTTCATCCAGCATTTAATGGAGAGGGATCCTAAGAAGCGCTTCACTTGTGAGCAGGCATTGCTACACCCATGGTAAGGAGGAATCCAAGCCCCAGCATCCCTTTGACTAGCTTTGAGCAAACCTTGGTGTTTCGGCTTCTGTTGTAAAAGACAAGGGGGAGACCAGCCTGGCCCCATCTATCGGCCACCGAAGAAGCAGCTGGAGGGGTTTTGCTTTTCCTTCTTCCTCCCTGTCTGAAAGATCATTCAGGTCCAGCTGCCTGTTGTCCCTGGGACTGCAGAAGCAACAGGAAAGGGCATCAGCCAAAGGAACAAGAGCCACCAATTGCTATTCAGGCTGGAACACCAGCAAGGGAAGATCAGCATGGCCTGAACTGGATATAAATGCTCCTCTTAATGCTTTGGCCTGGAAGAACTGATCTTCCTCCTCTACTTTCCCCCCTCCTTTCCTTATGTGTCTTATCTTTTTCGTTTGTAAGCATGATGGCAGGGCCTGTCTGTCTGTCTCTCTTTTTAATAATGTTGGTTCATGTGGGGAAAGGCGGTCCTTTAGGTAGAGGGGCTCCCAAGCTGTATGGAACGTCAAAGGTCAAAAACAGCTCTACGAGTCCTGTTAATAAGAACCAATCTGCATTCCCTCCCAGGATTGCTGGAGACACTGCTCTGGATAAGAACATCCACCAGTCAGTCAGCGAACAGATCAAAAAGAATTTTGCCAAGAGCAAGTGGAAGGTAAGGCATCTCCTGCAGCTAAGCAGTAGGTGGGTGTTTTCACTCTTGAGCCTTCAATCTGTTTCTGCTCGAATTAGGCTGCAATGTGAGTGTAAACTTCTGTCCACTAGAACATACTTTCAAGTTTTTTGCCATATTATAACCTTCCTTAATAACTCTCACATATGGCATGTGAGAATCTCTTGTGTTAATTATGCATTTTAAAAACTTTATCTCTACACTGCAGATTTAAACAACCAGCAAGAGCACTAATCCCTAAGCGCTTGTTTATGGCAACCTAGCTTGGTGGGAAAGCACAGAAAGACCGTTTCAGGCTGCTGTGTGGGCTGAGAGTCCACAGGAACAGTAGCTATAAGGTTTCTCTGGATGAGAGCCAGGATGGGAATGTCTCCACTACCCCTGGGGGGAGGTCCTTGGATGTTTGAAGGGGGAGTCTTGGGTCCCAAAATATTGGATACAGACACATCGTCAGGAATATGATCATGTTTTGTGTGCTACTTCTCTATTTTGGTGTTGCCATTTATTCTCTCTTGAGTTTAGTTTAAGCTACTGAATTAGGTTAGCTTACTTGTATTGCTTTTTACAGTGTTATTGGGTTATTTTATGATTTTATTGATTTTATAATTATTTCTAATATGTTTTTTGAATTGTTATTGTTCATTGGATATGTTGTGAGCCACTTGGGGCACAATTTTGTGGGCAAGTGGCATACAAACAAGCAGATGATGATGATGATGACCTCCCTCAAAGACTCCTAGGAATTTCTGGTTTGTTGAGGGTGCTGAGAGTCGATCTGAGATCTTTTTCCATCGCCTCACAAACTACATTTCCGAGGAATGCCTTGGAGAGAAGGAGCGACTTATTAAATTGGTTTAGGTCTGTGGTGCAGGTATATTTTTAGTGACACAGCTAGAAACAGTTACTTGCAGTCTTACTTTCCGGCCCCAGGGGCTAGAGAAAAGAACAAAGGCTTTCACTTTCTCAGCATCTCTTTCATTTGCCACAGAGTCTCCCTCACCTCGACACCAATCTTTTTCTTTTTGTCCTACATAGCAAGCTTTCAATGCAACTGCTGTGGTTAGGCATATGAGGAAACTACAGCTTGGAACCAGCCAAGATGGACCTGGTCAAGCCATGCAGGAGAGCAATGGTGAGAGGCTGGGAATGGCCCTGGGTGTCATAGGGTATTCCTCTCAATGTATTGTGGTGACACCAGTACAGAACTGAAACTAGCTTTCACCTCAAAACTATCAGCAGTGAATCTTGATGTCAATTAGCCAGCGATTATAGGAGTACTTGATACCTGTTAATGTTTGATATTCAATAGTTGTCGCTTAATATGCTGACACATCTTAGGCATTTGAATTCTGAGGCAAAATTTCACCTCTACAATTCAGATGTTGAGTGTTGAGTTTGACATTCTGCATTGGAACCTGAATGACTAAGCTGAAAGAAATGACAAATGTTAAATAGTCCTGAAACCTTGTGTCCGCTTGACCCCAATCTCATCCCTGCCTTCCTGTTGGTACACTTCATTCAAAGCTTGAGGATTTCCTCTGTGCTTTTTCAGTATATGCTTTTCGACAGAGCGGTTGTAAAATGCTGTCAGTAGTTGTAAGGCCCAGCAGTTTCCAGGGACATGACCTGCGTAAAGGTATATGCTGCTGTGTATATGCTGCAGTAGTGGCCTCATGAACTGGCTATGCATCAACAGCTTCCCTCACAGCTGCTTCTTTTTCCTTCCTTACTGCCCTCACACTGCTTAAAGTTCCCTCCCTCATTTGTAAGGTTTTACTCCAGTGTTGGGGAACTTGTGGCCATCCAGGTGTTGCCAGACTACAACTCCCATCATCACTGACGGCTAACCATACTGGCTGGGGCTGATGGGAGTTGGAGTTCAACACTATCTAAAGGGCCACAGGTTCCCCATCCCTGTAACTCCCACTGTCTTCTCCTGCCATTGACAGCTTCTGGGCAATCCTTAGTCATCCGGTGGTGGCGAGCTAGGAAAGAGGGAAAAGGCAACTCTCCATTTCATTCCTACTGCCGTTGAACACTCACTCATGTTCGCTTTGTCCCAGGAGCCACTGTTTGGCCTTTCCTAAGCTAGAAAATAAGAAAACTGCTTCACTGATTGCTGTCCAAAATTTTCCTAAATTTAGTGTTCCCCTTGGGAGAATGGGTGGGCTTGTAGGGAAGGAAATGGGAATTTGGGAGGGGGTTGCGGGTTGGGTGTTACGGCTTGTATTGAAACTTTAGTATGTAATTGTATTTTTTCTTGTGTGTTTTTGTATCAAAATTAAATAAGTTAATTAAAAAAAGTCTGGAAGTAGTTAACATACTTTGAGCATAATATGTGCACACTTAAGATAGGCATTCTGACTGACAAACCATCATGCTTGGAAGGCAGTTTCTCCTCCCTTTCTGCCTTGCCTCATCTTGTAGTTGGGCCAAAGTCAATGGGAAACTCCTTGGGTGACAGAGTAGTAGTAACGTAGGCACTGTCTGTTAAGAATGTCCTCTGTGATCACTGAAAAATTAAGTTTTGCTCACAAATGGGGTCCCCTGAAAAAACTTCAAAAATATTAAGGTGCTAGATAGCCTAATGTGAGACTCTGTCCTTTTGAGCATGCTGACCGCATGCTGACCAGAAGATTAGCAGCTGGGTAGCTTTACTTTTGTTGGCCTTGTGCTATAGTGTTGTATAATTGCTAGTTAACTCAGCCCTTGACTATTCCTTTTCTCTTCTTCAGGCTCAGCTTCCAGTAGCAGCGAGGAGTCCTTGGAGAATGGTTCTCACCGTCAAACGCGGGATTGAATGTTCCCCAGTGGACAGAGCAACAGATGGCAGTGTCAGAACCAACCCATTGTGGGGTGGGCGGTCTAAGGCCACCTCTGCCATGCTACTTACAAGTAGAGCCAGGGAAGGGTCTGGGACTGCCACTGCATCCCTCCCAGTAAAATGTGGCTGAGCCCCACTGCAGGGAAAGCTTCCCATGTTAAGTCACACTCTCCTGAACCTGGAACTGGGGCTTGATCCATCATAGGACACATACTTCCCTGGAGATGCTTCTTTTTCTCTACCACAGAATGGCTTACTGCTGGCTGCAGCCAACAAGCTCTGTCTGTGCTCACCCCCCAAGCTGACAATGATCTCTTCCTCCTTGCCCAATCAGGTGGCGGGCCAAGTCTAGGAAAGGCCATGCAATGGCCCACTAAGGCCCTTTGCAGCAGCTGTCAAGGTGGAGGTTGATCTCCAGCTGGGCATGCAAGTGTGGAGCTTGAGAATACCAAAAAAGGCTAATCAAGTCCTCCACTCAAATCATACACTCCAGCCAACAAGAAAGGTACAAAGAAAGAGCCTGCAGAGCTTCTATGTCCAGATGACACAAATCACATGCTACAAAGGAAAATGAAGCTGCTTCACTTAGTGAGGGAGCAGCTGCTGTAAGCTTGTAACCCCTTCACACTTGATTTTAGGAAGCTCCTCCTGGTAAGGAGGGGTTGTGTATTTCTGATATCAAGAGATATGGAGCTAGATGGAAGGGACATTTCTTTGCCTCTTCTGATCTATGGATGAGGACATATGATTTGTTTAAAGAGTGTTGGTTTGATAGAACCACAGCTGCCCTCAACACATATGTACATTTTTTTTATCAAACCAGGGAAGAGAGGGGACGGAAACAGTTTAGTTGATTTTCAGTATGGCTCAGGTTGAACTGGAGCCAAAGTCGGCTGCAGTGGGTACCTCTTGGCTACTGCCCATGACATTATCGTCCCATCAATCTGCTAAGCAATTTTGCAGCTGTTTTTAAAATGCTTGTGGGTTTTTAAAAATATTTTTATTTTTGGGGGGAAGAAAGGGAAGAATGAGCACACATACATAAATACGTGTATGCCTCTGTTTTTAAAAACAATGTTGAAAGTTGGGCAGTCTGTATGGAATAGAAGGGGAGGGGCAAGAGTGGGGGTTGTTGACACATCATCTTGGCATGGGGAAGCAATTCACTGATCCAGGATTCAGCCTGTTGGGTGGTATGTTTGCAACGCTAGTTGGAAATGGCAGGTTCCTACCTAGATGAAGGTCCCACTGAGATAATTCTCAAAAGAAGAATCAGGATATTTCTCATAGTATATAGTGTTCTACTTTCCCCAACCTGATGACTTCCAGATGTTTTGTATTACAACTCCCATCAGCCCCACCCAGCAAAGTCAATTGTCAGGGATCATGGGAGTTCTATGCAGTCCAGCAACATTTGAAGGACACCAGGTTGGGGAAGGCTGGTCTAGTCCCACCTCCTCTTGAAGCTCACAGCTCCTCATTTTGCTCTAGTGTCTTCTTCCTCCGTCCTCTTGGCTCAAGAGAACTTTCTAACTTGAAATTTCTATTTTGTTGCTTGTTCTTGTATTAAAAAGGCAGGAAGTGTACTTGACTTTATCTACCCCATCTGTGTGCAAAGGGGTGGGAGAAAAGGAATAAGCAGCTGCCACTAATCCCCCAGCATCAACCAAGGGGGTAGTGCATGCCCACAGTTGTTGGAGCTATTTCTAAAGGTGATAAAAAGTTAGAACACGAGAGAGTCCTACGAGGACAAACTTGTTTATTATTGTTGTTACAGCACCTAGAAGTCAGCTAAGCACTTTATAAAAGGATAAAAATAAATAGGTCTCTGCCCAAAGCAGCTTACAATCTAGAAATAGTCAAGACAAAAAGACAAGGGTAGGTATAGGGAAGGTTTTGCTGAGTCTCCTGATGTTAAAAACACAGGCCGTGATCCAGCTTTTAACATCCTATTCATTTTGATGGGAAAGATTCAAGCAAATGCCTAAGTCTCTTCCACTGAAATCTTCAGGATTGAAAAGGGCTTAGCTTTGACCACAGCATGCTCACAGTCTGGGCTACAAAATACAATTTAAAACTTCATTATATATAACTGGAGGTTGTTAAAGCAAACAGCAAAAAAGTCAGGAAGGAAAAATAGAGGGGAAAAGTATGAGTTATTGAGCCGCAACATTCTAGATATAAAGAGCAGCAAGAGAAAAGGGAGGGCGATGACTCTACGAACAAGAGATTTTAGATTCAATTAGAAAAATGTGAGATGAATGAAAAGCCCAACTGAACTACAACAAGAAAACTTAACTTGGGCCTCAAAAAGAAGACACAAAATCTCAAATCCAGAATGCTGATCCATGAAGAGAATGTTTGAAAGATGTTTATGGACACATACAGGTGGGGAGGGGAGGGGAGGCGCCTGTTTCACAAGGCTGCTTCTGGAAGGTGCTTCCTCAACAACTGGAACAGGCGGTATAATATCAAACCAGAAGTGAGCCAAGAGCACATTTCAGAGGAGATTCTTGTGCTGGCTTTGGCACAAAGGGTAGCCATTTCAGCATCTGGACTGCCAGCAAACAACCTGGAGTTCTTCACTGACCCCACCTTGACAGTGGGTGACAGGCCCTCTCACTTACTGATCATCTGCAAAACACAATAACCCCAGTCTAGCTAAAACTATTCCTGACTAGCACTGCATTTGCATGCATCTGTTCAGAAGAAAATCCCACTGAGTTCAATGGGGTTAATTCTTAGGTAAGTATTCACAGGATTGCAGCCTTAGTCCTCCTGAAAGAATTAGGACTTGAGAGTTAATCACTACTAACTTGTTCCGTAGGACTTTGTCCTGGCTAACTTTAATGGAATCGGAGCCAAAGACTGGAAGTGCCTTAAAAGATGAACACATCCTGAGGACAGGAATAGTCCGAGATATGGGGACCCTTTTTGTTCCTGCCAGTCTGCAGTCCAGGAGGAGAGAAGTGTATTTTGCTACACAAACTGATGGCTGACAAGCAGTCGGACTCCTTCATATAAAGCTGAGTGCCATCCAGTGGCAAGGGCTTCACAGTTGCAGAGCACATGCACAAAGACACAGTCATATATATGTATATATACAAACATGTACATTTAGATGTTAAATACAAAGAGAGTGAATTGTGAAGTTAAAAGTGTGACCTCTCTCACACTTAAACACACAACTTGGAATATTTTAATTTCAAATGACACTCTACTAGCCTAACTTCTTAACCACACCTAGATTAAAATTTAGTAGGCCCAACAGGGGCCTGATGAAATTTCTCCGTGGGGTGAGATCTGGGCTGAAGACCACCAGCTAGCTCCCTCCTTTCCTCCCCTCCCAGCACCTGAGCGAGGCAACTGATGTCAACAAGATCACTCATGAGACTCCAGCCCTCGCTGGCATGCAGGTCTCCTCGCACAACCATTATGTGTAGAATCACTTTTTGAAGTGAGGTAACCAGACCAAAGGCTAGATATATAGAATCAAGGGCCTGACTCTGGTAAGGAGGGAATGAACCCCAATGGCCTGACTGAGAAACGGGCCTGTGCCACACTAATACTGTACCTCAAGGCCAAAGCAAATGACAAAAGCCACAAGAAAAAAAGCATTCTATTCTATAATACATTGCGGCTACATATCAAGCTTACACCACCACAAGCGACCCCTGGTGGAAAAAGACAACAGGAGTTTTAACGAAGGAGCTCCATATCACGCCACTCTGCCTCTTTGGCAGCCCCTATTCTGAGCGTAGAGGTTCTTATCTGGCTACAGCCCTGTATAGGAAACTTTTCTCACTTGCCCAAATCAGGCAAACAAAACACTGGGCTGCGAGGAAGATTATGACGTCAAGGTAGAAAGGCTGCTCCTGGCAACTTTGACGCACCGGTGTTTGGCATCTGGATCTGAAGATTCCTGGTACTTTCGCAGATCAGCACAAAAAAGAACCTGACGAAGGAGGGAAGAGAATCAGAATTATTATTTTTAACAAGGGGTGGCTACCTAGAAGGTAGAGAGTGAGCACAGAGTGAAAAGTGCCTCCACAGAGACACAGGTTGCTCAAGGGGGTGGTGGTGTCCCAGCTAGAATTTTGCCAGCTGTCCCAGAAGCAGCAAACCTCATTTATAAATATATATAAATTTGTAGCTTCACATTGAGGGCAAGATCAATCAGCTCAGGGATCAAAAGAAGGTGTGCATGCCTGCATACATACACCAGCCTACTCAGACCAGTTTAGCAAAGGGTGAGCAAGCACTCTTGAGAGCCAGTATCTATAAGGCTACGTATTATTTTGTCTGTATATACAAAAGGCAGTTAACATCTTCACACAATGTCTAATTACAGAATACACTGCCGCAAAACGCAGTGATAGTCACTAGCTCAGAAAGCTTGAAAAGGGAAATAGATAAAAATTCATGGAGGATGGCTCTATCATTCTTTCCAAAAGTCAACTCAGGCGAGGTGTGGTGATCACTATGAACAACAAACAGTTCCACCTACAAACAAGAGGGAGGTCTCTGCAAGCTCAGGAGAAACTTGAGACTTGCAGAAGTATGCAGAAAAGGGGACAATCACCATCCCCTGCCCCCGACAGAAAAAGCAGATGCGCTCACACGGTTAAAAGGGGGAAAGGAGTTGCTCAGAGCCAATGAGGAAGTGAGTAGGCTGGCCAGCACACTTTGTATTCACAATGGTAAGTGAAAGGAAAAGAGGAGGAAGCAAGAGAGAGGAGGAGACAAGAAAAGAGCGAGGATGGAGAGGGACATAGAATACGAGCACAGCAACATTTTGGGCACAGTGCAGCATTCTGTTGCTATTCCTGCTTCTCAATGGCTATTATCCATTGTGGCTCAATGGAACCTCCATGTTCAGAGGAAGCATATTACTGAGCTATTGCCTTCAAGCCCTGCTTGTGGACTTCCTGAAGGCATCTGGCTGGTCCCTATGGGAAGCAGAGCCAGGTGTTCCTTTGGTCTGATCCAGTAGGTCTCTTCCTATAGTCTTACGTTTTAAACATAGCAAGTCATCCACATATTGTGGCAAGGAAAGCTGGATCAAATTTGCACCGTTCCTTCTGTTACTGCTAGGTAGAGGGAAAGGACAGGGAGCTGAAGCCTCATATCCTGGCCATGAGAAATGGTGCTCTGCTCTCCCTTCCTGCTTCCCAGATAAATCCCAGACATGGACCATTCACTCTGAAGGACTAGAAACTTAAACAAAGAAAGAAAGATAAGATTCTTAGAATGCTGAACTATTTGCCCCAAAACCAATTTCGGCACTTTAACAATATAGATGTGTATGTTACCTTCTTACACTTAGCCCTGGCCACAACTGACATGTGCCCGAATCAGCAGGGGGAGAAAAGCGCCAATTCTCTTCCTTCTTTACTCACCGCTTGCGCCCATCCAGCATATGGTCCCCACAGACTCCGGAAGAAATTCCCTGAAGGCAGAGCAATCAAGACAGCAGACTCAGTAGTGAGTTTTAGGTTGCAAGATTGACCATCTTGGGCTGGTGGGCGGATTAATGCTCCACCTCTTGAGATGGGAACACAAGAAGCTTGCTTATACTGGGTCAGACCTTTGGTCCATCTAGAACAATATGGTCGACGTGGACTGGCAGTGGCTCTGCAGGGTTTCAAGCATGGGACAATCCTAGCCCTACCTGGAAATGGATCGTCCATGTCCTGTCTTGTATTAGTATGGGTCATTTTCAGGTACTCTGGTGTGAGAAAAGACTAAATCCTCTATATGGTCTGGGTTTAGAGTATCTGAAGGTTGGCCTTTTCCCACACAACCCTGCCCTGTCAACTAAAATCTTTCTCTGGGTGCCCCTGGTTTCTATCATTAATTCAGTGGCTAATAGACAGAGGGGGGGCTTTTTAGTGGTGGCACTCAAGCTGCTGAACTCTCTAGGCACATTCACCTGGAGCCTCCTTTACTACCTTTTAGGCATCAGGTAACATCCGTCCCATCCTCTCAGGCTTTTAATAGCATTTGATTGCCTTCTGTGGTATCTGTCCCTTTCTTTTCAATGGAGAATTAGTTTAAAGTGTTCTTACTGGCTTACTGTTATTATCCTTCGCTTTGATATTACTGACAGCCCTTATTATGTTTTTTAATTGTGGTTTCGTCTAAGACTGTTCTAGCTTTTTAATTCCCATTGATTTTAATTAAGGTGCTGAGAGGCCGGGATAGAAATCCATCAACCTGGGTTGGGTAGCAACCTATGGTCCTTGGCCTCATTTCGTGTAGTGCTCCTAATTTCATGCAGCTTGCAGAGATGGAGTTGCACAGAGAGAAAGCAAGCTGTGAAATCCTGCAATGCTTCCTGCTTTGGGGCTTTGGCTCTGCCCACCATCAGCTGGGCGCCCCGACTGATTTGTTCTGTGGGTCAATGGCCCTTCAGAGGAAAAAAGGTTCTCCACCCCTACCTTAAACAAACGAACAAACAAGTGAATATATAAATATTTACCACTGTTAGGATGGGAATGGGCTACGACAGAGAACACTGGAAGCCAACTTATTCCAAGTCAGACCACCGATCCATCCAGCTCAGCATTGGCTACACTGACTAGCAGCGGCTCTCCAGGGTTTCAGCTGAGTGTCTCACTCAATCCTACCTGGGGACCTTCTGCACGTAAAGCATGTGCTCTACCACTAAAACAAGTTGATGTATCACACTTGGTTCATGCTTACCAGAATGCTTCATATCTGCACAGTTGTTCCCACCCCATCTTGAAGACAGAGCCCTGGCTCATTTTCATATTGGGTGAGAAGTGCCCTGACAAGCCATAGTGAGCACTTGGAGCAGTCAGCAATAACTGACTATAACTCATTACATAACTGAAAAAGCTCTGGTCCTTTGTGGGGTAGGGAGCTTAAGCAATCGCAATTGAGCAGCCCCAGTTGGGTGGAATCTCAGCCACTCCTTTGTTAAAGGGAGCTTCTTCGTTTGCTGGGGCTTCAGTAAATGAACTGGGAATTTCCTGGAGCTGGAACAGCGCGTACCACTGTTCTTATTTGAAAGTTATGCCTGTGGTATACAGCAGCATGCAGTGGACACTAGAACTAGGTGACAAGAGTCTCAATGCAAAACATAAATCTGTAGTTGCATTCTCAACCAAAATCCAGGAAGGAGCTGGGCTGTGTTTTGCTCTGGCTCACGAGAGGCAGGCACCTGACTCCATTGGCCCTCACCGATCTCTCGATGCACACGTTCCGTCACACTGCGGGCCCCCAAGCCAAGCTCTTGGCCATAGTACCGCTTGGCAACCTGCCATATATGGGTGTCCACCGGCACTGCCTCAGCCTTGTCCAGCGCCATGAGACACACACAATCAGCCACCTGCAAGAGAAGCAAAGAACACGGCATCACAATAATGGTCCATTGCACTATCAGTAATTCTTGTGCTGACGGGATGGACTAGTTGAACATCATCCAACTGTTGTACACCGCCCTGAGAGCTTTCTGCTATAGGGCGGTCTAGAAATGTAATTAAATAAATAAAATAAATAAATAAAAATCCACAATTATAACAGGTAATAAATTTAAAACCATATAACATTAACTTTAATACGTAACAAGAACCAGCAATAGCACAAACTGGAAACAACATTCAGCCTGGTAAGAACAAGGAAACAGGAACATAGGTACATAGTAATCTGCCTTGTACTGAATCAGAACATTGGAGCATCTAGTTCAGTATTGTCTACACTGACTGGCAGCAGCTCTCCATGGTTTCAGGCAGCAGCCTCTCCCAGCAGTACCTGGTGATGCTGGGAATTGAACCTGGGACCATCTGCAGATGTTCTATCACTAAGCTCCCCTTCCTCAAATCAAATATGTAAAAGCAGCACCATATATTGTATCACCACAAGTGGCCACAACTACTCCCAGCAACCCTCCTGGAGCATTAAAGCTTTGGTTATCATAATAACAGAGGGATAAAGTGCCCAATTCACACTCACCTTGGCTCCCACTCCGGGCAGGGTGCACAAGGCATGCCGAGCTTGCTCATAAGGGACGGCACGCAATTGCTGCAGGCCGGCAGCACCACCAAGTGTCTTCAGAACAGCGCGGGCACTCTCACTAACAAACCTCGCCCGATATCCGAAACCAAGGTCCCGCAACCGGGCTTCTGTGTCTGCTCCTGCAACAGGATACCCAAAGAAGAATCACATCCTTGTGAAGAATACTACTGTCAAACAGAAAAACATATATCCAGAAACTGTATTATTTCCAAAGAAATGGCTAATGCAACATTGGTCAATTAACTGGTTACCTAAAAAAAAGATGAATGCAGATCTTACAGATCACCGATGGAGATACTAATAGAGCAATGCCAGTATTATACCCATATTCCAAAAACAAATATATTAATTCTACGTATCTTCTACATATCTGCTATCCTTTCCTAATCCTCACACATTTTACATTGGTTTAAAATAACAACAGCCTCCCAACAGCATGTCAGCCAATCCTGTACTGAAGGCCCTTTTAGACATTTCTATACATTGCAATCTTAGGTTTTGCAGCAGTAAAGTAAATTAGCCATCTGTTGTACCAACTTCTTTCAGATACCCAAGAAGAAGCACCAACAACCTACCAAGACATGCAAAGCTGACATGTATTTTAATCTGTAATTTTATTTATTCATTACATTTCTACATTACCTTTTTCCTCCAAGAATCTCAAAGTGGTGTACATGGTTCTTCCCCTTTCCATTTTATCCTCACAATAACCCTGTGAGATACGTTCGTCTGAGAGTGAGTGACTGGCCCAAGGTCACCCAGTGAGCTTCATGGCTGAGTGCATATTTGAACCCTGGGCTCCCAGGTCCTAGTCCAACACTCTAACCATTACACTACAGTGGCTCATTTTACATTTTAGTTTATAATGTAGTTTTAACTGTTGATTTTACTTATACTCTGATTTTTTTTAAAAAAAAGTTAAAACTTTGACTTTTATTGACAATTTTAATGTATATTTCATATTCTTTGTAAACCGCTGAGAGGTTTTTTTCCATAATTAAGCAGTATACAAATTATGTTAAATAAAATAAACAAAGAAATAAATACAGGCAACAAGTAAAACCTAACGTAGGCAATAGTACCTATATATAGGCAATGAATAATATGTTATCTCCTTATTGGTATAAATTGCTTGATTCCAACAAGTTCACATAATGAGGAAGTCCCCAATCATGCAGACAGCGCCTATGCTCATGAAGGTTGTACATGCGTTTACACTTGTAATGATCTCCAGAGGAATGCAGTCTTTGTGAGTATGGGGCCTGTCCTCTCCACATTTATTCTATATCTAAAATGCACAGAACTGTTGCATGAAAAAGCTGAGCAATCCTTAAAACCCATCGCCAGTTGCCCACATTTCCAGCAATTAGCTGAGACTCTAAAACATTGTCTTTAAGTAGGGATTGGAAAACCTTTTCAGCCCAAGGGCCACATTCCCTTTTGAGCAACCTTCCAAGGGCTACATGCCACTGGTGGGCAGAGCCAGAAGCAAAAAAGGGCGGACACATGGATGTGACTCACCTTTGTACAGTCGGCAATATGGCAGCCATGCAAAACTCAGACATTTTGACATGCACACACAGCCCTCCATCCTCCATCCAGGCAAGCAAGAGGCATGATCCGAGTTCAAGGACACGTTCCAGCCTGGGAAAAGCACTCAAGGAGGGGGTGGAGCAGGGTTGATGAGGGTGTGTGGCCTGGGGAGAGACCCTGAAAGGCCGTTATTTGGTCCCTGGGCCTGATTTTTCCCCCAGACCTGCCTCTAAGGTTTTAAGCGTGACCTCTATGTAATGTTATAGTGGTCATTCCTTTAAATTGGGCTCCTACTGGGAGGAAGAGTGGGGCATAAATTTGATTAGATAGATTAGATAGATAGATAGATAGATAGATAGATAGATAGATAGATAGATAGATAGATAGATAGATAGATAGATATGATGTGGGGTCCAGTCATATAAATACAGGCCCTGAACATTTAGTGATATTAGCCTTCCCAAGTCTTGTTGCCAAGCAGTTTGCAATGTTTTCTTCTGATATATTATCAGGTATAAAACTAAGATACCTTTAATAACCAGACTCTTTTTAACAGTCATTCAGATGTAGACAGCATACAGACCACACTGCTGCTACTCATTAACTAGTGCAGGAAAGGCCTGATCTGGAGGCAACGGTCCATAAAAGTGGACTAATAAGCAGGAGGATCACCTCTTGGGTTGTGGAATGGTTCTCTTGACACCAGGCCCTTTCCTCCTGCACTCACTCTACTTTCGGGTTGACAGGCGATGGGCAGTCAGTACTCAGAAGGCTGTCCTGAATCAGCCTCGCTCTTGGGGCACTTCTGGTGGTTCCCCATGCCCCTGAGGTTTGGTTGGCCTTCACTAGCCTTTAGTGTGGTAGACCCTGCTGGCCCTGTGGAACTCCCTACCAGTAGAGGTTCAGCAGGACCCATCCCTCCCTGCTTTCAGGCCTCTTTGAAAACTGTATTGTTTAGACAAGCCTTTCAAAAATGATTTTTCTCTTTTTAACAAATCTGTATTTATTGATGTTTTGTTAGTGTTTTAATGATGTTTTTGTGGATTTTAGTTTTATATGCTGTATACCGCCCTGATGTATTTTTATGAAAGTGCAGATTATACATATGTACATAAAATAAATAAATAAATAAATATGCCTTGTAGTCTCAACCCTCCCCCCCAAAAAATAAACCCTGTTTTTAAATTTTCCTTGGTGGACTGCCCTGCTAGGCAGCTGATTCTTTAGAGTGGTGGATAATCTCACTCACCTAGCCCCACTCTCTAAATTTTGAATTCTCTTTGTCTCATACTCTCAGCCAACAAGCCACTAAAAAGCAGAATTGCTGGCCATTCCCAATGGCATGGTTGGCTAACCTGTGGCCCTCCGGATGCTGTTGGACTCCAACCACTGTCAGCCCAAGTATTAGCCACCCCTGTCCTATAAGGGCCCTATAACATTTGCTACCTTTTATCTGGCAGGCTCCTCTATTTTTTTCCTAACACAGAAATGGGGAAATGGGGAGAAAAAAGCAATTTCTGCAACTAGAAACTCAACATTTTGCAACAGGAATAAATTGTGAAAAACATACTTGCATACATTTATTAGTTTTGCATGCTATACTTTGATAGCCCAGTTGCCTTCCTGTAGGGGGAAGAAGCATTCCCCCTCTTTCTAGGAGATATATGGTAAGCAGGGGAAGATTTAGACACACAGAACAATGGGGCACAGTAGGCATCAGTAAATCAAAGGGATGGAGACTCAAAGGTGGCAGATGCATGCAACCAGTCCTGATCAAAGACTTCCCCCATTTGAAAGTGTTCAGAGGCATCTACCCTGATATTTTCAGCTATATGACCATAGTCAAGCAACTTCCTTTCCCCCCAGCTCCAAATGTAAGTGTGGATAACAAGGATTTCAGAATATTTCTCCAATTTCACATAAAATACAATATTCCATGCCCAGCTGCATTAAGGGAGACCAACAGCCAGGCAGAGTTTTAGCCAGCCTTCTCTTGGGGCACCTGAACCCAGAGCATTTGTCAAGACCGTCTTTACCTGCCATTGCCTGCAGTGATGGGAATGCGTGGTATGTCTTGGTGTCCAGTTGACAGAGACGGCGCCCAAAGGCCTGGCACAGGTGTTGGATCATGTTGGTGATGCGCGACAAATGATTGTTGGAGGTGCAGATGAAGGAGAAGAGGCATTCCACGGGGTCCTGTCGCAGCACCCGCACTCCTGGGATGACAGAGGCAGGCAGGCAACCAAACACCTGTTTAACTGATAGAGCTTGAAACATGCAGGCCCTACAAATAAGCTGAATGGGGTGTCCCCAAACTGATGGCTCTCAGCATCCAAGAGTATGTGTACTCTGCAACCCTGTGGAATTAATTATTGGGCTCAGAAATTCTTTTACAACTAAAAACAAGTTTCTAGTTCTTGAGGCAGCAAATTAGGGTTGAAAATATGCAGGCAATATATGGTGAAATATCAGAAGCACCTCCTTGCAGGGGCAGAAAAGAAGTTGAATAGGGTTAGTGGCCTGACTCTCCGTTACCAAATAAAATAAGCAAATTGGCAAATGTTCTTAGTTGGCATTATTTATACAGATAATGGAATTTAGCTTTTCTTGGCACTGAATTTTGCAAGTGATTTCTGGACTTTTCAAATGCAGCCATACACAGTGATAGCTGCAAGAGCTAGGGATCCACACAGGGAACAGAAGGAACTCTGAACAACAGATCCTTTCTTCAGCATCACTTGTTGGCACATTTCTAAAGCTTTCGCTGCAGTCATAAGGACCAGAAAGCTTATTCCCTTAAAAATAATGGGGGACAATGAAGCTAAGATTACTAGGAGTTCAAGTCTTGCACCAACTTCTGTGTGAAAATGTGCACATTTGGTAGCATGAAGGGGTGGGAAGGCCCGTGGAAAAAAACAGAAAAAAATGAGAGGGAAACCTTTTCCCTGTTTTTTTCCCCATTTTTTTGAAAGAATTTGGAATAAAAACGAAGAAAAAAAATTTCCCCTGGTTTTCTTTGTGTTTTTTTTCCAGGCCTTCACATATCTAGTAGCATGTGGCACAATCACAATGCAGGCCCATTATTCCTAGGAAAAGGAAACACCAAAAAGACCAAGGCTACCTGCTTCCATCTCTTGGTATCTTCTGGTGAACTAACCAGGAAACTTACCCTCTTCCCCTGTTTCTTCCATCACATAAATGACCCTTTTCTCGCATCATCACACTATCAAGTTCCAGGACCATTCTGACTTCACCTACCTGGGAACTTGATGGCTACTTCTCGAAAGTGAGAATCAACGTAGGACCAGCCCTGGTACAATGCAGATAAATTGACGTGTAGCTGGAAATAATCCTGGAGTATCTGCGAGGGAGTCAGCCCATCCATTCCCCGGACCAGCTCTCCTGGCAAATGGCTGCCTGAGCGCTCGCTTGTGCCAGGGCGGATGGCCTCAGGCTGTGTCTGCTTCCGCCCTTTCTTCAGTGGCGGTTCAGAGAGGCCCTCTTCTTCCCTACTGCCACCATCCTCCTTCTCCTCTTCATGCAGCGTGTACCAGAGTTGTTCCTCTGACTGCGTGAGGGTCCAAACTCGTCCTGCTAGCACACCAGTCCAATACCCAGGGCTGGTTTCGGACCACCTGAGAGGAATGCAAGGCTAATCAACACCAGGGACAGATTGACCTCAGTTCAGAAAGGCTAACCTGGGCCTCCCCCCACCTTTCCTTTATACTTTATGCTTCCTGCCTAGTTGGAAAGGCCTGGTATCTATGGAGTCCGAAGGCTAGCACTTGCCCAGTCATGGCCCTGTCATCACCTCAACATTGCCTCTATTTTCATGGCCCTGTCATCACCTCAACACAGACTCCCATTTTCACTCAGAACAAGGCAGCGTGGACTCTTTCTCAGCTTGCTTGCCCAAGTTTGCACAGGCTGAGGAGGCCCACAGAACATGTCTTACTTAAGGTCTCCAAAATCATGAAGTTAGTGCCAAAGTCTTAAAACATCCAAAACAGTGGCTTGGATCTTAAGAAAAGTTAACATAATGAAGTTCATGGAAATAAAGTTTCTAATCTCCCTTCTACTCCAACCAGTAACCCCGTGTGCCGCCAAAAGCCTCCTGGAGGGCTGGGGGGCACTCCTGACCAGTGTGGAATCAGGTGTGGGAGAAATCACTCAAAATTGTGCTTCGATCCTAAGATCATAGAATAGTAGAGTTGGAAGGGTCCTATAAGGCCATCAAGTCCAACCCCCTGTGCAATGCAGGAATCCAAATCAAAGCATTCCTGATAGATGGCTGTCCAGCTGCCTCTTGAATGCCTCCAGTGTCAAGAGAGCCCACTACCTCTCTAGGTAATTGGTTCCATTGTCGTATGGCTCTAACAGTTGGAAGTTTTTCCTGATGTCCAGTCGAAATCTGGCTTTCTGCAACTTGGGCTCATTATTCCATGTCCTGCACTGTGGGACGATCGAGAAGAGATCCCGGCCCTCCTCTGTGTGGCAACCTTTCATGTACTTGAAGAGTGCTATCATATCTCCCCTCAGTCTTCTCTTCTCCAGGCTAAACATGCCCAGTTCTTTCAGTCTCTCCTCATAGGGCTTTGTTTCCAGTCCCCAGATCATCCTTGTTGCCCTCCTCTGAACCTGTTCCAGGTGAGATAAGCTCACTTAAAGAAGTCTATGGAAGGAAAGCTTTGTGTCCCCTTTCCCCATTGTTCAGGAGGGATATATGGGGCACCACATATGGCTGGAGGAGGGGATGGGAAATTTTCCTTCTGTAAACTATCTTAACTTATATTAGGATCAAAGCTAATGAAATCCAAGCTAATAAATTCTGACACAGCCTGCTCATTGGTGAGCTCATCGGTCGTCAACAAGTCGGGGCCCACTACCAGGCTATGGCCTGATCTAAGGTGTGCCACAACAGCAGCGCTACCACCATACGTCTCTGGTTTATATGTTTTAACCAGCTGATACATTTTAATGATTGAGAGTTTATTTTATAATGAATTTAAAGTGTTACAAGGTCCATTTTATCAAAATGAATTATTTAGTTGAATTGTTGTATTAGGTTTTGAAATGAATTAGCATTTCGACTGTTATTGTAATGATGTGGTGACCTGTATTATCATTATTATTTGTTGTGAGCTGATTTGGGCACATTTATGTGGAAAAGCAGTATGCATATTTAAATCAGATATCATAATAAATAATAAAAATATAAGGTAAAAAAAGTAAGAAATGGGTCCCTAAATGCATGTTTGGGTTAAAGGTGGGCCTGGGCCTGAAAAGGCTGAAGACTGCTGACAGCTGGCACGATCACAGATGGCTGGGGGGCCCTTCTCGACATCTGCTACCTGATCCTTCTGAGGACTGAAGCTGGGCCCTTCCATCTGCATGCAAAACTTGTACCCTTCCACTCAGCAATATCTAATTTATTATATTTGCATCTCTTCCCACCTCCCCACCTTCCTCCAGGGAGCTCAAGGCAGTTACACTGGGGTTGTTGTATCCTGACAACCCAGTGAGAAATGGAGTGTGTGCGACTGGCCTTGCAAGCTACATGGCTGAGCAAGGATTTGAACCCAACTGTCATGCAGCCCCAAGTCCAATACTCTAGCCATTTACACCAGCATATAGGAAGGATTTAATTTGCCAGATGTTCGTTTATATCATAACTAAGGCATATCTTTTAGTACATACAAAGGATTGGCAAGTTTCTCCTTCTAAGAATACCCCAGTTTGGGTAATTTTAGAGATGCCTTATTTAGCACCCCTCTTTGGATGGCCAGTATTGAGATTTACATGTAATAATAAGAAAAAAACTAGGCCACCTTCAGTTTTAGCTACTAGAGAGGGTGGCATATATCGTTTCATCAGTTACAAGTGGACCCTTGTTATACTCATGATAGATTAACTTTATGGGGTAATCCAGATTTGAAGATAAGAGAGGCAGCCTTGTTTGTGGAAGAAATGGGTTGAATGTGGAATATATACATTAGATCAGGCTCAGATGGTGCTCCTTCCTTTACATGCTGCTGTTTTAGAGATCTGTCTGTTTCATACATTTTTATTTCTAATCTTTATATGGTAAGTCAATGTGATAACTCATTTCAAGGGCAAGATAGACATCCCTGGAACAAATAAATAAATTATATTCAGTCCAAGACTTGGCTGTGAAAAGCCTCGCAGTGCAGCTTGGCCAACATACAGTCTTGTCATCAGACCTTGAGAAACAGCACCAACCTCCTCTGCATCATTATATGGCACACAGTATGTAACCTCATGAATAGCACATGCATTCATACTATGCTGCACCCACCTATGTGACACCTTGTTGCACATGCATGCACTTCTGACACCTAAAGCATCACCCTAATGGCAAAAATGGCTCCATTTTAGCTTTGCATCCAGTTCTGCAGCACCCCAAAAGAATAACATCCTGGACTGGTGGGGTTTGAGTCCTGTGATCCTCTCACAAGGGAATTCAAAGAACTCAGAAAGCTTTACTTATTCGGCTTCATGAAGTTAGAGATTTTATACACGCAGAAGACGGTGATGATTTTTAAAAGTACTGAACTAAAATACTATTGAGCAATAATATAGGCCTTTCAAAGCTGCCTTATATCAGTTCAGAACATTACTCCATCTAGCTTGGTAGGGTCCACACTACTGCCAGTGCCTCTCCAGGGTTTCCATTTCCACAGAGGAAGTTTTTCTCAATCCTACCTGGAGACGCTGTGGGACAAGAGCCCTGCTAGATTAGGCCACTGGCCCATCTAGTCCAGCATTCAGTTCTCACAGTGCCCAACCAGATGTCTCTGGGAAGCCTACAAGCCAGGCTTGAGCATAACAGCACTCTCCCCACTTGTGATTTCCAGCAACTGCCATTCAGAAGCATAATGCCTCTGACAGTGGAGGTAGAACATAGCTCTCATGGTTAGTGGCTACTGATTGAACATTGGGCCTTCCTCATGCTTCTGTCATTCAGAGAGGGCCCCTTGGATGTACCACAGCTGCTTTCTGCAGACAATGTTGCAAGGGGGAAATAAACTAAACCTGCAATCCTAACCCCACTTACCTGAAGTAAGCCCAATTAGTTCAACAGACCTTACTTCTGCGTAGCCATAGTTAAGGTTATGCTGTAACTAGCAAATATAAATTGCGGTTTAATGATCAGAGTGGATTCCCTATCACCTTTTGAAGACTTAGCTGCACAATAATAGCAACCCGTCTTACAAGGCTGTGGCCAGAATGAATAACAGTGTCAGGTTCGGAGCAGGTGTGATTAAGGGTCAGCGGAGACCCAATGCTACTGAAAGCGCATTGCGGAGCATGAGCAAGAGGGCAGGGTTGCCATCTTTTTCCTCGCAGAGCTTTTGTGCCTTTAGGCACGCAGGTTTCTCCATCGCTGCATCTCCATGCCAACGAGAAAAGCTGCATCTGCCCAAGAAAGTTGTTAAGGGAGAGAAAATGACAACCCTGGAGGCAAGTCCAGGGAAATGTGGGAGAGTGTGTGAGCAGGTAAGGGTTGGGGGGGGAGTGATGCGCTAGCAGGAGGGCAGCTGGAGGTAATTCAAGGAAGGGGGAGTCCTTTTGAGCAGGTTGCAATTCCACACTGGGAGCCGCTAGGAGGCGCACTAACCGGAAGGTCTGCCCGCCACAGAGTACCAGGTCGAGGCGGAGTTGGGCGCGCGGGCAAGGCAGGGAGCGCCAGGGGGTAGCGCGCGGTAGTGGCGCCGGGCGAGAGTTCATGTCGTCCCTTCTGCTGCTGCCACCGCCACTGCCGCCTTTGGGGTGGACGCGGGGATGCCGATGCTCCTGCCGCAGCTGTTGGTGCACCAGCTTAGCGCGAGACCCACAGCTCCGAGTCCGCAAAATCACCATAGAGTTCACCGCTCTCCTCAATTCGGAGGAGGGATCGCGCAGGGGTAGACGAGCTCCAGTGCTGCCCGCTCTAGGCCGTTAGTGCATTCTCAGTGGGTTAAGTGGGCGGAGGTACTGGCTTTATGAGCGTCAGAAGAAGTTATTCCGGTCCGAGAGTTGAAGTTGGGCAGGCGCGACAACCTTGGGCACTCTGGAATGGCTACAAAATGGATGGAGGGGGGGTGTTTTCTCCCCATCTTCCTGTTTTATTCATAAACTCCCAGTCCTCAATTCACGGAGGACTAAGGCCATCAATCGCTACTAGAATGGCTACTAGCCGTGTTGGCTAGGTAGTGAGTTTCTTGGATTATTCTGCATGGAAAATCTGTGTAAAGAGAAAGGTTGATATAAGAAAATGCAAAAAAATTATTATAAAAAATACCAGTTGCTGGAAACGGCAGGAGGGGAGAATGCCCTTCTGCTCAGGCCCTGCTTGCAGACTTCCCATGGGCATCTAATTGGCCACTTTGAGAAGAGGATGCTGGACTGGATGGGCCATTGGCTTAAGGGCTCCTCTTACGTTCTTATTACAGACTTCTTTCTTGTTATTGCTGCAACAGGCTAATGGGGCTACCCTTTGGAAGGGGCTTAAAATAATAAGCAGTCTTGGAACAGTCACTAAATTAACAGCTGATTTCTTCTCAGCAAGAAGCAATTACCACATAAGGGGTTAGCTTGTTAGTCTGCGTAGCACCAAAGAGGCTTGTGGCACCTTAAAAAGACTAGCAATTGTTTAATGTCATAAGCTTTCATGAACTGGATCAGGGGTGGGGAACCATTTCCAGCTGAAAGACCACATTCCCTTGTGGGCAACCTTCTGAGGCCACATGCCAGTGGTGGGTGGGACTAGAGGCAAAAGTGAGTGGAGCAATGAAAACACGTGTTCAGACAAGTATTGGAGTTCAGTGGCACATTCCAGCTAGGCAAAAGCCCTTGTGGGGTGAAGCAGGGCCACTGACAGGTGTGGTCTGAGGATAGGGGGCGTGGCCTAAGGAGGGTACTGAGGGTTCCCCACTCCTGAACAAATGATGTGGAGTCTAGTCTACAAAAGCTTATAGAATAGTAGAGTTGGAAGGGGCCTAGAAGACCATCAAGTCCAACCCCCTGCACAATGCAGAGATGGCTGTCCAGCTGCCTCTTGAATGCCTCCAGTGTTGGAGAGGCCACTACCTCTCTAGTAATTGGTTCCATTGTCGTATGGCTTTTAACAGGAAGTTTTTCCTGATGTCCAGTCGAAATCTGGCTTCCTGCAACTTGAGCCCATTATTTCGTGTCCTGCACTGTGGGATGATCGAGAAGAGGTCCCGGCCCTCCTCTATGTGACAACCTTTCATGTACTTGAAGAGTGCTATCATATTTCCCCTCAGTCTTCTCCAGGCTAAACATGCCCAGTTCTTTCAGTCTCTCCTCATAGGGCTTTGTTTCCAGTCCCCAGATCATCCTTGTTGCCCTCCTCTGAACCTGTTCTAGTTTGTCTGTGACCTTCTTGAAGTGCGGAGACCAGAACTGGACACAGTACTCAAGATGAGGCGTAACTTATGCCATAATGACTGCATTAAAGGTGTCACAAGATTCTTTGTTCTTTTTGGCTACCTGAAAGCGACCTCATCATTACAGCTGTCAAGATTTTAAAAAATACAGACCTTCCTCTCCATCCCCTATGCAAAAACTGGTTCTCTGGTTGTCTGCCTCAACTACTGAAACTTTTTCTCAAGTGCTATCTAGCCAAAATGATGGAGCTCTTTAATCAAAAACAGTGTAAAATTGAAATCATCAGTCTTATCTGTTCCCTAATTAAAATATTTCAACACTACTGGTCCTCCTTGCTTACTTCTGCACAAATTCTGATAGATCTTTCCAATATATGGGAAGCCCAGAATTCAAAACTTAACTAACAGTGCATACTTATGCATGCCTACTTAGTAGTAAGCCCCAATGAGTTTAATGGGGCTTGTTCCCAGATAGATGTGTATAGAATTGCTGCCTCTTATTATGAAACACTGGTGATGAAATACAGAGTTATTGTATACAAATCTTGTACATGATTTATGAGTTTCACACTGTCGGTTATAAAGTAGAACATTTGTAACTCTTGCAAGAAATAACTAAAAGCACTGAATAAATGCAATTCTATCATTGTTTTAAGGCATGTTAACAGCTGCTTATTTCTCCTGCTGTGAATGAAAACATGGACACCTGAACTTTGATAAGATCACCTACATGTGGGTATGCTGGTGTTGCAAATACACAGTGCTCCTGTGACAATTAAGCAGAGCTTACATATTCCTCTCAGCATGGAAAACAACCTGTTACTGCTGCCACATCAAACTGTCAGTACTTCTTCCAATTATTAATATTATTGAACACTAAGGATCATTCAGACCATGGTATTCCCAATCTCTATGTATGGATGTCCCCCTTTAGGATGCACACCTTAACGTGGTGAGGGGGTTTGAGAGTGTGGAAGAAGCTGAGAGCAATGCCATCAGGAGTCTAGACCAAGAGGCTAGACTCCTAGCAGGGGCACCCAAGGCGGAATGGTCAAAGCTGAGACACCAGACTAAGATGCATCCAAACTCAGAGGAAGGCAATGGTAAACCACCTCTGAATACCTCTTACCACGAAAACCCTATGAACAGAGTATCCAAAATGCAACACGAGATAGTGCTGGAAGATGAGACCCCCAGGTCAGAAGACACTCACCGAGCTACTGGGAAAGGACAAGTACGAGTAGCGCTGTGACTAATGACGCAGCTGGGTCAAAGCCGAAAGGAAGCCCAGAGGCTGATTCGCACAGATGCGAAAAGAGAGTCCGGAGTTGTACGACGCACACAATAGGAACATGGAATGTGAGAAGCATGAACCAGGGAAAGTTAGAAATTGTCAAGCAAGAAATGGAGCGTATCAACATTACAATACTTGGCATGAGTGAATTAAAATGGACAGGAATGGGACATTTTCAATATGGCAACTACAAAATATTTTATGCAGGAAATGAGAAATCAAGAAACGGGGTTGCTTTAATAGTGAGAAGTGATGTAGCAAAAGCAATCAGGAGCTACAACGCAAGGTCTGAGCGAGTGATATCAATGAGATTAAATGGGAAACCTATTAACATAGCCATCATCCAAGTCTACGCTCCAACATCAAACGCAGAAGAAGGAGAGATTTTACGCAGAAGTACAGGAGGAAATTGATCACACACCAAAACAAGATATGATGATAATCATGGGGGACTGGAATGCAAAAGTAGGGAACAGAGAAGAACTAGGAATTGTGGGGAAATGGGGCTTAGGTGACAGAAATGAAGCAGGAGAAAGACTTATTGAATTCTGTGAAGCCAATGATTTGTTTCTTGCCAACAGTGTTTTTGAGCAACCAAAAAGACGACTGTACACGTGGACATCTCCAGATGGTCAATATAGGAATCAAATTGATTATATAATTGGAAACAGAAGATGGAGAAGTTCCATACTTTCTTCAAAAACAAGACCAGGAGCAGACTGCAGTACAGATCATGAACTGATCGTATCAAAAATCAGAGTAAAGCTAAAGAAGAACAACAAAGCACTTATAATGCCAAAATACAATTTAAATAACATCCCAGAGGAATATACAGCTGAGCTTGGAAAAGTTACTTTTTTGAACTACAACTCCCATCAACCCCAGCCAGCATGGCCACTGGATTGGGCTGATGGGAGTTGTAGTTCAAAAAAGTAACTTTTCCAAGCTCTGATATACAGATCAAATAAGGAACAGGTTTGAGGCTTTAAACTTAGTTGACAGAGAACCAGAAGAAATATGGACTGAAGTCAGGGACATCATCAGGGAAGAATGCAAAAAGCCAATACCTCTTGTTAAAAAGAGCGAAAGACCTCAGTGGATGACTGAAGAAACTCTTAAAATGGTTAAAGAGAGAAGGAAAGCAAAAGCAAAAGGAGATAGAAACACGGTCAGAACCCTAAATGCAACTATACAACGACTAAAGTATGTAGGGACAAAGGAAACTATTACAACAAAATGGGAAGAACAAGAGCCCTATTCCAAAAGATTAGAGAAATTAAAGATTAGAGAAATTAAAGGGAAATTTCAACCATGAGGAGGGATGTTGAATAATCAACAGGGGAACATACTGACTGACCGAGATGAAATAAAAAGAAGATGGAAGCAATACGCTGAAGAACTCTTTAAAAGAGATGACAGGATGACAGATTCATTCACGGAGGAACCATATGATGAAGAACCAGAAATTTTAGAATGCGAGGTGAAAGCTGCTCTTAAAATTCTTGGAAGAAAAAAATCACCAGGAATAGACTGCATACCAATAGAGTTGCTACAAGCTACTGAGACTGAATCTGTCCAAATTTTGACAAACATTTGTCAAGAAAAATGGAAAAGTAAACAATGGCCCGCAGACTGGAAGCATTCAATATATATCCCACTTCCAAAGAAAGGGGATCCCAGAGAATGCAGTAATTATCAAACTATTGCCTTAATATCCCATGCAAGTAAAGTAATGCTCAAGATTCTACAACAAAGGCTCTTACCATATATGGAGCGAGAAATGCCAGATGTCCAAGCTGGATTTAGAAAGGGAAGAGGCACCAGAGATCATATCGCAAAGATACGTTGGATAATGGAACGGAGCAAGGAATTTCAGAAAAAAATCACCCTGTCCTTTATAGACTACAGCAAAGCCTTTGACTGTGTAGATCATGAAAAACTATGGAATGCTTTAAAAGAAATGGGGGTGCCACAGCATCTGATTGTCCTGATGCACAACCTATACTCTGGACAAGAGGCTACTGTAAGGACAGAATATGGAGAAACCGATTGGTTCCCCATTGGAAAGGGTGTGAGACAGGGTTGTATTTTATCACCCTATTTGTTTAATCTGTATGCAGAACATATCATACGGAAAGTGGGAATGGACCAAGATGAAGGAGGTGTGAAAATTGGAGGGAGAAACATCAATAATTTAAGATATGCAGACGATACCATACTCGTAGCAGAAACCAGTAATGATTTGAAATGAATGCTGATGAATGTTAAAGAGGAAAGCACAAAAGCAGGACTACAGCTGAACGTCAAGAAGACTAAAGTAATGACAACAGAAGATTTATGTAACTTTACAGTTGACAATGAGGACGTTGAATTTGTCAAGGATTATCAATACCTCGGCACAGTCATTAACCAAAATGGAGACAATAGTCAAGAAATCAGAAGAAGGCTAGGACTGGGGAGGGCAGCTGTGAGAGAACTAGAAAAGGTCCTCAAATGCAAAGATGTATCACTGAACACCAAAGTCAGGATCATTCAGACCATGGTATTCCCGATCTCTATGTATGGATGTGAACGTTGGACAGTGAAAAAGGCAGATAAGAGAAAAATCAACTCATTTGAAACGTGGTGCTGGAGGAGAACCTTGCGCATACCATGGACTGTGAAAAAGACAAATAATTGGGTGTTAGAACAAATTAAACCAGAACTGTCACTAGAAGCCAAAATGATGAAACTGAGGTTATCATACTTTGGACACATCATGAGAAGACATGATTCACTAGAAAAGACAATAATGCTGGGAAAAACAGCAGGGAGTAGAAAAAGAGGAAGGCCAAACAAGAGATGGATTGATTCCATAAAGGAAGCCACAGACCTGAACTTACAAGATCTGAGAAGGGTGGTTCATGACAGATACTCTTGGAGGTTGCTGATTCAAAGGGTCTCCATAAGTCGTAATCGACTTGAAGGCACATAACAACAAATGTATGGATGTGAAGGTTGGACAGTGAAAAAAGCAAATAAGAAAGATCAACTCATTTGAAATGTGGTGTTGGAGGAGAGCTTTGCAGATAACATGGACCACGAAAAAGACAAATAATTGCTTATTAGAACAAATTAAACCAGAACTATCACTAGAAGCTAAAATGATGAAACTGAGGTTATCATACTTTGGACACATCATGAGAGGACATGACTCACTAGAAAAGACAATAATGCTGGGAAAAACAGAAGGGAGTCGACAAAGAGGAAGCCAAACAAGAGATGGATTGATTCCATAAAGGAAGCCGCAGACCTGAACTTACAAGTTCTGAGAAGGGTGGTTCATGACAGATGCTCTTGGAGGTTGCTGATTCATAGGGTCGCCATAAGTTGTAATCAACTTACCTTCAGCAGCAGATCTCGGCAGGTTACAAGTTTAAAATTCAATGTTAAAAATAATTAAAACAGATTATAATTAAAACAATGAAAACTACTAGCAGCTTTATAATACATGTCATGGAAAGTAAGATGTTTCTGTTAGCGACAAGTTAGCTTTAGCTTCCCACATGAAACTATTACCCGACTAACTGGGAAAATCCACATTAAAAAATCAAAATAGATTCACACCAAATAGAGGCAGCAACTGCTGGCCACACCATGTGTAACAAGACTGTTTTTTGCAAGTAATGCAAACACTTTTGTGCATTTATCTGTAAAGTTAAGGCTACATTAAATTTTAAAATGGTTCTTTTCTGCATTACTGCCACTACCAGAACACCTTCCAGACTAAAAAGACGTTCTTAGCATCATTCACATGTTGCCAAACAATGCAGATCAAGTGTGAGAACAGAGGCACAGGAGAAAAAAGTTATGTAGCAAATGTGATTAATATCTTAAAGCACACTAGGTGTAGTATTCAAATATTGGATGAAACTATTGGAAGGCTTGACATTGCTCTCTATAGAACAGGAGTGGAGGTTTTTTAAAAAGGCTGTACTTGCGGCATTATTGTCCTGAAATGTTCAGAGAATAATCTGATGCAGTGTTACTGCTGAATGAGCTTAACTGGGTGTCGCTCCATGAGATGCCAGGATGGGAGGTCCATATTTAAGCTACTTTTGAGCCCTTTGGAATTAAGAGCTGGGTGTGAGTGTAACATAGGGAATGATGAAAAGGGTACCTTGCCTATATGTCATTTCTGGATTGTTTTTTCCAAAAATAGTAAAGGAAGTTGCAAAAATCATTCTTATGGGCAGCACATAGCACCTAGTGCTAAATAAACAATAAATAATGATAGCCATGGTGTTTATCCTGACAGTAGAGTTGGCTTTGTGTCTATACAGCTATGTGTTTTCTGATCAAGAATGGACAAAAGTATGCAATGGGCACAAGATCTCCACATGATAAAACACTTTCCCTCATTCTTTCTGGTAACAGCAACAACAAAAAGAACAGACGCAGTTGGTTCCAAAAGAGCCATTTTATTTTCTAAGAACTGATAGAGATCTTCTTCCTCCAAAATAAATACAAGTACAAATGCCCACCCGGCTGCAGCAGAAAGAACAGCCGGGGACCTACAGGGTAGGGGATCAGGCAGAGCCAGGTTCCAAAAAGCTATAGTATCAAAATGTGCGAGTGAGAAGACAGTGGCCCTGCTCTGCAGAGTGTCGGTGGGGCTGGGCCGAGGAAAGGTTGATGCATCTGGACAGGTGCTATGATGCAGGGAAACATGGGGCCAGGGTCTGTGTGTTCGTGTGTGTTTATGGAGCAGCCCAAATAATTTACATTCTCCTGCTATTGTACAGTATTTTACAAAGGCCTAGGGGCCTCAGGACCCAGACAGTGGGCTATTGTCCTTGGGAGCTATACAGGCAGCTGGGTTTTGCTCACGCAGCTGGTCAGGGCAATTCCAGGCATGGAACAAAGAACGGCAGGCTGACACAAGAGGTAGGCTTGCCCACATGGAGGGCACAGTGCTCTGTGGGTGTGCCCCACACACCGGAGGTGCCGCTGGGTGCTCTGCATGAGTTCCTGCAGCCTGACCGAGGGCCTGGGCTTCTCAAGGCTGGAGCTCCCCTCTCCCCTCTCCCGTACAGTCCAGCTGCACCGAGTGAGCACCCTGGGCGGGAGCCCCACTAAGGGTCAGTCGCTCTCGCTGGAGTCGCTGCTCTGCTCTCCTTGCACTTTGTTGCGGTGCTGCATGGCGCGGTGGTAGGCAATCTGGACAGATTTGCGGATGTTGGACTTGCGCCCTTCCAGCATCTTCTCCTTGTCCAGGTCCTGGTTCACGCCCAGGGGCACGAGTTTGGTGCGGGGCAACCACTGCCTGCAAAAACAGAACAAGCAAACATCACTAGAGCCCCCTATCTCTCCTGAAGAGAGGAGACTACTCCATTCTCCAACTGTCTCAGTGTCTCCAGGTTTTGATTTGGCCTTGCATGGCAGTTCCATTCCTGCAACCTTCAGTGATGGGGAAAGCAGCACAAGCGCCCAGCCCTTACCAGGTACGCTTGTTGTCAAAGAAGAGGACCAGGTAGAGATGCTCCCGGGCTTCCTGAGTCATCTGCTCTCCCAGCTTCAGCACCTCCAATGGGGGTACAGGGATGGGCACCCCGTGGTGAAACATCCCTTCCCGTGGCATCTTGGGATCGATGATCTGCCAACAGCAGAAGGGAAAAGATCAGACATCAGAGAAGGCAACTATCCATATGGTGCAACAGGGAAAGCCCCACACACACACATGACAAGGAAAGGCAGCAGACATAGACTGATGCAAGACCTACACGAAAGGGTTGAGAACTGGTGTGGGGAAACACCCAGGTTCAAGTCCCAGTTTGGCCATGAAGTTCACCTAAGTGGTCGTGTACAGGTCAGTATATCTCAGCCTAACCTGCCCATTATGCAAATCAACTGCCCTGAGCTGCTTCAACGAACTGATAAGACGTAAATGTGACAAATAAATGTGCTGGTTTTAATGGTAAACAGCTAGGGTAACCTAGCACTGGGGCTTTAAAGGCTATAGCCTCTACATATTTAACAGCCTGATTTCCACACCATGTGCAATTGTACATGAATCCTGCTAGTGGTAATAGAATCAGGGCTCCTCAAAACCTTAGCTGTCAGGGATTGTTCCCTCCCCACTAAATCAAGTTTCTGTCCCTCATAGTTGCAGAGGATACATTCTAAAGGTTCTAGTTTATGTGTGATGCATAGTAGCAGAAGCTGAGAATTCTGCAACCACAAAACCTAAATTTTGTGTCTGGAATAAATTACTACAGCTATAACAAATTAATGTTTCTGTTAGCACCAGTCTTGTGCTAGGAGGTGCTAATTATTCAAACAAACTGTTTGTATAGTTGCATGATTTAGGATTTAAGGATGGGGAGGCTGAAATCTTGAGTTCAGTTTTTGCCAGAAACTGGTGAGGGATTCAGCAAAAAGCAAAGGGAGTAGGGCAGGAGTGGAGAGCAAGTGGCCCTCCAGATGTTGCTGGACTACAACTCCCATCATCCTTGATCATTGGTCATGCTGGCTGGGGCTGGCGGGAATTAAGAGTTCATCAACATCTGGAGGGCTACAGGTTCCACCACCCACTCTCTCTCTCTCTCTCTCTCTGTCTCTCACACACAAACACTTAAAAAAAAAATACAAGAGTTACAAAAGTTTTTTTTTTTTTAAAGGAATACTCGGTTTCTGTTGAATTCCACATTAAGTAGCATTTTCTATTTTGTAGTGTGATCATGGCCTCATACATTTCCTTATCTCCTGTTGACTTGTCCTTGAACCTTCACTTATTCATCACCTCATATCTACTGATATCTACTGTCTCAAGAGACGCATCACCACCACCACCACCAAGGTTACCAGTGGGCCTGCCTCTTTGAGCCTCAGGGAAGGTGTGTGTATATGTCGGCATGCGTATAAACCCACCAGTGCTGGATAAGATGGGTAACCCCGGCACTTGGCCCACACCAGGTCCAGGGCATCGAGAGGGGAGTCCTCATCCTCAGACAACCAGCCAGCCGATCGGCTGATGTTCTTCCGCACCACTGTACAAAGGCAGAACAAGAGTGGGAAACAGGTCATCGCCATCCTTCTTGCCACCCCATCTCCAGATCGGAAAACAGAGAAAACAGTGCCCTGATACTCACTGCCATGGCCCACCCCTCGGCCAGTTCCGACTGAGTAGGACTCATTTTCTGTTCCTGACGTGTCTTCGCTGCTGTCCTCTGGGAAATTCACCCGGGAGAAAGAGGGCTTCCCTCTACCTTGTTTCGAGGGAGTTGTGCTAAATTGGAGGAAGCAGAATTCACATTCTGGACATTGCTTTCTGAAGAAGCCTGCGGCCAGAACTACCTGCATGTTAATAACTGAGAGGGCAAAGGAATGAGAGCTGTTCCCTGAGAGGTCTAGGAGGGACAGAGAGAACAATACAGTCCAGGAATCGCCTATATGAGTTGCCAGAATCAGCCTCACCACTAGAGCTTTGGGTAAGCATGGCAAGTGAAAGACAACCAACGGTCCTCAGCCTCTCATTGTGGCAGCACACATAAGAGCCTTGCTGTGTCACATCAAAGGCCCACTGCGTCCAGCATCCTGTTTCCCACGATGGCCAACCAGATGCAGATGTGAGTCCCCAGAAGCAGAACTCAAGTGCACAATAGCACTTTCCTGCTTGTGATCCCTAGCAACTGGCATTCGAAAGCATAGTGCCTCCGATACTGGAAACAGCATGCAACTATCTTGACTAGTAGCTATTAATAGCCTTCTCCATGGGGAATTTGTCCAGTTCTTTTTTAAAGGCAAATCACATACACAGTTTCATCTGGAACAGTGCCTGGAATTACATCACTCTGATCTGTGGCCATGGCTCAGATATGCTCTCTGCAACCTTGTCGAAGTCACCACTTTTGCTAAATCAATCCTTTCCTGCAGCCAGCTCAGATGTATCCAGTTCTGCTTTTGGCATGCCATAATCTGGAACATACACATTTATATGCGGGGGGCTGTGCTAAGATCTTGTGACAGGGTGTGCGTGTGGGCCACACAAGACTACCTTTGATTTTGGAAGGACAATTACAGACATCAAGCTTGCCACATGGGAAATTACCTCACCTGAAGCTATCTGGCCACTACTATCTGCATTGCGCACCCAGGCTAAAGGGAAAGGGACCCTGTCTCATAGCTCCATGCAATGGGCTGGATCTTCTGGTACCTGGTGCGGTCTGAAGCAGCGCTGCTGGTGCTGGTGCTGCTGGACTCTGATTCAGAACTACTGCGTGGGAGGTTGTAGTCGTTGCGATAAACTAGGAAACTCTTCTTGACTGGCTGATTGCCACTGCTGAAGCCATTGGCTGGCAGGTCTAGGAAGGAAGGAAGGAAGGAAGAGGTAGAAGGGCAAATCAGAACACACTCTAGTATAGATTCCTAGAGCTGAACTCACCAGCTGAGCAAATACAATGGCTTTCTATCTGGCCAACGATCACACTACAAATCATGAAACCTGGATACCAGGACAGATGGATTGGCTGCATACACTGCAAAGTCCCCGGTTTCCATTTTTAAAAGAAAGGCACTTTTTCTCTTCATAGGTTTTTTTTAAAATGAAAGCTTTGTCTGCCAATAACTCAACCTAGACAACTTTGGTAGTACTTTCAAGAGGAAGGGGAAAAAAGTCCGGGGGAAGATGGCGAACTAGTAGGACGCTAAGTCTGGAGCTCCGCTTTCTATCAGTTTTTAGAGTTCTTATCTCAAGGCTAAGCAACCTGTTTTGCCTCAGCTGAGGATCTTACACCAACTATATTTCTCTCGAGACTAGAAAGGTTGTCTTCCTTGTGTTTTCTTTCCTCCTCCGTCATTAATTACTGAGTAAGTAATTTCGTTATCTACAATCAGGGAGTAACCTTCCTACCGTCTGGTAAATATAACATCAAAAGACTTTTAGGACTACTTGCTATATATTTTGGCTTTCTCCCTCTGGATTGTTATTTATAAATTTTAATATTAATTTTTCTTTTGTATGGATGTCGACTTGGCCGCTCGGAATTAGAGTGCAGTGCTGAGTCAGAGTCTTAAAAGTCTACCAAAGTCCATTTGGGGCTCTACAAGGGGTCCTGGCATCAACAGTTCTGAATCGGGGGGGGATGTTAATACTCTAATGGTCTTAACAAGAAGTGCAAGAAAACCCTTGGGAGCCCCCCTCCTGTTTGAGAGTATGTTACAACAGAGAAGACCCGGGGGGGGGGGGGGAGGAAAATCACAGCTACAATCTCAACCCGTTTTGTATACCTGCAAAACCACTGACAAGGTGCAAAAGGGCCAACTAAAAATTACAGACTTTTTTACTTCACATCCAAAGGAAAGGCATCATGAGAATTCCTCACCAGATACGTACCTACTCCCTGATTGGTCCTTCTCCTTTAAAGATAATCTGCCGGTAATTTCCGAGGACTACCCTGCTCTAAGTTTGGCAGCTGAAATCACACTTGCAGAATCTCCTCAAGAGGAAGCTCCTCCACTCCGAACAGACATTGGATCATACTCTGTAGATCTACCCACAACTTCACCCAGTGAGCTAGTTACAACAAATGCCCCAAATGAAGTTATGGATAATATGATGGTGCTGGAGGTGCAACAACTGACCCATTCTTCTTTGGAGTTGGCTAGCGATTTGCTCAGGTCTGGAGCCAATGAGGCATTGGGACGCTGTGCCAAACATAGATACTTCACAGCATAAAGAATTGGCCACGGCCAAAAAGGATAATAATGCCACTTTGGGACAACATCAATATCAACAAGATCAGGAAACCGATGGGGTCAGCCCATTTATTATGGGGTGGTTGCTTATGCTTGCTATGGACTTTGACCATATGAAATCCTACTTGTCAGAGTGTAACCACCTGCTATCGACTTTAGTCGACATGCACCACAAAGAGGCAACACCTTCCGAGATTGAGGTGGTACCTGTTCCCCAAAGGACCCCCCAAATACCTACTTATAAGGAGGTGGGGACAAATCCATGGGAACGTGGGAAGGCCAGGAGAAAACCTATTATATCAATAAAACGTAAACAGAAAAAGTCAAAGAACTTGAAAAACTGTAAGTTGCCTCGTAGGGGGAAAATGAATTTTAGGAAATTATTTGCATTGATGGAGAAGCTACCACCACAGAGAGAGGCATGGGCGTTGAGTTCACCCTCTAAGAACCTTGAGCCCCCTCCCCAGAGAGGGGGAATGTTGCCAAGTATGACTTGTAAGAGTCCGCGCGTGGGAAGTGCTTCAAATCCTAGTGACACTCCCATCAATGTAAGGGCAGCTACATCTATTTCTTCCCCCCCTTCACTGTTACCTTTAAATGCACAGGTCCCCTATTTACCCTTTCAGGATCCTTGGCAGGACGCAGTCTTGAAGCAGCCCCTAACCCGGGGGATGGGGGACCAGCTAAAAGACCCAAAATGGAATTTAGTTTTGAACCCCTCTAAGCTGGTTCTTGAGAACTTTCCCAAACCCAGCAGATTTTTATCCCAAGACGACCGCGTTCAACATCTCCTTGGAATCCTGGTGGGTACTTCTTCAATCCACATTCTGGCAACTGATATCCAACAGATGGAGTACCTGTTCTATAACGGCATAAAGGCACGTGCCGTTGTTTTGTTTTCCTCCTGGTCTGTGACAAATTCCATCTTCTCCAACAAGGGCGACCTGGCTAAAGTTGGCATAAGCATCTCTAGACTCTTCGAAAACAGGGCGCTCCCTGAAGCCCTATTTCCTCATCGTAGACCGTGCCAACAGCCAGTAGAGGTGTCGGAGAATCACGCTGTGCTCATTGACTTTACATCTGAGGCTTTGTGCCCGGGCCATTGGGAGAGTATGGCTGCCAGGTCTCAAGACACCGACCATTTGGCAGGAGAAATCAGGGATCTCTTCACTAATGAAGAACTTATGTTGATAGACACTTTTGGCACTCTCCCATTCTCGGGCCAATCCGAGATTCTGAGCAGATTGGAATACCTAAAACTCCATCTGGAAAGGCTATCTGTCCAGGAGAAACCTTCTCCTGACCCTGTTTTGGTAAGATCCATGCCAAATGTATGGCCCCCTACTGAGGGGCTGGGTTCCCCCAGGAGGGTGGCTAATGGCATGGATCTCCCACCTTCCCCACTTAACAGTCCCAGGGTACAGAGTAGGGAGGGATTAACTACAGGTGTAGGCCAATATAGAAGGGTGGTAGAAGAATCTCCTCTTAGACCAAAGTCCTATGTATACACATAATAGCACAGCCAGATACAGGAAACCAACGTCCCCTGGCTTCTGGCCTAGGATGAGGTTCCTGGAAGATGAGGAGCTGGGATCAACTGATAGCCCCCCTTGGAATAGAGGCATATTAAGTTCCCCGGCCCCGGTCCCTCTGGAGGTACTTTCTGTTCCTGTCAAGTCTCAAGTACACTGTACTATGAATCCCCAGGAGTCTAAGTTGGCAGTTAAGGGGGAAAGTACACAGGCTCTAACAACAGCTGCTAATACTAATGGTTGTGTCTGTGCTCTCAAGGATGTTGACGCAATTTGTACAGACTGACAACTATCTACCCTATCGTGGAACATTATGGGTTGGGAGAGTAAACTGTATGATGAAGATTTTGTTGATTACCTCCGCAAATTTAAGATCATCTGTCTCCAAGAAACTTGGCTCGTCAATTCAGACTCAAGTGTTCTTACACAGTTATCGTGCCTTCTCTAGCCCAGCTGTAAAGCAAAAACTAAAAGGCCGTGGCAGCGGGGGGCCTACTATCTTCATCTCGGTTGATCTGTCAGTCGAGGTTCAGCAATTACTTAACACCCTCCCACAATATGTCCAGATCCTTAGGATAAGGGGCAAATCCATAGGATCCCTTATATGTATAAATGTCTATTTCCCCCCCTCTCTTGCCAGGTCCCTGGGCCATAACAGTGTTTGGGATCGGCTAACAGAAAGTTTATCGCAGGTAGAGGTACAATTCCCTAATGTTAGACTGCTTCTTTGTGGGGATTTTAATGCCAGATTGGGTGATCTATGGTTGAGCGGTGAAGCATCTACAAATTGGGGTCCTACTTGCCAGGCTCCCATGACCTATAGGACTTTGCAGGACAAAAAATCGAACAGACAGGGTAAGCATTTGGTGGAGCTTTCATTTGTACATCACCTCGAAATCCTGAATGGTTCTGAAGTTGACACCTCCAAAGGCTCTTTTACTTATTTAACTAACCGGGGTGCAAGCACAATTGATTTTGCTTTGGTTTCCCACTCTTTGCTATCAGATGTCCGAGGATTTGTTGTTGATACCAGGACGGAAAGTGACCACTTTCCTCTCCTGCTAAATCTGAGCTTCCGTTTTCGACTCTCCCTCAATTCTTGCCACCTATGGAGGGATCAGTAGTTGCGGAACGGAGAGTACGTTGGTCTACCAATTTGTCCCTCTCTATAGTAAATCTCTTTGAGGGTAATACCCTCCAATCCCTTCGTCAAGGGGTTTTGAACTCTGAGGTGGACCCCTTGAAAGCCTACCAGACCATTCTGTTCTATTTAAAACCTAGATTGGTCCAGAAAAGACATCCTACGGCCAACAGGTGTTCCGGTAATACCTGGTTTGACCGAGATTGTAAGTTCGCCAAGAGAAAGCTGACGCGCTACCTTCGCCTGACAGCTAGCTGCCCGGAGAATTACTCCCACGGTTTCTTCGTGGATTTGAGAACCTCATACAAGCACCTTTTGAAACAAAAAAAGGCTGCTTTCACGGAATCTCAATGGCAACAATTAACCATGACGGTGGTAGAAAGAAAAGAACGCCAGTTTTGGGACCTTGTTGCGGCTGGTATGGGTGCAACTAGGCACTTAATTATAGGCCAGATAGCAGCGTCAGCCTGGCACTCACATTTCAGTAGCCTCTACACACCACTGTCAGTCTCTTTTGCGGCACCCTTTGACCTCGAAGTAATGTCCATGCCTCATTGGCCTTCGGTTACGGCAACTCAAATTAAGTCCCTCATCACCTCCCTCAGAACCGGTAAGGCCCCTGGTGAGGATATGTTGCCTCCTGAAATCTACAAACATTTCCCGGACTGGTGGGCCCCTATACTAGCTAAGCTTTTTTCACAGATTAATGGTTCGGGCACAATCCCTGAGGGTTGGGGGCAAAGTATAGTCGTCCCTATTTATAAAAAAGGTGACAGGCAGGATCCCAATAATTACCGCCCAATCAGCCTCCTAAACATAGCCTGTAAGCTTTATAGTAAGTACCTCCTCCATAAGCTGGAAGATTGGGAAGCTGAAAATCAAATTATTTTTCCGGAGCAAGCGGAGTTTAGAAAAGGCTTGAGCCCTATTGACCACTGCTTGACCCTTTACTATCTGGCCAGACAAAGTATCACTGGGCCTACTAAACATCTATATGTAGCATTTGTTGATTTGGCAGCTGCTTTTGATTCCATAGACAGGAATCTTCTGTGGAACAAATTGGCCAGCTCTAATATCGATAGGCGCCTCTTGTTTCTGTTAAAGGTATTGCATACCAACACAACCTCACATGTGAGGGTGGGAACCTCCGGCTCCCTAACAGATCCTATTGCGGTAGAAAAAGGGGTAAAGCAGGGTTGCCTTCTGGCCCCCCTGTTTTTTAACTTCTACCTTAATGACATTGTTTCTGAACTATCTGGCCCAGAATTCCCCACCCCCTCCATTGGAAGTAGGAAAATCTCTATTCTTTTATATGCAGACGATATGATTTTACTTTCTATTACTCGTATCGGTTTACGGAGAATTTTACAAAAACTTGAGGACTATTGTATTAAGGAAAAGTTACAGATTAACTATGAGAAGACAAAAGTGCTGGTATTTGGTAAAAGGTATCTTAAGTCTAAATGGGCAATAGCTGAGCACCAACTTGAACAATGTCGATCCTTTAAATATCTGGGAGTACATTTTTCTGATACACTTTCCTGGAAAAAGCATTTAGAAATGACCAAAGCATTAGCAGCAAGAATTTGCGGGGCTATCCTTAAATTTTATCATACGGTGGGTGGTAACCTAATCGAGCCCGCTTTAAAATTTTTCCAGAGTAAGGTTATTCCCCAGATCACTTATGGAGCAGCAGTATGGGGCTGGGACGAAATCTGTACTGCTAGCCTGGAGGTCATTCAAAATAACTTCTGGAGAGGACTTCTGGCATTACCCCCTGGTACTCCAGCTGCGTCGCTCCGAGCAGAAGTGGGGCTCCCCCCACTTAGAGCCCATATACATAATATTCTTGTTCATCTACGGAGATCCATAAAAGAAACACCTGCCAAAATATTTCTAAATCTCTGTTTTGATCAGGCTGCTGGTGTTAGGCTGTGGAGTACAAGAATAGACAACCTACTCCAGGTTTATCATATACCGCCTCAGGATCCTTCCCTTCTAGCTAATAAAACGAAGCTACGTGATGCTATTTACCGACATTGTGCCTATTTAGACAGATTGACTTTGATTAATTCTAGAGCCTCTCGCTGGTACTGGCTTTTTAAACTTGATCATGCCAGAGCAGCATATTTGACTCTGTCCATCCCTGTAATTCTTAGGCAGGCATTTACGGCGCTTCGCTTTTACACCATGCCAAATGCGGTAAGGGAAGGTCGTTTTTCTGGGACACCATGGGCTCAGAGACTCTGCGTATGCGGAACATCGGAGGTGGAGGATCTTGCCCACTATCTGCTGTCTTGTCCTATTTACTTGAATCCACGTGTAAAGTATCTGAAGGGCTTGCTGGCAAGTCAGTACCTGGTCTCAGACCATGAAAAAATATGTTACCTGATGTCTGATGTAGAAGCTTACATAATGCACAGAGTGTCCTTATTTGCCCTGGCAGCTCAAAAACTACGAGCAAACTATGTATCGAACTGACACCTCTGGGGGCCCTACGTGGTAACAGTAATCTCCATAAGGTCTTTTTTTAATCTATAAGGATCCTTTACCGTGAACTGTATTACTCTTTCTTAATTTTAAACGGACTGTTTTGGCCTTTTAATATTAACTGTTTTAGCTCTGTTCATTTTAAAACTGAATGTGTGTTGGACTTGTGCGATGGCCTATGGCTCTGCAAATAAAGTGAAGAAAAAAAAAGAGGAAGGATGCGCTAGAGATATGAGGCCTAGGAAAATTGGGGGGGGGGATATATTTTTTATCTATTTTGTTCCCCTCCCGTTTGTTTCCAGGCTTTTACGCCTCTTTGTGTAATTCCCAACAATATACTTTAGCCTCTGTTCCTGCGTCCCGTCTGCTTCCCATCATCCCCAGAAGACCAACCCCCTTTTCACTGTTACTACTATTTTGTCAATTGTTGCTACTATTTTGTTAGTTGTTAACTTAACCTGATGTGGGCAATATTCTCTTTCACAAACTATTGCCATGGTTCCTGATTTATGTATTTAACACCAGAAAATGTGTATTTCACTTAATTGCCGCAACTTCTAAGTAGTACTGATACTGAAGTAAATCTGTGTGCACAGTCTAATGATTACTATTTGTGTGATTTAATTTCTGCTCTGCCATATGCAGAACCTGCAGTTAATCAATTCCCAGCCCACACAAGACAGGTATCTCTACTCATAACAAGACATGCTGTGGAAGGAAGGCTGTTCACATTCCTTGCTTAAGACCTGTCTCAACTTGGCCCTGTTTTTCACTCACCAATAGGAGTATCCTCTGCCGATTTGTCGCTGTCGCTGTCTGAGCTTGAGCTGGGGCGTGGGCTCCTTGCCCTCTTGCGCTGCCGCTGGGATCCCATGATTGGCAGCTGAGGGGGCCCTACAGGACTGTTCCCATGACCTGGAGCCAGCTGGCTGTCACGATTCTTGGGTGGACGTCCAGGACGCTTTGGGGGCCCAGCAGTTTTGGGGTTCTTCTTGGAGAAGAGCACTGATGTTCTCCGGCCAACTTCATGCGCTGGGGTGGAGGAGGAGTTGGGACCAAGGCCTGGAAAATTAAGTGGTAGCATTTGCTCAAAGGAGAAACGTTAGCACCTCAGTTCAAAACACACACACACTGGAAGTTAAACAGGTCCATATGAAGTGATTGCTCACCCCTTACACTGAGGCCACTCCCCCTTCCCCACCCCTATGACAGAAGTCATCCATAGCAGCAGCTGAACAGATCTCAAACAATGGAAATGTTACGATTTCCTTTCAATGTACATTTTAGTGTGTTTCATATCTGTACAAGCTGAAAAAAGAAGTCCCATCCCAACTCAATATTCAAGTCAGACTTCAGCATCTGTTTCACACAACCTCCAAGCTAAATTTGAGGAGCTGGGCCTTATGTATCTTTTAAAAAGCCTCCTCCCACCATAATCCTGTTGATCAGCCAAGTGGCCTCTTAACTGCACTAGACAAAGGAGACTTGAGTTTAAATCCTCACTCAGCTGGGAAGCTCCAAAGGCAACGCTGGGCCAGCCACCATCTCGGGCCAGCCTAGCTCATAGGTCTGTCTTGATTTCCTTAAAGGAACAGCAGGATACAAAGACAAAAAGAGAGAGAACGCCAGATGACATCCTCAGAGGCTGTGCCCTAGCTATGGAAGACCCCACTGCAATTCGCCAAAGACTGACCACCTTCAGGAAGTGAGATTAAAGCCTCTTTTATTTGGGTGCATGTCCTGTATCTAAGGAACAGTATTTTTACTTCCAGATAATATGATCCTTTTTTTCTTATCTTCCACAAACCCTTTTTATAAAAAAAGAGGGCCTTCTGAGATATTCTGATGTAAAAGATACATTTAAAAAAATAATAATGTGGGGCAAGCTTTAGCAGGTGGGGACCCATCTTTCACATACAATTTGGTTTGGTAACAATGGGATGGGGAAGAGAGATGTGGGCAGGAGTTCAAGTGTGTTTGAGAGCGGGCAACGGCAGATCCCACTGCGAGAGATGGTGGGTGAACCCTGAGAAGGGCTGTAGCTCTGCTTGGCATGCAGAAGAGTGTTCCCTGCCTGAAATCCTGGAGATCTGCTGCCAGTCAGTGTAGACAATGCTGAGCTAGAGGGACCAAGGGCCTGACTTCGTGTGAGGCAGCTTCTCATGTTTCTATTAGAACTGATGCCAAGGTAAGAGAAGTTACACCTTGAACCTTAGCCCAAGGGTGCCTGACATGAGCAGGAGTTCAAGAACGTAGGATAGTGCTAATGGATACTGGCAGTCCGAGAAATATTGGGTGAATACTAATACAGTCTATTAGGAATGATGACAAGGAAAGGGAAGTCTCAGCCCAGGGGCGCCTGCCCTCTCCTTTTGCATAGGATCACTGAAGAGATCCAATGGATCATTAGCTGGCCGGCGTGACGAGTGCCCCATGCCTGTGTATCACTGACAGATGCCTGTGCAGTCTTTCCTGGAGCTCTTCTAAAGGAGGAGGAGCTCCACAACTCCTCTAGGCTGACTATTCTACTCCTAGAAGAACCTGCTTGTGGTACGAGCAATCCCTGGCCAGGGACCGGCAACTCCATTCGGTAAAGCCTAATCACCAACCTTTGCTGGTTTCCTGGCTGCTGCTCTCCTCAGCGGCACTGTCGGTTTGTGTGTCCTTCTCACACGGGTTATGGGTTGGCAGGATGATGCGGGCCAGGGGACCGTGCCCATCCCTCCCTGTCTCCCGCTGGTGTGCCAGTTTGCGCCGCAAGGCCGTGATCTCCTTCTTGATCATCTTGGCCCGCCGACAGCGGCCTACGCTCTGCTTCCCGGCGCTCACCTCGGCCAGGCGCTCCAGCAGGAGGTTCAGCTGTTCTTCCAAGGGCAGATGCTTCTGGTTCTCAGATAGCAGCAGCCGCTCTTCATCTGGGTCAAGGAAGCAAAGCTTGTTAAGAAGGACATTTTCACTGGCAGACGAAGGCATGAGACCAGGAGGAAAGGTAAATGAGGCTCAATTTAGAGTAAAGTGGTCTTAGCTTAGTTCAGGGATGGGGAATCTGTGGCCCTCCAGATGTATATCGGACTCCAGCTCCCATCAGCCCCAGCTAGCATGGCCAATGGTCAGGGATGATGGGAGTTGTGGTCCAATGACATCTGGAGGGCCACAGGTTCCCCATGTCTGGCATAGTTACTTAACATCTCAGCCTTTAAAGGGCAATAGGAAGAAAATGGGATAGGACAGAAACGGTCCAGGAAACCAGCACAGCAGGGGAAATACCAAGGAAAGGTGTGGCTGTCTTCTACAATTACTTATGTATGGAGTTTCAGGTGTATTTCAAATTCCTGGGAATTTAAGTAGCTTTCTTTTGTCCATGCTTCCTTTTGTTAAAGGTTTGCTAGCTTTCAGATTTGTGATGATAAATCTTAAAATCTATTCCGTTCCTCCTCCTAACCTCCACTATGAAGAGAGACAGTAGCTTGTTAGACGATCCACTTTTGAGGCACTTTGGCACGAGCAAGGCAAGTCAAACTATTAACGGTCTAGTTACAAAGATGGCCACCAAGGACTGCAGCTGCCCACCCCCAATTCTTATCTGGTTCCTGGCTGTCTGCATTTTAATCAAGGTGTGGTGAAAGTCTCAGCCAGTTTCACTGAAGTGAAAAAGAAAAAAAAGGTTTACGAGTTGTAAGAAACAGATGCATCATATTTTTTTATTTTTATCATCTCTCTTTGGGACTTTGTATATCATATATAAATGTACACATATTTTTTTGTAACGATTCATAGGGTCGCCATGAGTCGTAATCGACTTGAAGGCATATAACAACAACACCTAAGCTTCCTGGAGGCATTGGCTAAGCCACTCCTGGAAACAGGAAGCTACTCTATAGTCCCTTGGTCTGATCTCTTCTTAGGGCACTAGAAATGTGATGCCTTAATTGCTAGTCAACAACAGCTTTATTCTGGGGTCTGATTGCTCTTGATATGTGGGGATGGGGGGCAGTTTGTGTGTTAAAATACTCTTCCAGGCCCCAAATGACTGGAGAATAAATGTCCCTTAAGGAATTTAGGAGTTGGACATCCCTGTTGAAAAAAAAATATTCTTAGCTGTAAGACTGATCTTCAGTCATGCTCCATTTCCCTGTCCATTTCTACTTCTCTATACTTTTTTCTTTTGACATATTACTCCATAGAGTCCTTACTAAAAGAAACAAAACAAAAAGCCCTGAATTCTAGCTAGGGATGCTTGAGGAATGATCCAATCCACACCTCCTGGGCTAACATGTAGATCGCAACAGAGTTATCCTTCAGATTTTGCACTTCTCTGCAATTTGCAATGCAGTTCTTGACTCAAAAAATGCACCAAGATCGTATAAAATGTGTATTTTAGGATAATAATGTTTAGAAATGTGTACTTTGAGATAAGATATGTTTAGAATAATGTATTTGTGAGAAAAATGCATTAAAAACATGTCTGAATATGAACTGAACAAAAATGCTCATATGAATTTTTTAAAATGTCAGATCAATGCAGAAACAGGACAGAATTAATTTATTACTGAACACATGCAAAACAGCCTTTCCTAGCCTGGTGTCTTCCAGATATTTTGGGATCCAACTCTTATCAGTCCCAGCATGCATAGTGAATAGTCAGGGATGATGGGAGTGGTAGTCCAACAATATCTGGAGAGGGAAGGCTGAAACTGACTTGGACTGGAAGTATATTGATCTGTTCATCCCTAACTCTAGGAAAAATGAAGAAATCAAACAGAGTATTTTTTCAAAATAGCAATGCAGATGTTTATGCAAAATAAGCACATCTGCATACTTTGTTTTGAGGGCAGACAGAAGAGACCTTTCATACTGGAGTGTTAAAGGCCTAAGGACCAGACCAGTAACAACAGCTCTTAAACTACTGCAAATGTCATTGTCTTTGTATCCTCCTCTTCCAATCCCAAAGTGAAGAGAAGGGCAGTTCCTTGTCTATGGCCTGTAACACAAAGGGCTCAGTGCTAAAAGGATTAGAGATGACATTGGGTCCTTTTACTCAGTCTGTGCCATTTGGCTAAAAGCCAATACAGCAGGCAAGCGATCCAAAAGGCCCAAGGTAAGGGGGGGGGGGAGACCACTGGGAGGATGGTTTGTGGGAAGACAAGCACATCACAGGTTTTTCCTTCCTGAAGGGAAATGAACACTCTGCCTGTGTGTTGGCCCAGATATGCCTGTTTAAGGCTTATGTGCCATGGAAGGAAGAAGGAACTGTGCCAGATGTCACTTGGCAACTTGTCTTGGGACTTTTCCTGCATGGGAAGAAAGATCAAGTTTCCAAGAATTCTAGCAGTGAAGTTTTATAAGCTGTTTCTGGCAACTTCTCAACCAGTAGGAAAATATACCAATTTTTTTTGGAGGACGCTTATAAAAAAAATGTTTACAGTTGGGTTGCAGCAAGAAGACATTTTGGCTCAAATGAATATGTGAGCTCCATCTTTCTTTGCCTCTGCACCTTCTAGGCTTGGTCATGTCTATGCTTGGCTAACTTCCTTTCCAAGTTGTCCTTCCTCTTTCAGATTCTCCCCTAGGACCTACTCCGCTCCCCTTCAGATCTCCAGACCGCTCCCCTCTTCCTTCCTTAGGCTCTCTTGCCCTGCCCTCCTTTTACTACCCCTTCCTCCCACAGCCTTTCTGCCGGCCTACCCTCTTCCTAAGACCAGAATAGCTCAGATAATGACAGCCAGAGACCCTTCTGCCTGGTCCCTCCTGTGCGGGCCATGAGGGCAAAGGGCCACCACTGCCGAAGGCTTCACGACTACCACAAAATCCCTTAGTGCTTTACAATGAAAACATTTCGGCAAGGGCTGCACTCTCACTAGGGCTGACTTTCAAGCAGGAGCTTCCTTTTCAGGCACCTCTTTCTTCAGCTGCCCCTTCTCCGGGGATCCAGTCTAGGGGATGAACATCAGCTCTAAGCAATATTCTCCCATGACAACCCAAAATCTGTCAACTCTGGCCCTGCGCCCCTCCCTGGGAGCACCAGCAATCCCTGGGTATGAGGATGTCAATACTAACCATTCTCAGTGCTTCGCAGAGGTGTGTCGTTCCCTGCAATGGGGAAGTGCATGCCTGTCTCAAAGTCAATGCCCATCTTCTCAGCTTGCCGGCGTGCCTGCCGCAGCACAGCACCCCCTTGCTCCCGCAACCGGACAGCTGCCCGGTAAAAGATGGTGTCTTTGGCATTGTACTTCAAGCAGTTGCTGACAATCAAGTTGAAGTCCTCTTCAAACTCATCAAGATTCAGGTAGCGATAGCCCTCTAGCTTCTGTTTCATGGTGTAGAAGTCCATTGGCTTCTTGATATGGTCCAGGTAATCAGGGACCTGCAGTGGACAGAGAGCAGTGTGGCTAAGAGACTGGGAGTCCACCACCCGGGGAATTCCTGCTCCAAGAAAAGAAAAAGTTAAAGCAGTCCTGAAAGCTCTTGCCCAATCTGGAGCAATTTCCCCACTTAGAAGGGGTACTGCCATTCAGTGCGGGCACACAATGCAGGCGAGCGCCCAACAAAGCACATTTCAAGGCACCACTGCAGTCCTCTGGTCTGTGAACAATGTCCCCCCCCCCCCAAAAAAAACCCCATCAATGAATGTTTCAAAAGGAGGACTGTTTGGAGGGGAAGTGAAAGCAAGGGATGTGACACCTAGGCAAGCTACTCATAGATATGTCTAAAATCCTTGATCCAAACCTCTGTTCTTCTGCATTGCTGCAAGTCCTCTAAAGGATCTGCCAATATCCACCTGCAATTTTCTTCACCCTATCTGGCTACCCACCTACTCCTTTCTCAATAGGCCTCAGTTTCAACACATAACTCTTTCCGTCACTGAAGGCTCTCCCAAACCCCTCTTCTCATGACCTGCCCAAAACTAAGGACTGGGGACAAACCTCTTCCTCCTCCCAGGCAAAGACAGTTCTTACATCCTTCCATACGAAGGAGCTGAATCACAAGTAGCCTGTGTGACGAAAAAACAGTTTTATAATTATGCTGTATGCTGTATAGAACAGAGCAAGTTTTATCTGCTATTGAGTTTGTATTGCTAAGAACCTGGCTCAGTGGGAAAAAAATAGTATCCTCAAACATAAAATAAAAGGTCTTCCTGATAGCCAGACTTTTTTTTAGTAAAGCTGCCAAATGCATTTGTTCCTGCCTGCAGTAATCTATTCAAACAATTTTTCGTCAACAGAGGGGTAATGTATATTGAATTCTTTTAAATCAATATAAGTTGCAGAATAGACAGTTTGCTTTGATGACTGGTGTTAATTTTGTGTATTTTTTCTCCTTTCCAATTGCCCAACAAAGTATAATCTAATTCTGGACTAAATTGTCTCCTTTATCTGATCTGATGAAGACAAAATATTACTTGAAGTCTGAGTTGTACATCTTCCTAACTTTTCATGTTTTTTCTGTATTTATTGAAATTAAAAACAAGCAGGAAGGGTACTCTAATCTTCTTAGTATCTTAACGCAAAAAACACATTGATCTTAGAGAACTTTGCTCTCAGAGGAAGCGTGTGAGGAATTGGCCATAGCTGGGAGTAACACTGAAGCATGGCCTAGTTCTATTTAAACAAGCAACAGTGAGACTTGGGCTCATGCATTCCCTTCCACGTGGCTGGAAGGAGTCAGCATCTAACTTCAGTTTCTTTTACTGATTGTTTCATCTCAATTCAGGACTATGGTTTATCACTAAGAACAGTTTCAAAACAAGTCAGCTTCAAACCATGAGTTATAAAACTGGCTTGTTTATAGATAGCCTAAACCACAATCCTCAGTTCAGACAAAAATGGCAAGCTGACTTTAAAAAAAAGTTGAAAGTAAACATTGTCAAAGTCATCCTCCAGGAAGCATGGGGGCAAGAGGGAATGCACAAGGTGAAAGCTTATTCATATAGCAGTAAGCCATGGTTTACTGTTACATCCAAACACAGCCATTGGCTATTACCAAATCTGTGTGTTGTAATTAGGAATCTTGCATACTGTGAGGAGAAAACTGGTGCCAGCTAAAAGTAAATGAGCAGTGGAAAAAACATTCCTGTTGGCCATATCAACTGTGAATATGACCAGGTAGTTAAAGAGTGCTATGGGATGACCAATTCACATTAAGAAATATAGCAGAAGCCAAGTCATCTTGGAGAAACTGCTGTGGGGGAGCATCACATTTTGATGGCTCTTGGGCAACAGGCCTCAAGTAAGCCTCCTACTTATGCTGCTTGGCCTAGAGCTTGAGGCTGATAAAGATGATATGGCAGCAGGTGGTTAGGGTCTGGGAGGAGACTGCATTATGGACTGGGCTTAGTAGTGAATTTAGTAACTATCCATATATGTGAGAAAGTCCAGGATGATCTCTACTGGAGCCAAGCAAGGAGCGAGTAGGACTGATGAAAGAGGAGATAAGCCTCTGCTGGTTGAGAGAATCTAGGCTCAAGTTACAGGAAGCCAGATTTCAGCTGAGTATCAGGAAAAACCTCCTAACCGTTACAGCAGTATGACAATGGAAGCAGTTACCTAGGCTCTCCAACACTAGAGGCATTCAAGAGGCCACCTGTCGGGTATGCTTTAATTTGGACTTCTGCACTGAGGAGGAGATTGGCCTTATAGGCCCCCTTTAACTCTACTATTCTATGACTCTAACCCTAGCTGAAATTGAAAGGCTGTCCCCAATCTTCTTTTCCGTGGTAAAAATCCAGATATTATTCTGTACAAAGCAGCAAGCCCACATAGCGTACATTCAAGCAACTTGTCCAGCTAGCGGAGCCCTGATGGGCCTCTTGAAGAGCCAGCTGGGAAACAGGTGTCAAAACAGGTGTCATCACAAGGCCCAACCCTGTGGGCATGTGAAAGGCCAGGGTCAGGGGGACAGGACAGACCAGCGCCAGGGCTGGATGGGAACAGAGCAAAGTATAAATTGGGGGTGGAGGGGTTCTTACTTCGTAGAGTTCTGTTACCTCAGACAGCGGGACCGGCTGGCTGAAGATGTTGCCCGTGTCCTTCTCCTGGAGCTGCTCAAGTGTCCGGCGCAGGAGGATGAGGAATGGGGTCAGCTGCATCTCTAGCGCCACTTGCTGGATTTTAATCTGAAACACAGAGAGGGGAGGGGCCACTGAGCGCTCGGGTTCCATTACTTTCAGCTATATCTGAGCAGGAACCTCTGAAGTAGCATGGAGTTAGGAAGCACAAACACCCAGGGCAGGGATGGGGATCTTGTGGCCCTCCAGATGCCGTCGGGCTACAACACTTCCCCACATCACATGCCAGCCCACTGGCTGTGCTGGATGGGGGCTGATGGGAATTGGAGTCCTAAAACATCTGGAGGGCCACAGGCTCCCCATCTTGGACCGAAGAAAAGGGCAGAGGTCAAAGAACATCAGTGACAAAGCTTCTGAGGGGGCATGGGGTCAAAAGATACAAAGAGCCGGTTGCCTGTTTTAGCAGTTTCCTTTGCTGTCTCACTCCCAGCTCCTATCACTCTGGCGGTCTGTGCCTATTGGAAAGTTTCCTTCTCTCAAGATCTGTGTCAGTGAGAAGCATGGGTTCCGGACCTTCGCAGCCCCACCTGTCCTCATCCCTTAGGTGACTGGAGTTTCCTATCATTAGGGAACATTTTCTACATCAACCTGCCTGACCTGAAACCCTGCATGTTAGCAGCAGATCCCAGCAGAATGTTGCAGGGTGAACTCTCCGTTTGTGTGGGGTGCCAATGGGCCTGTTGGCCTTGCTGCCCCACAGAGTGCATGCCTTGAAGGTGCCAACACTCCCCTGAAACTGCCCTGTGACAGGATATCAGTTCTGGTGTGTGGGAAAGAAGCTGCCTTTTGAGCGGCTTGCCTGCCGTTACTGACCTTGTTATTGTGGAACCCCTAATACGCTGCTGAAAGCCACCACCCTGGGGAATGCAGAGAGACATCATGCACAATCCGAGCACTGGTTTTGCTCATGCATCATGTTGGGACATGGCCTGGGACCAGGCTCTGGGGACGAGGACAATCTGTGGGGACTGATAACTACCAAGAGTGGGGCGGAATTTGCACTGGAGCAAACTATTCCCCCCAAGAGGAGCTTGGCGTCTCCCCAAAGACCTCTTAGGCAACCCTCTTCCTTGCCGACTCCCCCAGGAAGGTGTCTACCCCTCCCCCAACTCCCCCAGGAAAGTCTTTCGTTCTCATGTCACTCAGCTACCCTGCCAAGGCCCAACACTTCCCTCTTGCCACTCCACTCCGAGAGCTCCACACTCACCTAGATACTCCGGAGCATCTTTCCCCCCTCCCCTAACTTTCCTCAGGAGAGGAAGCCTCTCCCCCCCACACACACACACAACATCTCCCTTTCCCGGCGCAGTTACCGTCTCTCTCTTGAGCTTCTCCCGCTTGCGAATTAACTCCACCAGCAAGCGCGCTCGTTCCAGGTCATGGCGGAGGCGCTGCCAGGATTTCAGCTGCTCTTTCAGGGCCCAGTTCTTATCCTCTGTGTTATCTCGCTGCAGGAACATCAGAGTCTATGAGAGGAAGGGGCATCCCTGCCCCTTGCCAGGCTGCCACTGCTTGGACGCAGAGCAGCAACAAGCTCCTGCCAGTGTTGCTGCCAGGAGCCAAGGGCAGGGAGGGGGTAGTAAACACCAGAGCAGAGTGGGGCACACTGAGAGCAGAGAGTGCTGTGGAGGGCTCACAAGAGGAGAACAAGGGCCTTCTCCCTCTCTCCTGGAAGAAGGAAGAGGCAAGGAGCTGCCTTACACAGAGTCAGAGCTCCCTACCCCGGACTAACTACCCTGACTGGCAGCAACTCTCCACGGTTTCAGGAGAGGGATTCCTACACCACAAGGTCCTTTAGGAAGAGATGCCAAGATGGAACGTAGGACTTTTTACATGCAAAGCAGGTCCTTTGGGGTTAAGCTCATACTGGTTTGCGCCATGGACATAAGAAATCCATGGACACACGAACCCAGCCCGCCTCGCTCTGACAGCCTTCGTGTGAACTGGGGAGTACCTGGTCAGGGACCTTGCTTCTCCCAGACAACCCCGTGCTCCTTTAGCCCCACCCAACAATTACAGGTGGAGGGCCAGTCTAGAGACCGTGCTCTCAGCCACAAGCACCTGACGATTCCGCTCCACTCGTCCCTCCCTTGTAGATGATCAAAGCCCGCATCCACCCTTGCCCCAAAACTTCAAGAAGCCACACCTGCTCAGTCTTGGACACAGGGGGAGGAGGAGCCGGCCTCCCTGGCTCACAGTTCCTATGTGACTGCAGGTGCGTTTGGAGCCGGCGCAGCAAAGGGACCCCATTGCGGGACTGCCTCTTCAGGGTCCAGTAGCTGTGCAATCTCTGCATGAACTGGCTCTTCCTCTGGAGGGTCAAGCGGTTGGTGATCTTACTGAGCCTGCAGGGGAAGATGGGAGGCGTCAACTGGGCCATGCCGCAGGATGCTTGAGGCCCAGCGAGGGAGGGTGGTTCTGCCTGAACCGCAGGCCTAAGAAGAAGGGTAGCCAAGCAGCATTAGTGTGTTGCAGCAGTTAAAGACAGTGGGGTTTGGGTATGGGAAAACCTGGCTCCAAATTCTCTACACAATCAGGAAGGTCACAGAGCTGCCTTGGGCATGTTGCTAGCTCTCAGCATTACCTACCATGCAGAGTCATTATGAGGTTTAAACAAGAGAAGAACTTCATCCACTATGAACAATAAAAGTGTGTTGTTGCTACAGTACTTGTGAATGACAGCTCTGCAATGGATTTTCTGTTGGACTTCACTTTATCCTGCTTCAAAAATCTCCTGTCTGTGCACCACTAGGAGAACAGGGGCAGGGATCCAGACCCATCAAAGAACTAGGTCAAAGATGAGGATAAAATTGGTTTGCACAAGCCAGGCTTCAGCTGACAGTTAGATCCTGAGTGGGGAGAAAAGCCCATCCATCAAGTTTGTCAACAGAATTTCCTTGGCTAACATAAAACTACCCCAATCAGCATCCTGTCTCTAACCTCTGATGCCTAAGATGAAGGAAGTTAGGGCTGATTTCACACTGCACTTTATTCCGTTATTCTCACAATTTCTCACCTGGTAATTTGCACATTATATTTGATATTTCACATGACGTACAAGCTAGTTCTGGAATTCTAGTAGAATATAGTGCAAATTTAGTGCAAATTTTGCATGGTGACATGACAAGATCTCAGACCTCCCACACAATAGAGAAGCACAGTGCACATGCATATAACAGGTGAGGGATGAAAACAAGACATTCTTCATTGCAACTGTGTGAAAGACATTTGCGCAAAATGCCGGTATATCAGCTGAAAAAGCTACCCTTCCTTAACTCAACAGGTACTGCAGTGTGAAAGGAAATTTAGACATTGGGGCAGAAGGACTACCATTTCAATCCATTAAACTAATGCAATAAGCCCCGAGTCTGAAAGCAGCCTCAGTGAAAAATCAAGAACCTGGTGAGGGAGGAAAGCCTTTCCTGACTACACTGTGCCACCAACTAAAGCACCAAAATACAATGACACAGGAGTGATGGAGATGAGCTAGACAACCTTTGGAGCTGACCTGGGCTCAAATCGTGCCTAAGCCACAAATTCATTACAGCAAGTCATTTATCTCAGCTTCACCCCGAGGTACAACTGCTACTTGCCCCTTTGCCTGGGACAACAGCAGTTCTTCGTAGTCAGGTGGCCAGTGGCTGCAGTCACTGGGAGCTCCTGCCCTGGAAAATAGCATTACTATTTTATTTATTTATTACATTTATCTCCCACTTTTCCTCCAAAGAGCTCAAGGTGGTGTGCATGGTTCTCTGCCTCCCCATTTTATCCTCATCATAACCCTGTAAGGTAGGTTAGGCTGAGAGAACGTGACTGGCCCAAGATCACCTACCAAGCTTCATGGGTGAGTAGGGATTTGAACCTTGGTATAGCACAGTGGGGAGGAGAGCCTGGCTGGGAGTCCAGAGTCTGTGAGTTCAAATCCCCACTCATGTCTCCTGGGTGTCAAGGGCCAGCTAAAGGTCACCCCCACAGTGAGTGGCTCAGGGGTAAGTGCCCTGCCACGTGTGCAGCCGTGGGCAAGCTGCATAGTCCCAAGGAGCCCAGTTGCCCCCCAGCTGGAAGTTGCGGACAAGGAAGGGGCTGGCTTGTGCAGCTGTGGCAAGCTGAGCAGGCCCTAGCCAGCTGGGGAGGACTAACCTCAGAGGGAGGCAATGGTAAACCCCTCCGAATACCGCTTACCATGAAAATCCTATTCATGGGGTTGCCATAAGTTGGGATCGACTTGAAGGCAGTCCATTTCCATTTTCCTCGTGGGTTCTAGTCCAACACCCTAACCACTACACCACATTGGCTCCCTTCTGAGAAGCCTATAAGCCTAACATGAGGGCAACAGCTCTCTGCTACTATTGTTCCTCAGCAACTGTTGCCTTTGATCCTGGAGGGAGCATGCAGTCAGCAAGACTTGTAGCCGATTGACAGCCTTATCCTCTAAGGAACTTAAGGTACAGATGTGCGGGTAATTTTCAGAAATTTTGCGCAAGGCTGGCTTCATTAGCTGTGATGGGATGAAGAATTTTAAACTATATTGCTACATTTAAGAATACAAGAATTTGCCTTGCCAGATAAGAAACAAGTCCATCTGCCCAGCATTCTGTTAATAAATGCCACCAGTTACATAACTCTGGGCAGAGCTTGGAAAAGTTACTTTTTTTGAACTACAACTCCCATCAGCCCAATCCAGTGGCCATGCTGGCTGGGGCTGCTGGGAGTTGTAGTTTAAAAAAAAGTAACTTTTCCAAGCTCTGACTCTGGGTAACTCACAAGCAAAGCAAAAAGGTGACAGCTTTCCCTTGAGGATGTGGTGGCACACCAAAGGAAACACCTCATCATGGGCTTACTTCCTGCCCCCAACTGACAGGATCACAGAATCAGCACCCAGGAGGACAGCACAATTCACTCAGTGGTGAAGCAACGTTCAGCCTGACATATTTTGCTGGCTTATAATTTTGCATATAAATTCCAAAAATGTCAGAAAGGGTGCCAAAAAAGAGAATCCCCAAAAGAGTCTTGCTCGACCTGATGGTCAAACCATTACTTAAAGTAAAGTAACTGTTTCTCACACTATTGACACTGTTCTATACTCACAGAGAAAAGAGTGAAAAGGAAGGAAGGAACAGGAGCACTGTGTTCACTTTAAAAGGGAGGCACCTACCCCTAATTCCTGAACTGTTTGTTCATGACAGCATTAGTAGTCCCTCCCCACCTATTCCCAAGATGCTACTGTGCTCTGGCAAATAAATAAATAAATGGAAAGACCGATGCCTCCTGCCACAGGTGAAATCCAGAGTATTCTCATGTAAATTCAATGAACACAACTCCCGTTCTGCTAAAAAACATGGAACTAACACTCACACAGACATATGAGTGACGTGGCTGGAGAAGGGAATGAAGAACCTGTCGCCCTGCAGATGTTGCTGCATTCCAGCTCCGATCAGCCTCAGCCAGCACAGTCAATGGTCAAGGGATGATACAACTTGCAGCCCACCGTCTGGACAGCCACAGGTTCACCATACTTGGGCCAGAGCACTGGGTTTGGGAAAAGCTCAGTTCAAATCCCTGCTCAGCTGTGAAGCTTCCTAAGTGGCCTTGGACAGGCCCACCTGCCTCAACCTACCGTAACTCATAGCAAAAAAACACCACCTTACAGGCAGGTGGGGTGCAAATTTAATAAATAAAAAACTTAATCCTAAGGAACCCGTTCACAAGTACCCAGTACTATTTGTCTCATGTGACTGTGTGATGTTCCTGCTTATAGTGTAAATATGGTAAGTGCTGTTTATATAGAAGACATATGGTAAGTGGAGTTAAAGAGGAGGGGGGAGTACATGAGCAGTAGAATGCTGGATGATTGGCTGAGCGGTTGAATGGCTGGGAGTATAAATGGAAGAATGACAGTTGAATCTGGGTGGATGTTGGGAGTGTGGAGAAAGAGGGAGTTGGAGTTCTGATTAATAATAAGTCAAGTACAAAACAGGAATAGATGAAACCATACGCTTGTGAAACATTCTAAAACTAATCTTGTTATTTCTGATATTTAATAAATACTTATTTGGTTTACCAAAGGCCTGATCCTTGGCTGGGGGATATACATACCAGAAGGGAGGGCAAGGTAATTACCAAGGCTGAACAGAAACAGTATCTAATGGTGGCAGCGGTGAAGGGAGGAATAATAACAATTCAAGTATCCAGAGCAACCCAGAGTTGTATGCGTTATCTATAAAGATACAAGGGGGTTGGGAACAGCATAAGCACGCAGTCACAAAAGTAACCAGCTAGAGAGAGACTCAGGCAAAGTCTCTGGGAGTATTGGTTATAGGATGTGACTGGTGGTGCTGCCTAGCAGGGGGATCTAGTGAGATCTGTGCTAGAGCGGAGTGAGAAACCATATAAAGGACGGTCCGGACTGGTGGTATCCCTGGTGGTGCCTAGTGAAAGGCAGTAGCCACAAGCAGGTGGGAACCTGACAGGGAGAGCCAGGGAACGACATCACAGACTGCAGCCCAAGACAGTTTACACAGAGCAGGTCTCTGGACTAGGTGATTCAAACACAGGAGTTTTTATGAGGGCCGTACAGACTGGCTTGCACAGCTCAGCTGAGCGTATTCCTGGTGGCAACCTCACTGCTGCAGAGATGGCAACAGTGCCACTCTCCCAGTTCCCTATCATCAGGGATAAAAAACGTGATGCTAGGGGATAGAGCGGGCCCTACCTGTGGGGAGGAATGCAAGGCACAGACACCACCGGAGCAGCCGCTCTCTTCTCAGCCAGAATCTTTCTCGCCTTCTTCATTTTGATCCGGGACTTAGCCTTGGCCTTTTTCACCTTCTCCGAGCTCCAGCCTTTCCCATCTTCCTCCTCCTCCTCGTCCTCCTCCTCCCCTTCGCTGTGCGAGAGGGCGGGCAGGCGTCGCATGGAGCCAGGCGGCGTGTGGATGTCACAGTAAGCCGTCTTGCGGACGCTGAAGGAGGTCCCGTTGGCTCCGGTCTCCCGGACAGGCTCCATTTTCATGTAGAGCCCAGCCTGCTGAGCGCAGGTGACGTGGAAGGCTGTGTAGCAGTTTGCTTTGTGACACTGTATACAGGCCCCCGAGCCTCGCTGCTTGCAGATGTAGCAGGTCAGCTTCCAGCGGGCTGGTGGGATGTGTTCTATGCTGTCTATGGGCTCCAGGAACACAGTGTTGGCAAAGCAGACCTCCGGGATCCAGAGGGCGCACACCACATGGGCCCAACGCCCATCGTCCGTCTGTTTGAAAGCGCCCCCTTTGTTTGGGCACAGGGCACAGTCCACGGCCCTGGAGGGCGACTGCAGGCAGCGGCGGCACAGCCACTGGCCCTCGGGGATATAAGGGACGCCGTAGCACTCCTGGTGCACGGCCAGGTTGCACATGTCACAGAAGAGGATGACATTGCTATTCTGACACTCCCCATCGTTGCAGATGCAGCAGACGGCGTCCTCGTCCACTAAGGCATTTGGATCCCCCTTGTTGTGGCTCTCAAAGTAGGACTCCTTCTCCAGCCGGTCCATCAGGTACTCAAAGATCTCCTGGGGGATGGGACTCACGCCTTCTGTCTTCCGGCGCTCGTTCATAATGTCCAGCCAGATGTAATCTTCCTCATCCATGTCATATTCAACCTCTTCGTCCAACTCCTCTGCCGACTTCTCAATGTATCTGGGGTGGGGTGGGGAAGGAAAGGTACAACCCAGACTCAGTGACTGACGTGGACTGAGCACTGGTCACATGACAGAGAAAAGTAACAAGGGAGAAAGAGGTGGGAAAGCCTAGAGAGGTGTCAGCCATTGCTGTGTCTCTGCACCCTGCCCTGCCTTTGAGTGCTGTATGTTTAAAAACATATCATTTGGCAGCTCTTAGCCATACAGAGATCTGGTCACTGTAGCCTCCAACCTCATCATTAGGGAACAGTTACCACCAGATCTGATTGCAGGAGCACAATAATTAGCATCTCAACTGGTGGCCAAATAGTAAAAGTTACCAGCTTGCCCCATGTTTAGAGCCCACCCCACAAGTACTTGTCATTTAATTCCACCTTGTATATGTACACCGGCTGTTGAAATGTTCTCTTCCTGGCAGTGTAAGTTGAATAACCGCGTGCGCTCTGTTTGCCATCCCCCTTTCTCTAGGCTGAGGAGAAGTGCAACCACTGCCATCCAAGCCCTTTTATTTTTTGCTGGAGGCTGGGGTGGGGCAAGAAAAACTTACCATGTCCCTCTGTGAAAATCCCTTTGTCTAAGAAATCACACTACTGAGTGAACCAGACTGAGCAAACGTTGTTACAATCAGATGAAGTCTTCAAACGTCAGCATAATGTACCTCTCAAAGTCAAGGGGAGTGGGGTGGGGAGTTAGGATTTCCCTCTCAGCAACACTGCTTTATTTCCATGCTGCACCCTGATGCCAGGGAGTTCTGTGACCACTGGATAGAAACATCGCTACAAATTCTCTTCCCAAGGAGCAAGACTTCCCTCTTCTGGAGGAAGAGAAAAAGTCTCCCTTTTGCCCAATGGACACAGACCGTATCGGACTCCAAGCTGGAACTAGGCGCAGTCAGTAGATGTCCTTCGAGAGGGAAGCACAGAGGGCCACAGAAGTGCTCAGCAGCATCTCCTTAATGAGTCCTCCTCCCAATTTGAGAACATCAGATTAGGTGATGATGATTAATAACATTGTATACTGCTTAATATAGTAAAAATTGCTAAGTGGTTTTACATGGAAGACAATCAAAACCCAAAGATGACCCCACAAAGCCTTCCAACAACGATTCTACAACCCACAGAGCTGGTACCTGTAATACGAGGAGGGGCGCGGTGGTGCATCAGGCGTGTCCTGGTCCAGCTCACGGTACACAGCCTCTGGAAGCTTGGGCATGTTGCCAGCTGAGGCACTGTGGTGGTGGTGGTGGTTGGAGTCCTTACGTTTCTCCTTGTTTTTATGCTTGCCAGCTTTGGGGGCCACAGACGGGGTTTCCGTGTTCTCTTTGTTGCTGTTATTCTCCGGAGCCTCCTCAGGCGCCTCGTCATCCTCAGACACCACGTCCAGGTTGTCAAAGATGCTGATGCGGTGCACACGGCCATGCAGGTCCACCTCCACCATGCGCTGGGCCTGCGCATAGGTCATGACCTCACGGCCCGGTGACTGCGAAGTCTCTGAGGGGTTGGGCGACTGCTTGTTGGCAGCCCGGCCATGCCTGCCCTTCTTCTTGTGCTTACGCAAAGGGGTGCTCTGCGGAGGTGGTGGGTTGTCATGGTCGTAGTGGTATAGGTGGTACTCAATCCCACTGTAGCTCTTGTAGATTTTGCGGCAAGTGTCCACAGGACACTCGTACGGTGGCTTGGTTGCCCGCAGGTTGTGGCAGAACGTCTTCACATCGAAGTCTACCCCCATAGTGTCTGTCAGCTCTGTAGGAAAGATGAAATAACACAGATATTAGGGCTACCACACCACCCATATAACAACAGCCAGCAGTTTGTTCCCCACACTCAAAGTGCTTATACTGGGCTGTGGGGGAAGGAGGTTAGAACACTGACTCCTGGCTTTTTACAACAGAACCTACTCAATTCCCAGACTGATTTAGTACAAAAGACTCATGGGGACCAGGCCAATTCCCAGTGGCAGACTGGGAGGAAACAGCAGGGCTAACATGGCCATTACAACCCACGTTACAGAATGTTGCGCAAAATCTTGTATGGCACTTTTCTTCTTCATCTTTTTTGTCTTTTAAAACCAGATATTACTCCTCATCCCCCCCCCTCCTTTTGGGGTTATTGCTACATCATGCAACCAGCAATGTGGGTAGCAGCCATCTGGGTACAACGTAAGAAAAAGTGGGATGATATTCTACCCACCCTACTTACCCCTGCCCACAGCATATTCTCCACCTAAAGATGCTATCCTGCTATGCAGGGACCAGAACAGCCTCTGGCTTTCTGTCTGTCTAGCTCAGGCATGTTGAACCTGCGATCCTCCAGATGTTGCTGGACTACAACTCCCATCTTCCCCTACCTGGTGGCCATGGTGGCTGGGTCTGATGCAAATTGGGATCATTTACAAATTCCTCCTCAAACCTGCTTCTTGAGCTAAGCTTTTCCTGAATCTCTTCACCTTATTTGCTCTTGAATGCCTGCTGACTTCCCTGCAACTCAGCCTCACAAAGACAACCTATACAGCACACTGGGAATATACTAGTGTTTGCCATGATAAGCGTGCAAATTGTGACGGTAAGTCATGCAATTCTAAACATGCAGCATAATGCACCAATGAGCCACAGCCACATGGCAATCCTCTGAAGTGCGGCTGCCTCTGTTTCCAAGTATCTTCCTGTCATACTTCACTTGTTTTTTGTGGCCGTCACACCCACGATATCGTGTGAAATTCAAGGAATGTTTCACTCCTTCATCAGTTCCTGTCTTCTCCTTCCACTCCATCTGAGGCAGATTTTAAGCCAGCCCTCTGGACAGGGATCCTTTCCACTGATGTTTTCTGTTGATTGCCTGGCATACTGCTGCCACCACTACATTTTAGCAGCAGCAAGACTCAGGCAATGGTGGGGAGGGAGAATGGTTTGAGTTTGGCAGTATTAGCCTTACCCAAATTAACCATAGTATAACCCCTCAGCCACGTAAGGAAGACAGAAGCTGGGCCACAGTTTTCCTGGTTCTGGCAACACCCCACGTGGACTACTGTATGCTGGGGTACCCTTGAAGACTACTCAGAAACTCAAGTTGGTACACACTACAGCAGCTAGATTGCTAACTGGAACCAGATGAATGCAACTTATCTCAGAAGTTCTGAAACAGCTTCACTGGTTCCCAGTCCATTTCCAGACACAATTCAAAATCCTGTTCTCAACTTTAAAGCTCAAAATGGCCTGGTATTGGAAACACTACCCTTTCTCTCCCATTAACCTATCCAGCCTTCAAGACCCACCTCTTCTGAAGTGAAGTGAATGGTACCCCAGCTGAGGAACACTCTTCCCAGGAAAGCTTGCCTGATGTCTTTTCAGCACCACATGAAGACTTTTATTTGCCCTGCCTTTTAATGTAAACTAGCTGGAGAGAGCAACTGATGGCTAAGAAAGGGAAAGTCTGACTATGAGCATCAGATGGCTCTCATCGCAATGGTACCCACAGGTGTGCAATGGATGGAAATAGAGGGGCTAGCAAAAAAGGGAATGCCAGTCAATTGCCACTTCTTGCTCATGCAGCCCATGTTGCATTGATGTCCTTTCCACAAGAATCAGATTGTGCTAAGAGTGAAAATCACAAGGGTGTGTGTGTGTGTGCATGTGCCAGCCTCCAACTACCCCTTGCCCATACTAACCCCACATTGCTCTCTTCATTTCAGTAGGGGGTGGTGGTGGTGTGTGTGTGTGTGTGTGTGTGTGTACACACACAGAGAACTAGGAAAGAAAATTAAGGGATATCAGGCAGCCCATGTTGCATTGATGTCCCTTCCACAACAAGAGTCAGATCATGCTAAGAACGAAACTCACAAGGGTGTGTGTGTGTTTGCCATCAGGAGGCAAAATGTCAGGATGCCAATGTCCACTGCACCTTTTGGCTATGTGAACTCTCATACTGTCTTCCTCGCATCTGTGGCATCCTCTGCTTCGAGCAAGAAAGAGGAATTAGGAGAGATAGGCTAGGGGAGCAGGTGAGAGATGCCACGCTACACATTGCACCTGTGGTCCACACAAACTTTACACTACCTCTCTCACCCCACATTGTGCCAGCAGCTATAAGGAGAGGGAGAGGGTGGGTGGGTGTGAAATTACTCCCATCGCACACTGCCTTCTCTATCTCCATGGCACCCACCGCCATGGAAAAGTTACAGGAGAGTGGGCAGGAAAGGAGACAGAGCAAGATGCCAATCTCCTATGCCACCACCCTTGTTCATGTAATCCTAGTGTCCCATGTTGCACCAGAAGCTGTAAAGGAGGGCAATGGGTGGTGGCCATCAGGCTACCCGCATCACTCTTCTGTACCTCCATGGCACCTTCTAGCTTGTGTAGGAAATGTGGGGCTGGAGAGCGGACACAGAAATGACCGTCTTGTGTGTTACATCCCTTTACATTCACACAAACCCTACACTGCTTCTCTCTTCCCAATATTGTGCCAGTAGCTGTTACAAGAGGTAGCAAAGGGGCAGCGGCTGTCAAGCCACCCTCCACACACAACTGCCTTCTTTACCTCCACCGCACTCTCTGCTTGTGCAGCAAACAGGACAGATGGGGCCAGGGAGCAGACAGAGAGGTGCCAGTCTACACACTACATCCCCTGGTTCACACAAATCCTACTCAGCCTCACATTGTACCAGGAGGTGTAAAACAAGGACGGGGAACCTGCAGCCCTAAAGGTGCCGCTGGATGACAACTTCCATCATCCTTGATCACTGGCCAAGCTGCCTGAGGCTGATGGGAGTTGGAGTCCAACAACATGCAGAGGGCATCAGATTGCCCGGCCTGCTCTAAAGGGCGGGGGGCTGTCAAGCTCTCACGCACACACGTTGCCTTCTTTACTCCGAAGGCACCCTTTGCACGTGCAGGGCACGGGCATGCAAGGAGATGTGAGATTTGGCGGAGAAAGAGAAGGTGGTGGTGGTGGGGGCAATGCCAGTCTGTCCACCGCCCAGCCACCCGACAATCCTTTGCCCGCTCAAGCAGCCTCCAGCTCCTTTCTCCCCCTGCATCCACACACACACGCAGCTCCCTCCCACACACACACACACTCGATCTTCCCTCCCCCTCCCGGGGTTTCCTTTCCTCTCCGTGGGAGAAACCTGCCTGCTTGGCTGGCGGCTTTCTCCGGCTCCCATCTGCTGCCGCCCCAACCCTCCCAGTCTCTCGCTCTCACCGAGCTCGGCTCAGGCTCCGGGCCGGCTGTGGCTTGGCGGCTGCTCGGCGGCTCTCGTAGCGGAAGGGCCCATGGGCCCAGCCCGGCCCGGCCCGGACAATGGAGAAGGAGGAGGAGGCTCCGGCGGCGGCGGCGGCAGCGACGGCGGCTGCAGCTTCTGCGCGGGGAGGCCCCGCTGGGTAAAGCGGCTCCTTGGCAACCGCACTTTCGCCACCGCCGGCACCACGGACAAGCTCGGGACCGGCCGATCCCCCCGGCTTTCCCACCCTTTTTTCCTTCGTAGACGGACACGAATATCAAAGATCAGCACGCCACCTTTGCCCCGTTCAGGACTAGATGCCTGGAAAGCCGGTGGCCGCGAACGAATCTGCCGCCGCGAATAGCAAGCTTGGGCTGTTGTCGGAGAGAGCCAGTCGGGGGCAGGTGGGGCGGGGGTGGAGGGTGCCCTCTTAGGAAGTCTGGGGCTGTCTCCCCACACCTAGCTCTTTTCCCAACTCCAGCTAGCTGCCGGTGTGTGAGAGCCCCCCCGGCCCCCATGGGGCGGGAGGGCTAGGGGCCGGACAGGAGGGGGCACGGAGCGAGGCGGTAATCTTGGACTCAGGACAGAAGAACTTCCCTAGGGCAGGCAGGAGGGCGTTGGAGAATGGTGTCTCTTGACAGTTCCCCCAGGGCTCAATTTGTAAAAAAAATAAAATAAAAAAGGAGAGATGCCCGAGGCTCAAAAGGAGAATGATAAAATGAGAGGTATAAACCATAAGCTTCCAGCTTGCAACACTTTCTTACTTCCTTTTAGGTCTGGGGATAAAGCTACGAACCTTGACTGGCTATGTTTTACTCCACTGTCAGTTGCTGGGATTCACATGGTGGAAGAGTGCTGTTGTGCTCAGATCCTGCTTGCAGGTTTCTGGTAGGCATCTTGTTGGCCCGTGAAAACAGGATGCTGGACTAGAAGGGCCACTGGCCTTATCTGACAGGGCTTTTCGTATGTTCTTATGTGTATAGGGATTGTTCTCATAGCCATTCATTCAGTGCTGTGGAAACAATAATAACAACAACAATAACAATAATGGATATTATTACTATTACTATTATTATTATTATTATTTGCTTTAAAGCAGGGATGAGGAACTTGTGGCCCTCCAGATGTTGTTGGACTCATAACTCCATCAGTCCAGCCAGCATGGCCAACATATATGAAGTGCATTGAACACAACTCTAAAGCAGGGACCAGGAGCCTGTGACCTCCAGGTGTTCCTCGACTACAATTCCCATCATCTCTGACCATCGGCCATATTGGCTGGAGCTGATGGAAACTAGAGTTAGAGTCCAACAACATTTGGAGGACCACAGGTTCCCCAGCCTGCTGTAATGGAAGGGCCACATGTTACTGACCCCTGTTGCAACAAAGGTGACTGTTATGCTGTTACTGACACAGGTGCTAGTGAGTTCTTAGCAAAGGCAAAGTTTGGTGGGATTTTGGGCTCAGAGCTCATTTTCCCTGGATGCCAGTCCATCACGTGGGTAGTAGTCTGCCACCTGGTATTCAAGGACAGGAAATGCACTGAAGCTTACAGCTTGAGGAAGTAGTTAGGTGTCGCTGGCCTGCATTCATTCATTCATTGGCAATCACTTGTGGCCGAGTAAGATTGTCTTCCAGGATAAGGTCTTTAACAGTGGGTCCATAAGTGACTGTGGAGGCCAATTCTGGATCCACACAGCCTCCCACAGTGAGGACACAAGTTTCCAGATGGAAGATGGTCACGATGAGGATTTGCTTGACGTGCCTTCCGCTTTGCTCGTTTGTCCATTTCGCCCTGTACTCGTGCTTCTTCAAAGTCCATAGCACCTTTGATAATGGCCGGCCTCCAATTGGGACGCTCATGGGCCAAGGCTTCCCAGTTCTCAATGCTTATGTTACATTTTTTAAGATTAGCTTTGACAACATCTTTAAACCTCTTTTGCTGTCCACCGATATTCCATTTTCCATCCTTAATTTGGGAGTAAAGTAGCTGCTTTGGAAGATGGTGATCAGGCATTAGAACAACATGGCCGGTCCAGCAAAGTTGATGTTGAAGGATCATTGTTTCAACACTGGTGGTCTTTGCTTCTTCCAATACGCTAACATTAGTCCGCCTATCTTTCCAAGTAATTTGCAGAATTTTCCGGAGGCAGCGTTGGTGGAATCTTTCAAGAAGTTGGGAGTGGCGTTTATAGATGGCCCATGTTTCACAGGCGTACAGTAAGGTTGGTAGTACAATGGCTTTGTAAATAAGCATTTTGGTCTCCCTGCGAATATTCCGATCCTCGAACACTCTACGCTTCATTTGTGAGAATGCGGCACTCGCAGAGCTCAGACGATGCTGAATTTCAGCATTGATGTCAGCTTTTACAGAGAGATGGCTGCCAAGATAAGAAAAGTGATCGACATTCTCCAGCGTCACTCCATTAAGCTGGATTGATGGTGCTACAGAGGGATTGGTTCACACTTGCTGATGAAGCACTTTGGTTTTTTTTATGTTAAGCGAGAGGCCAAGCTTTTCATATGCTTCTGCAAAGACATTTAGGATAGTTTGAAGATCTTCCTCTGAATGTGTGGAGACTACATTATCATCGTCATATTGAAGTTCTATGACAGAGGTTGTAATTACCTTACTTTTTGCTTTCAGCCTGCTGAGATTAAAAAGCTTTCCATCTGTTCGATATGTGATTTCCATGCCAATGGGAAATTTCCCCTCAACAAGGTGTAGAATCATGGCGATGAAAGTAGCAAATAAGGTCGGAGCAATGACACATCCCTGTTTGACGCCTGATCCCACTTTGAATGGATCACTTTGAGAGCCATTGTTATCCAAAATTGTTCCCATCATGTTGTCATGGAGTCGCAAAATATTCACAAATTTATCAGGGCATCCAATTTTCAGAAGGATGGTCTAGAGAGCAGTTCGATTTACAGTATCAAAGGCCTTAGTCAGATCAATAAGCGCCATATACAGAGGTCGGTTTTGCTCCCTGCATTTTTCTTGAAGCTGCCGTGCAGTGAAGATCATGTCCACTGTCCCCTTGGAAGGGCGGAAACCATTTTGGGATTCAGGGAGGATGTCTTCTGAGATAGGTAGGAGGCGATTTGCGAGGATCCTTGCAAGGATTTTACCTGCGGTAGCTAGAAGACAGATGCCTCGGTAGTTCCCACAATCTGTTCTATCACCCTTCTTGAAAAGAGTGATAATTATGGCATCCCTAAAGTCTTCCGGGATCTCCTCCCTCATCCAGATTTTTTCGATGAGCTTATGAAGTTGTTGTGTAAGCTGAGGCCCACCTTCTTTAAAGACTTCAGCAGGAATCCTGTCAGGTCCACTAGCTTTGTTATTCTTAATTTGATTAATGGCTTTACTGACTTCATCCAAATTAGGGGATACTGCAAGCTTATCTCTAATTTGTTGTTATGGGATTTGCGAGAAGACATCATCAGACACAATAGAGTTACGATTGAGGTCATGGTAATGCTCTTTCCAATGCAGTGCAATAGACTCTTTGTCCTTTAGAAGTTTGGTACCATCTATTGAACGTAGGGGATTTGTACCGTAATTTGTTGGTCCGTAGATGACCTTTGTGGCATTAAAAAAGCCCTGTGCATCATGAGCATCTGCAAAATGCTGGATTTCTTGAGCTTTCTTTATCCACCACGTGTTCTTAAGTTCTCTAGTTCTTCTCTGGACCTCAGCCTGTGCACTGGCATAGATTTTTTTCTTAGCAGCACAGTTAATGTCTTTTTGCCATATCTGGAAGGTTTTCCTTTTCTTGTCAATGATACGTTCAATCTCACTATCATTCTCATCAAACCAGTCCTGATGTTTCTTAGTTTGGTATCCAATAGTTTGTTCACATGCGGCAATGATGGAAGTCTTCAGTTTAATCCAGTGTTCCGCAACATTTTCAGGGAGTTCCGTAGGTAGATGCTTCTTGAGAGTTGTTTGAAAGCAAGCTCGCTTAATAGGATCTTGAAGGGCGTGGATGTTCATTTTACGCCTTGGTTTTCTTCCTTGGAGCCTACGTTGAGGAACAATATTAATGGCCATAGTGGATTGAATTAATTGGTGATCTGTCCAGCAGTCATTGGCACTCGTCATGGCCCTGGTGAGGAGTTCATCATGACAATCTCTGGCACGGACAATTATGTAATCCAGGAGATGCCAGTGCTTCGACCAAGGGTGCTTCCATGATGTTTTAAATTTATCTTTCTGGCAAAAGAGTGTGTTTGTAATAACAAGATTATGCTCTGCACATTTAGTGAGAAGTAGAATGCCATTCAGGTTGCTATTGCCAACTCCTTCTTTCCCAATGGTTTCTGGCCATAAATCAAAATCACGCCCAGCTCTTGCATTGAAATCGCCCAGGAGGATAATTTTATCCTCCTTAGGTATCTCTGATAAGATGGTGTCCAGCTGGGTATAAAAAAATTCCTTGATGTCTTCATCAACATCTAATGTTGGTGCACAAGAAGTTAGAATAGTTGCCTGCTGGTTTTTGGCGAGTCTTAATCGGAGAGTTGAGAGTCATTCATTGCCAGTAGGAACTTCTGACAAGAGCTTCACAAGATCATTTTTAATAGCAAAGCCTACTCCATGTATTCGTCGTTCTTGTTCAGGCAGTCCTTTCCAGAAGAAGGTGTAACCTCCTTTTTCTTCCTTCAGTTGTCCTTCTCCTTCTTGAAGTGCTGCTATGTCTCAACTCCCTCACGATGATGGCAGTCCTGCATTCAGGTTGTTCACTATCTGTATTGTCCAGCAATGTCCGTATATTCCACGTTCCAAAGTTCATTTGTCTTTTGCGACCACTAAGTGGTGACCCCACTGGATGCAGTGATCCAGTCAGGGAGAGAGATGAAGCAGACTATGTATAGGGCAGCTTTTCTAGCCCCTTCCCCATATGGGGTGAACAGAGTGGATCCTGAATAGGACTGCTTAGTTGTGGATACAGCTGCCGAACTACTCAACTGCGTCGGTCCTTGAACCAGGATGGCTGAGTCTGTATCCACTGCCCATGTGCCGGTCCATGACTAGGGGCTTCCAGATTTCACAGTCCTGCATTCGCCGATCGCCATGGGGCTTTTGTTTTGTTTTGTTTGGTTGGAAGATGCCTGTGCTTGAATTTGTTTTATGTGGGGAGATCGGCGCACGACGATCAACACACAATCTTGACAGAAAAAGGCTTTGATCCAATGGCATGGATACCATGATGATTGGAAGTCTTTTATCTGCTGCAGCCTTCATCCGCCTTCACAGCTGTTGTAACATACACATTGTTATCCTCCACCTGTTCTGCCGTTGAGGACTTTTTTGGATCGTTCTTTGTCTGGTTTCTCCCTTGACCCTGCTGGGAGTACATGACTCCGGATGGCATCGCTCACAGAATTCACTGGAACACGCAAGCCCACTCACCACTGCAAGGTGACAATCCACCTGCACGCCCCAGTTCACTTCCTGTCCTGGTCCAAGGCAGAAGTCCTAGATTTTACTCCCTACGTGAGTGCTTCTAAGCCTCTTCCTTTCATTCTTATGCTTCTGTTTTTCTTTCCTCTTTCCTGAGGTGGGGCTGGAAATCCTCTGTTTCCCCCCTCATTACCTTCTCAAGCAATTTTTCTGCTCTTTTTTAGTGTTTAAATTTTTGGCGCGAACGGGCAGCATTTTGTCCCTTTAACTTTTCAACAGGGGCCGGGGCCACATGTCCAGGAACACAGCCAGCTTGCTTCCCGGGCCATTTTTCCGCACAGCTGGGTTGTGACTGTTGCAGGCAGCCATGAGGCTGCCTCCCCTTTTGGAGCCACTGGGAGTGGGCGGCTAGTTGTTCGCCGGGACCCCTGTCCACCTTCTCGCTTCAGCCTGCTGCATTCACAGCTGGCTGATCAGTTTTTTGGCACCCCCCCAGCTTTCTTTTCTTGTGGCTACTGCTGCCTGCCTCTATCTGCCGGGGAAGCTCAGCAACTCAATCAGCTGTGCCACAGCCCAGCGATTAGCTGGTCGGCGGTTCTGCACCCCCCCGTCTTTCTTGCAGCTACTGCCGCTTGCATTTATCCCCCAGGGCAGCACAGCGGCCCAATCAGCTGTGCCGCAGCCCCATGATCAGCTGGTCCACGGCTCGGCACCCCCCAGCCCTTTCTCACGGCTACTGCTGCTTGCGTCCATCAGCCAGGGCAGCGCAGTGACCTGAGCAGCTGTGCCGTGGCCTGGTGATCAGCTGGCCGGCGGTCCTCCGCCTTCTGCCACCCCAGGAGCTACCCCTCATCCACACATTGTTTGCTTAAGCAGCTCCAGGGGAACAATTGTGTTTTCTTTTGTTTTTTGCCAGTCGGCTCGCCTCGGCCAGTGCTCCCTACTGGTCCAGCTGCATAATAATAAAATAAATAAATTTTAAAAAATTAAAATAAAATAATAATAATAATAAAAGAGAGAGAGAATATATATATAAGATTTTTTTCTTTTTTACTACTGCAGTTCCTTTTGCCTCCTTCTGGGATCCTTGGCACTATCCTCCCTCTTTCTGTCCCCTCTCCATTTTTTCTATTTGGACTGGACGTACAGTAAAGAAGTCCCCATAGAGGACTTTTCTTAGCCAGTTGTAACTCAGAATTCAAGCTCCCATCCCATACCAAGTGCGGTACTGGGCAGAGCAAGCCTCAATAGACGACGACCACGAGGCTAACCCATTTTCATACACTCTCCCCCCTAGCCAATTGCGGCAGCGGGCAAAGCAGACTTGCCTAGTCAGAGGACAACTCCTGACCATTACCCGGCCCAACACTCTCCTCCCTAGCTAGTCACGGCAGTGAGCAGGGCAGAGTCATCGCAGAGGACAGCGAGCCGGGCGACTTCTGGGCGCGCACGCTCTCCTCCCTGGCCTAGCGTGGCAGCGAGCAGAACAGCTCTCCATAGCCCTCCTACAGGGCATCTAAGCAGGACAGTGCAGAACTGTTCGTTGGTCCTGTTCGTCAGCCGCTCAGTCAGCTCAGCCTAACGCGAACCAGTCTCTTTCCCTGGCCAGACAGAGCACCTTGCAGCCCCCACCAGCTATTTTCACGTGGCTGGACCCGCCCAAGGCCAAGAAGCAAAGGAAGGCACGCCATAAAGGGCGTCCCAGTCAGTCCTCAAACAGGGCCAGATATATGGGGCAGGAGGAGCAGACACAAGGACCCGCACCAGAGACAGTGCAACATGTCGAGGGCCAGGGTCCACCAAGGCAGAGAACAGACAATACAGCCATTTTAGACCCCTCAGATGGTGAGTCTAGCGGGCTTTCACAGCAAACAGCTCGTTCAACGTGCTCTTCGAACCACTCAACCTCGAGCCAGGGCCCACCCTTGGAGTTCTCTGATGACTTAATAGAGAGGCTCAAGGAGGCCTTCTTTAACTCACTAGCCGGCAGCACCAGCTCCACACAACCAAAAGCAGCTGCCCGCCCTTCCGATGCTGGCACCTCTAGAGACCGGAAAGCTAAATGCAAGTCTAATCACACAATGGGACCCCCACATTCCTCAGAGGAGGAGGGGGAATTATCTCCAAGCCCTTTTGATGTGTGAAGAGGCAAATCTAGAGGGGAGCACCTCCAGGAGTACTACCCTTCATCGGATCAGGAGTTTTCGGAGGCGGAGTGGAGTACAGACCCGGAGGAGGAGAGGCTAGATCCCCTTCCACAGCACCTCTTCCAGTCTTCAGACTATTTCCCCCTCCTAAAAAGGGTTCGGGTCACCTTAGGAGTGGAGAAACCAGCTACTGATAGGAGCAACCCAGCGGAAGAAGGGCAGGAACGACCACCTTGTCTGGCTGCACCTGTCCCAGCGCCAATCCGCAAGAACGCCTTGGCAGAATGGAATGGTCCTTTGCAGTCCCACACTAGGACGGCACTGGCCGACAAGCTGTACACCATAGAGCCCGACTTTATGGAGCTTCTCCGGGTCCCGTCAGTGGACAGTTCAGTTCTTGGTCTTGTGTCAAGATCTATCCTCCCCAAAGAAGGGGAAACACATCTCAAGCACCCCAAGGAGTGTTGGCTGGATTACACCCTGAGGCGGTCTCACGAGGCCGATGCCTTCACCTTCAGGGCCTCCAACACTGCGTCATCCTTCACCAGGGCCTCCTTGGTCTGGCTGGATGAGTTATCAGACAATCCTGACCAGGACCCAGAGCGTACCATAAAGACTCTTTTAAAGCTTCATAGGACAGCGCCCTTTATTGCAGACGCCACAATTGACGCTTCTCAATTCACAGCCAGATCCATTGCTGCCGACATCGTGGCACGCCGCACTATCTGGCTAAGGCACTGGGATGCAGACAATACAGCAAAGGCCAACCTCGCTACTAGGCCATTCGCTGGAACAAAACTGTTTGGCGACAAGACTCTGAAGGAGGTGCTTGTAGACCCTAAGGAAAGGAGAAAGCCTTTTCTGGCAACTGCAAGACAGGAGGACAGACGTGGCCAGAGAAGATATGTTCCCTACAACTCCTTCCAGTCCTTTTGATCAGGAAGGCAACCTTCAAGAGGGAGGGACTACTGACCCCCTTCCCGCTACTCATGGACTAAGCCCAGCTTCCAAGCCAAACCACGACCCGTTCAAGGAGGTAGGCCAAGCCACTTGACCACTACTTCCAAGCGAGGTGGCCGGCGCCAACATCAGTGACGCCATGGACATCAGGGGTCGACTGCTATGGTTCGCCCCACTTGGAGGACCATCAAGGTGGATGCCTGGGTCCTCAATACAGTCTCCAAGGGCTACTCCATAGAATTTTCCCATCCCCCATGACACAGATTCATCCCATCCAAGGTCCCCAAGGACCCGTCGAGAAGACTCATATCAGCAGCAGTGCAACACCTGATGGAGATCCAGGCCATAGAGGAGATCGAGCAGTCTCAGCGTGGCTCAGGCATCTACTCTGTCTTGTTTACTGTTCCCAACCGAGATCTGTCCTGGAGAGCAATTCTAGACCTCAAAGACCTGAACAGGTCTGTGAAGTACTGCAGGTTCAAGATGGAATCCCTGGCAACCATCAAGGAAGCATTACAGGAGGCGACTACCTAGCCTCCATAGACTTGAAGGAAGCCTACCTCCACATTCCTATCCTGCCCTCCCAGAGGAGGTTCCTGAGGTTCTCATTCGGACAACAACATTTCCAGTACAGGACCCTCCCCTTTGGCCTCTCTTCAGCTCCGAGGGTATTCACAAAGATCATGGCAGCCGTGGTGGCCCACCTCCGTCTACAAGGGGTTCACATCTATCCATACCTCGACGACATGTTAGTAAGGGCAAGCAGTCTACAGTGCGCCTGAGGCTCCTCAACTCGCTTGGCTTCCTAGCCAACTATGAAGAGACACCTAGCCCCCTCCAAACAGCTGCAACACCTGAGGGCCCTGATAGACACAGAGAGTGGCCTCATACGCCCCTCCCCACAAAGAGTACAAACTATCAAGGAGACAGCATCCACCCTCTACCGAAGCAAGACAGCAGACATCATGAGCCTGGCCAGGGCTCTAGGTCTCTTCATCTCCATCATACAGATAGTTCCGTGGGCTCGTCACCACACACAACCCCTGCAGTGGGCCCTGCTTCCCCATCAGGCAGACATTGTGAGGTCTCGGCACAAACAGATTCCCTTGTCCAAGGAGCTCCAGCAGTCCTTCTGGTGGTGGACAAGGCAGGACAACCTCCTAGGAGGTACCCGTTCAGAGATCCGCCCAGGACCATAATTACCACGGATGCCAGCCTGCTGGGATGGGGAGCTCACTGCAACACAGTGCAGTGGGGAGCCACAGAGAGGGAAAGAGGAATAAAGCTAAAATGGAGGCAAGGGCAAGAAAGAGGGAAAGGAGACCAGCCTGAAGCAACAAATGAGCTTATTTATTTATTTATTGCACTTGTATACCACCCCATAGCCGAAGCTCTCTGGGCGGTTTACAGCAATAAAAAACATTAAAACAAATACACAATTTAAAAACATATTTTAAAAGCAATTTAAAACACAATTTTAAAATTCAAAACAATATAAAAACAATTTAAAAACACATACTAAAATGCCTGGGAGAAGCTTGAGGAAAGGAAAGAGGCAAAAAATGGGGGGGGAGCTTTGAAGGAGTCACTGCAATTTTTTAAAAGTCTACTCAGAAGTCAAGAGAGAGAAATATAGCCAGGACTCTTCCGACCCCCCATCATCAGGAACACGTTTCTAGGGCACTGAACATCAACACCGCTGCAAGACGCCGGCCCTCCTCGGAAGAAGGCTGTGAGGACCTCGCGTCAGGGTGAGTCACCGCCGCCATTATTACCATCATGGGCGTGGAGGCATGTGGGCCCAGCCCTTGGGTGCTGACTTTCCGGGATGCAGAGGAGGCCGAGTTGCTGGGTGCGACACCCAGGGCTCTGAGTCCGAGGTCCGAGTTTGAGTTTACTGACTTCACTCTGCCCAGCTAGACTCGGATGCTGCCCGAAGTGGGGGGCAATGTGGGGGGCGGCGGCAGCGGCAGCAGAGGAGGAAGTTCCATGCAAGGCACCCCTGGAATCCCCAGAGGGGCAGTGGGGTTGCGTCTGTCGCCTTGCCGGGGCAGCTGGACGCCCAAGAAAATCAGGACATTCCCCTCCCAACAACAAACATGAAACTATAGATGTGGTTGCAAATGCAATTCAGCTGGCTTTGAGGAGATTGGAATTTAACACGGAAAATGCAGTTAGTTGTACCATGGATAAAGCCACCATTAAGAGCTACTATGTGTATTGTTATTTAACTTTTGCAGATTGTATTTTGTATTGTTTTATTGATGCATTTTTATATTGTATTTTATATTTGTGTTTTTTGTAAGCCACCTTGAGGGCCTTTGGCCAAAAGGTGGGGTATAAATAAACTAATAACAACAACAACAACAACACAGCCTACACCCAGGGCACTTGATCAGTGGAGGAGGCAGGTCACAGCATCAACTGGCTGGAACTTCGAGCAGCCTGTCTCACCCTCCTTCACTTCAACCAGCGTGTTTGCCTCAGCCATGTCCTGATTTACACCAACAACTCAACAACAAGGGCACACATTGTCAGGCAGGTGGAACACGCTCAAGGAGCCTACAGGCGGAGACCACCCTTCTCATGCAGTGGGCAGAACACAACATCTCGTCTCTGACAGCAGAGCACCTCAGCGGGGAATCCAACACCATGGCAGACTGGCTCAGTCGACAGCAGGTCCTACCATGGGAATGGGCCCTACACCCGCAAATATTTTCCAAGAATCAGCAGAGGTACGGCCTGAACTCAACCACCAGCTGCCTCGCTTCTTTGCACGACACTGGTCACCGGGAGCAGAGGCCATGGGCGCCGTTTCACAATGTTGGCCGAAGGGCTTTCTCTATGCCTTCCCACCTGTGCCCCTCTTAGGCCGCACCTTGCGAAAGGTGAGGGAGGAGAGGGCCCACCTAGTGCTAGTGCCACACAAGGCCTTCTCTCAGTCCCGCCAACCAAATTAGCTAGATTGGCGGGAACTAGAGAGAGGGCCTTTTCAGTGGCGGCCCCCACCCTCTGGAACTCCCTCCCACAAGATCTTCGGCATGCCTCTTCCCTGAATATGTTCTGCAAGGCCTTAAAGACCTGGCTTTTTCAACAGGCTTTTGGGACTTCTGGGGAAGCTTAATGTTCTTATGATTGAAATGCCTCCTACCCTGTATTGTTGTTATCTTAATTTATATTGTTATGTTATATTTTATTGTATTGTATTTTGCTGCATTTTACTATATGTATGTCGCCTGAAGTGGCCATCGGCCAGATAGGCGACACATAAATTAAATTTTATTATTATTATTTATTATTATTATTATTAATTGCCCCCTGGTGGCCACGGAGGCCATGGTTCTCGGAGCTCCTCAATCTCTCAGTGTCAGAACCATGGAGACTACCCCTCAGGCCGGATCTCCTGTCCCAGGGGCCAATTCGACATCCAGATCCAGAATGGTTGAGCCTGACGGCATGGTTCTTGAGTGGAGAACCCTGAAACGGTCGGGCCTCACTTCAGGAGTCATTGATGTCATTCTCTCCACACGTAGACCTTCCACGACAAGGATTTACCAGGCTACCTGGAAGGCATTTGCCAGATGGTGTCAAGCCAGGGGAATCCATCCATCCAAAGCCAATGCCCCACAGATCCTCGAATCCCTTCACAGGGGGCTCCAATTAGGTTTGAAGGTCACTACACTAAGGAGACAGGCATCAGCAATCTCAGTATTCCTCCCAACCACTGCCGGTCAGCCAGTTGGCTGCAGCCTGCTGGTCTGACGCTTCTTCAAGGGGGCGGCTGCCTCACAACCTCCCGTCACCCACCATTTCCCATCATGGGACCTACATAAGGTCCTCTATGCCGTACAGAGACCACCCTTTGAGCCACTAGATACCATTTATCTTCAGCTCCTGACCTACAAGGTCTTGTTCCTCATCGGCATCACATCGGCCAGACGCATCTTGGAGCTGGGCGCCCTGTCAATTGCATGCCAACTCTGCATTTTTCGTGAGGACTCCATAGCCCTTAGGACAGACCCCTCCTTCATCCCAAAGGTAAATATGCCCTTCCACAGGGAACAAGAACTGGTCCTGCCATCCTTTTGTCCCAGACCAGTACACCTGAGGGAAAAGGAGTTGCATTGCCTAGACGTCACTAGAGCACTCAGGGTATACATAGATAGAACAAGAAATCTGAGAACCACAGAAGCAATGTTTATATCAGTACATCCCAGGTCTCTGGGCAAGAATGCCTCGACTCTGAGCTTAGCATGATAGCTAAGGACATGCATCCGGATGGCCTACGAGGCCAGTGGTCTTATGCCACCACAGGGCGTAACTGCCCACTCTACTAGAGCAGCCTTCACCACGGCGCCCTTCGCTACTAACGCCTCCCTGAGAGATATCTGCAGAGCAGCAAACTGGTCATCTCCTTCGACCTTCATTAGACACTATAAGATAGACTGCTACGCCTCAGCCTCGGTCTCCTTTGGGAGAAGGGTTCTGCAGCAAGCGGCCTCCACAGATTAGTTGGCTCGCCCCGACCCACCCAGCTGGGACAGCTTTGGTATGTCCCACATGATAGACTGGCATCCAGGGAAAATGAACCATTGGTTCTCACCTGAAAGGTGATTTTACTGGATGCCAGTCCATCACGGCTTGTCTGGTTTGGTCTATCGGGGCAGAGCCACTAATGTGATCCAAGAATCAAGCTGCTCTCAGTACACGTGAAGATCCATATTAGGAAGGGAAGGAGGATCTGCCAGAGAGGCAGATCGAAGTTTCGTATGTATATAGTAGAATAGTAGATACCTAGGTCTAAGTTAGCACTGTAGGGTTAAGTGTAGCACTGTAGTTCCCTGTTGTGTTTCCCCACAACCATCCTAGTTGATCGGTCATGATCTTAAGTGGACTCAAGCTAGGTTAGGCCATCGCTGGCCATGATATTGTCCTTTTCCATGGCCCATGGCAGGGCCTCTGTCCCCCCTTTCTTCCGCAGGTCTGCCTAGTCTCTTCCAGTAACACATCTTGGTGGACGATGTCCAAAAATGAACTGGGGCCTGCAGGCCAGCAACGCCTAACTACTTCCTCAAGCTGTAAGCTTCAGTGCATTTCCTGTCCTTGAATACCAGACGGCAGACTACTACCCACGTGATGGACTGGCATCCAGTAAAATCACCTTTCAGGTGAGAACCAACGGTTCATTCTCATCCAGTGTAACGCATGTTTATTCAAAAGTAAGACCTATTGAATTCAACTAGACTTACTCCCATGTGAGTTTTTGTAAGAGGGACGGAAAAACTTTTTTCATCTGAGGGGCCACATTCCCTCATGGGCAACCTTCTGAGTAGAAATGTTAAATTTCTGGAAATTTTGAAGCCCTTGGTGGAAAAAACAATGGGGGGGGAATTGAAAATATATGCAATACCTTTTTTATGCCCTTTACAGATTGAAAAGTCACTTTTTTTACTATAGGAAAATGTGTAATGTACAATTTGGATTGCCATTAAATTATCATGCTTGGTATATTAAAAGTACAGTTTATCCAGACTATAATTACAAATCAAATTTACTTTTAAAAACTTTTGTTACAAATGACGCTACAAGCTGCTGAACTGTGAGGAACCTAGTATCTCTTTCATTTTGTCAGTTTATGAGGAGCAGGCAAAAAACAATAAAAGCAGAGGAAAGCATCAGCATTATACTAAAAAAGAAAATTATTATGTATTCTAAAAATGAACGTCTCCTTCAGTTCTCCACAGTATAAAGCAGACATAAAACACCCATTTTCATGGAAACAGTTGAGAAAAGCAGGTGGGGACTAAGACTCAATGATTACTACATGAAATTTAATCAGCATCGTTTTCTGAGCTATCAGTATCAGTTTCTGTTTCTTCATATTATTGTTGTTAGAATTTATTACCTACCCTTCACCCAAAGGTCCCAGTGTGGGTTACAACAGTTTTAAAACGCATAATGAAAAACAGTTAAAAGCAACCTAAACAACATCACAGAAAATGGGATGGGTCCTAAAAATATAAATCTTAAGTGTTGAAGGCTAGGATAAAGAGGTACGATGAAAACTATACTGTGAAGATGCCAGATGCTCCTCTGTGAGGAGGGAATTCTATGACCTAGAGGCTGCTACAGAGAATGCCCTCTCCTAGGCCACCACCTCCTGAACGTCCAAGGGTAGAGGAACTACCGAAAGGGCCCCCTCTGCTGATCTCAACACCCTAAGTCATTTAGGGCTTTAAACTGTAAAGTGAGCGCCTTGAATTGGGCCCGGAAATGAACTGGCAACCAGTGCAGCTGTTTTAAAACGGGTTATATGAGTTCCAAGTCATCTTCAAGGGCAGCCCCACGTAGAGCGCATTGCAATAATCCAGTCCGGAAGTTACCAGAGCAAGGAGCACTGTGGCCATATCTTCTGTGTCCAAAAGGGGGCTGAAGCTGGCGAAGCAGCCAAAGCTGAACAAAGGCACTCCTAGCCATTGAGACCACCTGAACCTCCAGTGACAGTGTTGCATCAAAGAGTACCCCCAGGCTGCAGACCTGCTCCTTCAAGGAAAGAGAAGCCCCATCCAGAACAGGTCATCTTCCCACCTCCTGGACATGAAAACTCTGGACACATAACACCTCTGTCTTTCCAGGATTCAGCCTCAATTTATTGGCCCACATCCAGCCTATCGCTGCTTCCAAGCGCTGGTTCAATACCTCAGCCGCCTCTTCTGATTCAGATGGAATAGAAGGATAGAGCTGGGTGTCATCTGCATATTGATGACACCTCACTCAAAATCTCCTGATGACAGCTCCCAGTGGCTTCAGATAGATTTTAAATAGCATGGGGGACAAGATGGAACCCTGCAGAACATCATGGTGTTGAACAGTTTAATCAGTTTCCTTCAAGCATGCTTGGAAGCTGGACCACCACCACTTTCTCAAGGACCTTGCCCAAAAAGGGGATATTTGCCACTGGGCAATAGTTGTTTTAACACTTCTGGGTTCAGGGAGGTCTTCTTAAGGAGGGGATGTGCCCACCCTCTCCTTCATTTGTCATCATATTTATCATGGACTTCAAAAAACTGAAGATTCATCTGGATTGAAACAAGTTTCTATACCCTTTTACATGTCATAGCCGAAAGTTTTTCAGTTTTCCCAATTTTCAACAAAAAATGGCTTTGGGGAAAAAAGAAAAAAGAATCATTTTTCCCCAAAAATTTTCCAGTTTTTTCCTGGCTCTTCACATCTCTACTTTTGGGGGACGTATGCCACTGATGGGTTCAGAGACGGAAGTGTGTGATGGGAAAACAGAATTGACTGTTGCCTTTGCACAGTAGGCTACATTCCAGCCACACAAAAGCTTCAGGTTTCTACACATACTGTATCTCCATCTGGGCAAGCAAGAAGTGTTACCACAGTTTAATGGCACAGTTGAGAACAGGCAAAAGCACTGTCTGGACATGGAGGAGAGCTTTGAGGTCTGGATAGAAAGGCCTGGGAGGTCACATTCAGCCTCTGAGGCTGAGGTTTGCCACCCTTGGTGTATAGGATTATAGTCTTAAATTCCATGCAATCAGAAGAGTGAGAAGAGAGTAAAACAACATATTATCCCAACATCATACATTGTTTTCAACTTTGGAGTAGTTTGTGCTTTCATTCTAATATTATATAAAATTATACCAGTATTCCAAAAATGTCTTTTCTAGTTCTCTCTTCCCCCCCTCCCCCAAGTTTCTTATTTTATACATTAATGCCCTATTCCAGTGATTCCCAATTTTTTCCCCATGGACCACTTGAAAGTTGCTGAGGGTCTTGGTGACCACTTAATGATTATTCTGCAGTTGTAGCAATTGTAATGTGCTGTGTTAGATGCTGTGTGATTTTTTATTGCTTCTTTTCTCCCTTATATTTTATTGTATCACAATTTGCACTCCATAGAGTTCATACTGTAATACTATAAAATACAATGTAAGAAATAAAACAAGTAATAAAAATACAGTTAAAAATCATAAGAATATTTAATGTGGACAAACCATGGACAACCTGAATGAAGCTCACAGACCATTGGTGGTTCACGGACCACAGTCTGGGAACCTCTGCCCTGTTCCATACAGTAGCACCTCGCTTTACAGCGATTCGCTGACACAGCGGTCTCAATTAGATGCAATTAAACTAAAGCCCCACTCATATGGCACTTGTTCCGCTTTTACGGCGGTTTTTGAGCATCGCACGCCATTCTATTCAATGGGTTCCGCTTTACAGCGGGGGTTTGGAACGTAACCCGCCGTGTGAGTGGGGCCCTACTGTATACTATTTTTCATTTCCTCTAACGAATGAAATTGGGTTTTTTCCCCAGTTGTTAGTTATCAGTTTACAAGTGGCAGTTAACATCTTTCGTATGAACTTGTGGAATATGATAGAAATTCCCTTCAAGCCTATCTAATAACCATGTATTGGAAGGGTAGATAAAAACAACAGTACAACCTTCCACTACTATTCGGTCACCACGAATTAAAGGCTTTCAAGAGGTAGATTTAATTTAAATTCATTAAATTATCCCAGACACAGGCATAGAAGAGGAAACACAGATGGCCTTAAAAAAATTAATTCCAATTTTAAAATCTAAGGAACCACCAAAGATGAAGTGACCAAGAGGTGGCACTGTGACATTGGCTAACCCATTTCAACCACCCTGTTATATTTGCTGCCAGGCCATGAGAAGAGGGTCCCCCAAAGCAGGAAGAGGTGGCAGATGTACTTTTCTTCCAATTTGCTGGCTTTTCATTATATAATCCAATCTTTCTCTAGAGAGACTACAAACCAAAGATGCTGCACATCTGAGATTTAAAACAACAACTTCAAAGGAAGCAACTCTTTGGTACAAGTGACGTAATGAGGGTGGAAGATTATTCCTCTGAGATGCAGGATGCAATAAAAAATAACTTGGTAGTCAAGAACACAGGATCTTCCCTGCCTCAAGCTGTCGAGTGAATGAAATCCAGGGGATAAAAAAGATGTGAATAATCATGGAAAGTGGAAGGGGCTTAACGTAAGAAAACACAAATTATCATGGTGGGTCACATCAGAGTCTATTGATGCCCCAGGGAAGCTCCCCACTGAGAATAGTAAAACCAGCCATCCTCTGGCATTAGTCCCTTGTATCTTGAAATCAGAGGCAGTTTACCTCTGAACATTCAGATATTCCACTTCTGGCAGTATATATAGCGATATCAGCGTGCATGCACTTTGCAGACTACATTAGGATAGGTCCCTGCCTTGAGGAGCTTACAGTCTAAAATTCGACACAGAGGAAACATTTTTATCATGGTTAGTAATTACCATTAGACCTCCACAGAATCATAAGAGTTGGATGGGGCCTTATCCAACCCCTTGCTCAATATAGGACATTAAGGCAGCTAAACCTTTCTGAAGCTGCTTCTGCTAGTTTGGACATTGCAAATACTGTATTCTGTGCTTATTTGGGGAGGTATTCAATGTTAGCCCTACTCAGAGAAGACCTATTGAAGTTAGGAGAGTAAGAGGTGACATGATAGAACTTTATAATTATGTATGGCATGGGCAGAGCAGATAGAGAAAAGTTTTACTCCCTCTTTCATAACACTAGAACTTGTGCACATCCAATGAAGCTTCTTCACATAGTACAAAGATAAATTATGGAATTCACTCCCAGAGGAGACAATGATGGCCACAGACTTGGAGGGCTTTAAAAGAGGATTAGACAAATTCATGGAGGGTAAGGGTATCAAAGGCTACCAGCCACGATGGCTATGCTGTGTGTCCACGGGTGGAAGCAATCTGCTTCTGAATACCAGCTGTTGGAAACCACAGGAGGGGAGAGTGCTGTTGTGCTCAAGTCCTGCTTGGGGACTTCCCACGGGTTGGCCACTGTGAGAACAGGATGCTGGACTAGATGGGCCATTGGCCTGATCCAGCTGGGCTCGTATGTTCTTATATTGACACATACAGTTTTAGGAAGATGATGTGACCAGTTTCTTTAACACAGTTTCTTTTTACCATTCAGGTGGACAGTGCATAAACAAAAGGTTTTATATCAGCAATTCCAACAGGGAAAATTCACATATGTAGCTCTGCAGTCCAGATCCTGGTATATGTTATGGGGACACTTTTGTTATTTACAGTTCCATTTGTATCTCTATGTGTAAAATTGTAAGGGCTCACGCTGTCATGGTGTCACGATGGCAGAGACTGGGCTGGGTAAGCGGGTGCGCTATCTGGAGGCCGCAGAGGCCTGCGACAATGGTGGAGGGCAGTGGCAGAGGCTCGCAGCAGCCATGTGTGTTTGGGAGTGCTTGATGTGGGGGCGTTGGCAACCAGTGGAGTGAAGGGGGGCTTTGGTGACTTGAGGGCAAGCTTGGGCAACCCATGGAAGCTTAAGGGTGACTTTGAACACCCATGAGAGGCAGGGAGAACTTTGACAATGGAAAGTGAGGTTGGCAAGTGAAGAGAGCAGGGGCAAAGCCCCCAGTACACAATAACGTTATACCAGTCTTCAATAAATGTATCTCTGTTTCTTTCCTTTTAACATTCAATGTTTTGGGGTACATTTTTCAATCAGAGCAATCTGCCACACTTTAATATATCAGTGGTTCAGTTTTGCACCTTTTAAATTTTTCCAGTAAATGTAAATGTACTGCCTTCAAGTCGATTCTGACTTATGGGGACCCTATGAATAGGGTTTTCATGAGGCTGAGAGGCAGTGACTGGCCCAAGGTCACCCAGTGAGCTTCATGGCTATGTGGGGATTCGGACCATGGTTGCCCAGGTTGTACTCCAACACCTTAACCACTACACCGCACTGGCATAATGAGCTACTATCACCCAGGCTGCTATCAGCAAATGACTGATTAAGGCTCTGAAAGTATCTATTTTTTCTGATAGAGCATTAATTGGGAATCTGATAACATGTGAGATTTCATGCTTCATATACATATGTGAAAAAGCAGAAAGGCCATATAGCTCAGTGGCAGAGCACATGCTTTGCATGCTTGAGGTCCCAGGTTCAATCCTTGGCATTTCCAGGTAGGTATGGGAAAGGCTTCCCATAGCTGTCCGAAATCTTGGGAGACCTGCTGCCAAATCAGTGTGTAGATAATACTGAGCTAGATGGACCAATGATCTGACTTACGGCAGCTTTCTGTGTTCCTAAATTAAAAAAGAGAGACTTGCATCAGCATTCTAGTGTTACAATACACACACACACACACACACATTCTTATCTGTTTGTCAGCAAGTTGGAGCAACACTGTGATCTTCATTTGAGCTGCCCAGGCTTCAAGCCTGCTGTTGCATCAGGAACCTTAGTGAGTCAATTACTTCTATTAGAACCTTAAGGATCTTTAATTATTACATGCTGCTTTCGTAAAGCCGTGGTGAAGGCTGTCAAGCTAAGGGAGGCTATTTATTTACCATTTCTAGCACAACTTAACCCAAAAGCTGAGGACTTGAGACAAGTCATCAAAATACTTTTGTGAGAGGCTTGACAAAGACGACCATTTCATGCTTTTGACAAGTGCTTATACCAGTTACCTAAGGATCAGACCAAAAGCCCATCTGCTCCCTCATTGTGTTTTTGTAGTGGTCAACTAGATGTCTACATGGAGCCTGCAAGTAAGTAGGAAGCCCACAGCTGAAGTTGCTTCAGGACTCTATAGTTTTTGCTTTTGGAACTTGTCATTAGGGGTGATCATTACTGAGGAACAATGACCACTAAATGGCTGTCCCTAGAATCTGAAATGTGAGTCACAGTCCCATACAATAATCAAGTATAAAACTGTATTTGCCTGGTATGACATGCTCCACATTCACACATAATTAAATGATAGTTAAGGTCAATAAGCCAACAACAAACCATGACTTATTTTTGATAACATATCATAGTTAATAAACCATAGTTAAGGTGCCAGGTTGGGTTCTCATGTATCACTAAGCCATGCTTTATTAACTAAGGTTTATTTAAATGGTGGTTTAATGTTATGTGCAAACCAGGTCATAGTCGCTAAGAATTTTTGAGGTTGTCCTTTTCTGAACCTTTTCCAGCTCTACAGTATCCTTTTTGAGGCGAGGCGACCAGAACTGTACACGCTATTCAAAATGTGGCCATACCATAGATGTATATAATGGCATTATGATATCGGCAGTTTATTTTCAATACTTTTGCTAATGATCCCTAGCATGGATTTGCCTTTTCCACAGCTGCCGCACACTGGGTTAACAACTTCATTGAGCTGCCCTTGTAGAACTCAGGAGGGAGGAGGATTGGGACAAGCTGGAATTAGTTGGCTCTGCCTGTCATTGGCCCTGGTTCCAATCCTGTTGATCTCCCTACCCTTCTCTCTTCCACGGCCAGTAGTCACCACTAGCCATCGCTGCCTCCTACATAGTCCAAAGGGTTTACACTGCCAAGGCCATCTGCTCAGCAAACTGCCTATCTGCCATGAGAAACTGCCCAGGAATCAAGCCCCTCCCTAAGTTATCTGGGCCTTCTTGGCCAAAGACAAAAGGATGCCCAAGCCAGAGATGGGATGATGGTGGTGATGATGATGAGCCTTTGAAGGGTGGCCCTCCCGCCATCTCAAATGAGCGAAAGCATCCTGCCAGCTGCTGCTGTTACATGTTTTATTCACATGGGCTGAGCCCTGGACTGCACTTTCCTTTCATGAGAGCAGAGATAAAGTAGGCCACACACCCTACTGTGGGAATACTCCCTTCCCATCTGCTTGCTAGCTTCAAACAATTTAATCTCACCAGGCTGGGCTGCTGCTTCTGCTGTGCATTGAAATATCCTTCCTGGAGAGACTGTGAAGGGAATCTCTGGGGCTGGAGAATTGCTGCATGGGTCAAAATAGCCTACAGCTTGCAGGACCAGAATATCAGGGTTTCCCCATCTGCCAGGCAAATAAAATGTTTGTTCTAATTAGTCCACAAAGGAAGTATCTAGCAGCAGCACTCAGGTGCTACCCTCAAGGTACCACTGGATGAATTGGAATATTTGGCCTTGGCTTTGGCCCTGGAAGAAGCCGTTTTCTCAAAGGGCTTGTAAAAGAAGCAGGTGCCTGAATGGCTAGCAAATTGGTGCTGTTTAAATGTTACAATGGTATGGTAAACTCCATAATAGCCAGTGTGGTGAAGAGGTTAGAGTGTTGAACTATGACCTAGGAGACCAGGGTTCCAATCCCCACTCGGCCATGAAGCTCACCAGGTGACCTTAGGCCAGTCACTGCGTCTCAGCTTAAACTACTTCACAGGGTGGTTGTGAGGATAAAATGGAGAGGCGGAGAAACATGTTTGACACCTTGAGCTCCTTGGAGGAAAAGCAGGATATAAATGCAATCATCATCATCTTCATCTTTCATCTAGAGCTCTGATCTTTTCTGAATAGCCTAGCTCTGCCTTCCTTCTTTCTTTCTGTTTCTAGTGCTGTAGTTTCTTGTCAGAAACTCCCACATCCCAATGGTTTCTTCAGATTAGCAGTTCAATTTATTTATTTATTTTACCGCATTTGTATACCGCCCCATAGCCGAAGCTCTGTGGGCGGTTTACAACAATTAAAAACATTAAAAACAAATATACAAATTTAAAAACACATTTTTTGAAAATGTGTTTTTGGTACTAATGTACTAATGTGTTTTTGGTACTAATGTACTAATGTGGCGGTTTGCTGTCAGTAAATTGAATCTAAAAGACTGCAACTGCACAAACTTTCAAACTGGGATAAGCAGAGGCCCACTGCTTGAGCTGGTCTTTAGTTGGGAAGCATAGTTTGAGATGACAGAAAGCCACACCCCTCCCCACCCATCCACTCGGTTTACCCACTGGAACAATTAACCAATATCATCCTGCAGTAGCGGCTGATGCTCATTGGGAATGGAAGGGCAGAAGGCAGGGAGCGCAGCAGTACATGAAGCCAGAGCCAATGACAGGTGGAGCCAGCTAATTCTAGTTTGTCCTCATCCTTCTCTATGCTGAGTTCTACAGGGTCTACACTGATACCAGGGAGGAGGTAGATATGCACTGCTACCCCCTGATTTGGTTGCAAGTCAGAAGACCTGCAGGTGGGGGCTGGCTGAGGGCAGACAAGTTGATGGGGCAGTGCCCCACTTGCCCTGATAGAGCAGCCTCCACTGTCATCATCAACAGCGACAACAAAACATACAGTATGCAAGAGAGCCTGGGACCAAGGATGTTTTATTGTCAATATCCAGTCAGAAATAGAGCCCAGTGGCACCTTATATTTGGCAAATTTGGCCTGAAGAAAACAATGTCCCTGGCCTCCAGCCAGATGCCTGCTTCCTTCCAAACTCTGGAACCCTTTTGGTCCATACCCCTTGCCAGGGCTGATTTGTGAACTCTTGGCATCATCCCTTTGAGATTCTGGATGGGTTCATGCTTCTGTGCTGGTGTTTCGGCCTGTGCATGAGGCATGGAGATTGTATCATGCCCACCTCCCCATAGAGATGACCCACCCACCTCCATGATCTAGCCAGCTCCGAATGAGAAAGTGGAGACAGCTAATGTTGCTCAATTAGTAGGAGTCATCTCAGTCCCAGCTGGAGCAGAAAACTCTTATTGGCTCAGGCTGGACAGAGGATGGAGCTACTGCGGACTAGCAGAAAGGGGCTTGATGTCACGGGTCTTCATGTAGGAGAGGAGCTGCTCAGGGATTTCGGCTAAGACATCTTTTGCCAGTCGTGCCATGCTTAACACGTGGTTCCCTGAATGATCCACATAGTCCCGGAATGGCACAAACTGCAACAGCAGGAAAGACAAAGACAGAGAAGGGTAAGTGCTTGGCCAGACCCCCAGATCCATCCCAATACACATTGGCATCAACTGTAGCAGAGAAGTGAAGGGAAACAGCAGGCAGGAATAGGACACCCCCCAAATTCCCAACTAGTCGGGCAAAAGCATGAAGGCTGAATCCCCACTGTGCATTTGAATCTTATCTGCTGCTTTTGAAATGTACAACTCAGCTCCATCTAAGTAGTTTATTTTTCCTATATCCATTGGCCATTCAAGTATGCTGAGCTGAAAGATCAAGCTAAAGATCTTTGCTAGATCTCAGCTCCTCTGCAGTTTAATGCAAGGCTTGCAAGAGATCAGATGCAAGTCAATTAAGATGAGAATGAAATCATACTTAGCTACCTCTACACCAGTGGTTCCCAACCTGGGGTGCACACACCCCAGGGGTGCGAGACACTTTTTCTAAGGGTGCGAGGCCCAACCAAAGATTTTGGAAAACTATTATTTATGTTAGCTAAGTTAGGTTAAAACACGCATTAAATTTTTTAAAAAAAAGAATGGTATTTTTTCAGGGGGTGCGAGAGCATATTTTGGAAATCCAAGGGGTGCTGGCAGTGGAAAAGGTTAAGAACCACTGCTGTACACTGAATTAGGCTGGATTCTTTCAAAGTCTGCTGTTTACCCCTCCACCCACCCACAAGCTATTAATATAAGTCTAAAAAAGCCACATTATATTGAAAGAAATCCCACCTTATATGTTTAGACTAGCAATATGCAGTGTGGAAGTGTTTACTTTTATCAGGAATGTGGTATCTCTGGTCTGGATTGAGGGTAACAAGTATTGACTGAGGCACAGGCCTCTGGTTCAGGGAGAGGTACCCAAATCTATCTCTTAACTAGGCATGTAAACCCCCATTCTATCATTTTGGCAGATATTTGCATAGTATATGAGATGTGAAGGTTGTGGTGAAGGAGGATCAGGAGGAAATCACTGGCCTTTCTCCCAGTTATTCCTCCCAATTGTTTCTAATGCTTCCTGCATTGAGCACTGAAAGGCCTCTCTCAAGAGCATTACTCTTGAAAAGCTCTTGGTGACAATAATCGGGGATCCAACAGGAATCAGAAGCCCTAGCAAAAGAAATTAGGAGCTACAGCGCAAGGTCTGAGTGAGTGATATCAATGAGATTAAACGGGAAACCTATTGACATAACCATCATCCAAGTCTATGCTCCAACGGCAAATGCAGAAGAAGAGGAACTGGAGAGTTCTTATGCAGAAATACAGAAGGAAATTGATCACACACCAAAACAACATGTGCTGATAATCATGGGGGACTGTAATACAAAAGTAGGGAACAGAGAAGAACTAGGAATTGTGGGGAAATGGGGCCTAGGAGAAAGAAATGAAGCAGGAGAAAGACTTATCGAATTCTGTGAAGCCAATAATTGGTTTCTTGCAAACACATTTTCTGAGCAACCGAAAAGACAACTGTACACGTGGACATCACCAAATTGTCAATATAGGAATCAGATTGATTATATAATTGGTAGCAGAAGATGGAGAAGTTCCATACTTTCTGTGAAAACAAGACCAGGAGCAGATTGCGGTACAGATCATGAACTGGTCGTATCGAAAATCAGAGTAAAGCTAAAGAATGACAAAGCAATTATAATGCCAAAATACAATTTAAATAACATTGCAGAAGAATATAAAGATCAAATAAGGAACAGGTTTGAGGCTTTAAACTTAGTTGACAGAGAACCAGAAGAACTATGGTGTGAAGTCAGAGACATTATCAGGGAAGAATGCAAAAAGACAATACCTCTAGTTAAAAAGACAGAAAGACCTCAATGGATGACTGAAGAAACTCTTAAAAGGGTTAAAGAGAGAAGGAAAGCAAAAGCAAAAGGAGACAGAAACACGGTCAGAACCCTAAATGCAACAATACAGCGACTAGTACATAGGGACAAAGAGAACTATTACAATAGTTATTGTATAGAAATAGAAGAGGACAACAAAAAGGACAGAACAAGAGCCCTATTCCAAAAGATTAGAGAAATGAAAGGGAAATTTAAACCAAGATTAGGGATGTTGAATAATCAACAGGGGAACACACTGAATGACCGAGATGAAATAAAAGGAAGATGGAAGCAATACACTGAAGAACTCTATAAAAGAGATGACAGGATGACAGATTCATTCATGGAGGAACCGTATGATGAAGAACCAGAAATTTTAGAATGTGAGGGGGAAGCTGCTCTTAAAATACTTGGAAGAAACAAATCACTAGGAACAGATGGCATACCAACAGGGTTGCTATAAGCTACTGAGACTGAATCTGTCCAAATTTTGACAAAAATCTGTCAAGAAATATGGAAAACTAAACAATGGCCCACAGACTGGTAGTGTTCAATATACATGCCAATTCCAAAGAAAAGGGATCCCAGGGAATGCAGTAATTATCGAACTATTGCCTTAATATCCCATGCAAGTAAAGTAATGCTCAAGATTCTACAACAACAGCTCTTACCATATATGGAGCAAGAAATGCCAGACATCCAAGCTGAATTTAGAAAGGGAAGAGGCACCAGAGATCATATCGCAAACATAAGTTGGATAATGGAACGGAGCAAGGAATTTCAGAAGAAAATCACCCTGTGCTTTATAGATTACAGCAAAGCCTTTGACTGTGTAGATCATGAAAAACTATGGAATGCTTTAAAAGAAATGGGGGTGCCACAGCATCTGATTGTCCTGATGCACAACCTATACTCTGGACAAGAGGCTACTGTAAGGACAGAATATGCAGAAACTGATTGGTTCCCAATCAGAAAGGGCATGAGACAGGGGCATATTTTATCACTCTATTTATTTAATCTATACGCAGAACATATCATACGGAAAGTGGGATTGGACCAAGATGAAGGAGGTGTGAAAATTGGAGGGAGAAATATAAATAATTTAAGATATGCAGACAATACCATAGTACTAGCAGAAACCAGTAATAATTTGAAATGAATACTGATGAAAGTTAAAGAGGAAAGCACAAAAGCAGGACTACAGCTGAACGTCAAAAAGACTAAAGTAATGACAACAGAAGACTTATGTAACTTTAAAGTTGACAATGAGGGCATTGTAACTTGTCAAGGGTTATCAATACCTTGGCACAGTCCTTAACCAAAATGGAGACAATAGTCAAGAAATCAGAAGAAGGCTAGCACTGGGGAGGGCTGCTATGAGAGAACTAGAAAAGGTCCTCAAATGCAAAGCTGTATCACTGAACACCAAAGTCAGGATCATTTAGACCATGGTATTCCCGATCTCTGTGTATGGGTGTGAAAGTTGGATAGTGAAAAAAGTGGATAAGAGAAAAATCAACTCATTTGAAATGTGGTGTTGGAGGAGAGCTTTGCAGATACCATGGACTGCAAAATAGACAAATAATTGGGTGTTAGAACAAATTAAACCAGAACTATCACTAGAAGCTAAAATGATGAAACTGAGGTTATCATACTTTGGACACATCATGAGAAGACATGATTCATTAGAAAAGACAATAATGCTGGGGAAAACATAAGAAAGTAGAAAAAGAGGAAGGCCAAACAAGAGATGGATTGATTCCATAAAGGAAGCCACAGGCCTGAACTTACAAGATCTGAACAGGGTAGTTCACAACAGATGCTGTTGGAGGTTGCTGATTCATAGGGTCGCCATAAGTCGTAATCGACTTGAAGGCACATAACAACAACAACAACAGCAGATCACTCCTTATCCAACTTCAAGCTGAACTAAAGCAGAGATGGGGGAACCTGTGGCCCTCCAGATGAATATCGGACTCCAGCTCCCATCAGCCCCAGCTAGCATGGCCCATGGTCAGGGATGATGGGAGTTGTAGTCCAACAACATCTAGAGGACTACAGGTTCCCCATCCCTAGACTAAAGAGAAATAACCCTGGATGGAAACAACTCTCCATGTGATCCTCTGCTTGCCCAACCCTACCCATCCATGTTCTCTCAAAAGGAGTTACCTGCACAATGTCTCTCTCAGAATAGCGCCCCCTGGAGGAGAGCCGCACTTCATCTCCATCCAGCTCTTCCATAGCTGTGGATGATAAAATAATGAATTACTACTAAGATCTGCTGCTGTTCCCCTGGCCCAAGTACAGGACACTTTCCTGCATGTCTCCCAGCTCCAGGATGGACAGAACAACTTCACAGAAAGGTGGATCTCCTGCTTTGTACTTTGACTCACAGGCGTGAAATGCCAAAGAGTGGGCCACCTACCCTGTTGTCATGTCATCTCACAGGATTTCCAAACCAGCTGATCTGGTCCATCAGACTTATAGAATCATAGAATCGTAGAATAGTACAGCTGGAAGGGGCCTATAAGGCCATTGAGTCCAAGCCCCTGGTCAGTGCAGGATTCCAAATTAAAGCATACCTGACAGGTGGCTGTCCAGCTGCCTCCTGGATGCCTCCAGTGCTGGAGAGCCCACTACCTCTCTAGGTAATTGTTTCCATTGTCATACCGCTCTAACAGGAAGTTTTTCCTGATGTTCAGTTGAAATCTGACTTCCTGTAATTTGAGCCCATTATTCCATTTCCTGCACTCTGGGATGATCGAGAAGAGATCCTGGCCCTCCTCTGAGTGACAACCTTTCAAGTACTTGAAGAGTGCTATCATATTTCCCCTCAGTCTTCACTTCTCCAGGCTAAGACTCAATTCTTTGCTGGTCCATAATACATCTGGATAAGGGTAACACTTACCGCCAAACTCAGCAGGGCCTACTCCCACGATGATGATGGACATAGGCAAAGAAGAGGCCTGTGGGGAAAGTGTCATTGTCTGAGCTGCATCCTGCATGGTGCCTAGCTGTCTACATGTACACACATATGTAGGGCCAGAACAATGCCATGATGGGCCCTGGGCTACTCCGCCCCAGCTCTGAATTCACACATATGATATTTGTGCATACGCACACAAAGAGAAAGCTATGCTATGTACAGAAGCAATGCAGGGTGGAAATTACTACATCTCTTGGCAGAACACCATCTTTGGTGTTTTTCTGAAAGCCATGTAACATCAGGAGTCATCTAATCAATAAAGCCTCCTCCAGATGGGAGATGGAGTGCAACAACATCTGGAGGGCCACAGGTTCCCCATTACTGCTTTATAACAAGCCAGGATTGCAAAGATGTTTACTCCTCAACACAGGAGGGCCAGCTAGTGCCTCTCAGTCTCATCCAGTCAGTGCTTAATGTCTGCACCACAGTAATATATCAACAAAGCCTTTTTTGGAGCAGGGGTAGTTGGGAGAGGCCATGAAAAGACCTGTGCTGACTACTTTGTGACAAGTTAGTTAGCTTCAAAAGGGGAGGGGGAGACCAGACCACTGATTTCTCCAAGATACCATTTAGGGTGACAGGCTTTCACGCCTTCCTTCAGATTCCAATGCTGTTCCTTTTCTCACCCCAGCATGGTAGGAAAAAGATTGAACTCACACTGACAATTGCTTCCTTGGTTTGCAGCATATCAGAGATTACTCCGTCTGTGATGATGAGGAGAACATAATACTGGGACCCATCGGTAAGCTGGGCAGCCAACCTGGGAAAGAGGGAGAGTGGAGAGGGCCAAGACACTCCTTGTTTCATCCCCGCTGCCCGCTGTACCCTTGATCAGTGCCCCCAAGCAGCCCTCATGTGCATGCATTGTTCTCAGCCAGACCGTTCATATAGGAGACTTGGGTAGATGGCTTGTCCACCTTCTCTAGCGCTGTGCTCACCAGTTCAAATCTTGCTGTGACCTCTGCTTGGACGAGTGAGACAACAGAGGATTGAGGACAGACAGAAGAAAGTACTTCTTCACACAGCGCATAGTTAAAGTAAGGAATTCGCTCCCACAGGAGGCGGTGATGGCCACCAGCTTGGATGGCTTTAAAAGAGTATTAGACAAATTCATGAAGGATAAGGCTATCAATGGCTACTAGCCATAATGGCTATGCTCTGCCTCCATAGTTGGAGGCAGTCTGCTTCCAAATACCAGCTGCTGGAAACCACAAAGGGGGGAGACTGCTCTTGCACTTGCGTCCTGTTTGCAGGCTTCCCATGGACAACAGGATGTTGGACTAGATGAGCCATTGACCTGATCCAGCAGGGCTCTTCCTATGTTCATAGGATGCACCTAAAAGTGCCACTGAAGATGTGCATTGCAAGTGCTGAAGCCACGCTGAGCTACTTTGGAGGCAAACATGACTTTAACCAGGTCTGGGTATATGGCAGCTGGCTCTTGGCAAGCCATGGCTTGGAGCTATTCTGGCAACAGCCCAATGTGAGGCTCCCGAGAGGCCGGGGGGGAAGAAATAGACTACTTTCCTACTCCCCACTTACCGTGCCACCTGGCTGATGACAGGAGCAAAGTTGGTGGGTCCGTATAGCTGTACAGTACGCAAGCTTTGGAAATAGGATTCCAACACTCCCTCAATGCCTTCACAGCTTGGGTTGTCTGGGTTGTTGTTCTAAGGAGAGAACGGTGCAGTTTAGCAAATGCAAGAGTATATGTGTGAGACTTTTCTGAGCCCTTAGCGGATAATTACTTGCACATTCAATGCATCTAACGTAGTTAATGATAACAACTCTTGAATAATTTTTTACTCTGGCAGATCTATTAGATCATATCGTTACAAAGAGTAAGCAGTTGTTATACTGTTCTGCTTTTGTTGTATAGTTTTGTGGTGATGACCTAACTGATTGAATAATATCTGACTTGATTTGCTTATCACTTCTTCTTCCGGGACTGAGCCTTGACATTCAGAATAGATTCTGGGGCACCACTCTGTTTTAGGGAGCAAGTGGGTCCAGCCAGCCAGTCATGCCCTCTTCCAGGATACTCCATTCCATTAACACATATACACCTGCCCTACAGACACTCGGCATTCTGTGGCCGATGAGTATGCGCAGTCCTCATGGAGTTGTTTTGAGTCGCGGTTCCCCCAGCTCCCTCACAAGGCTTCCTCAGTATTTTTATACCTCTGCAAACCAGTTTACTGATACCTCCTTTTTGAGTATGGAAGGAGCTGTTTTGGCTACGAAAGGATCCATGCACTGAGTTTCTTTGTAGTGAATATAACTGTGGTACTCAAACATTGCTTTTTCCTATGAACCACTTGAAAATTGCTAGGAGGGTATGGGTGTGCGTGCGCATGTGCATGCGTACGTGTGAGCAAACCATGTAATCACCATCATTGTCAAAGAACAGTCCTATATTATGAAAATCACAGGCTCTAGACCAGGCTGTGGCCTCTTTAGGTGGCACATTTTAAGAGAAAAATTAATATTAAAATAATGGGCTCCAGACCAGGGTGTTAGCCTGTTTGATAAATCTGGCCATTGTCAGAAAAAATAAATCAAGTGCAAGGCCAAGTGCAGATATCCTTGATTGTTCCACAACTTTCTTTCCTGCATAGAGCTTGCTGACCACTAGTGGTCCATGGACCTCAGTTTGAGACCCTCTGGTATATAGAGGTTCCCTGTGAAAAGTTTTTTTCAAATCCTGTGAGGGATTCCCTGTGAAAAGGCATTGTCAGCCCCTAAAACCCTGCATCACCTACCCTCCCTCTCCCTCAGCAGTATATTCAAAAGGTTCCATAAAACCTGATTCCACAAGGATGTAAAAAAACTGCCTCATAGTCAAAGCAACAATCCCTCTAGGCCAGTACTGTCCATCTGCTTGAGTGACAGTATCTCTGCTATCCCACCCCTGTAATTCCAGATCCATTCAAACGGAGATACCAGCAGCTGAACTGGGGGCCACATGCATACACCAAGCAGGAATTCCACCCATACAGCCCCTCCCATCATCGCCCAGCTAGCTCCTACCTACCAATGGGAACTGGTGGGACACCTTGCCATCTGGTGGGACTTTGGCTCCAAAGCCATAGGCGGGGAAAAGTTTGTCGCTGTCGTAATCCTGGATGATTTCTCCAACTGCCTTCAGTGCCATGGCATAGGAGCTGAGCTGGTAGGGGCTCATGTAATGAAGGGAGGTGGGCTGCGAGGGATTCCCTGTGAAAAGGCATTCTGTCAGCCTCCAAGACCCTGCATCTCCCACCCTCCCTCTCCCCCAGCAAGGTAGCCCCGTGGCTTCCCACAGACCATACACCCATCTCAAAAAGCCAGCCATCTTGGCTTCGCTGGGCTGGCCCTCAGCTGGGGACTCATATCACCTTGTGCCTTTGCCGCCCCTCTTCACACCTACCTCCCCTCCCTTGATAGCACATCTCCCACCCACACTCAGTGGGCCCACTGTCTCCATTTCATTCTCCCACAGGTTAATTTCCCTGCTCTCTGGTTTGGACAATGGCATCCCCCCAACATTAATTCCAGCATGGAACTGTGCAAGATCTTTGGGGAAGAAAGCCCCTATTTGAGGGCAGGGGCAGCGCTCAAACCAGACAACCCCACAGAGGTGTATAGTTAGAGATCTGTCTGTGACCCAAGAGTCCTCAGCTGCCTGGTTACCAGCAGCTAAACTGTCACTCCGTTCCCATAGCGACTCACTGGTGTGCTGCACTCACCGTTGGAGGCCGTGAAATCAATGGCGACTGTGAAATTCAGCTGTGTCCTGAGGAGCGGGATGAAGAAGAGAGAGACATAGCTGCTGCCATCCTTACGAGCCCCCTAAAATGTCCTTAGTTGGTCTCCCCCTCATTTAACCCCACTAGACTAGCCCCACCAGCACCACTTGGTCTCCTGTGAATGCTCCAAAACACAGCTCCACCCTCATCATCTCTGCCAGACATTTGGCATGTCATTCCTCAGTGCACCTCACACACTGTCTTGTTTTGCCTTCCCATCGACACTGCCCTCCTCTAGCCTCCTTCTGGGGCAATGCCTGAGAAGCAATGAAGACTGGTAGAGGGCTGCTGGCCCCTGGCCCTCCGGAGGCCAGAGACCTGGGAGACCACCAGGCTTTTCAACCGACGCACCCGCCTCGAATGTAATCAACAAAGGTGAATTCCGACTGCGCTGTGAATGACAGAAGAGTTACCTATTGGGAACAAGACAGAGAGAGAGAGAATAATAAACATGGTGGAGTCATGTGGACAGAGAGCTGACTTGGAAGCCGACTCTGTTCTGGAGCAGCCTAAAGGTGCTTCCAGGTTGTCACCATTTTCAGGTGGGATTCAGCCACATGCTGGCAAATTCAGGTTGCATGATTGCAGTTGTTGGGAGGTCTTGCTCAAGAAACCCGCTTCTCCAAAAGATCAGATTTTTTGCAATAAGGAAAGTGACGGGACAATGCATTGCAAAGTGTTTGGTAAACTTGCTTTGACGCAATGTCATGTAACCTCCCCGTAAACAAATCAGAGTGAATGCAAATTAAGTAGCCAACGTCATCGAATTTCCCTGCAAATGAATCAAGATGGATGCTCAACAAGCAGGTCATCTGGAAAAGAAGTGAAGCAGAGATCCAGAAGATATTTTCTGGTGTGGAGGGGAGGCTTAATATTAATTCCCTTGCTTCTATGGAAGCACATTGGTTCAATTTCTGGAGCAGAAAGTCATCAGTTGTTTCGGGGAGGTTAGACTGTGCTGGGTTGAAAAGACTCCTGCTTACCCCATAACCCTCTGCTCCTCCCCAGCAGTGACACTTCTTTTCCCTTCAATGCCTCAGCAGGAAGAGAGGGACAGACTAAATGTGACACCCAGTGAGCAATTGTGTGAATAGCTTTTTTTTTAAGGGAACGGCCATCTGGAGGACCATGAGGTCCTCTACTCCCATTGTACAGGTTCAAAGCCAGAAACACTTTAGCCAATGGAACTGGGCTGGCTGCTAAGGATTTGGGGTGGGGGAGAGAATATTTATTTATTTATTACATTTATATACCGCCCCATAGCTAAAGCTCTCTGGGCGGTTTACAGCAATTCAAAACAATAAAAACAAATATACAAACTTTAAAACACAAAAACAATTTAAAAACACAATTAAAAAAAATAAGAATAAGAAAATAATATACCCCACACTTACAGTCCCCGAGTTAACGTATTTCTTTTTCTTGCATTTCTTCCTAGGATTCGAAACCTGGCATTGGGACAGAAAAATAAGGGTAGATGAGTCTTCTCTGTTTCCGCATCTCCAACCACCATTTTTGTCTGCCAACAACCATCACCAAAGTTGTATTCTTTGCAACCACCACTTTATTCTTCTGGACCCCATATCCTCGTCCCAGGAACGACACAGATTCATTACAGAATCGCAAGGAACAAACAAACCAACAAACCTAATCTAACTCCTTATGCAAGGGAAGAGCTACCCACCTTTTCTTTTAGACTAGCATCTGCCACCTGACAGTCTGTAGCCTCATTTTTGTCCCTGAAACAATTTTGTCTGGCTTTTTGTGGCTTTGCCAAATTTTAATCATGGGTTGCTTACATGCTTTGTAGTGCTGCTGAGTTATGACCTTTCCACAGTCAGTTGGAAGAGGAGTTCAAATGAGAGTTCCTCACTGCTGAATATAGTGAATTAGGTATTATACAGAAATATCCAGAAGGTAACAAGTTCAATCCCCAGCATCTCCAGGTGGGACTGGGAGAGACCCCTGTCTGAAACCTTGGCAAGCTACTGTCAATCAAAGTAGACAATACCAAGTGAGATGGACTAATGGTCTGAACTGGTATAAGTCAGCTTCCTATGTTTCTAATATCATGATCAAAGATCTTTCTACAGTTTCCATTCAGAAATTAGTCCTATTCAGCAAAAGCCTCCTACAGCTTTAGTTTGAAGTAGGGCGGGCTGTTGCAATTGCTTTGGGGGAGCAAGGAGATGGGATGCCACAAAGCACTTCTGAATGGTGTCAATTCCAGACTAAAATAGCTGTTATGGAAGCAATTGTGGCATGATTCAATGTTTGCTTGCTATTTCACTTAAAGGAAAACAAACATGCTTCCAAGTTGCAAAAGAGAATCTGAATGTTACATCTCTTCTGGGATTTTGTATGCAATGCCCTGGCCATACCTGAGGACATACGATCGATTACTCTTTATTTTTATTGCTCAGCCAAAGGCCTTTGCCAAATCAAACAAAAATACAATAAAAAAGGTACACCAGTCAAAATATAATTAAAACCAAGTAACGGTATTGCAGTATCCATTGTAGCATCTAACCCACTGCTGTATCCAATATCTTTTACAATAAGAATAACGACAGCGCTATCACTCGCTACAAAAAAAGAAAAGAAAAAAGGATCCTACTCATTTATTCTACCCAACACTTTAACAACAGAGTCGACTGTCCCCTTCCTATCTGACATTCTTCATCCACCTTCATTATTCTAAATCATGCTGGCAATCAATCATGTGGGATTTGGCTCATTCCTTTTTAATAGACAAAAACACAACCAGAAAGCTCACAAAGCCAGATATGATCCTACAGGTCTGGGTTTGCTAGCAAAAAAGACCAGCAAGTCCTCTTCTCTCCCCCCAACCACTCTGCTATAAATTTCTGTCCAGGGCACTTAATATAGATTGTGCTGCAACACTGACAGTAAAGCCCTTCCTTCTGGGTGATGGCAGATTTCTTATACATCCTCCTGAGCACCTTCAGGAAGGTCTGTTGTGCAGCAAAATATACTTCATGACCCCTGTGATGCGTCCTTCCCTGGCTCTCCCTGTCAGGTTCCTACCTGCTCGTGGTTACTGCCTGTCTCTAGGCACCACCAGGGACTCCACCAGTCCGGACCGCACTCTCTTATGGTTTACCTATCCGCTCTAGCACAGATCTCAACAGATCCCCCTGCTAGGCAACCACCAGTAACGTCCCAATACTAGTATTCCCAGAGACTCTGAATACTGGTATTGTTATTCTCTTCACCGCTGCCACCATTTGTTACAGTTCCCCTTCAGCCTTGGTCATTACCTTACCCTCCCTTCTGGTCTGTGAAACCCCAGCCAAGGATCAGGCCTTTGGTAAACCAAATTAAGTATTTATTAAAGATAACAAAGATAACAAGATTAACAAGATTTCTTCTTAAGGCACATAAGCATATGGTTTTACTCAATACTAATCCAAACTCCACCTCCCTCCTGGTAAACAACTCTCTAAACCCCACCAAGCAATCCACTCTTTCTCTTCTCCCCCCCCTATTCCACTCTCACTGTTCCTTTTACATTCAGCCATTTTAAACACTCAGCCAATCATCTCGCATTCTACTGCCCATTCACTCCCCCTCTTTCACTCCACTTACCATGTATCTTCTAAAACAACAACACTTACCATATATACATTAATATAGGAACATCACAACCCCCAACAAGTGCTTGAATTTAGGGGTGTAGTCATCCAGGGTTGCAGGGGCCAAGACCCCTTACATTTTGGGGAGCACAGTCCCAACCAGGTCCCTAAGTACAAGCCAATAATCATGAAAGTGTGTTAGCCACTGAGAAGAATTCTTGTCCTTTTGTGCTGATTGGAGCCAATCAGAGTGATAGAAGGTGAATCAGCCACTGAGAAGACTCTTCTCAGTAACTAACACACAGCCTCCCCTTTCATGCTGATTGGCTCCTAGGACATCTGTTGTAGTGGAGTGTGGACTCAGCATGGAGAGCAAGGGACACAAGGGAAAGTGGGGAAAGGGTGTGTGGCTGAGAGGGGTGTGTGGTGTGACAATCATGAAGGGACCCTGCACTTTTGAATTTGCCACTACACTACTGCCTGAATTACAGGGGAAGCAGAGAAGACACCCCACTTAGCTATTGTTTTTAGAATGCTACGGGAAGTGACAATTTGGCTAAAACTGGGGAGAATCAGGTCTTATGGAATTCATTAAGTGTCCCCCCATAATGCGAGCACTGTCCCATACTATTGTCTCAATGATGGAGCAGACAGCACAAATACAGAAGTTGCCCATTTCAGTTTGCTACAAGCAGAGAGCTGGCACACTGCAAATAGTGCTTACTGCCGCGATAGTTCCAGATGCCTCTTGTGGGCCCATGTTGTAAAGGAAGATGCACACACCCCTCCCCAAATCACCAGCCAACCCACCTGGGAGTAAAGTCCCACCTGGTTGTGTACACACCATCCATTTAAAGCACATTTAAAGAGAATCCTGGGCACTGTAGTTTGTTAAAGGTGCTCTGATTTGTAGCTTTGTGAAGGGTAAACTACAGTTCCCAGGATTCTTTGGGGGGAGTCATGTGCTTTAAATGTATGGTGTGCATGCAGCCTGAGACCCACTTCAAGTACTGTAGCCTTCCCCAACCTGGTGCTCTCCAGAGGTTTTGGAATACAACTCCAACATCCCTGACCACTGGCCATTCTGTCGGGACTGATGGGAGATGGAGTCCAATAACATCTGGAGGGTACTAGGGTGGAGAAGGCTAACCTATTGGGATGGATAGTCAGCACTTTGGGGGAATTCCTTGCTGCATATATCTGTAACAAACACACATTTTGTAAAACATGCATTATGGAACACAAATGTTCCATTTTTAGCATGCACAGTATGGATATGTGCTTAATATATCACATGAAGTGACTCTGGGCATGAGCAAAGTCTCCTGCTAAGGCATTCTAGGAAATTTTGTTCGGCTCCATGGTATCCCAACTGCAATGGCCCCTAATGCTCCCCTATTTCTCATAATGCTGCAAGCAGAAATTCACTGTGAGCAGATCCTAGATTATTATTCCCTCTGACAGATCAGTGATGCTGGATTTGATTAAACTGCAGATGCAAACTGTGCAACGTCACCCAAAGTAGTAATAATCGCTTATTGAAACAGCATCACCCAGGGAAGATTACATAGGATGTCCTAAATACAAAACAGCAAAAACAGGTGAGGCAGCGGGGAGGAATAATGGGTCTCTTGAGGTATTGGCAGCCAATAAGCAATGGCTGGGGAGTAATAACTGGGATGTGACTGGCCAGAAAAAGAAATCAATAAGGGTAGAGATGTGGCTCAGTACAGTAGAGCACCTGCTTTGCATGCAGAAGGTCCCAGGTTCAATCCCTGAGATCCCCATGTAATGCTGTTGATGTCCCCTTCCTTAAACCCTGGAGAGCCACTGCCTGTCAATGTAGACAATACTGAGCTAGATTGATGGACCAATGGTCTGACTTTTAAAGATACAGAAGACCTCTTGGAGGCTGGGCCTGGCAACCAAGAGGACTTCTGTATCTTTAAAAGTTGTGCAGAGGGAAGGGAGAATTCCACCTTGTGATTTTTCCCATTACAGGGTTGCAAGAACACCTGCCCTTGGCTGACTTTCTCTTCTCCTAAAGATACAGGATCAGTCTCAGGGATTGAACCTGGCAACCCTACATGATATTGTCAAAAAAACCCAACCATCACAGCTCTCAGGAGTCTGAGATTATGTACATCCATACAATTCAATGCTGGAAACACAACCTATTATTTCAAATTACAGTTTGAGCTATGCAAGAAGATAGCGTTACTCGATATTCAATGTTTCAATTGAGAAAACCTTACCTCATAGACTGTGAACTGGCTCTGAGCACGAGAGAGCTCTCTGTAGCTTGTGGCAAACTCCCCGATAAAATCATGGCTGTAAGGCCAAAGAGGAAGAAGCAGTTTAGCCATTCAGTGCTGGCATTGACTTAGGTTTACACTCATGTCAGTGCTAATCTATTTTTTAAAATACTGTATCTTTAACAGTAGGAGCTTTCAGAAGGAAAACTCCAGGGGGTCAAGCATCTAGTTCCCACTTCCCAAGAGAATTAACTACTCCATCTACTCCAGTTTACCAGATTCTCTTAGTAGAGTGGTGTACCTATGGCCATCCAGATGTTGCTGGACTACAATTCCCATGAGCCCCAACCAGCAAGGCCATGCTGGCTGGGGCGGATGACAGTTGGCATCGAACAACATCTGGCAGGCCACACGTTCTATACCCTTGCTCTATAGTTGGATCTACATATGCAATAGAACAGCCTTGGCCAACAAGGTGACCTCCAGATGTTTTGGACTACAATTCCCATCAGTCCCAGCCAACATCTAAAACACCTAGAGAGCACCAGGTTTGCAAAGGCTGCAACAGATTGAGACGGTAAAAATTCAGGCTGTAGGTGGGAACACCATTCTTGAATACTCTCCTACACTGGAAACAAAACCAAAAACCTGTAAGTAGAAAATGAATCACAGCCAGGAACTCGCTGAGCTAAAACCTCTCTCTTTCCGTTATTCTATCCCCCACTTGCAGACTTCTTTTGCTTGGGGAAGGATCAGAAATGGCATCTCCTGCCTGCAGTCAGAAGTGGCACAGTTCACTCTTCTACCTTTTTAATGCATGGATCTGGCCTTAGAAAGAAACAAAGGGTGTGCTAACACACTGTGATTTTTAAATGGCTGTACAAACTGTAGTGCTTAAAGCACTTTAATATACAATGTCTGGAAAGGACCTGAAAGTGGGGAAGGGGACATATTAAAACATTCCTCCAAACAGAAGCAGAAGATGCCCTCAAGGAACCTTAACATAGAGGTAGATTCCCGTGTTGCTTCAGGGTAACTTTGCCTATCTGGCCCGAGAGCATACTGGAGGTTCTCTGAAATGTTCTGTTACTCATTTATACCATTCATACAGTACTTTCCTCACTGGCTTGTAAATCTTTTAGGCTGTGTGCCCATTTGTAAATAATGTCGTATATGTGCCCTTGCTCACGTGCCCTGGGCTGATCCTCCTAGAGCCCTGGCCAAATCATCCTTGCCACTTCCAGCCTCAGTTCAATAGAAAACGTCAATTAAATAACTTTGAAAACAAAGTTTTGGTTTTCTTCCTGTTCCTGTATTTGCTATTCTTATGATTAAACCCAGCCTTCGCCAACTTGGTGCCCTCCAAATGTTTTGGGCTACAACTCCCGTCAGCCCCAAACAGCATGTGGTACGCTGGCTGAGGCTGATGGCAGTTGTAGTCCAAAACATTTGGAGGGCACCAGGTTGGTGAAGACTGATCATAGCCTACAGTGCAATCCTATATAGGTGTACTCAGGAGTAAAGCCCATTGAACTCAATGGGACTTACTTTCAAAATGTGCATGAAAGTGCACTGTAAAAATTGCATATATTTATATCCTGTTTTGAAAATGATCCTCAAAGTGACCAATAGCAGATTGTAATAATACACACATATACTGTATAGATAAACCAGTGGCCCTTGGGCCCCATTTATTAGCCAGGGAACTGAGTGTGCTTCTCTTCAGGGCAACTGGCAGTCAGAGCTGAGCATTCACATTCTCTTTTTTTGGCTAATGGGTGGATATGCCCAGGCTGGCCTCCACCTTGTCATGATGTTCTTCTTTGGAGGCAGGGGCTGCAACCTCCCACTGGCCCTTGATAACCTGGCCAACAGAAGAGGCCAGAATGGCTGGTGACAGAGACCTGAGTGTACTTTCCCTTTTCTCAGTATGATACTGATGTAGAGTATTTAGATCAGGACTGAAAGCTTTCAGAAGTTAATTAACCAACACTTTTGTTCAGCCTTTCCCAACCTTTGGGTCCCCAGGTGTTGCTTGACCACAGTTCCCATAATTCCTGACCACTGGCCATGCTGGCTGGGGCTGATGGGAGTTGTAGTCCAGCACCATCTGGGGACCCAAAGGCTGGGAAAGACCGTTAATTCATCTGGAAGAATTCCTTCTAGATTCTGAACGATGTTTCCAGAATCTAAATCTAGTCTACTTATAACAGAGCCTGCAAGCTGAACTTTCCATTACACAGAATGACGTGGTAGAACTTTATGATCTCAGACTGCAGAAGAGGGGTGTGGGTGTATGTTGCATCACATTTTAGAATACTTCCCCACATTAAAAACACCACCAATCATGGATAAAGGTTTAGTATTATCTTCATTCAGATTAACTAGTTTACTACATTTAGGGAGCTTTTTATACAGAGGAGCACTCAAATCTATGACCGTCCCCCAATATTCTGAACAGGTGCTGTCCAGAATTGACCCTTGATTGGCCACTGTGAGCACAGGATGCTGGACTAGATGAGCCATTGGCCTGATCCAGCATGACTCCTCTTGTGTTCTTAATTCTACCATCTCAGTTCTGTTCCTGTCTCAGCTCGGGCAACAACCTTTGGCTGTTTTTCTCTCACTTCTGTAGACTATCAGCCTACGGCTCCTCTATTTTCCTTCATTCTTTTCTATACTTCTTATTATCTTTCTCTTCCTCTTTTCGTACCTATTCTTTCTCTCCTGGCTGAGATATGGAAGCACTGCTGTCTTCTCAGACCGCCAGGACAAAAACCCTTAGAGGAACAGGGCAGCACACAGTGGCTACTGTGGTCGGATCCCTGCAAGGCCATAAGGGGTCAGGGCAGCACTCAGCTCCTGCTGCAGTCAGTTCCCGGCCGCCGTCTGTCCCACAATCCCAGAACAAGAAGGGACACAAAAAACCAGGGCAGCACCCAGCTCCTGCTGCGGTCAGTTCCCTGCAGATATTGGGCATGACGGCAACAGCTCCAGCGGACGTGCAACGTCCGGCCAGGGAGCATAGGCAAGAAGCCTCACGTCAGAGCATGAATTTCGCTGCTACATCGCAGCACAGCTCTAATCGGGGCGGAGGCCTACTGTGCGAAGTGAGCCTTTCACCACCGCCTACTGCCTCTTCCAGCTCCCTAATGATTTTTCCCGCCAAAAAGGATGTGGCAGCCATCTTGAGTGGCACTCAAGAGACGTGTTCGATAGAGCCTGCAGTCCAGCGCCATCTACTGGAGCAGCCGGACAACAGCAGATCGGAGGATGAGGGAACGACGGAAGCCCATGGGCGGTATGCCCCCCCCCGTCTCTCCACCCCAGCTCTCTCCTCAGCCTATGCCAGCTCCTTTAATAACCCCTTCAATGACGCTGGCACAGTTGTTTTTGCCTGACATAATTTGGCAACTTAAGCAGGCACTATTAGAGGAGGTCCCACCATTCTGTGCAATATGTAAATTGGTTCTTCCACAAAACAAGAGAACGTCCTAGACTAGGCAGAACCACCACCTCACCTGCCATCACGGTCCCAGTCATATACGTCGATTTTCACTGTCCTGTAATATAAGTAACAAACCAAGGCTGAGATAAATTACTTCCAGGGCCAATGCATGAGAATTCTCTCCCACAGCAGCCTCTGAGCTATTTTGATGCTATGTGTAACATGAGGAAATGGCAGTGCTGCTGGAGCAGTGAGCCATTTGCCAGTCTTGAGGCCCTCAAAAATGCCCAGCCTTGGAGTTAGTCCTGATAACCATGCATAGAAAGCTGCCTGAAGTTCCTTTGGTCCATCTAGCTCAGTATTGTCTACACTGACTGGCAGCAGTTCTTCAGGATTTCAGGCAGGGGTCTCTCCCTTCCCTACATGGAGATGCCAGGGGTTGGACCTGGGATATTCTGCATGCAAAGCAATTGTTCTACCACTGAGCTACAGCCCTTCCCCATAGGGGCCCTTCCTCCATAATGCAACCTAACCTCTGTAGTCAAACATATAAACTCTGACCTGTCGTAGTCCCCATTGCACAGGGCACGCACAGGGATGGAGAATGGCTGCCATACTGGGTTCAGATTGTTCTTTACTACCTCTGTCTTGTGGCAAATGGTGAACCTGGAACCAGAAAGGGGTCATAGCAAAGGGCACAAGAGAACAGGAGTGACTGTTGGTTGTGGTGTTAGTCACAACCCAACTAGTGAAAGGCCAACAAAATGGTGAGGTATATGGATGTTTAGGGTGATGACTTGGGCAGGTTGTACAATACCTAGGGGGAAACAGCAACATCTGGCTTTCCTCATAGAAACAAGGATCCTGTGCTTTTAGCTACATCAAAGGAGAAGGGAACATTTCAGCACACTCAGTTTAGCTGCAGATCTAATTTTTTTCCTTTCTGCTAAGCCTGCATTAGGAACCCAGTGTCGCATCTGGTGGCCCAAGTGTCTATCCGCACCATACATTTAAACCACATTTAAAGCACTTGGCTTCCCCCAAAGAATCCTGAGAGCTGTAGTTTGTTAAGGGTGCTGAGAATGGTAACTCTGTGAGGGTAAAACTACAGTTTCTAGGATTCTTTGGGGGAAGCCATATGCTATAAATGTGCTTTAAATGTATGGTATGGATGTGACGCAAATCCTCACTGTCATTTGACTGAAACTTCCTGGTGGCCATTTGGCCATTTCTTGAGGAGGATTGGAAAGAAGCTCTTTGGGATTGAGAGAACAATGGGTGGAACTTACTCCACAACCACTTCTATGGTTAGTGCTACAGTTGCTAAGCAACCACTATGGCCTTTCCTACCTCTTCCCCTTGCTGTGTTCACCAGCAGCCTTTGTCACATACACAAGGTCAGACTCTTTCACTCTAGGTCAGGGATAGCTGTGATGCCCCTGTATTTTTATGACTGTAAATATGGTAAGTGCAGGTTTATTAAGGTATATATGGTAAGTGGATTGAGTTAGAGGGGGGAGTACAAGGGTTAGAATGCTGGAGAATGCTGTATGATGATTGGCTGAGCGTTTGAGTGGCTGAAGGTATAAATGAGAGGATGACAGATGGTTCAGGGTTCTGTTTGGTGGGGGGAGTTGAGAGGAGAGTGATTGGAAAGGAGTTGAAGTGGGAGGCAGTTGGGATTGAGTTGACAGAGTTCTGAGGGAGGTTTGGATTCTATTAGGCTGATATTTGGACAGAATATATATAGCTGGAAACATAAGAGTGACACTATATGAAACCATACACTTGTTAAACATTCCTAAAGTAATCTTGTTATTTCCTGGTGTTATCAAATAAATACTTTTGTTGGTTTACCAAAAGCCTGATCCTTGGCTGGGAATACACAGACCAGAAGGGAGGGCAGGGTAATTACCAAGGCTGAAGGGAAACTGTATCTAATGGTGGCAGCGGTGAAGGGAGATATTGTAACATCATCAAGTATCCAGAGCAACCCAGGATTGTATGCTTTATAGACAAAGATACAGGGGGGTTGTGGACAGCAAGGGCACCCAGACACAAAGTAACAATAAGCCATAGGGAGACAAGGAGAAGTCTCTAGCAGTATTGTTTACAGGGAGTGGCTGGTGGTGCTGCCTAGCAGTGGGATCTTGTGAGATTTGTGCTAGAGCGGAGTGAGAAAAAATAAAAATGACGGTCCTGACTGGTGGTGTCCTGAGGTGGTGCCCAGTGAAAAGGCTGTAACCACAAGCAGGTGGGAACCTGACAGGTGGAGTCAAAGGTGGGATCGTCACAATAGCCAACATGGTGCCCTCCAGACATTATTGGATTACAACTCCCATCATCCTGGACCAGTGGCCATGCAGGCTGGGGCTGATGGGAGTTGAAGTTCAGCATCTGGAAGACACCACATTGGCTATCCCTGCTATAGATAAATCAAGCCACTCTGGTATTATTTAAATGAACAGTAGCATAGAAAATATGCCCACCCATGGCATTAGTAATCCAAATTTAAAAAATCCCATTTCACCCAAAGAATTCATGGCAAATGAATCCTGCCCCCATCACCTTGACAGCTCTTTACCCACTCTGAATACAAATAGAAAAGGTGGTTCAAATGGGTTAATTTATTTACATTATATGACTTTGAAAATATTTGCTGACCTTTGCAAAGGGCAAGCGGGACAGAACTGGAGGGGAAAAGGTGTGTGGTGCAGCATGAGGACCTGGATCGGGGAAGGGGGGAAAGGTAGACACAAACTTCAGCCTCCAACCAAGTTAGCCTGGCTTAGGCCTACTTGCTCCCTACTCCTTTAAAGTCCTCGGTATCACACAACACACAGTGATGGCTGGCACCCATTGAGACCAGTAGAGTATAAGGCAGAAGGCAAACAATAGGTGGAGCCAGAGCCAATAACGGGCAAAGCCAACTAATTCTAGCTTTGCCCTCCTCCTCCTCCCTGCTGAGTTCTACAAAGGGCAACACTGAGATTAAGGAGGAGAAAGCTGATAGCCAGAGCCACTGTCTGGACTGATCATAAGAAAGAAGGCAGGCAGGTGGGGGCTGGCCAAGGGCAGACTGAGGTTGTTGAGGCAGTGCCCAATTCACCCTAATAGATAGTGTCACCCCTGGTGGTTGCAGATCCACATCATACATTTAAAGTACATCCAATGCACATTTAAAGCACATGACTGCCCCAAACAATCCTGGGGACTGTGATTTTCCCCTCACACAGCTATGAATTCCTAGCATCCTTAACAAACTACAGTTCCCATTATTCTTTGGGGGAGGTCATGTGCTTTAAACATGTGTTGGATGTGCTTTAAATGTATGGTAGGGCAGGTGAGGGCTGACTGAGGGCACACAGAAGTTGGTGGGATAGTGCCTTATTTGTCGTAATGGACCAGCTTCCACTGACACAGTATGGTGGCTATTGACTCTTCACATGACAGAGGAGCAGTGACCATATTCCCAGATGTGAGAACCTTTGAAAATGCCTATATTTTGCCTAACAGAATGACCGCATTTGCCCATTGCAGCCTGGTTGAGCGGCTGTCTTTTCTGTGAAAACACTGGCATGGGAGAAATTGCCGCCTACCAGGTGTCAAAGCCATGGAGCCCAAGACTGTATTTCAGCAGAACCCTCCAGTATCCTTTAATCAGAAGATGGAGAAAATATTTATCAAGTAAGGAAGAACTGAGCAGCCCACTGGTTCTTTATGGAAGCAGTTTCCTAGCAAATTTGTTGGTGTCTGTGAATGACAGTGACCCAATGACCCTGTCAAGGCAGCTACATGCCATGAGAGCATGAGCAAGAATGCCAATGTGCCTGATAAGCAGTGTGTTCAGAGACTTGGGACTCTAAGAAATAAGAACCTGAACTCAGATTATGCTTATTAGACAACAGATTGATTTTAGAGCTCCTTGCTTGCTTATAGCTACATGGAGACTACAGCTCTTCCTTCCAGAATTCTCTTTCCCGTTGTCTGCCTACTGGAAGTCCTGGGGTGGATTAGTCTATGCTCAGCCTGGAGCACTCTTGAATGCTAGTGTGGATCAAGGAATGGATTGCCATAAATGTTACAGTTAAGCTGGATGCCAGGGATCTCTTGCGTACGTGCCATCCTCGTTGCTGCGGTAGAAAACAAGGAAGGGGTCGGATTTGCCGAAGAAATCCTTCTTGTCGAGCTTGTTGGCACACAGCTGCATGGTAACAATGTCCTGGAAGGGAAAAGGCTGTATCAGATCGAGGGAAAGTTGTGGCGAAGACACTGTCAAGAATAATAAGTACAGCCAATGGTGGCTGTCAGGGCTGTCCCAAAGGGCAGCCAGGTTGGGCCCTGGCCAAGGGCCCCTGGAGCCACAGGGGCCCCTGAGAGGTCTCTCAATAGGGTGGGGGAGGAGTAGCACTCCTTTTCCACAATCTGTGGCAGAGTAGCTGCTGCAGATCGCAGGGAGGGCGCTTCTTCCACCCACCTGTTCGCTGGCTCCACCTACCCGTTTCTCCTGTCTCTTGTGGTTGCGCGGGCTGCGTGCACAGGACTGCCATTAACCAAGTTGGTGGCCGAGGTTTCCCTAAGGGGCTCAAGTCTCCGCCGCCATCCTGGTTGATGGCAGCGATGCGTGTGCGTAGCAGCCCGCGCAGCTGCAAAAGACAGGAGAGACAGAGCCAGCGAATGGGCAGGCGGAAGAAGCTCTCTCACTGCAAGAGACAGGCACCAGGGCCTGGGGCAAGCTGGTGCCCAAGGGCCCCAACATGTCTGGTGCCGGCCCTGGTGGCTGTTGTCCATTGGGGACTGATGGGGCGTAAAGCAGAAGGTCAACAGTAGCTGGAGCCAGAGCCAATGATAGGCAGCAGAATCAATTAATTCTCATTAGGTCCCCACCCTCCTCCCTACCGAGGGCAACACTGTTCTCAAGGAGGAGGAAACTGACAGCCAGGGCCACCCTCTGGACTGGTTGTAAGTAAGGAGGGAGGCAGGCAAGCAAGTGGGGACTGGCTGGGAGCAGACTATGATTGGTGGGGCAGTTCCCTCTTTGCCCTAATGGGCCAGTCTCCACTGGGTATAGCAGTAGAAGTTTGGAGGTGCTCGTGAGAACAGTATGGGAAGATAGGAGTGAGAGAGATATGTCAGGAGTCATCAGCATGGACTTAGTGTCAGGACATAGTGTTTGTAGTGTAAACAGCCAGGGGTAGAAGAAGCTGATGTGGTACAGAAAAGCAGAACTAAAGAAAGTTTTATGGCCTGAACTAATCAAGGAATGAGAGAGTGGGAGGGGAATGGAATGTGATATTATTAGGTGTGGTAGGACACCACTAATGTGGGATGGGTCAGTCATCAGATGCCTGCAGAAGCCTGGATTCCAGTTTCTTTTCATGTCAGTGGGGCAGTGAAATTTGTTCTGGATTTTAGACAGAAGGTTGCATCTTGGACAGCTCCTTGATAGTTCAGCCTAAAACCCAGAGCTGATTCCGCTGCCCCACTGACAAGGAGCAACCAACCGCCCTTATTTTAATTCCACTTTGTGTCCCTGGGGCCAGAGAACTGCTTGGCCACCACTGGCTAGTGAATCACCAGCTGAGAATAACCATAAGGTCACATAGACACAGGATTTAGTTCAGATTGTGTTTTTAAGTGTTCAGACCCTACTTCAATTGTCACTTCCCCAGTCATCTCTGCCCATTGGGAAAAGGATCCTTTCATACAGAAAGAGGAAACCTGTGGCTCTCTCGATGTGATTAGGGACGATGGGAGTTGTAGTCCACAGCATCTGGAAGGCACCACGTTGGCTACCCTTAATTGAAATGTACTCAGCAGTTGGCATTTAAAGAGCCATCTAAATACAAAATGACCATATTTGATTTACAATGCAATCCTATATGTCTCCTCTGAAGAAAGTCCCGTTGAATTCAATGAGACACAGATCAATATGCGTAGCAGCGATGGGGAACCTTGTTTAGCCTGGGGACCGCAATCCTTTTTTGGGCCATCTTCTCAGTAGTGGACAGGGCCAGAGGCAAAAGTAGGCAACAGCAAGGAATGTAAAATTTACCTTTGAACAGTAGGCTCCTTTCTACACACGGTCATACACCCCTCTCTTATCCTCCATCCAGGCAACCAAGACTCATGATCAGAATCCAAGGGCACATTCCAGTCAAGGAGGGCATGAAGCCTGGCTGGTAAGTGGCATGGCCTGAGGAGAGTCCCAAGGGCAATGTAGAGGTGCCTCGAGGGCCGTATTTGGCCCCTGGAGCTGAGGTTCCCTACCTCTAATGTAGAGGATTCCACCCTTACTGGCGTAATTACATCTTACTCATCCTCCAAGGAATTCAGAATGGCTTACGTATATTTCCTTGGCCAGTGGTTCCTGAACAAAAGCCCCCCATGGACTGCTTGAAAGTTGCTAATGGTCTTGCCAGACCACTTAATGAATTTTCTGCCCATTGTAGCAGGTGCAATGTGCTGTGCTAGATGCTGTATGATTTTTACTTGCTTCTTTTCTTTCTTATATTTCATTACAATTTGCATTCCACAGAATTCAAATTGTAATACAATAAAATACTATGTCAGAAATAAAAGGAGCAATAAAATACAATTATATATCATGTGAATATTTAATGCAGACATGCTGTGGACCACCAGAATGAAGCTCACGGACCACTGGTGATCCACAGACCACAGTTTGGGAACCCCTGTCCTAGGCTATGTCCTATCTATGTGGCTTGCAGACCCAAACCTGCTTGTTGGTGCAATGCAACTGAGAACCAACATCCACTTCAAACCTACACTTAGCTGAGTTTTATGGTTGCCCATTAGCAAATCCATTCAAGTCAATGAGTCTGAAATGTGACATTTTACCAGAATTGGATAAATTCTGATATACCTAGTTTCTTGTTTATAGCTGAAACCCATGACCCTATCAAACAAACAAACAAACAATTTCAGTATAGAGTATGGAAAACCTTCAGTTCTTTTGGGAAGTACCAATGGCAAACACATTTGGGTGTAACATCTGCCTGCTTCTCTGCAGGCTTGCTTCCAAAGTGTTGTCAGTGGAGCGATTACACTAGGTTCTTATTAATACAGCAACTACTGAAAAAAGATGGGTACCAGGTGTGCATCACACCCACAAATCCCCACGAGGACTGTGCGGATCCCTATCCATTCAGACGTGCTAGTACAATCTACGGACTGTGGGCCCGCTGATTTAGCTGAGGCAACCTTTCTCCTGTTCATATGAATCTGCATTACACAGAGTCAGAACATTTGTCTGTCTTTCTGGTTGGCAAGAGCTCTCCAGAGAGCCTCAGGCGGAAAAAAGTCTTTCCCAGCCATGCAATACAAGATCCTTTTGAAGTGGTGATGGAGGGAATTAACCTCGGTCTTTCTGCATGCAAATCACGACCTCCGCCATTGAACTCTAGCCTCAGAAAAGATATTGTAGAGTTGGAAAAGTTTCAGTAAATGGCAACCAAAATGATCAAGAGGATGGAGCAATTCCCCTATGAGGAAAGGTGGCGGCATTTGGGGCTTTTTAGTCTAGAGAAAAGGCGAGTCAGAGGTGACATGAAAGAAGTGTATAAAATTATGCATGGCATTGAGAATGTGGACAGAGAAACGCTTTCCTCCCTCTCTCATACCATTCATTCATTGGCGATCACTCATGGCCGGGTAAGATTGTCTTCCAAGATAAGAAGGTTGGAAGACGCCTGTGCATGAATTGGTTTTATGTGGGGAGATCGGCGTACAATGATTAACACACAATCTTGACAGAAAAAGACTTTGATCCAATGGCATGGGTACCACGACAATTGGAAGTCTTTTATCTGTTGCAACCTTCATCCGCCTTCAGAGCCGTTGTAACATACACATTGTTATCCTATGCCTGTTCTGCCGTTGAGGACATTCTTGGGTCATTCTTTGTCTGGTTCCTCTCCCTTGACCTTACCGCCATGGGTGACCCTGCTGGGAGTACATAACTCCCGACAGCATCACTCATAGGGTTCATTGGAACACGCAAGCCCACTCACCACTAGCCATGATAGCTGTGCTCTGCAGTAATGGCCACCAGCTTGGATGGCTTTAAAAGAAGATTAGACAAATTCATGGAGGACAGGGCTATCAATGGCTACTAGCCATGATGGCTGTGCTGTGCCACCCTAGTCAGAGGCAGCATGCTTCTGAAAACCAGTTGCCGGAAGCCTCAGGAGGGGAGAGTGTTCTTGCACTCGGGTTCTGCTTGCGGGCTTCCCCCAGGCACCTGGTTGGCCACTGTGAGAACAGGATGCTGGACTAGATGGGCCACTGGCCTGATCCAGCAGGCTCTTCTTATGTTCTTATGTTCCACGGTCAGAGGCAGGATGCTTCTGAATACCATTTGCTGGAAATGGCAGGAGGGGAGAGTGCTCTTGCACTCCAGTCCTGGTTGCAGGCTTCCCAGAGGCATCTGGTTGGCCACTATGCAAACACGATGCTGGACTAGATGGGTCATTGGCCCATTCTTATATTCTTAGAACTTGTGGACAACGAGATGAGCACTGGAAGATTCAGGACAGGCAAAAGAAAATACTTCTTCATGCAGCACATAGTTAAACGATGGAATTTTCTCCCACAGGAGGCAGTGATAATCTCCAACTTGGATAGGTTTAAAAGAGGATTAGACAGATTCATGGATAAGGCTATTAATGGCTATGAGACATTTTGGCTCTGCTCTGCTTGCACAGCCAGGCCATTGGCCTGATCCAGCAGGCTCTTTTTATGTTCTTAGCCCCTCCCTATACTCTTTCTATAGGTCAACACTCGTAGGGGAAGCCTTAATCTGGATGTTTCCCAGCTTGATTCAACATCCCCCACAGCTACAGGTATATGAGGAGGAAGTGTTTTGTCCCCTCTCCTTTCCTTCTCACTCTCTTCCAGATGAATGGAAACCTTCTTGAAAACCAGGCTGAAATTTGATCAGATAATTTTACTGGGGCAGAATTACAGCTCAGTGGTGACTGGACAGGAGCACATGGGGGAAAGTTCAAATCTTACTCCATTTCACATGAACTACTAATTAAGTGTGTTTTCCATGCAGAAAGACCCAGTCCCTTGCATCTCCAGGAAAAAGGATCTTGTGTTCTAAGGTCAATCCTCAGTATCTCCAGTTAAAAGGAGCAGGTGATGGGGAAAAGACTTCTGCCTACGACCTTGTAGAGCCGCTGCCACTCCAAATAGACAATACTGAGCTAACTGGACCAACAGTCTGAGCCAGTATGAGGCAGCGTCCTGTTTTCCTCCCATTGGAGATGGCAGAGCAAGCCTCAAGCTGATCCTTCCTTCAGAGGTTTGTTGTTGTTGTTATGTGCCTTCAAGTCGACTACGACTTATGGCGACCCTATGAATCAGCGACCTCCAAGAGCATCTGTCATGAACCACCCTGCTCAGATCTTGTAAGTTCAGGTCTGTGGCTGCCTTTATGGAATCAATCCATCTCTTATTTGGCCTTCCTCTTTTTCTACTCCCTTCAGAGGTGGCCTCTCCTTATTCCTGTCTCTTGAACCCAGGTCCCAGTCCTGCAAGCCCTTTCCCCTTGGGGTGAACACATGGGAGGTAGAGAACAGACAACTCACCCGACAGTTGCTGAGTTCCTCGGCAGACAGCACAATGGTGCCACACTTTTTCCCTGGGACCCCGCTAAAGAAAGAGAAACATATACAGAGAGAAAGGGTCAGTTCTGCTGACCCTGGTGTGGTAGCACTGAAGGTGGTTGGACTGGAGAAGTATAGTGGAGAAAGTTCAAATTTATACCCTGTTGGCCAGGAACCACCAATAAACACAAGGGCTTTTCAGCAACAACTTAGGCGCCTCTTCTTTAGCACAACAACGGTGGGGAACCTGTGGTCCTCCATAGTGTTGGACTACATCTCCCATCATCCCTGACCATTGGCCATGCTGGCTGAGGCCAATGGGAGTTGGAGTCCAATCACTTCTGGAGGGCCACGGGTTCCTCATTCCTGAAGGAGAGCAACAATATGGAGGTGATCCATTTTCTGCCCATGATCACCGAGACTTTTACCACTCTGTAATTCTGTATTCTACCACCCTATCATCACCTCAACTAAAAGGAAAGACAGGCTCTTAATGAGGTGCCAAGATGTAACTAATTCACATAAAGTAATGGTACAGCTTGTATAGCACAAGAGAAAGAAGAACAATTGCAAATTTAGAACCAGGTCTGTAGCCAGCCTAAAAGCCCAGGGGGGTGGGAACCCCAAAAAGTAGGGAGGCAGAACATTTTTCTCTGTAATAAATGTAATTATTTTTTTGCAAAAAACATATATAGGGGACCCAGAAAAACTTTAGGGGGGGCAGCCCTCCTACACCCCCCCCCGGCTAGGGGCCAGTATAGAACTCCTCGCCACTCTGTCAGACAACTCCCAGCATGCATTGCTTTAGTTTAGAACAGCAATGAACAACCATTGCAGTTTCTGGACAGTCAAGCCAAAGCTCCCCTGAACTTTTTGAAGAGGCAGAGGTAAAGAAAGATTAGAGTGACACAGAACTCATGGTGCCTAGCTGAAATCTGCCACTTGGGTAGCATGATATGGAGAGTCGCTTTGATTCACCCCACCCACCAACCCACACATCCCTATGGCATAAACCTAGGATGCGGAACCTGTGGCCCTTCAGATGTTGTTTGACTCCCATCACCCTTGACCATTGGTCATTCTGGTTGGAGCTGTTGGGAGTTCAACATTTGGAGGGCCACAGGTTCCCTATCCCTGGAGTAAATCTGTGGGATCAAGACCCCTTGCTTGGAGGAGTTAAAGTGGCTATGGGAGTAAAGCAGAGATAGGGGATGGATATTATGGGACAGTAACAGCCCTTGTTTCCTCCTCCACCTTGGGTTTAATAGCAAAGCAAGGCCAAGGAAAGGCCCTATTATCACCACCTACTGGCAACCGGAGTATCATGCTTCACTCACAGCCTTTCTTAAAGCCTCCTACCTTTCACAGACTGCCATATAATCACCATCCCCACACCCCAGAGATTCTTGACGGGAAGGTCAGCCTCCACTGACAAGTCTGTTAGCCCCAAATCACTAAATCTTTGGGGGGTGAGAAGTCCCTATTTCCCTTTGCAACATGGCAAATTGATTATAATCGGTGTGGTGGCAGCATCATTATACAGCCATGAGAGTGGCTGTATACTATAGCCAGCGGGGATTTTTCACATTCCGCAATGTTTAATTGAAAATACCCCCCATGCCATTCTGAGGCTTCCCATAATCTCATTTCAAAACAAAACTTTACAAAACATATAGTCCTGAACTCAGAAACGCTTGCTTAACAACCCTGTCAATTTTCATGGCGATACACAAAACAGTCACAGAGAATAGACAGTTCAAAGTGTAAAAAGAGAGAAAAAACCCTCAGAGCCCTTTTGGACTTTTTTCTCTGAGAGTTCTCATAATCTGTTGAAATTCATTAAAAATCAGCCAGATTCACAGAGTACCTGTAATCCTAATACTGACCTTGCCCCATACTCTGACCTTCATCTTCTGCAGTTGAAAAGTTGAAAAAATGCCTGGCTGATTTTTAATTAATTTAATAAATTTTGGCTGGAACCCAATGATAACGCGGAGCATGCTCAGTAAGAACCAACTGTCAGAGTTCTAAAAGCCTCACAGCTGCTGAGTTTAGCTAATCAGGGGGCCACACCCACACCAGACTTTGATTTCGTGTGAGACAGTCATGGCTTCCCTCAAAGAATCCTGGGAAGTGTAGTTTGTGAAGGGTGCTAAGAGACTCCTGTTCCCCTGAGAGAATGGTTTAACAGTCAGCCACTCTGATTGAAGGTCTGTGAGGGGAACAGGGCGTCTCCTAGCAACTCTCAGCACCCTTCACTAACTACACTTCCCAGGATTCTTTGAGAGAAGCCATGACTGTCCAAAGTGAAATAAAGGCCTGGTGTGGATGTGGCCAGGGAAAGCTTTGGTTTAAATTTGGGTGGGAGGCTACATGTGTCTGCTGTAGAATAAAAAGGTGGGGGAAAGCCTGAAAAAGAATGATTCTGTTTACAATGTTTTCCTTTTGGAAAGGAAAGGGGCTCCCCTTCTGCCCAGTGCCCACCCACCCAATCTCCTCCCCTCCCACTCCCTGCCCCTTCCCTGGGTCAGTGCTGGACTATGACCTGGGACACCAGGGTTCGAATCCCCACACAGCCATGAACCTGACTGGGTGACCTTGGACCAGTCACTGCCTCTCAGCCTCAGAGGAAGGCAATGGTGAAATCACCTCTGAATACCGTTTACCATGAAAACCCTATTCAAAGGGTCGCCATAGGTGGGGATTGGCTTGAAGGCAGTCCATTTCCATTTTCAAACATGATTGCATAGAAATAAATCCCATTTAATTCAAAAAATATGCAAACGATCAAACCCACCCTCCCTTCTCCTCCCTCCTATCCCCCCTCTTGCCCCTTCCTCCCTTCCTTCGCCCCTCCCTCCGCATCCCCTTCCAATCCCCTCTTTCCCCTTCCCCCTCCTCCCCTCCCCCTCCCCTTCCTCCTCCCCATGGTCAGTTTTACCTATCTTAAACATTATTGCACGTAAGTAAATACCATTGAACTCTATAAGCATGCAAATGATCAAACCTGCCCTCCCCCTTCCTTTGCTCCCCTCCAATACGCTCCTTTCCACTCCCCCTCCTCCTCCCCCATGGTCAGTTTTTCCTATCCTAACCAAGATTGCATAGGAGTAAATCCCATTGAAAATAAGCATGCAAATGATCAGACCTGCTTTTCCCCTCTCCTCTCCTCTCCCTTCCTCCTGCCCTGCCCACTCCAGCCCTCCCCCCCATCAGTTTTACTTATCCTAAGCATGATTGCACGGGAGTAAATCGCACTGAATTTAATAAACATGAAAATGATCAAACCTGTCCTTCTCCTCCCCTCTCCATCCTGCCTGCTCCCCTCCCAGTCCTCCCCTCTGCATTTCCTCCCCTCCCTCCTCCTCCTCCCCCTCCTCCCCTCCCCATCCTCTGTGGTCAGCTTCACCTATCCTAAGCATGATTGCAGGGGAGTAAATCCCATTGAACTCAATAAGCATGCAAATGATCAATCCATTCTCAGCAAACTTGCACAGGATCCCATTTCTTACCTCCCGGGTTAAAAAGCAGGGAAATTCACTAACAGGCAAAAAACCTTGCGGTTTCAGAACGTGCCTATAGCCCACAGCTATTCTATCAAACTTTAAAAAGCAGGGAAACTGGGCAGCTATAGTGAATGTACCAGGGGAGCAGGAGACCTGAACTCCTCTCTGAGATATTGGACTGCCCTACAAATTGGTCAAAATGCAAACACCATTTGGGTTGGTCTTTCACAGTCCAATCCACTTCCTGTGTAGCTTGGAAGAATTTGGTAACATGTGCCTCTGAGCATATGGTGAGTGGTGGCAACACCTGCTATCAGCCCAAATGATAGAAAGAAGACATGTGTTGTGCTGATCTTGTTTGAGCAGGGAGGAAGCAACATTATTAAGACAGTTGATATAGTTCAGATGGTCACTTTGAATATGTCTGATTTCCTTTGCAATTTTAGTGAAGTTTCCAATAGGAAATCATTTTCTTTTGTTTCTGTTTCTGTGAATATGTGAAGTACAGCAACTGTTTGCAAAATCTATACTAAAAATACGCCAGACACACTTGTGGAATAATGGCACTGACTTCTGCAGAATAGTCTCCAGTGGACCTCAGGAGTGTCTCAATTTGCACAAGATAAAACAGTGGGAGGTGAAATATATTCTAGCAAAATGCCAGGTGTGCTCTATGTTTTTAATTGACTGTGCCCACCTTGCCTTAAATGAAGTGGTTTAAACATAGCAGGCTGAAAACATGCATCCTCTTTTTTCCAACAGCTAGAGTCATTGCTGAAGTAGCAACATATTGTAATCAGTCTGATTCTACATCAAACTGCAGGTCCAGATTCCACTGTTAATGCACCCAAAATAGAAATAGAACATAACCTCCAGTTTGAAACACAAAAGGCTGTCTTCACCATCATATGACACTGACCAATAAAAAGGCTTTGAAATTAATAAAAATAAATTTGACAGAGATTTCTGGGATGAATAATGAGGGAAATAAAATTTTCTAGTGTGGATTCTCTGTAGAAACATTAATAACACAGGAAAGAAGCAAAGTAAGAAGAACACCAGCAAACATACAGAAATATAGTTCTCTATCTTTGGAGATGGCAGGTGTTGCCACCACTCACCATATGCTCAGAGGCACATGTTACCAAATTCTTCCAAGCTACACAGGAAGTAGATTGGACTGTGAAAGACCAACCCAAATGGTGTTTGCATTTTGACCAATTTGTAGGGCAGTACAATATCTCAGAGAGGAGTTCAGGTCTCCTGCTCCCTGCTTTTTAAAGTTTGATAGAATAGCTGTGGGCTATAGGTACGTTCTGAAACCGCAAGGTTTTTTGCCTATTAGTGAATATCCATTCTGAGTTTGTGCATTTGGGAGATGGGCATCAGTGACAGGCATGCCCTGTCAAAAAGAATTAGCGATGGAAGGAGTGACAGGCACCAATGACCCCTGCTTGCCCTTACTGCCAGCTGAAAAAGTCAAGAGGGTTCCAGCAGACCCTTGCAATGATGCAGGAGGCATTCAGAGCAAGCTGTATCAAAGCAATAGGCTTCACTTTGGAACATCTCCAACCTTAACACTTCCCATCCAAACCTTCATTCTGATGCTGGCCATTCTGATGCTGCAGCCCGCATGGAAGGCTGTTGGCAGTGGCAGCTCTTGGCTCCATATCAGTGGGGCAATGGGATCCGCTCCAGCTGAAGCCCCTTTGATAGCTCCTAAACCTGGAGCACATTCCACTGCCCCACTGACATTGAGCCATCAGCCGCTACTGTTATCTACAGCATTGAGATGAAAGTATCTTTCTGTATGCTTGGCTGCCAGGCCCCCCCAGGGAGCTGGATTCTACTCTTTACTGAGCTGCCAATCAATTAAATATCTTAATAAATCAATTAGCTAGGTTGCTTTGAACAAATTAATCAATTACTTCACTAAAAATGCACACACGATTCAAAGCTGAATGAAGGTGCCCTTTTCAGCTTGTTGAGAAGTTTCCATTAACTTTAAGAAGTAAAAGCTACAACACTGTAGAAAGGAAAGGCCTTTATTAATATTTTCTTTTTCATTATCTTTGGGAATATCAAACGTTCACTATTTTATATTACATCAAAGCCAAAAGGTTCATAATTCAAGGCATGTTCAAGGCCCATCAGTGCTGTAGAAGCTCCATGTTTTAAAGCTGGGATGGGGAACCTGTGGCCTTCCAGTTATTGTACTACAGCTCCCATCATCCTTAACCATTGGCCATGCTGGCTGGGGCTGATGGGAGTTAAGAGTCCAACAGCTAGCTGGTGGGCCACAGGTTATCCATCACTGTCTTGGCAAAATAAACAAATAAATCACCAGTGGCTTTTAAAGTTAGAAGAAAAATAACTCTCATTCACTTTGGAAGAAAGGCTCACTTGTGTGAGTTTTTCCTCTACTAATTATTGCCCAGCCAGAAGGGAGAGCAAAGATCAGGTGGGAAAAGACCCATGCAGTTTTGGCATCCCTACACATGCTTATTGCTGGTATGTGAGATTGGCCAATGGTAAGCGGTTTCCATAAGTGTGTGAGCAATAGACCTTCAGCCTGCCTTCTGCACTAAAGGCTATTGGTCCTTTAAGGCAAAATAAACACCAGCCTTTCCCAACTTGGTGCCCTTCAGATATTTTGGTCTCTCCCAGCAGCTCCAGTTGGCATGGCCAATGGCCAGGGATGATGGGAGTCCAAAACATCTGGAGGGCACCAAGTTGGGGAAGACTGGCAAAGACCAACAGCTGCATGGACCCAAGGGTAGCATGGGGATTTCTACCAATCCTAGGTCCACATGAAGCAAATGGTGGGAAATTCATCCCTGTGCTCAACTTCTCCCAGGCTGGTATGGCTATGACAGCTACCCACCCTTGTTCCCTCTAGGCTTTCTGTTTTTAAAAGACCAACTGTGAGACCAACCATAGTAGCTCTGTGCTGTGTTTCAGTGGTGAAGAGATATGGCAGCTGCCCATCTCGGGGAGGGAGGGAGGGAGGGAAGAGGGGCAGATCATTTGAGCAGAGGATAGGCAGTCAGCAAGGCTGACATAAACAATGGCAGGATGTTTTATCTATACCCTCCAAACTCTTCCTTCTGAAAGTCAGGGTTAGTACGCTCTCGTTTTCAGCACTCTTAGCCAATGCACCCACAGCCTTGGCGCAAAGACTTCTCTCCAAGAATATCTGCCAGGCTTCTCCTTTAACCCTGCCAGACCTCCCGCTCCTTGACTCACATGAGGGGCCGCTCCAGGCGACCTCTTTGGGAGCCAATTATCTCGCCCAGTGCCACGTAGGCCTGTCCCAGGAAGTCCTGCAAGACAGAGAGAGATGGAATGAGAGACATATAGAGATGGCTGATTGGAGCACAGAACTACTGGGGAACAGGAGAGGAGACCCCACTTCCATCACAGAGCCAAGATTTTGTAATGTACAGCCTACTTCTGCATGCTGAAATTGCTGGCTTTCTGCAGCAACTGAGGCAACATCCACACCTTCAATTTAAAGCACTATGATGCCACTTTCTCCCAAAGTATCCTGGGAACTGTAGTTTGTTAAGGGTGTTGAGAGTTGTTAGGAGATGCCTATTCCTTTCACAGTGGTTTAACCGTTAACCTCTCTTCCCATGGAACTTGAGAACTGCAGCTCTGTGAAGCGAATAGGCACCTCCTAACCTGAGTCTCCTTAACAAACTACAGTTCCCAGGATTATTTGGGGGAAGCCACGGCTGTTTAAAGAGGTATGATAGTGCTTTAAAGGTAAGGTGCAGATGAGACCTGAGAGTTCTGCAGACATCTTTCCTCTTCCACTCAGAACTGGGAACCCTCTCATGCTGAGTGCATGGCCAGGACTTGCATGTGGTTCAATTGCTCCTGTACTTAGTGTCAGCAGGTAGAGGACCAGCATGGGCTGAAGACACTGAATGGGGAGCAGGACTGAATGGGGAGCAGACCCTTCTGAATGAGAGCATCTGGCCTACGAAATGTGCTGCACATCAATACCTTAAACATGGTTATAAAATGGCCCACTCTGAACATATGCAGATGCTATCCGACTACATGCACTGTCTGGCTTAGATGGGCCCGCTCTGCCACTGCTGATCTCCCAACCTATGGGAAGGGCAGAGCTTGGAAAAGTTACTTTTTTTAAACTACAACTCCCATCAACCCCAGCCAGCATGGCCACTGGATTGGGCTGATGGGAGTTGTAGTCCAAAAAAAGTAACTTTTCCAAGCTCTGGGAAAGGGCCACAGCCTAGTAGCAGAGCACAGTCGTTGGCATCTCCAGGTAGGGCTGGGAAAGACTTCCACTAGACTTCCGGGAAGGGTGACTTAGCCTGTGCCTGCTTTTGAGACGGGCTCCTGCCTCAAAAGAAGCTTATTCAGATATATCAGTCAGTTTTTTCTTTTTTTTTTGACTGATTAAACTTCTCCCGGGTAGGGAGAAACGAAGAGATTAACCTCAAAGCCTATTTTTGTTGGGACGACCAGATCTCATTAATTTATGGGACGAGGTCCAGCCGACGAAGGTGGGACGGATTTTTAACAGCAAGCTCTATCTGATAAAGCGAACGTTCACCTTATCTTCTAAGAGAGAACGCACTAACAGGCAAGCACCCTTCTTTCTATATTTTTCTTTTACTTGACTTAAATTGTTGCTGTTTAAAAGAGATTTGCCAGATTGATCAGTTTTTGACATCTCACTGGGGAGCCATAACTTCTCTCTGCTACGCACTAATTAATAGCTTATCTCTGTTTTTGTTGCAAAAAGCTGTCCTGGATTTGCATTCTAAAGATATACACAGAAGAGGGATTTCTATTCCAGATTTTTATTTTGAAAAATATTATACTGTTTTGAGACTACTCTCTTTTTGGTCTATTTTATTTTGACGAATCTGTTTCTTGACGATTGCCATTAATTGTTTCGATCCTGGGAACTGCATTTTGTTTACTTAACTATTGGAGAGATAAGGCTGTCTGCTCTGTTTATACTGTGATGTCACCAAGTTTGGAGTATTAACCCAATTGTTGCTGAAATAAGAAGTGGTTTTCCTATATTTTTCTTTTAAAATGGCAATTAAGAAAGTGGCTGAAAATCTGGAAATAACTATGTTTCAGAAAATAATGGATGAGATTGAGATAATGAAAATTGAATTGAGTAAAATGAAGCAGGAGATTAAAGATATAAGGGTCCCTGTGAGAGAGGTGACCCTGGAAGGGGTCCCTGTGAGAGAGGAGACCCCGGAGATTGGAACAGGGGTCCCTGTGAGAGAGGTGACCCTGGAGACTGGAATAGGGGTCCCTGTGAGAGAGGAGATCCCGGAGATTGGAACCAACGTGGAACAGGAACAAGATTTGGAGTCTATGGACTTTAGAAATAAAATCTATTGTTTGGAACTCAATGTTATCTCTGAAGAAATGAATGAAGATTCTAGAGATAAAGTTATCAATGGCATGGATAATCTTCTGGACTGGAATGATGTGATGGAGCCCAATATAGAGAAAATCTATGGAATTAACTGCAGCCATGTGACAATGGAAAAACTTTTAAGAGATGACCCAGTGTATTTTGAAAAAAAGAACAGAGATATGATTTTACAGCAGTATTTCAGCAACCTATTCAGAATGGATGGCAAGAAAATATTTGGGATAGAGGTAATCCCCATCAGACTCTTACTATATGACTATGGCTTTGACAGCAAGATTATTATGGAATACTGATAATGGAAGATTGGATATTGAAATTACTGGACTTAACAAGACTACTGAAGATGGAAGATGGAAAATGGAACTAATAGAGATAATAGAACAATGGCTACTGAAATTATTGAACCTAACAGATTCTGATGTGATGGATTAATTGAAATGTTTATTTTGACTATGGTTATGACAATAAGATTATCATAATTAGTAATGAGATGGATTAATCGATATGCTTATCTGGAAAAAAAAATTGATAGATATATTTCTTAAAGAATTGAAACCTCTCTTTGACTTTTTGTGGAAAGAATAAAGTAATGTTTATGAGATTTGATGATTAAGTAAGATAACTACTGGAGGAAAGTGATTTTATAATATGACTTAAGAGACAGGATTGTTATATATTATAGACTTATAACTGATTTGATCTTTGACAAATGGGAAGTCAATATTTTACTCTTTATTTTTTATTTTTGTTTTTTTTTTTCTTTTTTTCTTTTTGTTTAACTATTTTTGATTTTGTTTTTTGTCTTTGAATGTTTTATGATTTTGTCTTGTATGTTTTATGAAAATCTGAATAAAAATTATTGAAAAAAAAAAAAAAAGGAAAGACTTCCACTGGAAACCCTGGAGAGCTGCTGCCAGTCAGTGTCAATAATACTGAGCTAGATGGACCAATGGTCTGACTTGGTATAAGGCAGCTTCCTGTGGGTTTTATCTAAGTAAGTCCTGCTGAGAGCAAACTCATGGAAATTAATGGACCTAGGTTAGCCATGCTAATACAACCGTAGGTTCTGGCTCAATTACACTCTACCACTTGACCAGCAGAGGGCAGTGTGGCCCCTTCACAGGGCTGGAGGCAACTTACCTTCTGTAGGACATGTTGGGCAAAGCAGCATGGAAAGAAAAGTTAGGACAGTGACATTAGTGCCAGGTCATCCTGCTTCTATTCAGCAGCCCCCCAAGGAGCTACTCTACCCCTCCATTTCCACTGTGATTGGTGTCCCACAAGTCATGACTCAACAAGTCATGGGGCGGAATCCAACCCTGTGCAAGCAAACTTCTGCATGTGCAATGGGGCTTCATCTCCCTCTCCTCCCTCCTGCAGCCCCCCTGGCGTGTTTCCCCATAATCTGCTCTGGAGACTCCCTCAACCCTTTGGAAGTCCTGTTGCGTGAGCAGAGGTCCATTGTGCAGACATGCAGACAGCAGTGGATACAAAGTTGCAAGGCACTTTGAGGGTAAAGTTGCTCGCCTCCGTAGCAGTCTTGATACCTCATCCACATCTACTGTAGTCCCCAATGAGAGGTCCAGTGCAACGTCTGCTGCAACTTCTTGGGAACAATTTCAATTGATGTGGCCTGATGACGCAGACAAGGTGCTTGCAATGATGTGGCCAGCAATGTGTCCTCTCGACCCTTGTCCTTCTTGGCTTATAAAAGCTTGCCAAGGGGATTTGACTGAATGGATCCAGGGTGTGGTCAACACATCATTATGGGAGGGAGTGGTTCCAGACGCCTTGAAAGAGGCAGTGATCCGACCACTCCTGAAAAAGCCCACCCTGGACCCATTGGTTTGTGACAACTACCGACCGGTTGCAAATACCCCCTTCTTGGGGAAGGTGATTGAGAGGGTAGTGGCACAGCAATTGCAAGTACTCTTGGATGAAACAGATTATCTTGACCCATCCAAGTCTGGGTTCAGGCCTGGTTATGGGACTTAATTGCCCTTGGTCACCCTGATGGATGACCTTTATTGGGAGGACAGGGGGAGTGCGAGCCTGTTACTCTTACTTATCTCTCAGCAGCTTTTGATACCATTGACCATGGTATCCTTCTGGGCCGACTTTATGAGATGGGTATTGGAGGCACTGTTTTAGAGTGGTTCTAATCCTATCTCCAAGGTCGTTTTCAGAAAATACGATTGGGTGATTGTCTTTCGGCCCCCTGGCAGTTGTGCTGTGGGGTGCCGCAGGATACCATCTTGTCCCCAATGCTGGTCATCAGGAGATTTGGGGTGAGGTGTCAGCAGTATGCTGATGATACCCAGCTTTGTTTCTCTGTAACATCTGAATTGGGAGAGGCCATGCAAACCCTGGACCGCCGCCTGGACTCGGTGGTGGGCTGAGTCTGAATCCTAGAAAGAAGGAGGCACTGTGGGTCGGTGGTTCCCAAGTTCAGATAATTGGCCAGTTGCCTGCTTCGGATGAGGTTGTACTCCCTCTGAAAGAGCAGGTCCGTGGTCTGGGGGTGCTTCTGGATTGATCTTTGACGCTAGAGGCCCAGGTGACCTCAGTGGCTAGGAGTGCCTTTTACCAGCTGGTAAGACAGCTGCGGCTGTTTCTGGACTGGGATAGCCTGACCACTGCTGTCCATGTACTGGTAACCTCCAGGCTGGATTACTGTAATGCACTCTATGTCGGGCTGCCCTTGAGGTTGGTCTGGAAGCTGCAGCTGATGCAAAATGTGGCGGCGAGACTGCTCACTGGGAAAGGGTATCACCAACATGTCACCCCACTGCTGAAAGACTTGCACTGGCTGCCCATTTGCTACCGGGCCAAGTTCAAGGTTCTAGTCTTGGTGTACAAAGCCCTATACAGCTTGGGACCAGGATACCTGAAAGACGGTCTTATTCCTTATATACCCAGTCGATCACTGTGCTCTGCAGGTGAGGGCCTCCTGCAGATACCATCTTATCAGGAGGCCTGTTCCACACAACATAGGAAGCGGACCTTTAGTGTGGTGGCGCCTACCCTGTGGAATTCCCTCCCCTTAAATATTAGACAGGTGCCATCTCTGTTATCTTGGCACCTACTGAACACCTTCCTCTTTTGACAAGCCTTTTAAGTTGAGACCTTATTCCAGTCTGTGTCTGTGTTTCAATTGCTTTTTAATGTTTTAAAACTTAAAAAAAATGATATGTCTTTAACCTTTTTTTAAAGATGTGTTTAAAGCTTTTTAAAAAAGTCTTTTAAAATATGTTTTGTTTTAATGTATTTTAAAATCTGTTTTTACGATGTTTTAAAGTGTTTGTAGTGCTTTTGTTTGCCGCCCTGGGCTCCTGCTGGGAGGAACGGCGGGATATAAATCAATCAATCAATAAATATAAATAAACCCATAGTAATCCCATGCCCTCGAGCCAGAACAGAAGTATATAATAATTAATATTATATTATAATATAGTATAAATATAATAATATTTGTTTAAGAAGGCTTTCCCTGAGGTGTGACCCATTCATTTATGAAATATTAGCTGTACATATGTAGGGATGATTTTCTTGTCTTTAGAGTTAGTTAAAATTGATTTAATTGTTTTTAGAATGTGTGTTTTCTCTATTTTATTTCAATCTTGTCCACTGCTTTCATGGCCTTGGGCCGGCAAGTAGTTTATAAATTTGTAAAATAATAACAAATTATATAATAGAATTATGATATCTCTGGTGATTTACAGTAGATCGGCAAGAATTTTTAACTCCCCAATATTGTTAAACAAGCATCAACATAATTGCTCCTGTCCCCTAAAATTATACATCGGAAATAAAGAAAGCTTGTGGGTAACCAGGAGTGGATTTTTGTGCAGGAACTGTGTTCAGTTCTGGGACTTGCATCAAATTCTTGGGCTCAGAATTAACTCTTTAATTCTTTGTGTATGTCTTTTGTTCCTGGTTTCAGCTGGTAGATCTCGAGGTTCTAGTACAGAAACAAACAAAGTGGTTCCAACAAGTATGAAGTCTGCCCACTCCTGATGTATATAGTTCTTTATAAAGAACAGGTCTGACTAGTTTCTACCCCAAGGGGCTAACAACTAAAAAGTGAAATAGGGAAACAATGGTGCAGATTTCCCCAACCCAGTGCCCTCCAGATGTTGCACTAGAACTCCCATCATCCTTGACCACTGGCTGATGGGAGTTCTCCATCCCTGCTATAGACAGAAATGCATAACTGTATTGGGGAATATGTATAATATTTATTTTGTTTTATTTTATTTATAAAAAATATTTGTATACCGCTATTTCATTAAAAACATCAAAGCGGTTTACAACATTAAAAATAACCACAGAGTAAAAAATGTTAAAAATAGAATAAAAACAAAAGTCAACTGTTGTGAAAAAATCATCTCCTTAATTGCCTGCATAAGCCTGGTGGAACAGAAAGGATTTTGGCAGGCGCTTCACAGTTAAAAAAGAAGTCGCCTGTTGAATCTCTGTTGGCAGAGCATTCCAGAGAACTGGGCTGATGACACTGAAGGCTCAATTTCATGTCGATGTTAAATGAGCCTCGCCAACTTGAGGAACAACCAAAGCCACTCCTGCAGATGATCTAAGTGATCGAGCTGGGATATAAAGGTTCAGGCAATCCCCAGATATGAGAAGTGTTCAAGCATACAATTATGGGGAATGTTCACACACACAATGCAATTACATTTTCACAATGCCCTCTGCAACCTGAGGACTAGAATGTTGGGTGGTATTGAATGTTAGTCCTAGTCAGTGCAGACCCACTGAAGTTGATAGACATAACTAACGTTGGTTTATTAATTTCAGTGCATCTACTCTGAGTAGGTCTTAGTTAAATATGACCCACTGTATTTGTTTTTCAAAACCATTAATGAATCTCATGATTTTTAACAAATATCCTGCACAGTTCTGATATAAATTCCAGTTGCCCAAAACAGCTGATTATTTGCCTGACAAATGATGTTTTATGTCCTTTTTTGGAAAGCACAACATTCTTTCCTTCCTTCCTTCAGCTGCAATAGACTTTCCAGGACATCCTCTAACTGCATATTATGGATCCCAACTCTGCAACAAAGCTGGTATGTGGATGTATTGGGGAGGCAGGACACTGTACTCACATGCTTGGGCAGGTTGCAGGTCTTGGAGTCCACATTGTAACTGAAAAAGCAGAGAAACAGCATTGCCACCTTGGCCTTAGAGCACACCCAAGGTTCAATTTGGACCAGGGTTTGGCAGGCCCCAGCATTTCTGTCTGGGATAGGAGCAATGAAGAGTGTAGAAGACAGGGGTGTTGACAGCCCCAGATCTATTGCACCAGATCCCAGATCTCCCCCCTTTTAAAAATAGTTAATTTAAAACAAAACAACTTTTGCTGCAGGATGGATTTCCCTCTGAAAGTTGGTCTACATTTGCATCAACCTATACCAGGGATAGAGAACCTGTGGTCCTACAGATGTTCCTACAAACTACAACTCCCATCATCCCCGGCCATTGGCCATGCTTGCTGGGGATGATGGGAGTTGTGGTTCAGCAACATCTGAAGGGCCAAAGGTTCCCCACACCGGATCCAGAAGGCCACAGATTCCCCATCCCTGATCTATACATATACATTAGCATATGCAAATGTTATACAAATTTGTGTCACATAGGCTTGCACTGAAAGTCTCTTAAGACTCCAGCAAAGCCCCTGGAAGAAAGGAACCAGGAAGGAGGCAGGCAGGCAGGCAAGCAGAGGGGTATTAAGGGAAAGGGGGTCAGGACAGGAGACAAATGGAGGAGAGGAACAGAAGCAACTCACACATCAAAACGCAGGTTCTGCTTCTCCTCAAAGTAATAGTCAAGCATAAATTTCCGGACAAAGTCTGGGTTCAGAGTGTTGTCGATCACCTCTGTGCGACCAAACTTGGGGGGGGGGGAGAAAAGAAAGAGAAATGCAGAAGATTGAAAGGGCACCTTGTACATTTGCATGAAGGCCATAACTGGGAGGGCTCTTGGGTTTCCTTTCTACCCCTCCTAATCCACAGCTTAGATGAGGGGTGGCCAACCTGTGGCTCTCGATGCTGTTGGGCTCCAACTCCCATCAGCCCCAGCCAGCATGGCCAATGGTCAGGAATGATGGAAACTACGGTTGCCAGGTTCAAGGCCTGAGACTGATCCTGTATCTTTAGGAGAAGAGAAAGTCAGCCAAATGCAGGTGTTTTTGCAACAATGTAATGAGAAAAACCACAGGGTGGAATTCTCCCTTCCCCCTGAACAACTTTTAAAGATACAGAAGACCTTTTGAAGGCCGGGCCTGGCAACCAAGAGGTCTTCCGTATCTTTAAAAGTTGTGCAGGAGGAAGGCAGAATTCCACCTTCTGGTTTTTCCCATTACAGTGTTGCAAGAACACCTGCACTTGGCTGGCATTCTCTTCTCCTAAAGATACAGGATCAGTCTCAGGCCAGGAACCTGGCAACTCTATTGATGATGGCCATGCTGATTGGATTGGACAAAGGAATGATAGATAGCAGGCAGCTCATTGGTCAAACTTGTTAGAAGGCCAGCCAATGGGGCTAACTAATGAGGGTCTGTGCCACTGAGACATGCCAGGGCAGCTGGCCCTCAACAAAAGTCCTTCCCTGGCTTGGTATAGCACATGCATTGAAACTTGGAGGGCTGTGACTTCCGGGAAGGGTGACTTCGCCTGTGCCTGCTTTTGAGTCGAGCTCTCGTCTCAGAAGAAGCTTTTTCAGTTTTAAAATCAGTCAGAACGTTCTTTTTGACTGGTAAAGATTTTCTCCCGGGCAGGGAGAAACGTAGAGATTAACCACAAAAGCCTGTGTTAGTTGGGAGGACTGGATTTCATTAATTTATGAGAGAAGGTTCAGCCAACAATGCCGGACGGATTTTCAAACAAGCTCTAACTGATAAAGCGACACGTTTATCTTTTCTTCAAAGAAAAACGGATTCTAACAGGCAAGCAGTCTTCTTTCTATTTTTTTCATCTGGTTTAAATTGTTGCAGCAAAAAGAGATTTGTCAATGAATCAGCTATAAAGAATCCCTAGGTGAGTTAACACTCTTCTCTTTCATTCACGAAATTAAGGAGGAAAGAAATTGAAAAAGCTTATCTTTATTTTGATTGCAAAAAGCTGACCTGGAATTGTGAATTTTAAAGATACAAACGGATGAGGGATTTCTATTCCGAGGAGATAAATACATAAATTTGATTTATGAACTTTGGAATATTATATGTCTGGGACTATTTTTTTTTGGTCTATTTCATTTTGACGAATCTGCTTGTTCACGACGCCACTAACTGTTCTGATGCTGTGAACTAAATTTGTTTTGCATTCCTGAACATATAAGAGATAAGGCAGGCTGTATTGTCTACACTGTGATGTCATCAGGCTTGAATTATTAACCCAATTGTTGCTGAAATAAGAAGTGTTTTTTTTTTCCTTTCTGGTTTTAAGAATGGCAATCAAGAAAGTGGCTGAGAATCTGGAAGTAATTATGTTTCAGAAAATAATGGATGAGATTGAGATAATGAAACAAACCCTGAGACAGGGTAGAATGGAGATGAAAATTGAATTTGGCAAAATGAACCAGGAGCTTAAAGAAATAGGGGATCTTGTGAGAGAGGAGATTGATGAGATCAGAGATGAGAAAAGAAAAATTAAAGAGAAGATGCAAGCCCTGGAGATTGGAACAAATGTGGAATTGGAAAAAAACCTGGACTTTATGGATATTAGAGATAAAGTTTACTGTTTGGAATTCAATGTTGTCTCTGAAGAAATTAATGAAATTAGAGATATTAATGTCTTGGATAAATTTCTGGACTGGAATGATGTGATGGAGCTTGACATAGAAAAAATCTATGGAATTAACTACAGATATGTGACAATGGACAAACTCTCAAGAGATGTGCCAGTGCATTTTGTAAAAAAAAAAGAACAGAGATATGACTTTGCAACAATATTTCAGCAACATATTCAGAATTGATGGCAAGGAAATATTTGTGAGAAAGGAAATTCCCACTAGACTTTTATTATATGACTATGGCTATGATAGCAAGATTATTATGGGATACTGACAATGGAAGAATGGCTACTGAAATTACTGGACTTAACAGGATTATTGAAGATGGAAGATGGAATTAACATTGATAATGGAAGAATGGCTATTGAAATTATTGGACCTAACAGATTTGATGAGGTGGATTAAATATTTGTGAGAAAGGAAATTCCCATTAGACTCTTATTATATGACTATGGCTATGACAGCAAGATTTTTATGGGATACTGATAATGGAAGAATGGCTACTGAAATTATTGGACTTAACAGGATTATTGAAGATGGAAGATGGAATTAACATTGATAATGGAAGAATGGCTATTGAAATTATTGGACCTAACAGATTTGATGAGATGGATTAATCGATATGTTTATTTGGAGAAAAATTGATAGATATATTTCTCAAGGAAGTGAAACCTCTCTTTGACTTTTTGTGTAAAGAATAAAGTAATGTTTATGAGATTTGTTGATTAATTAAGATAACTACTGGAGGAAAGTGATTTTGTAATATAATTTAAGAGACAGGATTGTTATATATTGTAGACCTATAACTGATCTGCGACAAATCGGAAGTCAACATTTTATTTTATTGTTTAATTATTTTTGTTTTGTTTTGTTATGTTTTTGAAAATTTGAATAAAAATTAATGATAAAAAAAAGAAACTTGGAGGGCTGTGTGAGTGGCTGTGGCTGCTTACCTCTCGCCATTCCTTGTCTGCAGTTCCTTGGATGTAGAGAATCACAACTGCAAAGATAGATGTCAAAAGAACACATTCAGAGCAGGACATGCATGCTTCAACCCCACCCTCCAACCTTCTCCTATGTATTTGCTTTTTAAAATTTTTTTACAAATGCAGCTTCACATACTCTAGTATCTTTCATATCACACTCACAATGCACCTTTTGGAGCCTAAATTTTAATTGCTGTTTTGCTTTAATGGGATTGTTTTATTGTGCATTTCAATTGTGGATGTTTTATATTGTAATGGGATTGTTTTATTGTGTATTTTAATGATAAATGGTTATATTTTCGTGCTTGTGTAAGTGGGTTTTATACTTGTAAACTGCTTAGAAGCCTATTTTGGTATTAGGTGGTACATAAATTAATTAATAGCAATATTAATAATAAGTACACAAATGGGTGTAACAACCCCTAGCTGGCTATTATTTCTAAGCGGGAGTGATTAGAAATGGAAAAGCAGGAGGTGGAGGGGATGCTTAACTCTTTCCCCACTTCTTGCTTCGCTGCCCAAGTGGCTTCCACCCGTGGCACTCCAAATGTGTGTTGACCTTGTGTTCAGAACCTCCTTGCATCAGTGGTGGCTGGTGGCTCCATGTCAGTGGGGCAGTGGAATCCACTCCGAGATGCAGTCTGAATTGTCAAAGAAGCTCCTTGGACAGCTCCATTGAAGTTTGGACTAAACCCCAGAGCAGATTCCACTGCCCCACTGACATGGAGCCATCAGCCACCACTGCTTGGACATAACCCCCCTGGTTTCAGTTAAAATATACTGTTTCCCCTCCAAAGACAAAATCTAAAATGAAAAAAACCCTGGATCTGCAGGCTTGTAGCAGAAATATAGGGAAGAGCTTTAGCAAGTGATGTGATTTTTTTCATAACGTCATTAGTAACAATGAATAGATGCCAATTGCAAATGCGATACAGTATTAGGCAGCAGAGATGCATATCTGACCTCCCATCACTGTGGCATACTGGAAGGGAGAGGGACAAGGTGGTGGCAAATTCAGGATCATACAGACCAGGGGTGTTGTCATCTAGGGTCTCAGGAGGTCTTAGACCCTTTACGTTTTTAGGAGCAGGGTCCCAGAAGGGTTCCTATGTCTTCAGCATCCTATGAGATAATCAGCATGAAAGGGGAGTGTGTTAGCCACTGAGAAGAGTCTTCTAACATACTTCCTTGTCCTTTCCTGCTGATTGGAGCCAATCAGAGTGAAAGGAGGTAAGACAGCCACTGTGAAGACTCTTCTTAGTAGCTAACACACTCCCCTTCCATGCTGACTGGCTCCTAGGGATATCTGTTGTTGTGGGAGAAGGCATTAACAAGGATCTAATTCTCAACCCAACAGTAAAAAGGGGGGGCATGGCTGTGACTAATATGAAGGGACACTGCACTTCTGAATTTGCCATTATACTACTGGATTTGTTCCTCCCATGTGTCTGCGCTACATCGAACTTGCTACCGCCTTGTCCCTCTCCCTCCTAGAATGCTGCAACAATGCAGGTGAGAATAGGTCAGGGTAAGTGCAGCCGCCCTGCTGAACGCTGCTGATATTAGGGAAGCTTGGCAGCTTCAAGGGTTTTTTTGTTGCTTTATTTACAATGCAAGTAAAATAAACAGGCAAAATTAGATCATGTTCTAAGGCATCAGAAAATACCCCGATACAAATTGCCCTAATTTGCATTTTTTCCCAGTTCAAAATTTTCCAGAAAACCCACATTGCTGGCTGCAGCTCAGTGGCAAAGCATGTGCTTTGGGTGCACAAACACCCCAGATTCGCTCCCTAGTGTGTCCGAGTAAAGCTGGAAAAATTTCCCTCTCTGGAGAGCTGCTGCCAGTCAGTGCAGAAAATACTGAACTGGATGGAACAATGGTGTGACTCGGGATAAAGCAGCTTCCTATATTCCCTGAGCACTTGGCACTAATTGCCTTGCGCCTGTGACATCACAAATCCATATCTCTTTGGAGCAGTTTGCAATTATTTTAAAATAGCTTCAGATAGGAAATAAACAAAAAGGCAAAGTGTTATCTGCAAATAAACTGAAGTGTATGTGGTTACTTTAAAAAATAAAAAAGTGCAAGCAGCCTGTCTGAAATATGAGGCAAGGGGCAAAAAGTGAAAGACAAAACAGCCTTTGAAGTCACTGGTATGTTGTGCATCTCTCCTTTAAACTGTGAAGCTCAGAGGAAGCCAGACTTCCCCTGCAGAAGGAAAACTGCTGTGACTTCCGTTTAAATTTTATTGATCATCAATCAACTACAATATCTTTCATCTGTTGACAGTCCTAGCATGCATCTTCATCATGGCGATTTCCTAAACAATCAAATTGGCAACTGAGATAAGGAAAAGCAAATTCTCCATGAGCTGTTTTACCACCAAGAGCTCTACGGGATCATGAATTAGATACTTAAAGTTGTGACAGCATCATTTAAAAACACGTCTACACACCTGTTCTTATTATTTTATTAGGAAATATATCAGAACTATACATAATTGAACAATATACCCAAAGTGGCTGAATGAATCATACAATAATTTTTTCATGTACAGCAATCACAATTAATTTCAAAGCAAAACAATGTTCATATTGGGCAATTCATTATCATCTGATCCAGTAAGTCCACAGTTTGATGCAATTACTCAGTAAGATTAATATTACTGCTCAAACACTGAAAGATCCATCAGACCTATTTTCCCTAACAGTTTTGCTCTTTCTGAACCTTAAAAAAAGAAAGACAGTTTTAAATACTACACCATTGCATCAACACAGTTTCTCAGGACGATACACAATATAAATCATACGCAGGGTAAATCCATTGACTTAAGTGTTGGACTATTAGGATTCTTACAATCATTAATGGATAGCAAATTTATTCAACTTCCTGCCCCAAAATTCAAGGATCTAACAAGAGATTCCCAGTTTGGGACCAGAAAATCTATACTCAAAGGGATTTCAACCATATATGCATCAGGTTCATCCTCACATGACTACTTTGCAAACAAATGGAAGATGCAATGCACTGGTCAGACAGATTTTCTCAATCAAGTTTCCATGATGTTAAATGCCATTGTTCAAAGATCTAAAAGCAGCACTATAGTTTTGGGGTTGGGCTGGATGCCCTCAGGGTGTGATTTTATGTTTGCAAGGCTGGACTCTAAACAGAACTGGCCCAAGACATTTTGCTGCCAGAAGCAAAGCTCAAGGTGGTGTCTTCCCCCACTCCATATACAGATGGTAGATATCAGATCCACTCAGGAGCTCGGCAGAGCAACTTGCATTTGGCACCTGTCAAATGTGGCCTGTAGAGGGTTGACACAACTGGACCTGGCTCAAAAAGGAGTTTCCCATCCCTGATGTAATGGTATGTTCACAAACATCCTGACTGCTGAGGTGAGAGATTCAGTTGGGAAATGTTTACAATCAATATAGCGGCTATGAAGGAAGACGGTGTTTGTTTTGGCTGAGTGTAAATCTCATAAAGGGTTGTGGGGCATGAGGGTCAGATAACTGGCTGGGAAGGGAGTGAGACAGGAGGTAGGGCAAAATCTTTAGTGAAGTAGTAGGAACTGGAGGTGGTCCATGCTCTTGACAGGGAACAAGCAGAGAAAGAGGGAAGAAAGGAGATGGCCAACTGAGAAGAAAAGGATGGGACAAACCTAGGGGAGTAAAGGAAACAGGTGGGTTGATTGTTTCATGTTCATTCAAGGAATCAAATATTTAGCCACAATACTTAAATTTTACTTTATTTATTTAAAGCCTTTTAAACATGGTCTTCAGCCAAAAAGGCTCCCAGAGCGGCTTGCAAAGATCAATAAGAAGACACGTGCCTAGTGGGAATTTATGTAAAGCATTGTTAATTTCATATTCATGTACCATAGCTGATAAAATAAAATGTAACTAGGTCATTTCAGCAACGCATTGTCCGGATGGTGAATGTAGAAAATTCACATTCAAGCTCCTGAATAGGTTATGCCTCCCTGTATAATTAACTAGAAGCCATTTTTAAAAAGTCCTTTTTAGATACGTGTCAGTGCTGTTAACTTCATCACAACATTCCACAATTTCAGTAGCTATTCCTCCTCAAGTCCCCAGAGTTTTATAATATTGAGCATTTCCAGACAACCTCTTTTGAGCATTCATCTGTTCTATGATCCTGATTTGTTGAGATGGCTCTGATTTTATTGTAAAACCTAGTGGGAGCAGCTGAAGTGTGCTTTTAAATTTTTTTTTGCTTCAGACAGGTTTTCCAACTGATTGGTACATCAACTCGTTTCCTATCCAGGTGTCACCAATGGAAACACTTTGCTGTAGGTGACTAGAGTGCTCACAGTCGGTATAAGTCTGCAGTTTCAGTTTTGGAGACCCAAAATTGGATAAAAGTAGGCAAAAAGATTAAAAATGGCCTTTAACTGAAGGCGGGGGGGGGAACCTAATGGCAAGAGAAATGTTCAAGGCTTGCAAACGTATTGAAGTTCTTGACTTTCTATCTATTGTTCATATTAGAAAGAGGATTAATTCTGGTGAGAACACAGTGTCCACTATTAGCTATTTTAGGGAAAAGATCCATGAAGATTTGAAGATGCAGAATACACTTAAAAAAAAAAAAAAGCTATAAAATAGGGCTTGTGGCGTCTCAGGGTACATTAGCACTACAGGCCTACAGGTAATTGTTTCCTGCATGGTTATTCAGAAGTCATACTATGTTTTATAGGGCTTTCTTGCAGGTAGGTGTGCATAGAATTCCAGTCATGTACCCTGATCCTGTACAGAGATCCCCTGGGAAAAGCACCATTAAATTCAGGATTTTATTTCTAAGAAAATGTGCATAGGATTGGGCCCCATGACAAGTTTAACAGTCATTCCCTCTCCCCCGAAAACTACAGTCCAGTGAGAGGGGATCTCTAACATTCTCTGCACCCTCACCAAAATACAGTTACTAAGATTATTTAGGTTGTGATACCTTCAGAGTCAAACAGAGAGAAAACCAACACATTAGTCTTGCATATTTAACCTCCATCCCTCAGAACAGTGCCAGTTTCTGCCTGTTCTGATCTTCTACAGTCTGTTTTAACCTCTCCTTCCACCTGCATTCTATTTTCATACTGTTTTAATCACCTGTCAGTTTCTAAATAATTGCCTTCCATAATGCACTAAAAGTAAAGGTAAAGGTGTCCCCGCACTTATAGTGCGAGTCATTTCCGACTCTTAGGGTGATGTCTTGCGACGTTTACTAGGCAGACCGTATATATGGGGTGGGATTGCCAGTTCCTTCCCCAGCCTTTCTTTACCCCCCAGCATATGCCGGGTACTCATTTTACCGACCACGGATGGATAGAAGGCTGAGTGGACCTCGACCGCTTTTACCGGAGATTCGACTTCCTCCTTCCGTTGGAATCAAAATCCGTCCGTGAGCAGAGCTTTGGCTGCGTTACCATCGCTTACCACTCTGCGCCACGGAGGGCCATAATGCACTAGGGAAGTGCTTTTTCCCAGCTCTGCCACAGAACCCACCAAAGTTGCAGTGGATTCTAGGAAATGTTCTAGGCTGTACACTTGCTTCACAAACAGCCCTGGCCAGGTCTCTTGTGGGTGGGCGCACCATTGCCCCTAGTTCATTTATTTATTTAATAAATTTCTATACTGCCTTTCAAGAATAAAATTCTTCTCAAGGCAATTCACATAAAATACAACAATAAACTACAATAACTAACAGTTGAAAGCATCTCAGTAAAACAATCCCATATTATTAAACCTGGCAATGCAGCATTAAACAGCCACAAAGCCCAGACCATGCCATCAGATCTCCAGCTACTAGACATTTCAGCAAGCTAGCCTTTGCCAACCTGATGTCCTCCAGATGTTTGTGGACTACAATTCCCATCAACCCCTGCCAGCATGTAGTATCTGCGGTTATTTTTTGCCTGCAAATGTTATGTAAATTATTGTGTTCTTTTCTGCATTGTTTTTGATGTTTCCCTTCCATTGAAGTTGATTATAATTACTTATGGAACGGAAACAGCACTGATTGTGATGAAAGCAGGGTGGAACAGAAATCACTACCTCCTTAAATCCCTAGTTGTAGCCCAAAACATCTAGAAGCCAGCAGGTTGGTAAGATGGGGCCTACTTAATATTGCATGGGACAGTGTTCTACACATGTGGGGCCACTGGTGAAAAGACCCTGGCCTGTGTGCTTGCCAGCCTAACTGCTGGCATATCCCAGAACACACTCAACATTCCCTGGCTACATGCTTCAGAGGAGGGCAACATTATCAGGCTTGCTAACTTCTGAGCTAGCCAATGTTACCATTCTTTCACCTGTAGGCTGATCTGCAGTCAGAGCCAGTGTCACTCAGTATGTGGCATCATCAGGCAGTTGTCGAAACCATGGTAGTCCAGGAGGGCCCACTGTCAATGCCTGTCCTGGACCCCCTTTTTTTCTGGTGCTATGATGAGCATCATGGGAGCTTGGAGGCACCATATAAAATGTCTTGCAGTGCCTCACAGCACCACTCTAGGGCCTTTTGGGAAATTATCCATGTGGTTTGGTTTGAGGTTGGGAAAGATTTAAATATCCCACTATGCCCGGAGTAAGAGCATAGGAAGCTGCCGTATACTCAGTCTGTCTAGCTCAGTATTGTCTACTCTGAGTGGCAGTGGCTCTCCAGAGTTTCAGACAGGAGTCTCTCCCAGGCCTATATGGAGATGCTGGGGAGTGAACCAGGGACCTTCTGCGTGCAAAGCAGATGTTATTTCACCTAAGTTGGGAGTGCTCTGGAGCAGTGTTGGGTTTTCAAAAAATCCCCAAATCACCTTGGTGCTTGTGGGAATACTGCCAGCCACCTGCCACCAGGTAAGTATGCCAGAGCTCATCAGGGGGCCACCAGAGGGTGCCCAGCCCCCCCCCAACCTGGAGCCAGCCCTCTCTGCAGTGTTTCTCTCTATGTCATGAGAAGCTTCACCAGATGATGTCTGCCAAAGAGACTGGAATCCTTGGGCCAGCTCCCCTCCCCTCCCCAGCGATTTGTTAAGCCTAGATGGTGATGCTGGACAAGCTATTACTGATCTGTTCGTTAAGACACCTCATTATGATTTATTACACTTGTTAGTCACTTTATACAAAAAAAGGAACTATCTCAAGAAGTCTTAACTACAAAATAAAATACAAACAGATAAAATCAGTTGAAAAGCCAAATTTAAAATGATGTACAATACAAAATTCCTAAACTGCCTATCTAGCAATACAGTAAGGATGAGAAGTTCTACCCATCCTGCTAAAATATGAGCACCACAACAGAAGCTAACTTTACCATCAAAAGCCCAGATAGATAAAAATGTCTTAGCCTGTGCCTAAAAAGAGATGGCACCAAGCATGTTTTCCTGAGGCGAGTATATCACAGATGGGGAGACGATGTTGAAAAAGCTCCTTTTCATGTAGCCACCCTTTGCATCTCCCTCCGATGGAGCACGTGGAAAGGGCTTCTGGGAAACCAGAACATGGGTCATATCCACACCATATATTTAAAGGACATGGCTTCTCCCAAAGAGTCCTGGGAACTGTAGTTTACCCCTTGCAAAGGTACAGTTCCTAGCACCTTTCCCACAATTCTTTGGGGGAAGCCATGTTCTTTAACTGTATGGAATGGATGTGACCATGGTTTGAAAAGAAATGCGCTAGAGCGGAGGTTCAAAAACTGCAGTCTCTGGGCTGGTGGTCTGCGAGCTTCATACAGGTGGTCCATGGCATGTCTGTGATAAATGTTCATATTGACTTTAATAGTATTTTTACATCTTATATTGTATTTTATTGTATGAGAATTTGAATTCGATGGGATACAAATTATACAATAATAACACACAATATAAGAAATAAAGGAAGCAATAAGAACATAATTAAAAATCATGCAGATTACAACAGGCAGAAAAATCAGCACTTTTTAAGTGGTCTGTCGCGGGGGGAAGTTTGGGAACCACTGAAGTAGAGCTTGTAACTGTTGGCTGAGCTGGTCATTAACCACTGAAATTGTATGGTAGGTATGGGGAACCTTTGACCCTCCAGACGTTGCTGAACTATAACTCCCATCTGCCCCAGCAAGCATGGCTGATGGCCTGAGATGATGGGAATTGTAGTTCAGTAACATCTGGAGGGCCCAAGATCCTCCACATCTGATGTATGGATTCATGTTATTTATTTTATAGTGATTATAAATTGAATGTCATGGAGTTAGGTAGACTGAAAACGCTTGCTTCATTTTGCACAAAATTCATTATGCAAAAACAGGGTTCGGCAAGAAGGTTACTACAACCAACCAGGGTTTGTCAGGCCACTGGATATTTGCCCAATGGTGTACTGAGTATATAAACCAAAGACTCAAACTATGTGTTGAAATCCCATTCATGGCAATGGGACTTAAATGCCCCGCACTGTGTTGTGCAGGGGTAGCCAATGTGGTGCCTTCCATATGTTATGGACTACAACTCCCATCATTCCTGACCATTGGCTTGGACTGATGGGAGTTGTAGTCCAAAATATCTGAAGGGTACCGTGTTGGCTACCTTGGGCATCGTGTGACCTGGATGATGTGAGGTCAGGGGCCTTACAGAGGATGTACACATTATTTATCTTTGCTGTAGTTTCAGCTCTTGAGGAGAAAGCTGGCTAGTCTCAGCTGCATTTCTAAAGTACAAGCCGTTTTTCTAGTTTCTCATAGTATGATAAAAAAGTATAATTTTGTTTATTTGTTTATTTGCTATTGCAAATATTTTCATTTTTGATTACTGTCATTTCTACTTTTTGATTTCTGTTGTGCCCTATGGTTGAAACAATAAAGAATGACTGACTGGCTTGATATGTAAACTCCTTTTTAATGCCTTACAGTGGTGGTTTGAGCTGGACCAGAAGACTTTCGTGTTCCTGAATGCTGGCTAGGTGGCAAAACAGATGGTATTATAGCAGCCAATCTGCTTGGCAAATCTTCTCTTGGCTGTTCAACTATATCCATCATCTCCTGCAAAGGACAGCAGTAGCAGCTGGTGGCTCCATGTCAGTGGGGCAGTGGAATATTTTCAGGGTATGAGTGCTTCAGCACCTTGGACAGTTCCTTGAAAGTTTGGACTAAAACCCAGAGCAGATTCCACTGCCCCACTGACATGGAGCCACCAGCCACCACTGAAGGACAGTAAATCCCCCCCGCCATGTTTGCCAGCTTGGCACACTTACCAGGATCAGACTTGGAGAAAGTATCCATGTTCAAGAGGTTCCTGGGGAGATCGAGAAGCAAAAGGGTAAAAAGATACAAACAGTGTCAGTGTGGAAACAGAGAAAGGCAGGAGAGTGGAGTGGTGAGAGAGAGAGTAAAAGTTATAAGCTGAGGATCTGCTTCTTTCCATTCTGTTTCCCCTCCAGCAAAGTCACCTTGACGGTCCTTAGCTGCTTCTCCTCTCCAACCAGAGTGTCTTGTGTTGTTAGGTTTATTAATGCATCTGAGCGAAGATCATTAAAGCAGGCAATCAACTCCACAGTCAGTAGCAGCTTCGTGCTGGAGAGTAGAGGAAAGAGACAATCCACGACCTCTCTGCCCCTAAGAAAATCCCTGAGGAGGAATTTCTGAGCAGAGGTGGGACATGCAAAAACAGGAAGATGGAGGGGGCAAGATAAGTCTCCCTGCAATCACCTCCTAGAAAGACCTTTTGCCCTTAGTGAATGCATAGCCCTCTCTCTGTTGCTAGGACACTTCTGCAAAATTTAAATGCAATTAACAGCCATGCTTGCTAGGTTAGTATCACAGCTGTGATGCCAAGTAGGTGACAAAACTAAGCAGTTCTTTTTTCAGTACTATGAAACCATAGTGTTTCAACACGATGCACCTAACGTATTCACACTATTCAACACTATGAAATCATGGGGGAGGGCAGCAGCACAGTGACTGGGCATCTGCTGCCTGGCATGGAAAAGGTCCCAAGTTCAATCCTGGCATCTCCAGACAGAGCTGGGAGAGACTCCTGTCTGAAACTCTGGAGAGCCACTGCCGGTCAGTGTGGACAATACTGAGCGAGATGAACCAATGATTCGACTCAGTATAAGGCTAAGCTCCCAACACAGCGCTGCACAAACAACTGAAATATATCACTGAAATTCATCTCTCTCTGGGTCACCGTGGTGTATGATTTGGGGAGGGGCACAGTTCATTTGGGAGAGCAAAAGCATGCATTCCCATCTGATCCCTGTGCTCTGCAGGAGAGGGCCTCCTGCAAGTACTACCTCATCAGGAGGGCTGTTCTCTCAGAATCGGGCCTTTAACGTGGCAGCACCTGCCCTTTGGGACTCCTTCCCCTCACATAGCAGACAAGCACTTTCCGGCGCCTCTGAAGACCTTCCTTTTTCCACCAAGCCTTTTAAGTGGAGAATCTTATCCCAGTCCATATCTGTAGTGAAATTGTTGTATATGCATGCAAGTTTTCATTGCTGATGTTTCCACAATGTTTTTATTGTTAACCGCGTTGGGATGTTTCATGGGAAGCAATTCACACCTTGCGCAGTGCCATTCCACAGAGCCCCACCCTCTGTCTACTTGCCTCTACTTCTTCCTGCGGTGATTCTTGTCGTCCCCCCACTCACCCTCCTGCCTGATATTCCACCCCGTCATTTCCTTGCCGCAAGCTCCTCCGTTCAGGATGCTTCCATCTACATGGGGACGATGTAATTGGGAAAGAACCATAGCTCAGTGGAAGAGCATCTGTTTTGCATGCAGAAGGTGCCAGGTTCAATCTCAAGCATCTCCGGGTAGGTCGAGTAATGTCCCCTGTCTGTAACCCTGATGAGCCACTGCCAATCGGGGTAGACCAGCAATAGGGAAATTGGCCTTCCAGATGTTGCTGGACTACAGCTCCCATCAGCGCTGCCGATTGGCCATGCTGGAAGGCCACAGGCTCCCCATCCCTGGATGCTGGCAATACGGAGCTAGAGACGAAGAGTCTGATTTGGTCGAAGGCAGCTCCCTCTGCTCCCAGCTGCTGCTCAGGTGTTACCCAGCATGCCGCTGTTAAAAATGGTAGCCCACAAATGAGCTTCCTATAATGTGTGATCACTGTCTGGGCCAGGAACGCCTCTGCATCCTCAGCCTGCGTCTCTCATCATAAAGCTTGACTGGTGTGCTTCTTGTGCTGACCCAGCCCATCTCAGCAATGGGGTGCCAAGTCTCCTACAGCACAATCCTAGGCACGCTTACTCAGAGGTAAGTCCCGCTGAGTACCATGAGACTTACTTCCTAGAAAGTGTGCGTAGGATTGAAGCCCTAATCTTTGTTTTGCCCCTCTCCTATTTCAATAAGGCACATTTTCCCTATCCCTCTCAGGCCTAGGCTGCACTTACCCTATACCCCGAATTACACCCACACTGTGCAATCAAGTAATTTAGTAAGCCGGCAAGTTTCTGGCTAATTTATTATCATTGTCGTTACTGTTACTGTAGTGATTATTATTCAATTTCTTTTAATCCCACCTGAAAACATATATAATTCTTTAAGTTACCTATCCTTAAGGAAGATGAGTTTGAACATGTGCAGTCCGGTGGAAATTTAAAAAAACTAGTGGGGGAGAGTTGTAGCGGTCAAATGGTACAATTTTAGGTTTTATGCATAGTTCCTTGCTTATTCCCCATTTCTAGCAGAAGCAGCGATTATAGTTAAACACACAAATGCATGCAAATTTGTATAACTGGTTCAGGCTGCAGGATTTAGGAAGGTGCCTTATTCTGAGCCAGGCCACTGGTCAATGCCGCTCAGTAATCGTTTGGCAGCAGCTCTCCAGGGTTCCAGACAGGGATCTTTTCCAGCTCTACTTGGAGATGCCAGGAACTGAATGATCCTCTGCCTGCAAGGCATGTACTCACTGCCCACCCTATGGTCCCCCCCCCAATCCCTTTCTGTAACAGAATTTGGATTTATCTTTTAAAAGTGTGAAGAATGCACAGTCCTGGTTATGCGCCACATGTCCAATTACCTCTGTTCTCTATCATCCGAAAACCCACTGCCCCATCACTTAGCGCCTATCACTTAGCGCCTATCCTACACTCCACCCAACTAGCCCCTTTTGTAGAATCCTTGCTTGCTTCCAGCACTGTACCTCTCAAACTGAGCTTTCTTTGTCAGAAGGCCACTCCCATCTCCCAGCTGACCAACAAACAGAACCCTTCATGCCAAACAGAAGAGATCAGTCTCAAGAAGAGCCTGCTTTTCCTGTCCAGTGGTCAGCAGGATGGTCGTGCTCTCCCACATAACTAGGCAAATCCTTGCCTTTCTGTGCAGAGAACTACATACCCCCCACAGAGTTAGGCACCTCTTTCATGAAAAAAAGCAAGTTGCTAAACCTCAGGGAAAAGCTTGGAAACTCTTGGCTGTGGTGTGGTGCAGTTTGACAAACCGGGGTTGGGGGACACATACCAAAGCCAAAAGCAATCCCAGGATGGTGGGAAGTAGACTCTTTTTCATCCCTTTCCCATCTGCCATGACCTCTCGTCTCCTTGCTCTCTGATACGCCTGTCCCTGCCAAAAACTTTCCAGTTCTTTGAAAATGTTAATCCGAAAAGCCAAATAAATTATGTAGGCAAACTGGCTATATGCAGATGTTCATGAGTTGCATAATTCATTCCATGCTCAGAGTGGAGGTTTCCATGGAATAGACCGTGGATGGTTTTCAATGCAGAATAGCTCCTGCCTGTAAACTGTGTGCTTTCAGTGCGACATTCTTTCCCCCATCCACCCCCCAATGTGTACTAAATTGGCATGCTGTTGTGGCTCCTCTTTCCATAGAAGGACTGTCCAATGCAACTGGATATGAATACTGGCACTGCTGTGAGCTTTCTCTGAGCTACAGACCTCCCAATCGAGTCTGCAGCATCCATTCATTCCAATAATTCCAGATCGGCTGCCCTGTTAAGTCTTTTTCTCACAGGTGAGCAATAGGAAGCCAACACGTAAGACATAGAGGGCAAATCATCTCTCACTCCCCAGGCAAAGGACCAGCCTGAACAGGAAGGCTTTATCTCTCCTCCTGGGTAGAATCAATAGCCAGACTAGGTGGAAGGTGCCACTCAAGTACCGTTCACTCTAGGGCAGGGAGAAGAAACCTGTGGCCCTCCAAATGGGGTTGGACTACAACTCTTAAATATTAGACAGGCGCCACCTCTGTTATCTTTTCAGCACCTATTGAAGACGTTCCTCTTTCACAAGACTTTTAAGTTGAGACTTATCCCAGTCTGTGTTGGAATTGCTTTTTAATATGTTCTTAACCTTTCTTTTTAAAAATGTTTTAATCTTAGAAGATGTTTTGAAAGCTTTTAAAAAAATGTTTTAAAAGATGCTTTGTTTCAATGTGTTTTAAAGTTTGTTTTTATGATGTTTTAAAGTTTTTAGTGTTTTCGTTTGCCGCCCTGGGTTCCTACTGGGAGGAAGGGCAGGATATAAATAAAATAATAAATAAACTCTTATCAGCCTCAGCCAATGATCAAGGATGATGGGAGCTGTAGTTTGGCATTATCTCAGGAGGGGCACAAGTACCCCATTCCTTGCTCTAGTAAGATGCTCCAATTTGCATCACTGGTAGTTCACCACTGGCTGGGCAAAAAAGAAGACAGGCCTCCTACGCCTTTAAAAGTTGCACAGAAGAGGGAATTTTGTGAAACTGCCGAGTGACAGTTCAGCAAAGAGGTTCAATGCCAGCACTTATGGAATGAATTGGTACAACAGATTTTTTAAAAACCACACTACATGTGTCAATTGGCTTACCAATTCTAAAATATCTGTGTTATCATGAACTGTTTTTTGTGGGTAACTGTGACCCTCCAAGTGTTGCTAAACTACCTTTTTGCTGGGGCTGATGTTCATCAACATCTGGAGGACCAAAGGTTCCCTAGACCTGACACACACAGACACAGACACAGACACAGACACAGACACAGACACAGACACAGACACAGACACAGACACACACACACACACACACACACACACAGTCCACTTCATCAGATATTTGAAGCATTATCCTGCAATGCAGGATAACACTTCTGACATTTGATAAATTGGACTGGAGTCCACAACAGCTTATTATGCCATAAAACTTTCTTAAGTTGCCACAATATTTTTCCTGTAAGAGATTAACCCAGCTATCATCATGTATAGTTTCATCATGTATGTATCATCATGTATGTAAACTATCATCATGTATAGTTTGGCCCAGAGCAGCCCTACATAGGACACACACACACTCTCACTCTCTCTCACTCTTGCTCACGTGCGTACGTGTGTGTGTTCTGGTTCTAAACCGACTCTTGACAACTGTTGTAGCAAAACTGAGGAATCTGATCACTTAAAAGGGCTCCTCCAGACAACTTATTTATTGAGCATTCATGCTGATTTCTTTGCACAAACCTTATCCATACGTTTATATCTGGTCTTTATTGAGCATTTGTTCCCATTTCTCTGTGGAGAGGTTATACAACAATAAGCATTCATCCAGATTTGCTTGTGGGGTGTCTACACCTCTTCCCATTAACCATTCATTTATTCCACACTTTTCAATGCATTCCCTGTCACTTTCTAAATCACAAAGAGTAATTTTTGTAAAGAGGATTTGTTGTGCGAGGGCAACAATGTGCTTTAATCCACTTGGATTTTTCCAGTTACATGCTTGAATCCCTCAAAATACCAGCAGTCTGGAGGCATCCATAGGCTAACAAGTTTAGTGTGCAACAAATTTTCAGAGTCTCAAGGAAGCTTGTGGCACAAACACTGCTGTGACCCACCTTAGGATCTTATGGTGAAGCACAAGTGATAAATAAAATAATAACGGTGACACCAGTCTCATTGTTGCATTCATTAAAATACTTGCTGTTCAGCTTCTGTGGCTTCAGTCAAATATTCTCTGCCCACCCCCACCCCGCTTATAATCTTCTCTCCCCCCAGGCAATCCTCTGCTTGTGTTTCTGCTGGTATTCAGAAGCATACAACCATGAGGTACAAAAGCCATCAGAGTTAGTAGCCATTGAGCCTTATTCTCCATGAATTTGTCCAATTCTCTTTTAAAGCCATCCAAATTGGTGGCCATCACTGCCTCTTGTGGGAGCGAACTCCACAGCTGAACTATGCACGGTGTGAAGAAGTACTTCCTTTTGTTTGTCCTGAATCCTCCAACATCCAGCTTCACCGGATAGTGTCAAGTTGTAGTGTTATGAGAGTTTTTCTCTATCCACTTTCTCCACACCCTGTGTAATTTGATACACTTCTATATGTCGCTTCTTACTCACCTTTCCTCTAAACAGAAAGCCACTCTTGATGAAAATACACTTTTTACAGAAAGGGCAGGCTGAAGACATTTTGTTGCCTCAGACAGAGCATCAATTGGCATCTCCCTTTGAAAAGTCAAGGTGCCCAGTACTATGAAAAGCTGGTCAAGTTATTTTTGCACTGAGGCAGAAAATCCCACAAATGTCACTGCCCCTGCCTGGTATTAAAAATACAATACAATAGGAAGGGCAGGATAGAAATGCAATTAATAAAGAAATTTAATTAACAATAAATAATTATATATAATAATATAATATAATAATAATATATAATAATATATAATATAATATATTATTATTTATTTATTAGATTTATATCCGGCCCTTCCTTCCAGTAGGAGCCCATTATATAACAACAACAACTAACCATTTGCTGCCCTTTTATGACAACCCAAATCAGCCCTTCATCTTGCTGAAGCCATTTATTGGTGGAGACCCGCAGCCCAGTTCTGTAACATAACCTTCAACTTAAACCAAACAGTTTGGGGAACATTTTACTACCCCAAACCAAATTCTAGTGTATAGGATTGTAAGAATGCGCCTTATACTGAGTCCGTCCATTGGTCCATCAAGCTTAGTGCTTTGGACAGCAGACTGAGCAGTCGCACAGCTGACAAAGCGTCCAGCCAGTTAAGCAGCAAAGTGGATTTGGCAGCAGGGTGAGGAGGCCAGGGCTTCCCACTCTGCCCGTCTGTCCCTTGAGCTAAACAGAACCTTAGCTTTCAATAAATTAACTCTATAATAAACTACAAAAACAGTTATGCAGGTAAGAAACCAGCAGGGGTGTGGGGGCTTTCCAGTGTTTTGCACTACCTGACAATATATTACTATCTGCCTGTTGGACAGAAGTTACGGGGTTTGGCTGCCTGGGAACAAGTTTGTTTTCTTGAAGCCAAAGTGGCTGACCTGGAGAAGCTCAGAGAGGCAGAGAGGTTTGTGGATGAGGCCTTTGGGGACATGATAGCTGTGCCCCACTCCGAGGATGATTGCTCCCCTGCTATCATGGAGAAAGAGGACTTTGGAGAAGGACAGCTTCTATCTGAGGAAGAGGGAAATGCTGCCTTAGAAGGGACCCATTCCTTGGGGGACAAGCAGATATCCTCTAATGCCGAGGATATTTCTATGAGGAGTCTAAGGAACCTGGTAGTGGGTGATTTGATCATTAGGAACATAGATAGTGGGGTGTGTGATGGGCATGCAGACCACGGGGTGATTTGCCTGCCTGGATCATAGTGCTATTAAATTAAGCATACATATAAATGGCCAATTGCCAAGAAAATCCAGCACAGTCACATTCGACTTCAAAAGAGGAAGCTTCCCCAAAATGAGGGGATTGGTAAAAAAGTAGTTGGACAGCAAAGTTGGGAGTTGTTTAAAAACACAAAAATAGAAGCTCAATTGGAGTGTATATCGCAGATCAGGAAAGATACCACCATGGCCAAGAGGATGCCAGCGTGGTTAATGAGCAGAGGCAAAGAAGCCATTAAAGTCAAGAAGTCTTCCTTCAAAAAGATGGAAGTCTTATCCAAATGAGGAAAATAAAAAGGAACATAAACTCTGGCAAAAGAAATGCAACAAGACAATTTAAAAAATAAGAATTTGAGGGGCACATTGTTAAAAACATTAAAACCAACAACAAAATCCTTTAAATACATCCAAAGGAGGAAACTGTCTAGGGAAGTGGCTGGACCCTTGGATAACAAGAGAGTCAAAGGAGTACTAAAGCAGGATAAGGAGATTGCAGAGAAGCGAAATGAATTTTAGCTCCTTCTGGGAGCAAGGGCAGGATATAAATTTAATTTGTTGTTATGTGCCTTCAAGTCAATTACTACTTATGGTGACCCTATGAATCAGCGACCTCCCAGAGCATCTGTCATGAACCACCCTGTTCAGATATTGTAAGTTCAGGTCTGTGGCTTCCTTTATGGAATCATTCCATCTCTTGTTTAGCCTTCCACTTTTTCTACTCCCTTCTGGTTTTCCCAGCATTATTGTCTTTTCTAGTGAATCATGTCTTCTCATGATGTGTCCAAAGTATGATAACCTCAGTTTCATCATTTTAGCTTCTAGTGACAGTTCTGGTTTAATTTGTTCTAACACCCAATTATTGGTCTTTTTCGCAGTCCATGGTATGTGGAAAGCTCCCCTCCAACACATTTCAAATGAGTTCATTTTTCTCTTATCTGCTTTTTTGTCACTGTCCAACTTTCACATTCATACATAGAGATGGGGAATACCATGGTCTGAATTATCCAGACTTTGGTGTTCAGTGATACATATTTGCATTTGAGGACCTTTTCTAGTTCTCTCACAGCTGCCCTACCCAGTCCTAGCCTTCTTCTGATTTCTTGACTATTGTCTCCATTTTGGTTAATGCCTGTGCCAAGGTATTGATAATCCTTGACAAGTTCAATGTCCTCATTGTCAACTGTAAAGTTACATAAATCTTCTGTTGTCATTACTTTAGTCTTCTTGACGTTCAGCTGTAGTCCTGCTTTTGTGCTTTCCTCTTTAACTTTCATCAGCATTCGTTTCAAATCATTACTGGTTTCTGCTAGTAGTATGGTATCGTCTGCATATCTTAAATTATTGATATTTCTCCCTCGAATTTTAAATAAATGTAAAATTAATAGTTTGGATGCTTCCTCAATTTCATATCTCATCTCAAGGTCTCCCTGAGCATTTTGATCAGGGGGACGATAGATCGTTCCCAGTATTAAGTCCCTCCTGGGGCACGGTATCACCACCCACAACGATTCTGTGGAGGAGTCTGCCTCTTTTGGGGTTTCCAGCTTGCTGGATTCAATGCCTTCTTTCACGTATAGAGCGACTCCGCCACCAATACGTCCTTCCCTGTCCTTCCGATATAGTTTATATCCAGGGATAACCGTATCCCACTGGTTTTCTCCATTCCACCAGGTCTCCGTTATGCTCACTATATCAATGCTCTCCTCTAAGACCAAGCACTCCAGTTCTCCCATCTTGGTTCGGAGGCTCCTAGCATTAGCGTACAGGCACTTGTAAGCAGTGTCTCTCTTCAAGTGTCTTTGGCACTTGTGGTTAGGCCTGTGGTAATTTTGCTCTTCTGAATTTATATGCTGTGCCCCTGCTCTCACAATGCCTACTTCTAGGCCTACCCCTTTTAATATTTCATCATTTGTTTGGTCTTTATCCCAGGGGGGAGGTTTAGTAATGGGTGACTTCAACTACCCGGACATAGACTGGCCGCATATGTGTTCCAGTCATGACAAAGAAGCAAAGTTTCTAGATATTCTAAATGACTATTCCCTAGACCAGTTGGTCATGGAACCGACCAGAGGGACGGCAACCCTGGACTTAATTCTCAGTGGGGACCGGGACCTGGTGCGAGATGTAAGTGTTGTTGAACCGATTGGGAGCAGTGACCACAGTGCTATTAAATTAAACATACATGTAACTGGCCAATTGCCAAGAAAATCCAACACGGTCACATTTGACTTCAAAAGAGGAAACTTCACAAAAATGAGGGGATTGGTAAAAAGAAAGCTGAAAAACAAAGTCCAGAGGGTCACATCACTCGAAAATGCTTGGAAGTTGTTTAAAAACACTATATTAGAAGCTCAACTGGAGTGCATACCGCAGATCAGAAAAGGTACCGCCAGGGCCAAGAAGATGCCAGCATGGTTAACGAGCAAAGTCAAGGAAGCTCTTAGAGGCAAAAAGTCTTCCTTCAGAAAATGGAAGTCTTGTCCGAATGAAGAAAATAAAAAAGAACACAAACTCTGGCAAAAGAAATGCAAGAAGACAATAAGGGATGCTAAAAAAGAATTTGAGGAGCACATTGCTAAGAACATAAAAACCAACAACAAAAAATTATATAAATACATTCAAAGCAGGAGACCATCTAGGGAGACAATTGGACCCTTAGATGATAAGGGAGTCAAAGGTGTACTAAAGAACGATAAGGAGATTGCAGAGAAGCTAAATGAATTCTTTGCATCTGTCTTCACAGTGGAAGATATAGGGCAGATCCCTGAACCTGAACTAACATTTGCAGGAAGGGATTCTGAGGAACTGAGACAAATAGTGGTAACGAGAGAGGAAGTTCTAAGCTTAATGGACAATATAAAAACTGACAAATCACCGGGCCCGGATGGCATCCACCCGAGAGTTCTCAAAAAACTCAAAGGTGAAATTGCTGATCTGCTAACTAAAATATGTAACTTGTCCCTTGGGTCCTCCTCCGTGCCTGAGGACTGGAAAGTGGCAAATGTAACGCCAATCTTCAAAAAGGGATCCAGAGGGGATCCCGGAAATTACAGGCCAGTTAGCTTAACTTCTGTCCCTGGAAAACTGGTAGAAAGTATTATTAAAGCTAGATTAACTAAGCACATAGAAGAACAAGCCTTGCTGAAGCAGAGCCAGCATGGCTTCTGCAAGGGAAAGTCCTGTCTCAGTAACCTATTAGAATTCTTTGAGAGTGTCAACAAGCATATAGATAGCGGTGATCCAGTGGACATAGTGTACTTAGACTTTCAAAAAGCGTTTGACAAGGTACCTCACCAAAGGCTTCTGAGGAAGCTTAGCAGTCATGGAATAAGAGGAGAGGTCCTCTTGTGGATAAGGAATTGGTTAAGAAGCAGAAAGCAGAGAGTAGGAATAAACGGACAGTTCTCCCAATGGAGGGCTGTAGAAAGTGGAGTCCCTCAAGGATCGGTATTGGGACCTGTACTTTTCAACTTGTTCATTAATGACCTAGAATTAGGAGTGAGCAGTGAAGTGGCCAAGTTTGCTGACGACACTAAATTGTTCAGGGTTGTTAAAACAAAAAGGGATTGCGAAGAGCTCCAAAAAGATCTCTCCAAACTGAGTGAATGGGCGGAAAAATGGCAAATGCAATTCAATATAAACAAGTGTAAAATTATGCATATTGGAGCAAAAAATCTTAATTTCACATATACGCTCATGGGGTCTGAACTGGCGGTGACCGACCAGGAGAGAGACCTCGGGGTTGTAGTGGACAGCACGATGAAAATGTCGACCCAGTGTGCGGCAGCTGTGAAAAAGGCAAATTCCATGCTAGCAATAATTAGGAAAGGTATTGAAAATAAAACAGCCGATATCATAATGCCGTTGTATAAATCTATGGTGTGGCCACATTTGGAATACTGTGTACAGTTCTGGTCGCCTCATCTCAAAAAGGATATTATAGAGTTGGAAAAGGTTCAGAAGAGGGCAACCAGAATGATCAAGGGGATGGAGCGACTCCCTTACGAGGAAAGGTTGCAGCATTTGGGGCTTTTTAGTTTAGAGAAAAGGCGGGTCAGAGGAGACATGATAGAAGTGTATAAAATTATGCATGGCATTGAGAAAGTGGATAGAGAAAAGTTCTTCTCCCTCTCTCATAATACTAGAACTCGTGGACATTCAAAGAAGCTGAATGTTGGAAGATTCAGGACAGACAAAAGGAAGGACTTCTTTACTCAGCGCATAGTTAAACTATGGAATTTGCTCCCACAAGATGCAGTAATGGCCACCAGCTTGGATGGCTTTAAAAGAAGATTAGACAAATTCATGGAGGACAGGGCTATCAATGGCTACTAGCCATGATGGCTGTGCTCTGCCACCCTAGTCAGAGGCAGCATGCTTCTGAAAACCAGTTGCCGGAAGCCTCAGGAGGGGAGAGTGTTCTTGCACTCGGGTCCTGCTTGCGGGCTTCCCCCAGGCACCTGGTTGGCCACTGTGAGAACAGGATGCTGGACTAGATGGGCCACTGGACTGATCCAGCAGGCTCTTCTTATGTTCTTATGAAGGCTGAGGAACTGAGGCAGAGATGAAATCCTAGGCTTAACTGACAATATAAAACTGACCAATCTCTAGGTCCAGAGGGCATCCACCCGAGAATTCTCAAAGAACACAAATGTGAGATAGCTGATTTTCCAACAAAAATATGCAACTTGTCCCTCAGATCTGCCTCCATACCTGAGGACTGGAAAGTGGCCAATGTAACACCAATCTTTAAAAAGGGATCCATGGGGGATCCCAGAAATTGCAGGCCAGTTAGCTTAATGTCTGTCCTGGGAAAACTGGTAGAAAGTATTATTAAAGATAAAATAACAAAGCGTATAGAAGAACAAGCCTTGCTGAAGCAGAGCCAGCATAGTTTCTGCAAGGGTAAGTCTTATCTCATCAGCCTTTTCGAGTTCTTTGAGAGTGTCAACCAGCATATAGATAGAGGCAATCCGGTTGACATAGTGTACTTGGAAGTTCAAAAAGCTTTTAACAAGGTACCTGATCAAAGACCTCAGGAAGCTTAGCAGTCATGGAATAAGAAGAGAGTTCCTCTTATGGATCAGGAACCATTTAAGCAGCAGAAAGCAGAGAGTAGAAATAAATGGACAGTTCTCCTAATGCAGGGATGTAGAAAGTGGAGTCCCCAAAGGATCAGTATTGAGACCTGTGCTTTTTAACTTGTTCATAAATGATCCAGAGTTAGGGGTCAGCAGTGAGGTGGCCAAGTTTGCAATGACACTAAATGGTTCAGGGTTGTTGAAACAAATAGAGATTGTGCAGATCTCCAAAAGGATCTCTCCAAACTGAAAAAATGGTGGTAAAATAGCAAATAAATGTGAGCAGGTGTAAAATGATGCACGTCAGGGCAAAACATCTTAATTTCACATATATGCTCACAGGGTCTGAACTGGCAGTGACTGAACAGGAATAAGACCTTGGGGTCGTAATGGATAGCTTGATGAAGATGCCGACCCAGCGCACAGCAGCTGTGAAAAAGGCAAATTCCATGCTAGGGATCCCTAGGAGAGATATTGAGAAAAAACTTGCTGATGCCATACTGCCATTGTACCAATCTATGGTGTGACCAAATTTGGAATATTGTGTACAGTTCTGGTCACCTCACCTCAAAAATTATATTGTACAGTTGGAAAAGGTTCACAACAGGGCAACCAAGATGATCAAGGGGATGGAGTGACTCCCCTATGAGGAAAGGTTGCAGCATTTGAGGCTTTTTAGTTTAGAGAAAAGGTAAGACCTGACATGATAGAATTTTATAAAATTATGCAAGGCATGGATAGTGGATAGAGAAAAGTTTTTCTCCCTCACTTGTATTACTAGAACTCGTGCACATCCAATGAAGCTGAATGCTGGAAGATTCAGAACAGATAAAAAAGTACTTTTTCACACCATGCATAGGTAAGCTATGGAACTTGCTCCTAGAAGAGGCAGTGACGACCACCAACTTGGATGGGTTTAAAGGAGGATTAGACAAAGTCATGGAGGATAACAGTACCAAAGGCTACTAGCCACAATGGCTATGCTCGGTCTACACAGTTGGAGGCAGCATGATTCTGACTACCGGTTCCTGGAAACTGCAGGAGGGGGGAGAGTGCTCTTGCGCTCAGGTCCTGCTTGCGGGCTTCCCAGAGGCATCTGGCTGGCCGCTGTGAGACCAGGATGCTGGACTAGACGGGCCACTGGCAGGACCTGAGCACAAGAGCATCCTCTCCTCCTGTGGCTTCCAGCAACTGGGGTTCAGAAGCATGCTGCCTCTGGCTGTGTAGGAAGAGCATAATCCAATGACCAGTACTGATTTCTGCACATGTGTGATTCAAATGGGGAGAGGGACCATAGCTCAGTGGTAGAGCACGTACTTTTAACATGCATTTTATAATGTGTCTGTTTTACACTCTGAAATTTTAACTGTTGTATTATTAGCTACTTGGGTGTTTTTTTTAGGTTCCCTTTTCATTGTATATTTGTTTCAGAACTGTTTTGAATTGTGTTTTTTGTTGACCTTGTGATTTTAAATTGCTTTAAATCTCAAATTGCTTTAAATGTGAGCCACTGGGCAGTTAAAAAAAGGAATTTAAATAAATAAATGCAAAGATTGCATGCAGAAGTTGCCAGGCAGAGGTGTAGTGGTAAATTTTGAGGTCATCGTGTCTGCCCCTATAGTCACACCCACAAGAAGCATCTAAACATGCTGGCAGAAAGACACTGAACAGCAACAGTACATAGCATAATACCCAGTTGATTAGATCAGCCTGATGTAGGAATCCCATCAAACAAAAGGAAAGATGCCTCCAGCTTCTCCTTCATTATTTTTCTCTTTATCTGACTTCCTCTAGGGCTGAACTGCCACAGCCTCCTTACCACCTCATTCACTCGCCAAAGCAGGAGCATCCATCAATTACCCTGGTGCTCCAGCAGAGTTCATTGCTCTGCTCTGAAACAAGTCCCAGAGCTGCACTCCCTTGAATCCCCCACTCCACTACACCAGTGGTCCCAGGTTTAATTCCTGGCATCCTCAGTTAGCATGGTGTAGTGGTTAGAGTGTTGAGACTAGGGCCTGGGTGACCTGGGATCAAATCACCACTCATCCCGGTAGTTCATTGGGAGACTTTGAGTCAGAAACAGTCTCTCAGCCTAACCTACCTCACAGAGTTGTCGTAAGGATAAAATGGGGAGGGGGAACCATTTACAGCACCCTTTAGTTCCTTGGAGGAAAGGTGGGATATAGATGTAAAAATAAATAAATACTAGGAAAGATCCCTTCCTGCAGAAGATTCTGGAGATCAGCTGCCAGTCAGAGTACGCAATACTGGGCTAGATAGGCAAATAAGTCAGATACGGTAAAAGACAGCTACCAACCTTCCCTAAACATGACATTGTTCAAGCTCAGCTGCTGGGATGGAACAGGAAATAGTAGCTACAGGAGAGAGAGCAACAAAGAGGGCCTGATCACTGAAGCTCCATTCTGCCCCTACTCACCCTCTCTGTGCCCCACCTCAAGATCCTAAAGAAGAATGGGGCCCCTGGGGCCCTCTTGATGTTCTGAAGTCTCCAGCTCCCACCAGACCCAGCCAGCACGGCCAGTGGTCAAGGATGATTGGAGCTGCAGCATCTGGACAGCCCCGTGGCTCCTAATGGCTCTCTGTTCATATATGCCCTCCAACGGATGGACTCAGGAGTTGCTTGTTCGGATCCCGAGGAGGGAAGGAGAAGGAGGCTTCCATCCACCATATGAGTCATCAGGTGCAGGGCAGCAGCCTGGCAATAGTGTCTGAGGAACACAAGAGGCTGCCGTAGACTCTTGGCCCATGTAGCAAGGGCCTCTCCCACCCTTACCTAGAGATGCCGGGCCTTGAAGCTGGGACCTGCTGCATGCAAAGCAGATGCTCTACCACTGCACTAGATGGACCAATGGTTGGACTCATTATGAAGCAGCTTCCTATGTTCCTTTTGCTCTCTGGAAGCGGAAAGTCAGTTCCTAAAGCTTTTTCTGCAGTGACTCACGATTCCAGCCCTTGATGGATGGGAGCCTCTTCTTTCCCCTAGAATTACAACAGTCAGGAAGACTGAGGATTCTTACCTGTTCATCTGCTTATTTGAGTGCATTCATATCCCACCTGTCCTCTGAGTATCTCAAGTACACGGTCCTCTCTCGTTTTTATCCTCACAACAGCCCTGTGAGGTATGTTATAGTTAAGGAGCTTCATGGCTGAGCAAGGATTTGAACCTGGGTCTCATGAATCCTTGTCTAACCCTTACACCTTGATGGCTCATTTGAGGAGATGGATGAATTTAAGCCTAGGTGAAACATGGAAAACAGTCTAGAAGCCAGATTAGGGTCGCAGCTCTGTGGTAGAACATCTGTTTTTGTATGCAGAAGGTCCCCAGTTCAGTCCCTGGCATCTCCTGGGAGATACTCCTGCCTGAAACTCTCAGAGAACCACTGCCCACCATCGGTGTACTGAGCCAGATGTAGCACAGGTCAGCGTAAGACAGCTTCCTGATTTCCTATGGACTGATTCCTCTATGGAACCTGTACAAACTACAGTCCTTGAATTAAAGTCAGAATGAAAGGGCAAACCAATCCTGTGAAGGGAAGTCCTAAGGGAAGACAATTCGGTCAGGGCTGTTGAAAGCGTTTTCTCTTTTGTGGAGATGCGGATCTATCTAACCCTGGTGCTTAAGACAAGGATAAACGGGTATAACAGATGGAGGAAAAAGGGGCTGGGGCTGGTGAGCAAGATTTTTCTTAGACTTGCATGGCTGAGACAAAGGCACAGGGTGCCTTGGTATAGCAACCGTGAGGACTTCAAAACAAAACAACACAGGAAGATACACACAAACCCAAAAGAATCCGTCCTGTCACCCTCCAGATGGTGTTGAACTCCAGCTCCCAGGAAGGCCAACAGTCAAGGACAATGAGAGGTTTATTTTATTTATGCATTATTTGATTGATATCCTGCCCTTCCTCCCAGCAGGAGCCCAGAGGTGCAGTCCAGCAACTTCTGGAGAGCCACAGGTTTCCTATCCTTGCCTTAGACAGTCACCTATGGGTGACACAGCTAAGAACAGGAAGGAAGAGGAGGGGCTCTTTTTGTGAAAATTTGTTGTTAATTTTGTAAGAAACGTTAGGGGAGCCTTGGTAGATCGGTCCAAAAGCCTGCAAAACCCTATGTTCTGTGAGCCGCTGGAGGAAGGCAAGGAGCCATACATGTCATTTGATGTTCAGTGGCAGACTGCTGCTGAACATGGAGGGTCCATTTAACAATCACGGCTAAATAGGCGCCGACAGCTAGGATTTCTCTTCAGCTGCCCTGCTTGGCATGGCATCCTCTGCTTCATGCCTGGTCCCTGGCAGACTTGGCATCTTTCACAGCAACACAGCCCAGTCTCATTGCAATGAGAGATATTCCCTTCTGTTCATCATGGGACATAGATTTCTGCTCTTCTCCAAGGAAAGTAGGAGATGCTTATTGCCTGTGGTAACCACTCTCCTCTCACTGACTGGAGGAAGGCTTCTTTTCTCCGTCCATTCAGGTCTATTTTTAAACACAGCCTCCAGGGGCTAGGATTGATAGGCTTACAGGCATTGCTTGTAAACACAAAGAACACAAACTCTGGCAAAAGAAATGCAAGAAGACAATAAGGGATGCTAAAAAAGAATTTGAGGAGCACATTGCTAAGAACATAAAAACCAACAACAAAAAATTCTATAAATACATTCAAAGCAGGAGACCATCTAGGGAGACAATTGGACCCTTGGATGATAAGGGAGTCAAAGGTGTCCTAAAGAACGATAAGGAGATTGCAGAGAAGCTAAATGAATTCTTTGCATCTGTCTTCACAGTGGAAGATATAGGGCAGATCCCTGAACCTGAACTAACATTTGCAGGAAGGGATTCTGAGGAACTGAGACAAATAGTGGTAACGAGAGAGGAAGTTCTAAGCTTAATGGACAATATAAAAACTGACAAATCACCGGGCCCGGATGGCATCCACCCGAGAGTTCTCAAAGAACTCAAAGGTGAAATTGCTGATCTGCTAACTAAAATATGTAACTTGTCCCTTGGGTCCTCCTCCGTGCCTGAGGACTGGAAAGTGGCAAATGTAACGCCAATCTTCAAAAAGGGATCCAGAGGGGATCCCGGAAATTACAGGCCAGTTAGCTTAACTTCTGTCCCTGGAAAACTGGTAGAAAGTATTATTAAAGCTAGATTAACTAAGCACATAGAAGAACAAGCCTTGCTGAAGCAGAGCCAGCATGGCTTCTGCAAGGGAAAGTCCTGTCTCAGTAACCTATTAGAATTCTTTGAGAGTGTCAACAAGCATATAGATAGCGGTGATCCAGTGGACATAGTGTACTTAGACTTTCAAAAAGCGTTTGACAAGGTACCTCACCAAAGGCTTCTGAGGAAGCTTAGCAGTCATGGAATAAGAGGAGAGGTCCTCTTGTGGATAAGGAATTGGTTAAGAAGCAGAAAGCAGAGAGTAGGAATAAACGGACAGTTCTCCCAATGGAGGGCTGTAGAAAGTGGAGTCCCTCAAGGATCGGTATTGGGACCTGTACTTTTCAACTTGTTCATTAATGACCTAGAATTAGGAGTGAGCAGTGAAGTGGCCAAGTTTGCTGACGACACTAAATTGTTCAGGGTTGTTAAAACAAAAAGGGATTGCGAAGAGCTCCAAAAAGATCTCTCCAAACTGAGTGAATGGGCGGAAAAATGGCAAATGCAATTCAATATAAACAAGTGTAAAATTATGCATATTGGAGCAAAAAATCTGAATTTCACATATACGCTCATGGGGTCTGAACTGGCGGTGACCGACCAGGAGAGAGACCTCGGGGTTGTAGTGGACAGCATGATGAAAATGTCGACCCAGTGTGCGGCAGCTGTGAAAAAGGCAAATTCCATGCTAGCAAAAGGTATTGAAAATAAAACAGCCGATATCATAATGCCGTTGTATAAATCTATGGTGTGGCCGCATTTGGAATACTGTGTACAGTTCTGGTCGCCTCATCTCAAAAAGGATATTATAGAGTTGGAAAAGGTTCAGAAGAGGGCAACCAGAATGATCAAGGGGATGGAGCAACTCCCTTACGAGGAAAGGTTGCAGCATTTGGGGCTTTTTAGTTTAGAGAAAAGGCGGGTCAGAGGAGACATGATAGAAGTGTATAAAATTATGCATGGCATTGAGAAAGTGGATAGAGAAAAGTTCTTCTCCCTCTCTCATAATACTAGAACTCGCGGACATTCAAAGAAGCTGAATGTTGGAAGATTCAGGACAGACAAAAGGAAGTACTTCTTTACTCAGCGCATAGTTAAACTATGGAATTTGCTCCCACAAGATGCAGTAATGGCCACCAGCTTGGACGGCTTTAAAAGAAGATTAGACAAATTCATGGAGGACAGGGCTATCAATGGCTACTAGCCGTGATGGCTGTGCTGTGCCACGCTAGTCAGAGGCAACATGCTTCTGAAAACCAGTTGCCGGAAGCCTCAGGAGGGGAGAGTGTTCTTGCACTCGGGTCCTGCTTGCGGGCTTCCCCCAGGCACCTGGTTGGGCACTGTGAGAACAGGATGCTGGACTAGATGGGACACTGGCCTGATCCAGCAGGCTCTTCTTATGTTCTTATGTTCTTATTGCTGCTGCGGTAGGCAGGCCTTCTTCCTGCAGCTCAGGTTCCTCTCTCCTCCCCTTTTGTCTACACTCACACCTATCCTCCCATCACCTGGCCCAATGAGGAGGAGAAGGCATTTTCCCCTGATACTCTCCGCCCAGATCCCTATCTGCAAATGGTCCATGGGTCGAAAATGCAACCTTATAGTCATTATGTAGGTTTCAAATTCTGCAACCCAAAGCAAAACTTATATTTTGATTCTCAGAGTAAATTGGACAACTTTACAAAAAACTAATTCCTTAATACGTATGCTTGAATCTTTTACATGTTTTTTGGCACAAATTTGTGGTCGGGAATTCAGTTTTTGTGTCAGGCATTGAAACAAGGAAAGCAGAACTGACACATTAAAAATGAAGGGGGAAAAGAAAATTAGATATGTAAGCGCAGACTGTCAGGGTGCTGTAATGAGGGAAGGACTCCTTTCTCCTGACCATCACATCTTTAATGAGGAAGGAACCCTAGCTCCTGACCGTTGGAAGCCCCACCCAGTATCTGTCTTCTAGGCTTGGATTAGAAACTACCAATACCTTTACACACTTTTCATGAGGACTGGAAACTTGCTTTTCTTTTTTTTTGCTAAGAGCATCTCAGAATGCTAAATGTACTGGATTTTGTGTTAGGAACCAAATTCAGAGCTTTGATGTGAGGCTCGGTTTATGCCATGTTCTGAGAAACTAGTATGTAGCAACATCAAGCCAAGCTTAACCAGAAGCAAACTGGCTGGGAAGCCCATAAGGTTCTTAAGAAGCCCTAAAAAGGTACATGTAGATCTCCTCCAGTAATGAGCACTCCCTTTCCACATACTTGTTTGGGCAAGGAGCTGGACTCAGTTTTCTCCTGGTTTCTTCCAAACATGCAGTTCAAGCACACTGCATTTACACGACAACATCAGTACACAGCAAGCGCTGCATACATTCAGATGCCAATTAAATACAGCTGGAGATGGGAACATTTAGCCACAATCACAAAACACAAACAATATCATGAAAGAAGTGTCCAGAGCAAAAACACCATGTTTGAAAAGCACACTCAAAGGACGATACAAACACACATCGGCCCTGACACCAAATGTACCAACATGAAGACAAACAGCATAGGGGCACCTGCATACTCATAACAATATGTGAATGGAACATGAATGCTGACCTAAAATAACATCTACAGCGGAAAGAATGAAAGAATGCTACAAACACACTGTGCAAACATGGGGGATAGCACATGCTGAATATGTGTTGCGTGCATACGCACAACACACGCACATGACACGTGTAATGCTGACAAGTATTGTAAGCAAACAGAGTTGCATCCAATACTAGTTCAGAGTAGACCCATTGAAATGAAGGGTTCTGAGCTGTTATGTCAATTAATTTCAATGAGTCTACTCTGAGTAGGACTGGATACAGTGCACAAACAAGCATATGAGCAATTCATGCAAAGGACTGACACTGCTGGCAGTGCTCCCACTGTGCCCAAAGTAGCATGCATAAAATTGTACACATCCCCACATCACACACACAGGCACCAATTCACTGGGCTCATGAGATGCACAAACCATATCGCAGCATGCGTGCAGGGTATGCTCCTAGCTACCCACACACGCTGTTGGGCAATCGTGACACACTTTTGTACAAGTACACACCCTGGGTGCTGCCAGAGCACTGTTGACATTGATACAAATCCACGCTCATCACCCTGCAGACTCGCGAGGAGGGAGGCGTTTCCCTCCCCCAAATACCGTAGACCTTAAAAGAGGTGATTTACCCGATCCTCGCGCATGGGGCAAGCATGGGGCAAGCAGGTCGGATTTTCAGGGGTGCTTCCTCTTTCCCCGCCTCCCATCCCTCTCACCTGCAAGACACGGTGAGTTCCACCTTGGTGGCGGGCACTCTGGAGGAAGCGCTCTCCAGATCTCCGGGAGACGCCATCCCCGCTGGGCTCAAGCGGCGCTAGGGGCAAAGCGGGGCGCGCTCCATGGGGCGGGGAGTCGGAAGCACCGAGGCTCAGGAGTCTCCTTCGATCGCCGCTCTGGCTCGCTCAGTCTAGCCGCGTCGGCTCCCGCTCCAGGTGGCAGCACGTGTGTATGTTGGGGGTGGAACCGGCGTAGGGCAGGGCTCCCCACTCCCGCCCCTTCTTTCTGCCTTTGCCCGTCCCTAGGGGGCGCCCTGCTGGCTCCGACACCGCCGCTCTCTACCGCCGGAGCGCCGCGTAGCCGCGCCAGGAGCTGTCCGAAGTGCTGAATCCAGACAGACTGGGTTGCCTTTCGAAAGAAGCGCGGGATTGTTCCAGCCGCTCAGCGGTATCTGCACTTTGCAACGCTCTCTGGCCTTTTGCACCGAGGAACAACGGACTCCCCCACCTTAGGTCGGCGTCCCTTCTCTTGCAACTCCGCCCGGATGAGAGGCAGAGAGGAAAAGTAGAGCCGGCCGGCCGGTCTCTGTCTCTCTCCTCCTCCTCCCCTCGCCCGGTTTCCCCACTCTCTGTAAAGCGGACGAGTTTGAAAGCTCCGCCGCTGTTCCGTTGCGTGGGTCTCGAGCTATTTATAGCTCGAGACAGGAAGGCGGAGGAGAAGCTCGGCGCGACCCGGACCCTGCCTTGAACACTCGCTCAACACCGCTCTAAAGGAGAAAATTGGGCACCAGCGGCCGAGGTTCTAGGGGACACTACCTCGAAAAAAGAAAAAGAACGGTATTATAAATTGGAGTTGGAATGTGTTCGCATCTTACCCCACTGAAACCAAACCAAAGGGATATTTTGTGCCTCCACTAACTGGAGCGAGTTGTGCTGTTCTAGGAGCAAAGCCTAGGCTCCTTTTCAAGATACTGGTCCTGAAAGGGGATCCTAAACCGCACTTACCCCTCATGCCGGTTTACTCGGAAGTTAAGTCTCACCAGAGCTCAGAGAGGCTTATTTCCAACTGTGTGCGTGGATATGATTGTAGCCTGACTCGCCACATCCAAAGTTTGCCTGAGAGTCTGGAAAGGAGGGGGGAAGGGAGGAGGATTTTGCTTTGAACACTTTGGTGCTTCAAAGTATGTATTAATACATTGATCAGTTTAGCATTGCAGGCTTCAAGACAAAAGCCCCAACAGTCCATATGAAAGACAATGCAACAACACTCCGATATTATTTTATCCACCCTTTCATGGACTACAGGTGGAAGGAGGCAACCCTTAGTTTTGCCAGACTTCAGCCCATTCATTTCATGTGCTATAGCTTTAATTTCTCCCTCCTTTTTCTGAACACTTTGACCTGAGGTATAAAGACAATTACAAGGCACAGAGTGGTAAGCAGCGGTAACGCAGCTGAAGCTCTGCTCACGGCTGGAGTTCAATTCCAACGGAAGGAGGTCGAATCTCCAGTAAAAGGGGTCAAGGTCCACTCAGCCTTCCATCCATCCGTGGTCGGTAAAATGAGTACCCGGCGTACGCTGGGGGGTAAAGAAAGGCTGGGGACAGAACTGGCAATCCCACCCCATATATATGGTCTGCCTAGTAAACGTCGCAAGACGTCACCCTAAGAGTTGGAAGCGACTCACACTACAAGTGCGGGGACACCTTTACCTTTTTAGCTTTCTTCTGAACTTGATTCTTTCCCCTCTTCACCCTCCATAGATACCTTGACAGAACACTACATTTCCCCTTCTGCTTCACCACAAGTTTTGAGAAAACTGGCCCAAGGAAAGCTACTAACAGAAAGAGGAGAGTACTAAAAGGTCACGGTCACCAATCTTTTTGGGCCTCAAGCTGCATTTGCAAACCAGATAAATGGTTGTAGATGTCACACACACACCGCAACCAGGCACACATCACAACCTATTGTTCTATTTGCTACAATAGGGCGCTTCTTTCAAGCCTAATTTCAGCAGAGAAGGGACCTTGTGGAAGGCCTCTTTGGGCACACGTGCAGGCATCACATTGGTGAGCCCTGGGCTAATGGTTTGATGCTATATAAAACATCTCCAAGCAACAGTAGAAGGGAAAAGTTAAGACCCTGTTAGTGGAGAGACAGCCCTTATTTTGCACCACCTACAGCTCTTGGAAAACATCCACGGGTCATCTAGTTAAGCAGTGGGCATTTTGTAACACACAAAACAAATGTGGCTCCCCCCGTGAGGCTTTTGGGATTCTCCCAAAATTATGGACCTCAAATGCCTGCTCCACATCCTTGCCAAATGCTTTTGCCTGGTTGGGATGGGTTCTCAACTATAATAATACAGTAGGCCCCACTTATACGGCAGGTTACATTCTGGACCCCTGCCGAAAAGCAAAAACCGCTGAAAAGCAGAACTCATTGAATAGAATGGTGTGCGACACCCGAAAACCGCCGTAAAAGTGGAACAAGCACCGTATGAGTGGGGCTTTAGTCTAATTGCATCTAATTGAGTCCGCCGCATTAGTGAAGCGCCGTAAAGGGGCCCCGACTGTAGCCCTTACTTACCTGGATGGAGAGAGTGGTGAGGGTATGTGTATTTAGAGTACAAAGGTAAGTGTCACCCACTGCTGTACTCACTTCTGCTTCATGCAGGCCCCAGCTGATTGGTTCCTTACATCTGATCTAAGCTAAGGCTGTCGTTTTCTGAGATTCCACAACAGTATGGAAGAAGTGGTAGAGTAAGGGGCAGAGAATTGACTTTGATTCTCTCAGTTTTCATTTAAGCAAACAAAAAAATCATTGGTTGAAAGTATATATGGATATTGCCTGCTAAGATCTCAAAAGCCAGCGAGATTTACATCGCCAGTAGTTAGTGGTTCTCCTTCATATGACAACCAAACCCATAACTTATATAAAATAAAAATCACAGAATATGCAAAAGAAGAAAAATACACAAGCTTGATCTATTTGCATAATTTAAACAAGTCACAAAATTCAGATATTTGGAGGGCCAGAACATTAATTTTAAGCTCATAGCCTGATTAAGGCTGTGTGACTTTTGCCTAACATCTGAAGAAGCATGAAAATAAAAGTTTGAACCTCCCTTAGTAACTACTCACACTCCGTTAAAGGCTGCCACTTTGAGAACCAGGACTAATGCCTAACAAAGGGAAAGGGAACCTGGTACCCTCTGGCAGTTAGTAGACTCCAACTCCCATCAGCCCCAGCCAGCATGGCCAATGGCCAGATGACGGGCGTTGTAGTCCAGTAACATCTAAGAGGGCCACAGGCTCCTCATTCCTGGCTAAAGCCTTTCCACAGAGTTCACCAAGTAATACAGTGAGAAAGCACACCCACACAAAGACAGAACCAGAGGCCAGGATGTTTGACACATTTTACTGTGGCGATTTGTCAGAGCTAGTCAAATCTGCATGGGTGGGAAAAACTGCTCCCCTTCCCACAACACCATTCTAGTGGAAACCAACCCCGTCCCAAGGCAGCTGAGGCTGCAACCAGTGAGTCATTCAGTCAGAGATAGACCCAGAAGGGCTGGCAGTCAGGCAGCGGAGAGAGGAGAACATGGCCAGAGGGCTCCGGCCCAGAGCAGAAGCTGGCATTTGGGCTCTCATGGCTTCTACGTTCCTTCACCTTTCAGACTAGAAAGCAACCCAGATGGGTGGTGGTGGGAGGAAGTGTCAAAGGACACTGCTTCCTCGTAGTCCAACACCACGGGCAAACTGCTCCAGAAGGCCACCGATGGCTCCCGAGGGGCTAGGCGACACAGGCTTCAGGCCCACTGTGCTGTTATAGGCAGCCAAGAATGCCGAACGCACTCCCTCCAGCCGGGATTCCCTCTCCGTCAGCGTCACCAGCCTGTAAAGGACAATAAGAATTATGGCAACTTCAGATCATGCGAAGAGCTTCCCATAAAATCCCTGTCCCTTGCACAAGGGTATCGGTATCACATATTGCAGACTGGTGAGGAGAGGGTGCCAAGAACACTGGCTCACCTAAGGCCACTTAGTTCATAGCAGAAGCCAGATTTGAACCTTAGGACTTCAGCCAACATTTAGTGCTGAGGAGGAGCTCAGCAACCTTCTTCACCAGGCTCATTCTTTATTGCCTGCTTGGATGGGGTCGTACTACCTCTGAAAGTGCAGGTTCGTAGTCTGGGGGTGCTCCTGGATACATCCTTGTCGATAAGAGGCCCAGGTGACCTCAGTGGCCGAGTGCTTTTTACCAGCCGAAGCTGGTAAGACAATGGTAAGGCAGCTGTGGCCATTTCTGGACTGGGATAGCCGGGCCACTGTTGTTCATGCACTGGTAACCTCCAGGCTGGATTACTGTAATGCACTCTATGTGGGGATGCCCTTGAGGTTGGTCTGGAAGCTGCAGCTGGTGCAAAATGTGGTGGCACAACTGCTCATTGGGGCAAGGTATCACCAACACGTTACCCTGCTGCTGAAAGAATCCACACTGGCTGCCCATTTGCTACCGGGCCAAATTCAAGGTTCTGGTGTACAAAGCCATATACTGCTTGAGACCAGGATACCTGAAAGAGCATCTTACCTCTTGTATACCCAATCAATCACTCTGCTCTGCAGGTGAGGTCCTCCTGCAGATACCATCTTATAAGGAGGTCCGTTCTGCACAACATTTTATGTTCACCGCCCATATTTTATGTTCACCGCCCAGAGAGCTATCGCTAGTCGGGCGGTATATAAATTTAATAAATAATAATAATAATAATAATAATAAAAATAACATAGGAAGCAGACCTTTAGTGTTGTGGCACCTACCCTTTGGAATACCCTCCCCTTAAATATTAGACAGGAGCCATCTGTGTTATCTTTTCGGTGCCTACTGAAGATCTTCCTCTTGCAATAAACCTTTTAAGTAGAAACCTTATCCCTTTTTCTGTATTGGAATTGCTTTTTAATATGTTTTTAAAGCTTTGTTTTAAAAAAGGTGTTTTTTAAAGCTTTGTTTTAAAAAAAGTGTTTTTAAAAAGTTTTAATATATTTTAAAATCTGTTTCTAAGATGTTTTAGAGTGTTTTTGGTATTTTGTTTGCTGCTGTGGGCTCCTTCTGGGATGAAGGGTGGGATATAAAATAAATAAATACTCTATTTCTTGGACAACAGAGGAAGCTGCCTTAAAACAATAACTGAGCTGCCATCTAGTGCAATATTGCCTACACTGACTGGCAGCAGCACTCCAGGGTTTTATGGAGGAGTTTCTCCCAGCCCCCCCCCCGGAGATGTCAGGGACTGAGCCTGGGACCTCCTGCATGCAAGGCAGATGCTCTAGCAGTGAGCTGCGGCCCTTCCTCCAAGGGGAAGTTCAATAAACTTCACAGTTCATAGCTCCGTATTTGGCCACTAGCTCTCAAGCTGCAAGTAAATTACACGGCTTCATTTTATACAGCTCCAAGAATGACTGACATTTCACAGCCAGCTGACTTCCCTTTCCTCTTGTGGCATAGAGGGGAGAGGAAAACAGACACCCACTGACTTTGATGCAGCACGCTTTCTCACCTTTCATCTTCTGCATCTTATGGTAAAAGAGTAAGGAGACTTTGACCAAACTATGAATCCTGAACCCAACTGGTTGTAGTGGAAAGCTTCTAAGGACCTCCCAAAAGAGCCAAGCGCTCCCACCATGACTGACAGAGCCTTGGACCACGACAGAAGCAGCATCTGTTCACTGCAGCTGCTTCTGGGGCTGCCTGAACTCTTGCACGCCATGGCACTTTGAGGGGGAGAGCCATAGCTCAGCGGCAGAGCATCTGTCTTGCATGCAGGAGGTCCCAGGTTCAGTCCCCAGCATCGCCAAGCACGCCTGGGAGAGTCCCCGCCTGAAACCTGGAGAGCCATTGCCAGTCAGCCTGTATGAGACAGCTTCTTACCCTTCGCTGCCTTGTGCTTTGCACTGTGCCCATCTCCGTACAGCTCCTTGGCTCAAATTGAGAAGGGGGGGAAGTCAACAGGAGTGCAAGAAGGGGAAACCGAGAAAGCACTGGCCATGTGGTTACAGTCAGTGTTCAGAGATGTGGGAGGAGGATCACAGCGTATATTGTGCATAAAAAAATTAATCAGACATGAGAGAGACTCAGGCAGCCATGATGGCCAACTCCATTCACATTTCAGAATTTGCACCTCCTTGGCGTGAGCCTTTTGCCAGCCCGTAAGTCCAAATTATTGTTCAGCAGAAAAAGATCCCATCCCCTCCACTCTTCTTCTTGCTCGCAGCTTGCTATACCAGCCCCAGGTAGAGCACCTGACCCGCTTGTCACCTCCTGCTGAGGAAAACTCAAAGCCAGCATTCAGCATTCTAGCAAAAAAGGCCACGCTGTCAGTTCGTTCTCCACACACACACTAACCATCTTCCAGGCTTCCCTCCCTATCCTGAAGCCCTCTGCAGGGAGAATGGGGGGAGAGAGCGAGAGCTGTGCGCTGGGTTCTGCCGGCTGAGCCGTTCTTCAAAGTGGCTTTGGGACAAAGCCTTCTGGCCAAGAGCTTCCGTAACGCTTCTCCAGCTCCCAGCCTTCCGCAGGGCCTCAGCTGAGAGCCGAATTTCCAGAGATGGAGGAAAGGGGAGGGGGCAGGGGGCGATACCAAGAACTTCTAGGTGTGCCTGCTAGCATGAAGCTATCCTCCCCACCCCCCGTTCTGTGAAAAAGAGGTCCACGAGAGATGCTTCATGGAGAGTAGGGCGAGGCCTGCCTCCCCCCTCCATCTGATCCATGGTACGGGGGGGGGGGCTGGAAAGGAAAGAGAAGCAAACAAGACATTCCTGATGACAGCAGCGCAAAGGGAGATTAGGGTTCAAAGGCATCTGTTCAGAGCGTCTTAAGAAAAACAATTTTTGCCGTGCATGCATGCATTGCTTTTTCTCTCTCGCACACACACGCGCACTCGCCATTTCTCTCAAAGAGAATAAGCCATCCCTTCAAAAAGGTCATCCCAAGGGCACAGCACAAACCTGCCCATCAAGAATTCTCTTTCATCTCCCCAGTGTTTCACAGGCTAGCAACTGGCACCGTTAATTTGAATGGTAGCAGTAGAAAGCCACCCACTGCCACCAGCTTCAAGTCCGGAAAGAGCAGCAAGGGGATACGGCGGAAGGCTTGGATTGAAAAAACAAAAACAAAAGCCCAACCCGAAGGACAGCCAGCTGAGGAAGCCTTCTATTTATCCTGCCTGCCTCACAAGTGAGAGCGTCAGGGGGGATCCACGGGAAGGAAAGGGGGCCTTCCCAGCCTCCCTCCCTCCCACCACTGCCACATGATGAGCCTGCAGAACTCCCTGTCACATGACTGTACTTTTGAAGCGTCAAAAACAAGGATAACATATTTGCATACGATCTACACAAGATCAGAAATGTCACTGTTACACCTCAAGAGAGAGGACAGACTCAGAAACTGTAACAAGGAAGGTCAAGTTTGTTTAGTCTTCCTTCAAATACTTTGTAAATATTTCGGAGGCTTTGAAAGGTTTACAAAGAAAACCTTCACACCAATCCCAACAGGGTTGAGAGACAAGATCCAAGACTGAGAACTGCGGCAGAAGCTTCAATCCTATCCATGCTTATTTATTTATTATTACATTTGTATCACACCCTTCCTTCAAAAAGTGAACCCTGTTGAACACAGAGAGACGAGGGCTGCAATCCCAACCATGCCGATTTAGAAGACCCAGTGAATTCAGTGGGGCTTACTCCCAGTTAAGAGAGGTTAGGATTGCAGCCTAAATTCTGTCCCCTCATACTTCTTTATTAATTTTAATTAAAATAACCATTGCAATTTTTAAACACAAACCATGTAATATCAGCTAAACATAATAAGAATAGGAGAAGGAGGAGGAGAAGTTTTATACCCCCCCCCCGAGAAAAACTCATAGTTTATTGGGCAAAGCACTACAAAGATAAGCAATCGTACTCATATAGTATTATAAAACATATTTGGGCAGTCTAATCCCATATCGTCATACCAGGAAAGACAAACTAAAATTCCTGCTGCATCCCAACTATGAAGCCCAAAGATGTACATATGCCATCAGTAGAGAACAACCATGTTGAACATTATTGTTTTAATGTTTTTAGTTACTGTAAACCGCCCAGAGAGCTTCGGCTATGGGGCGGTATATAAATACAATAAATAAATAAAATTAAATAAATACATAATAGCTGGAGGCAGAAGGAAAGGGCACGAGCCCATGTGCACACAGGATCTGTACCCTATGCCAGGGATGGTCCTCCAGATGTTGTTGGGAGTTCAGCCTCCCATCAGCCCCAGGCAGCATGGCCAGTCGTCGAGGTTGAGGGGAGTTGTAACTCTAGGCAGACATTGGGTAAGTACTTACAAGCAAGGCAGAGTGAAACTGCAGGCAAATCACAAGAGCTTGAAAATGTTATTATCATTAATAAAACATCCAGATTTGGCAGCAAATTTGAATAGCCTTTCTGGATCAGAGCAAATTCAATCTAATCCAGGGTACAGTTTCTGTCAGCAGCCTGTGGTGCGATCACAGGAATGTGACGGCCCCCCTTTTGGGACAGCCTTGGTGCAGGGAGGAAACCTGAAGTCACGTGCCAAATCTTGTGCCTGTCTGTTCAGAGTGGCAGGATTTGATTGTTTCCGCTAATACAATTTAAAACAGATCTTATAATAACAATTTAAAACACAATTTAAAAATTTAAACAGCTATGTGCCCCTCTCCATAAGCCTCTCCCCAAGACTGCAGAATCTCAGACACATTATAATCAAACCTTAATTTGCATGTTGAGGCAGAGCTCCGCCCATGTCAGGGAAGAAATGGTGACTGCACTTGTGGAAGGAAGCACAAAAGAAAATCTTTAAAAGGAAGGGAGAGGCTAGTGTCCTGCCCCCCCATCCCCCAACGACAATAACCTGCCTAATTCCAGCTTTAAAAAACTACGCACAGGGCCTGGCAAGGAAGGAGCGATCCCTGCTTACTTCATGTCACTACAGATGAGCTCGCAGCTCTTCCAAGACACAAACAGTGCTATCGGCAGATTACACAAGACTTTGGCATAAGACTTGGCTTTGGCCACATACTGCTTCCTCTGCGAAATTACCCATTTAGTGACACCGCAGCTGTCCAGACAGGGTGGGGCCGGTGGGGTGGGGGCAGGAATCTAGCAGCAATAAGCAGCTCCTTGCTAGGTATTTGGAATTAAACCCACAAGGCCTTGTACCAAACAGTGAAAAGGTCTCCTCTGAGAATTGCTGATTTCCTTGCAAGGGGCACTGGTTTACATGGGGTATACACTCAACCCGTCTTTTTTTCTGCCACAAAAAGTCATTAATTTCATTCAAAGCAAGCACAGCTTCCAGATTTAAGATAAGAGCTGCCATAAACATGCCGCCTGGACCGTGGAGCATCTGCCGAGACTGGATTGCAGTAGTCTCAGGACTCAGAAAAGAAATATTTCAGACAAGCGTAAGTGGCTTCTCCCTTTCATTACTTACTACTTCTAAACTTCTACCTTCTCTCATCTGTACTTGGCTATAAATATGTGCAAGTGTTCATGTGAATGTATATCCCCCCTCAACAAAAAGCACGTCATGCATTTAACTGTGGGCTCTGGCCTACAAAAGCTTGTGCCACAATATATCTGTTAACCTGTAAAAGATGTCACCGAACCCCGTTTTTCCTAATACATGGCCACCCTTCTTATTCACTTCTGGCATTCATCAACCAAGATGTGGTGCTGTCAATAACAGTGAGCCATGACAGCTAAATGGAACCTCCAGGTGTAAAGGCACTATACCTCCGAAGAGCTGGTGCCGAGGATGGAGTTAAGAAGCCACTCAGTCCATTTGCTTAATACTAATAATGGGTCATGGCAAGTGCTAAATACGGCCACCATGTGCACCATGCACCCCCATCAATTCTAGGAGAAGTCCAAGGGCTCCAACATACCTGAAGCTGTGAAACAGGGGTGACTAACCTGTGGGCTCCAGATGGCGTTGGGCTCCAGATGGCGTTGGGCTCCAGATGGCGTTGGGCTCCAGATGGCGTTGGGCTCCAGATGGCGTTGGGCTCCAGATGGCGTTGGGCTCCAACTCCCATCAGCCCCAGTCTGCATGGCCAGTCATCAGGGATGATGGGAGCTGTTGTTATGCAACATCTGGAAGGCCACAAGTGAGCCACCCCTGCTATAAAGAATCTCCCCCCTCCCTTAAAAAGTCAGAGTTCTCAATTAACTAAACTACACTAACCTCATTATAGACTGGCCTACATACTCCCAATTACAAGGCGGCCAGAAAAAGAGGTCTGGATTAACAGCTTAGGAAAACTAGGCTTTCCCTGTGGATTTCCCCCAAAATGGAGCTCCCACTTCCCTACGCTGGCTCCTTTAAAAAATCCTGGCTGCTCAGAACAGAGCAGCTGCTTCCCTCATTGCAAGACCCAGGCTGTGGCCATTTGCCCAGCTGTAGGAGAATCAGAATACTGGCAGCCTGAAAAGCTACTGAAGGGGTGGGGGAGAGAAAGCATTATGCTGCTTTCACGCAGATATGATGGTGGTGGGGGTTGTAGATGCAGGACCCTAGGATATGGCTCAGCATGGGGATTCCATGTCCTCCATAGGAATCTGCTCATGCCAGAGACATCTCTTATCCTCAAAACAGCTGCTAAAAATAAATAAATCAAAACAGAACTACACATTCTCTGAGCACATGTGTGTTCCCAAACCTGGGCCTGCAGGAGATGAGTAACCTCATGTTTGCCAATTCTCTTTGCAAATGTGCCCCCTACAGGCAGTTGTTGACCAAGCTTGCTTGCCTGCTTCTGGTTCTGGAGTCTAGCGGGAGGGAACACAGTCGGCAGGGCATCTGCAGGGGAGAATTTGCAGGCAGGGAAGGGTGAACCATCATTCTCTCACTTATTGATTATCCACTCCTGCCAGCCTCACCCTCATCCTCACATATGCTTTTGGGAACCTCATGAGATCCCCCCTCCCAGGATAGGCCATTGCCTCTGACAGCCATACACCTTACGCAATTTAAGCATATTTCCATATACTTTGCTTAATTTATTTTACCTCTGTTACACATGGAGGAGGATGTGCAGGGCCCTTGATTACTGAAATGTCGGGAAGGGGGACCTGTGGTCCTCTAGCCATTGTTGGACTAGAACTCCCATCAACCCTGACCATGGGCCACTCTGGCTGAGGCTGAAGGGAGTCGGAGTCTACGACCACTAGAGAGCCACAAGTAAAATTAGCAGTGACAATATTTGTTGTTGGAAGTGTCTAAACAGACACACAGAGGAGCTTCTACCATATGCAGTAGACAGGCCCTTGCACTAAATACTGGAAGAGAACAAAAACCTCAGTGGAAAAGATACTTGACTATACCAGCCATCCCCAACCTGGGGCAAAGTTGGGGCTAATGGACGTTGTATTCGAAAACATCTGGAGGGCACCAGGTTGAGAGGCTGGGCTATACAAATCAGGCAGGATCCTCTTTTTCTTTTAACGTGAACGAATACAAAAACAACATCATGAGCTGACTAGCTATGACAGCACCTGCTATGATAATTTATGCTAAATACGGAAAACTACCAAATACAAATGAATGGATAAATTATAGGACTTTGCAGTAATGGCTAAATTTACATCTTTCAGAATAGTAAAAGATACATCAAAAGTGGGATATGATTTATGATTTTCCGTAGATTTTAGTTTAGCAATGCTGAGCCTACATTATTATTTTTTAAGATGAATTCTGATGAAAACTTATGGGCATAGTTTTGGTTTTAAAGTCAAAATACTAGAAATACCCTGTATGTGGTTTATTAAGTCTCGGTTTATGTATACTTTATATCTTTGTGTAAACTGTAGGCACCTTCTGCTATCGCGCTACATTTCGTTATAGCTATTCTTGAGAAAAAGCATATCCAGCTTCAAAAAAAACCCCAATTACTGTCTCCCCATTATGCCACTCAATGCAGTCTCATTTATTGACTTGATTTTTTACTGCCCCTTCAATCATTCCCAGAGCAGTTTACCAAAATAACACACTTAAAATGTAAATATAAAAATGCAAAGAAGCAAAGCACTACAAAATTATACAAGTGGCATAATACAACCAGCAGGCTTGCAATTGCATCTAAAAAGTCTGGGAAAATAAAAAGGGGGACTGCCTCGCGACCAAAGGACAATAAAGTAGGCCCCAGGGAACCTTGGGAGGGGGGGGAGAAGAGTGTTCTACCATTGGGGGGGCCCCACTAAAGCAGCCTTCTCTGGCAGTGATGCACTTCACTTAAGATGGTGAGGGCACCTTTAGGAGACTCTCCAATGAAGATCTTAATATATGTGTAGGTACATACATATAGAGAAAGGTAGTCCTTCAAATTCTAAGCCATGAAGGGCTTTAAAAAGGTCAAAAGCAGCACTCTGAATTGTGCCTGGAAACACAGTGGAAGCCAGTGCAGCTGGCTCTGACAGATGTAATATGATCCTAACACCAAGTCCCTGTTAGTAATCCAACAACCACATGCTGCACTAGCTGCAGTTTCCGAACAGTCTTCAAAGGCAGCCCCATCAGGGCAAGAATGTCCAAGGCCAGGTTCTCTCTGTCCAGGTAGGGTCACAGCTGATTTACAGGCCTGAGCTGGGAAAAGACACTCGGTAAACACAGATGCCATTTTGTGCCTCTAGTGAGGAAGACTGAACAAGATGCACCCTAAGCTGCAAACCTGTTCCTTCAGGTAAGTGCAACCCTATTCTAGCACAGGATGTATACAATTCCCTTGGGCAGATGAACCACCTACCCACAGTACCTCCATCTTCTCTGGACTGAGCTTCAGTTTATTGGCTCTTACCCAGTCCTTCACCATGGACAGGCACTGATTCAGCACTTCTACTGCTTTATCTGAACTTAATGAAAAGAAAAAATAGTATTGTCCATCTTCTGTGTATTGATGACAGCTGACCCCCAACCTCCAGATGTCCTCACCCAAAAATAATCTATGGAGCTTAAATACCAAAGTGTCAAGCAGGAGTCCCTAGAAACATTTTCAAAAATTGGTTGTCCAGCTAGGAATGGAATCTTTGCAAGACAATGCCTCCAATTCCCAGGCCAGCCATTGATGGCAATGAAGGTCTAGGATCAGCACGGTCACACTCCAAGTATAGGTCATGCAACAGGGCAATCAAAGCAGTCAGTTTCACTCAAGAGCACCTAGAGTTATATAGCAACCACCAACCCATCTTGCTCAGAAAGGGAACATTAGGCTGAGTAGACATGAAGTGGCCGGACTTGTCTAAGTGTCTTCTGCCAAGCGCCTTCTGCTGCGTCTAGTCATCTTCTTATTTGCTTTGTTGGCCTCACTTCCCAAAGTAGCAAGGAGCTGATCAGGCTCTGCTCAGTGGAAGAGGGGGCTTGGGGGCAATTCATGTCAACTGCTCAGTCCGATTCTACATTAGTAACCACAGTATGGACAGGAATGCCAGCCATGCCAACCAGATACCCTCCTCCCAGAATCCTCTGTATTCCAAAGGCCTCCTGAGATGAGCCATCCTAATTGCCCCCCCACTGCTACAGAGAGGAATAGCTGCTCTGACAGTTGAGGTTCCTCAAGACTAATACTTTATTATTTATTTATTATTTAATTTATATCCCGCCCTTCCCCTCAGCAGGAGCCCAGGGCAGCAAACAAAAGCACTAAAAACACTTTAAAACATCATAAAAACAGACCTTAAAATACATTAAAACTAAACAACTTTAAAGAAAGATTTAAAAACATCTTAAATAAAAAGGGGTAAAAACATATTGTTCAGGGGAAAAAGTGTTTTAAAAAACATATTAAAAGCAATTCTAACACAGACGCAGACTGGGATAGGTCTTAACTTAAAAGGCTCGTTGAAAGAGAAAGTCTTCAATAGGTGCCGAAAAGATAGCAGAGATGGCGCCTGCCTAATGTTTAAGGGGAGGGAGTTCCAAAGGGTAGGTGCCACCACACTAAAGGTCCGTTTCCTATGTTGTGCAGAATGGACCTCCTGATAAGATGGTATCTGCAGCAGGCCCTCACCTGCGGAGCACCATGATCGACTGGGTATATAAGGCGTAAGACGGTCTTTCAGGTATCCTGGTCCCAAGCTGTATAGGGCTTTGTACACCAGAACTAGAACCTTGAACTTGGCCTGGTAGCAAATGCGCAGCCAGTGCAAGTCTTTCAGCAGTGAGGTGACATATTGGTGATACCCTGCTCCAGTGAGCAGTCTCACAGTCGCATTTTGCACCAGCTGCAGCTTCCGGACCAACCTCAAGGGCAGACCCACATAGAGCGCATTACAGTAATCCAGCTTGGAGGTTACCAGTGCGTGGACAACAGTGGTCAGGCTATGCCGGTCCAGAAACGGCTGCAGCTGTTTTATCAGCCGAAGCTGGTAAAAGGCACTCCTAGCCACAGAGGTCACCTGGGCCTCTAGCAACGAAGATGGATCCAGGAGCACCCCCAGGCTACGAACCTGCTCTTTCAGAGGGAGTACGACCCCATCCAAAGCAGGCAACCGACCAATCATCTGAACTCGGGAACCACCAACCCACAGTGCCTCCGTCTTGCTAGGATTCAGACTCAGTTTATTGGCCCTCATCCAGCCCACTACCGAGTCCAGGCAGCAGTCCAGGGCTTGCACAGCCTCTCCCAATTCAGATGTTCCAGAGAAATACAGGTGGGTATCGTCAGCATACTGCTGACACCTCGCCCCAAATCTCCTGATGACCACTCCCAAGGGCTTCATATAGATGTTAAACAGCATGGGGGACAAGATGGTACCCTAAGGCAACTGACAGCACAACTGCCAGGGGGCTGAAAGACAGTCACCCAATGCTATTCTCTGAGAGCGACCTTGGAGGTAGGATCAGAACCACTGTAGAACAGTGCCTCCAATACCCATCTCACCAAGTCACCTCAGGATCCCATGGTCAATGGTATCAAAAGCCACTGAGAGATCAAGTAAGAATAACAGGGTCGCACTCCCCCTGTCCTTCTCCCGATAAAGGTCATCCATCAGGGCAACCAAGGCTGATTCAGTCCCATGACAAGGCCTGAACCCAGACTGGAATGGGTCAAGATAATCTGTTTCATCCAAGAGTACTTGCAGTTGCTGCGCCACAACCCTCTCAATCACCTTCCCTAAAAAGGGGGTATTTACAACCAGTCGGTAGTTGTCACAAACCAATGGGTCCAGGGTGGGCTTTTTCAGGAGTAGTCGGATCACCACCTCTTTCAAGGCAGCTGGAACCACTCCCTCCTGCAATGATGTGTTGACCACACTCTGGATCCACTTGGTCAGACCCCCTCGGCAAGCTTTAATAAGCCAAGAAGGGCAAGGGTCGAGAGAACATGTTACTGGCTGCATCATCGCAAGCACCTTGTCAATGTCATCAGGTCGCATCAACTGAAACTGTTCCCAAGAAGTTGTAGCAGATGTTGCACTGGACACCTCATTGCGGGCTACAGTAGATGTGGATGGGGCATCAAGACTGCTACGGAGGCGAGCAACTTTACCCTCAAAGTGCCTTGCAAACAATTCACAGTGAGCCTCCGAAGGGTCTAAAGCTCCATTTCCTGTCACTGATGTAAACAGACCCCTGACAATATGGAAAAGCTCCACCAGACGGCTACTTGAGGATGCGATGGAGGCAGAGAAGTGTGCCTTCTTCGCCACCCTGACCGCCACACAGTAGGCATGGTTATGATGTTTTACTCGTGCCTGATCAGCCTCACAGCACGTCTTTCACCACTTGTGCTCTAGCCATCGTCCAGCCTGTTTCATTGCCCTTAGCTCACTGGTGTACCAAGGTGCAAGCTGGGCTCAGGGGCAACCGTGTCAAGAGACTGATGCGATTCACTGTTCCACAGCGTGACAAGGGCTTCAACAAGGTCACCTGTTCTATCTACTGGGAACTCCCCCAGGGCATTCAGGAAGGATCGGAGTCATAAGTCTAAACTTCACCAGGAAGTGGTCTGACCATGACAATGGGGTGACATCCACTGTGAGGGAGTGTCCTCTTCAACACTAAATTGGAGACCACATCTGTTACTTCAGGCAGGGAGCCTGCTGGACAGCAGGGTGGGCAGTCCATCAGCAGAATCTCTGATCTGTTCTGATTGCCCAACACAAGATACAAACACTCAAAACTGGAACCCAGATAGGAAGCCTGAAGGGGGGGGGGTGTTCTTATAGATCACAGCAATGCCACTTTCCTAGTCTTTGCTGGTGGACACAAGTGGACACAACTGAGAGAGATCAACTTCACCCAGGTTTCAGTGATACAAGCCAGATCAAATGAGTTCTAATCTGCAACAGTCATCTGTTAGAAATGTGATGTCTTTTACCTACAGAGCTACATTGTGGGCCTAACCAACTTCTTGCTTTGGCTTTTTCAGAAGAAATATATCAAAATGAAATTGAACAGGACTATCACTAGCTTTCCTTTGAAAAAAAGTCTCCATTTCTTCCACTTTCGTTCTTGCACCACCTGGCTGGTTCAATGACAGCAAGCCCCTCAAAGTCAGGAGATCATCGACTGAATACACCCCCGCCAATATGTGCTAGACCAGCCTGTTGTACAGGAGACCCTTCCTTGTTCCAATGCTAGGTGGAGAACTGTGTCATTGCTGCAAGGATGTTGTCATCAGCATGGCATTTTAAAACTGGGCAACTGCATGGTGCTAGATTCTGCCTCACTCTGGTGAGAAGGACTGAGGCCAATGAGAGTGACTAGAGGAGCAATATAAGCACAGCCCTGTTAAGGCGACCAAGGACCCACCTGGCACTGGTGTCAATATGATGAACTAAAATAAAGGGCTATGGTCCACAGCCCAGAAGACGCCGCAAGATGCCAGCTAGGAAGAAGAGGGGGTCTAGCCTGCACTGGCACAACCAGGGAGCTCAGGTCCCAATGCACTTTGAGTTACTCATCCCATGTCCAACCAGACATGACCATTTGCATGGTAACGAATGCTGAATACATGGGCTTGCCTACAGAGATGCAAGAATAGTGCACCTCTCCCCCATCCGCAGCATAGCTTTACTATTAAAAAATGACAGCATCCAAAGTAAGATAAAAGGCATTTGCCACTCTGATCTTTCCTTAGCTCAATGGATGCAAAAGTGGCCTTGGAAGGGTGTAGGACTGGACTGTCAGAACAGAAATGAAAGGGGGATCAAATGACAGTGTTTGTCCTTATCTTGGGCTCACAGGGAAATAAAGGTCAAGAAACTCCACAGGCCCTGGAGCAAGAACCCCTCCAAGGAAAACAAAAGGCTTGGCTGAGGAAAAAACACACACATATACAAGTTGTCCCCAGAACCTCAGTGTGAACAAATTCAATCAATGTGTAAGTCCCATAGCTTCATGTGCCGCACTGCTGAAGGGGGGAAAGAAGAAGGACCAGCCTAACGAAAGCACACATTGAAATCAAGATTCAGAACTGGCTGCGCTTCCGTGGAGGGGCCCAGCTCCCATCTAGAGAGCATCTGTATTTAACAATAGGACTGATAAAAGCACCCAGGTCTGCACCAAGACAAGACATTAATCACATGGAAGAAGTACGTCCAATGGAAGCAAAGGGAAAGTCTTGCAGGCATCCAGTGTCAAGTTAAGAGATGTATCGCATTTCTAGGGCTCGGGAAGTGGGGGAGAGTCACTTGCACTGCCAGCCATCAGCATGTTCTCAAAAGGGAAGAGCCCTATAAAGAACTGTCTCACCGAGTTGGACCACTGGACCAGCTAGCCTGGTGTGAGCAAATCAACCCTGACCAGTAATGGCCCTGGTGAGTCTCCAGCAAAGGCCTTGTTCAGCCTCACTATTCCAATTTTAGGCTGCTGAAGACTGTATCGGAGGCTTCACACACGCAAAGCACAGCCCCTCCCCCAGAGAGCTCTCAACACACTTACAGGGAACTGTTAGGGAGTTCATCCGGGAAGCTGGAAGGCAGGGAGGAGTCTGCCTGCTCCTGTATACTGCCACTCCCTGTTACGATCTGCCAGCTGCCAAAGTCGGTAGAGATGGAGGATCCAGGCAGAGAATGGTCAGCAGATCTGGGGCAGAGAGAGAGAGAAAAAAGAGGAGATGATGCAAGTCAGTGGCTTTATTCAGCAACATGCCCTTTTGCTAAAGCCCTCCACCGGTGCTTGGCACCTCCGAGTTTAAGTGGCAGTGTTGTTGTCTCAATAGTGGGCATCAAGGTTGCAAGGCAGGCCACAAATGGCTCCTTTAGACAGCGAGAATGAAAAGGATGCTGAGCTCATTAAGGAGGGTGAAAGCACTGAACAGCCAAGGCAGGCTACACTGGGCCAAATCAGCAGTTAAGTCATGCAGGAGCTGCAAAAGCTAAGAGCAAGCCTGCCAAAAGAGCCCGTGAAACTGCTGCTGCTCCCAAAGAAGGGCAACCACACAATCATTGTGTGGCCAGCAGGATGATCCCATGCAAGTCTGTAGAGGTCACAGGATGGAACAAGAGGGACGGGCCGCAGCTTGGTGATAGAGCATCTGCCTTGTATGCAGAAGGTCTCAGGTTCAAGTTCTGGCATCTCCAGGTAGGGCTGGGAGAGACCCCTGTTTGAAACCCTGGAGAGTTGCTGCCAGTCAGTGCAGACACTACTGAGCTAGAGAGATGAATGGTCTGACTCAGTACCAGGCAGCTTCCTATGATCCTATGACAAGTGGGCTTGGTTGGTGCTTCTGGGAGGAACTTCAGGACCTCTTGTTCCCTGTCCCTTCCAGCCGGATGACAGCTCAAATCCTGAAGCAATATCCCCAGCTTCCTTTTCTTAGAAGATGGGAGGCAGGCCTGGACCACAGCCGTGATGGTGATGAGGTGGTAGAAAGCAAGACAGCAGCAGCAGGCATTTAAACCAAAGAAAAGAACCCAGAGGGCAGCAGAGCAGAGAGGAGATCTCCAGCGGATTTCAGAGCAGCGCACGTGCAGCCCAGTTCTCATCTTCCTTCCAAAGATAAGCCGTTCAGCCCCTTGCCACATTCACATCCTTGCTCCACCATCCCAGAATGCTCAGCTGGCACTTCAAGACTGACACACTGTGCTAAGCGTTAAGCAATAGTACAAGCTGGGTGATTTGGAAGGAACGGATCCGTTGGGAGCAAAGCAGCATCAGCCACCAACTGTGCAGCAGCAAGCTCACAAAGAAGCTTTTTTTGTTGTTGTTTATAAGAGACACTTCAGGCTCCTGCTTTCTGTTGGAGCCCCAGCAGCTGCTGGCATTTTGCAGACACATCAGCCCTCCTTACCTGAAAAGGCCATTTCAATGCACAAGGAATGGCTCCTTACAAAAACTGGCCCATCAACTGGCTGCAATGGCTCACTGGACCCTCAATGGAACAGGATATCCCTCTACACCTTACGTTTATTTATACCCTGCCTTCTTCAGCCATAACATCTTCAAAGCGGCTTACAATCCAGCATAAAAAGTGCTCCATTTCTTATGACCAACCCAATAGTTCAGGAAAGAGGGGGATATGCTGCTTCCTTTTGAGTTCAGGTAACACTAAGAGTAGCCCTGGTAGGTCAGACCAAAACCTCAACTATTCTAGCATCCCCCTTCCCACCATGGCCAATCAGATGCCTCCAAAGAACCCAGGAGTAAGGACAAGAGGACAATAATATCCCTCACCTGATTTTGCTCCCCAGCAACTGGTATTCAGTGGCATACAGGATACTCTGAACATGGACCTTCTGCCTCATGAACTGTGGCCATGGATGGCGATTATCACTAAACTCCTGAGATCTGCCATTCCAACTACCTACGTGTCAAGCAAAGGGAGTAGCTGGCTCTTCTTCCCTTTCTGCTTACAGCTTTGGTTGGTGAAGAGGACTCCCATCACAGAAATGTGCCAGGAATAAAGACAAAACTGGGCAATCCCCAGCCATCTTACTGGGGAGGGATGGGAAAGGGCCACAGCTCAGTGGCAGAGCATCTGCCTTGCATGCAGAAGGGCCGAGGTTCAATCCCCGGCATCTCCGTGTAGGGTTGGGAGAGAGCCCTGCCTGAAACCCTGGAGAGCTGCTGCCAGTCAGTGTAGACAATACTGAGCTAGAAGGCCTGACCTAGTATAAGGCAGCTTCCTATGTTCCTACCAGGGATCCACAAAGCAAAGGGTATTTTGGGGGGGGGGGTGAGGGAAGAGGAAGACTACTCAGAAGTCTGCTTGCCTTCACCTAGGAAGGTGTCTGCAGCAGGAGTTCTGAAACCAGGCCAGCGCTTGAAAAGAAGGAAGCCAGCAAGCTTCGTTTGCACAGATGCAGAAAAGAGGAGAAGCAGCAACGTGGGGGAGCCAGAAGCACAAGGAAAGTGAAAAGGGAGAAAAAGGAACAGATGTATCTGTTAGGGTCAAGCGTTACCGACCCCCTGAAGCAACCAGCATACAGACTTCCACCACTGCTGTGATAGCAGCCATTTCCCCACCTTCCACAATGGATGTCTGGCAGGCAGGATGACTGGCTTGAAGAAAGCCTTCATGTAAACTGAAGAAAGGGCTTCGGCTGTGGCTGGTCAGGGGGAGAAAAAGAATGGTCTTGACTGGAAGGACATCAATATCGTTGATGTGGAGATAAATGTTTTTTTTGGGGGGGGAGGGAGAGCAGGATCTCCATCATATCCACTGTCTGAAATCAGATCTCCACGGTAGAGTGCAGGAATAAAGAGGACTTCTGCAGTACTAGCTGGTAGGAAATATTGTTTTGGTAGAGGAATTGTCCCAAAACAAGAGAACGTGTGATGCAGTGCCTGCACCAGATTGTCATAGGGTTTTTTTTTAAGCACTTCTTAAAAAAACACAGCAAGACTTATTCAATGGGAGGGAGGGGGGAGAAGAGAGAGAGAACGCAACTCAAACTCTCAGCCTCAAGTTTAAATTAATCTTAACACAACTTGCTCTGGGTGTATGAGGTATTCCAGGGATTTGGGGAGTCTGACCTTCTTGTACACTCTAGCAACGTCCACACAACTCAGGTTGCCAATGAAGTAGTCTGACCGGGAACTAGAAATCTGTTGGAAAGCAGCTACGAAGAGCAAAATGCAGGAAGAAGAAAATGCAAGTTGCTTGGTCAGCAAAGCAAGAGATTAAGAGAGAAGCCAAAAATAGATCTGGAATGTCCACAGAAGCCCAAAGCCGGACACGAAGTTCACAGCCACAAAAAATATTCAATGCCAAGGGTTTCCCCTAGTGGTTGACATAGTGTCCCAATATTTTCAGCTTCCATTTTTTCCCTGTTTTAAAAAAGCAAATTTCCAGCCCTCACTGCTTCAGAAAAGAGTGGAAGGGAAAAATACTATTGAGAAAAAGGTGATATGGGTAAGATGCCCAGCAGAGAGGGTTCATGTGCTTAGTCCATCCTCCCAGGGATCTTTCTTCCCAGTCCTTGAAGTGCACGTCCCTTCTTGCCTTGCTCCCTGTCACCTCTTTCTTTCAAGTTCCACAAAAGCCCAACTCCTGCAAACTAAAATCATCCTTGCAAGTGTCAATGATCAACATGATTAATGCAAGCATAACATTGCAGTCATGTTAGTCACTGGATCTGGATTATACTTTAGTGCAGATAACCTTCAATAAATTTGGAGATGTAGAACAGATATTTTGCTTATGACAACCTATTAGGGGGAGGGGGAGGGAGAGGGGGAGGGAGAGGGAGAAGCAGGAACTTGAGTCCTATCATCTGGGAACAGAGGACAAAACAGGTATGAAGAGTTTGGAGAGGCACCAATGGAGGCTAGAATCAAGCTTTGTGAAGAGCCCTCTAGGGAAGAACACATAGCTTGCATGCAAAACATCACAGGAAGCTGCCTTATACTGACCCCGACTACTGGTCCATGGACTACACTGACTGGCAGTGGCTCTCTGGGATTTCAGACAAGGGACATTTCTAGCCCTTACTCGGAGATGGCAGATATCAAACCTGGGACCTTCTGCATGCAAGGCAAAAGCTCTTCCACTGAGCTGTGGCCCTTCCTATATCATTTGAAGGATCTCAAATGGTAGAGACAGGAAGAGACACTACTACCCAAGCCATTGCAGAGCCACTGCCCATCACAATGAACAGGAGTAGCCAAGGAGGTACCCTCCAGATGTTGTAGAGCTCAAATTCCCATCAGCCCCAGCCAGCATGGCCAATGCTTAGGACTCATGGGAGTTCTAGTCCAACACAATCTAGAAGGCATCAGGTTGGGCAAGGCTGCAGCTGACAATACCAACAGTCTGTAAACACAAAGGTAGCCCTATATATTCACTGAATAACTGGTCCCCTTTTGCTGGGAGAATGTTCCAGAAACTCCATGGCTCTAATCTTTCATCCTGGCAGGCAACACTTTCCTGTCTTCAATTTCTTCTCTCCACACCCTCTCAGGGTTTCAAGCCCATTCTTCTGCCAAGAAGAGCCACTAGAGTACAAATACAGAAGACTGATTTGGCTTAGGATCCTTGGACAGGGAAACGTTGAGAGCAAGCCTTAAAAAAAAAAGAGGGGGAAGATGGCAATAGCTAACAATAGCCAACACTTCAAATAATGAATTCATCTTCCCCTTCTGCTCCAAACTAATAGTCATCAGGCAACAAGACCCCAGAGATGCTCACATACAGCTAATCCAACTACTATGGAAGAGAAGAGGAGAATGACTAACAAGCCAATTACTGCAGAGTGGCCCACCAGCAGGACAATGAGAAACCTCTGATAGCAAGGATTCAAGGAGCTTTCGTTTCCAGGTGAGAGAGGTGAAAAAGGAGCCAGCAGGAACCAAACCACATATTGGTGGATGAATTGAAACATTTTTTTTTAATAAGAAGCACTAGATGTCTGAAACTCTGTGCTGCTGGTGCTATATTCAAATTCATAACCCATGCTGGAATTATATTTGTGTGAGTATTTTTTATTAGCTAAAGGAACATGATGATTGGATGTTCTTATTACCTTCTGTCACCAACTGACCTCCCATACGCAGACCTTCATATGTTTCTTCCTCTGTGATCCATCTATGCTTTCTCACTCACACAGATGAACAATCACTGCCTTTTCCTGGGGCAAACCGTGATGAAGTAAAGCCAATTAAAAACTACTTCTGCACTTTGCTGCGGCTGAATAGGGCAGGTGATGCTTAGTTAGCACAGACTCCATTTTGAAGAATGTGAGCACAGGAGATCAAACTCCAAAAATCCACTGTTTGACAATACCTTTATTGGATCCAACCAAAATGTCATACAGATATGTGGCAAGTTTTCAAGTTCTCCAGAACTCTTCATCAGGCAAGATGTTACCCAAAGCAGCTTTAATTTGGATTCCTGCATTGAGCAGGGGCTTGGACTCGATAGCCTTATAGGCCCCTTCCAACTCTACAATTCTATGATTCTATGAACCCAGATCTGTCCCAAACCTTGAACAAAATACATAGGCTCCTGGGGTATACACAGCTTCCACAGTCAGAGGGAGTATGCTTCCAAAAACCAGTTGCTGGACACTGCAGGAGGGGAGAGTGCTCTTGTACTCAGATCCTGCTTGAGGGCTTCCCACAGGAATCTGGTTGGCCACTGTGAGAACAGGATGTGCCACTGGCCTGATCCAGTAGCTTCTTCTTATATAGGCAGAGAGCAAAAACACATAGCAGTCTGTAATTTAGCAAAGCCAAGGGTTAATTCTAGATGGTGTACTAGGTGGTGGTTGTTATGTGCCTTCAAGTCGATTACGACTTATGGCGACCCTATGAGACAGCGACCTCCAATAGCATGTTTCATGAACCATCCTGTTCAGATCTTGTAAGTTCAGGTCTGTGGCTTCCTTGATGGAATCAATCCATCTCTTGTTTGGTCTTCCTCTTTTTCTACTCCCTTATGTTTTTCCCAGCATTATTGTCTTTTCTAGTGAATCATGTCTTCTCATGATGTGTCCAAAGTATGATAACCTCAGTTTCATCATTTTAGCTTCTAGTGATAGTTCTGACTTAATTTGTTCTAACACCCAATTATTTGTCTTTTTTGCAGTCCATGGTATGAGCAAAGCTCTCCTCCAACACCACATTTCAAATGAGTTGATTTTTTTTCTTATCCGCTTTTTTCACTGTCCAACTTTCACATCCATAAATAGAGATCAGGAATACCATGGTCTGAATGATCCTGACTTTAGTGTTCAGTGATACATCTTTGCATTTGAGGATCTTTTCTAGTTCTCTCATAGTTGCTCTAGCCTTCTTCTGATTTCTTGACTATTGTCTCCATTTGGTTAAGGACTGTGCCCAGGTACTGATAATCCTTGACAAGTTCAATGTCACTGTTGTCAACTTTAAAGTTACATAAATCTTCTTCTAGGTAAACAGAGTCAATTGAAGCCTAATAGTATTACCTAGTGTTGAAGGGGATGCAGACCTCAAAATGCAAAGTCCATCTTCAAGTACTGGAAAATCATCTTGCCTGATTAAAGTCTCTGGAGAACTTGAAAGCTTCCCACACTTTTGTGATGTTTCGGTTGGGCCCAATAAAAAGTATAGCTCAATTGTGGATTTTGGAGGTATTTTCTCTTATAGACCAACACGGCTCCCTTTGGTTTTTTTAAGAACAGATGAGATTAAGCAACTCATGGGAAGCTCAAAAAAGAGAACACACATGTCAACCTGCAAAAATAAGCAAACCTGAACTGTAGCTCTCAGTATGACAAGTTTGAGAATTGTGGGTAGTAGAGGTTTGTTCCTTCCTTCCAGTATGGCAAACAGTTATACCAGAAAACACGATGGCCTTCATCTTTTCCATACTGCTGTATTAAAGTTGGTTTTGTTGAGCACATCACTATTTTGCTCCATGGAAGGGTTGGGAAGATTACTGCAGATCTCTATGAGTAGGAAAACATAGCTGCCCTGAGTGCTGCTTTGGGACTAGAGGCAAGAAATACAAATAAAAAAAGGTAAGATCTGGGCTGCAGGATTATGTTGCTTAGATTATGGACACTTGTTTCCACTTGTTACTAAGCAAAATCAATCACACATTCCTTTAGGGCAGCCTTCCCCTACCTGGTGCTCTCCAGATGTTTTGGTCTATAAGTCCCATCATAGCTGACCATTGATCATGCTGGTTGGCGCTGACGAGAAGAGTAGTACTCCAAAACATCTGGAGGGCACCAGGTTTGGGAAGGCTGCTCGTAAAGAGGCTGAAGAATTGCTTATGCAGTCGGCATCCTGTATTGCATGACATATAACCATGGACTGTGCCCATTTACGGAGGAATACAATATATGGGTCAGCCTCCAATAAGAATGGGACTTCAGACTGCTCATATGGAAAGAGATTGGGTCACTGTCCATGCCCTGTGATACACTTGCTATTCCAATGATCTATATCACAATGCTCCATCCACTTTTAACCTCACAGTAACAAAAGTAAAGCAAGCACAAAAACAAGAACAGTAAAACACATATGCCAACACATATTTTTGGCCATGAGTTTGTTTGTTTTTTGAAAAGCAAGTATTCTAGCATCAACAGGGTCAGAGAGTGTCTTGGCCTTAAACTTCAGGTCAACACGGAGGAAAGGAGAACCAGCAGCAATGACCTGTTGCGGATTAATGTAAGAGATGTTTCGGAGTTCTTTACTCAAGAGGCAGGCCTGAGCATGGAGCTTGCTTCTAGGCACCTGCTCACAGCCATTTCCAATCATGGCAGAGCATGTCTAAAGTGCACCACTCTACTCCAACAGCTCTCAAAATGGAGGAAGGGGGAAGGCAGTGGCTCAGTGGTAGAGCATCTGCCTTGCATGCACAAGGTCCTAGGTTCAATTCCAGGCATCTCCAGGAATATCCTCTGCCTGAAATCTTGGGGAGCTGTTGCCAGTCAGTGTACACATTACTGAGCTAGATGGACCAATGGGCTGACTCTGCAACTTCCTATGTAACTTCTTACAGCATACAAGTCAGCCCCTTGGAAGAGAAAGCAGGATAAAGAAGGCAAGGCAAGACAGGCTGAACATAGCAGTGCTCTTCACTTTAGCAGGAAGACCATTAATATCCGCTGGGTCTCCAAGCAGCCCAGATTCTTTTAAGTTACAGCTCTGGAGAAAGGGCTTCACTTAATTAGGTCACTCATCTCTACTGCACCACCTTTTGCTCACAGGAAGAGCTATCTAGGTTTCTGACAGCTCTGGCTTCTCTTGCCTCAAATCAAGTCAGTCCAGTCAGATAGAAAGGGGAGGAGGGGGGAACCTAAAAATCCACAAATACCAAACGGTGGTAGCTTAAGAGTGGAATTCTGGCTTTGATTCAGGGTTCGGTTTCAGATGAGGCTCACTGGACTTAATTTTGGAATAAATTGTCATATGAATATCAGTCTGCCTTGTGCATCTACTCCATACTGCCTGTGCTAAGTGGCAGAAGCTCACCAAGGTTTTGGGCAGAGGTTTACATGTCATCTGCTTTCTGCTCCTTTCAAGTGGGGGTGCTGGGGACTGAACCCCAGAACTTCTGCATGCAAAGCATAGGCTCTAAGCCAGCCTTCCCCAACCTAGTGCCCTTCAGATGTTGTTAGACTACAACTCCTATCTGATGCAGCCAGCACGCTCCATGATCAGGGATGATGGAAGTTGTAGGCCAACAACCTCTGAAGGTACCAGGTTAGGGGAGGCTGCTCTAAGCTATAGTCTGGCCCCATGCCAGGGCTCAACTATGGACAGAACAGAGTTCTTCCAGACTAGATGAACAAATAATCTGACCTGCTATAAGACAGCTTCCTATGTTCCTGTCATAATTTCCTCCATTTCCTACAAAGTCTTCACCTGCTCATGCAAATATAGCCCAAATGGCATCACCCACACACAACAGGAAGGTATCAGAAGACTCAGGTTTTCAGACTGTAAGGTTTGCAGGAGTTAAGAAATCTTTAGACAAAGCCCTAAGGTGGGGGAGGGAGGAAGAGAACCTCCCAGAACAGACTAATGGGGACTCAGTGGCCATGGAATGCTGACTGACTGAGGGGGAAACAACTGACAGAGTGGGAGGGGGAAATGGAATGGACAGGCTAGGAAGAGAGGATTGAAGAAGAGACGCAGGTCTAAAAAGGAAAGAATGAACCATCACATTGCCTGGATAACTCAATTCCTGATTCACACTGAGAAGCTACATTTAAGTGTTCCCCAGGATGGCAGTGAGAGCTGCCCACAGAAATAATGGAGAAATCCAAGAGAGGATTTAGTACACGTGTGTCCACCACAGATCCCAAAATGGAGAGGGGCAAGGGAATCCAAGAATGGTACGATATGTTCTGAGCATGCTCAGTGGCCATGCAATGCTGACTGCCTGATGGAGGGAAGGAGAGGGTATAGAAAAATGGGGACGTGGAAAGTAATGGGGTGGCTGGAACCCTTATAATTATTAGGAAGGCATTTTGTCCAATGTAGAAGCAGACAGTATAATCAATAGCTACAAGTGTGCACACACTACAATACTATCCAAATGAAGAAAAAATGGATATGACAACAGGTGAAGAATTCAATTTCCTAAGAATCTCTGCTTTCATTTAGGGAAAAAAAGTTTCTGGCCCTTAAAACTGCAAAGATAAACTTGAAAAAGTAGGCAAGCAACACTGCCTGACATTTCTGAACTCAAGAGGGGTGCTCAAATGAGATTCTCAGCTGTTTGTGTTATGGATGAGGCTTCAATGTCCGGCTCCTAGCATGTCCACAGGATTAGCATTCGATTATGCATTAAAAGTAACAGTTGTATATATAGGCTAATTTCTCTTTTGCAAAATTCTACAACCTCCATGAAGTTATGCAGGTGGCAAAAACCAGCTTTTCTTGCTGAAAAAAAATCTAGATTGCCTGGGCACAGAACTTTTACTTGTTTCTATTTTTTTAGCAGCGACTTCCCCCACTGACTAATGCTGCCTTTGGCCAGCAGTTGCCAGTTTTTGCCTGCTTTAATCAGCTGCTTGTTAAAAAATAGACATGGCATAAAGGAGCATTCCCAATCCATAAATATTTAACCATAAAGACCAGAAACCTAATAATTACTCTGTTAACAGCAGCTGGATGGCAGAAGATCTTTGTATAGGACCCAGAAGTGGCACAGCCGGCAAGTGAGCAACACAGTTGGCAGCCATGCCCATTTGCTGTCACATTACAGCACTTACTGGCCTGACCCAGGGTAATAATTAGAAAACCATCAGGGCCAAGAGCCAGGATGCTTGCAGCACAAGTCGGCGCAAGGAGAGGATATCTGCTCACAGCCACAGCAGCGCCAGCCTCTGTTTCCTCCTTCATGTCAAGCAGCAACCAACTGCCAGCAGCTCATCTGGATGACATCATGGGCTTCCCCTGGTCATAGCAAACTGTTGGGACATTCTTCAAAATGGCCAGATGGAAACAGAAGCTGGATTCACCAGCCAGAAGCCTGAACAAGAACTGCAGTGAGCAAAACCATACCAGAGGCACAAACAAATCTCTTTAGGCCTTGGAGAAATCTCTGGACATGGGAGACCCATCATGCCACATCTAAGCACCTCAGACTAAACCTGAACAGGCCCTGTATTGGACTCAGCCTGGTGTCCAATGTAAAAAAAACTGGGTAAGGAGGGGAGGAAAGGAGGATACTGGAAACTGCTATGCATTCAGAGCAGTAGTTGTGTTTTCAGTTTTAACCAGGAAAGAAGAAACCTGTGGCCCTCCAGACATGTCCGGACAACAACTCCCATCATCCCTTGACCACCAGCCATGTTGGATGGAGATGATGGAAGGGCCATAGGTTCTCTATCTCTTGTATTAAACCAAAGTGTCAACTTCCGTCCATCTGTTAGAGAGTGCAGCGACTAAAGAACCATCTCACAAGCATTCAAGGCAAATATAGGAAATATGGAAGCACAGCATCTTGAAGCACTGTGGGAAAAGCCAATGCCTCCACCCCCACACTGACAGCTCTTTCCATGCTACCTATCACCAGGAACCGCTGCTATTCTTCGGGTTTTGACAAGCTGCCTCTGGACCCAGAGTTCCTGGGCAGATTCAAGCACATTGTGCCAGCTTTGTCTAATAGATTTTGGAAAGGTGCATTCAGACACTGCTTAGCCAGTTTGCTAAGCCATATTAGTGTCCTGTGTGTATCTTACATGGCATTAATCCCACTACCTGCAGACACCCCAAAACACTCCCGCAGCATCACCTTTGCTCCTTAGGCAAATGATTACTGTGGAACAGACACTGGCCCACAGGGCGCATTTTGCACAGTCTAGCCAATAATAAAATGCAGAATGTGCCATCCAGACGTCAAGTGCTGGCCTGGGAGAAACAATCTTGGGCAAAGTACCAGGCAGTCCTCCTTGCAGAATGTTTTGTGATTAGCTTCGTATTGGGGTTACCTCAGTTGGGTAAAAATATTACAGATGCATCTCCGTTCAGGAAAAAAGTATGTACAGCTTCCCCCATTAAATGTGGCACAAGACATACTTACAGGCAATTAAGCTACTGAAGCACATTTCATTTGTAATAGGGTACATGCTGATTAGGTGGAGATTACAGAGGGAAATGTTGCTCTTAAACAACCCATTTCAGGAGCCAGCTCCTTGGGTGCAGTTGCGTGGGGCAGTCAGGAAAGAGGGAAAAGCCTTCAAGGCTTCCTCACCCCTGCTGTTAAGAAAGCAGACTAGCCCCCACAGGGCAAGGTTGAGTGATACCATTTCCTTTCACTCATTCACAGCGTCAGGCAACCCAAGTGCTGGGATGCATGCACTTGCCAGCTTAACTTCCAATATGCCTATCTGGCTTCAATTAAGCTTCCCTGCTCCAGCCTGCAGAGATAGCCAACCAGCGGGGTTTTCTTCTGCCTGGCCTGCCAGTATCCCCACAAAATGGCAGACTCTTTCTCTCATGGGGGAAAAAGAAAACCCACCCACCTTCTCTTCCTTTTCCCAAGTAACGCGTACCGCTCAGTGTTCGTCTCACACCCTCCTTCCTCCCACTCCCAACGGCCCATCGTGACTCGCCCTGCCCGCCTCCTGCCTGTCAGTACGCTCAGGAAATGGCAGGTAGCCAATTAAGTTACCTATTGTAGCAGCTGCTGGCCCACTGGAATGCCCGCTTTCTTCACTGCGGCAGATGATAAGTGTTTTGTTACCATGGCCACGAGTCCATAAGAGCTGAAAGCCACGTGCAGTCATTTCCTCCCTCCAAAGGAAAGACTCTGTCCTGGCCCTGAGGGGAAAGTGTAAGGACACTGCTGCACATGTCGGCATGGCAGGGCCCCAGCATGGTCTTCAAAGAGGGAGCGCCACCTGGGTGGCTACCTTGTCCACAGACAAAATAAATCGGAAATGGCAGAGTTGTTTGGCCTGAGAAGCCACACACTCCCTGGCCAAGTTGCTGTCAACAACACACAGGCAAGGGATGACAATATCATACCCCTTTGGGGGAAGGGGCTAGATCCTCCCTGCCCAGCAGCATCAAGGGCAGAAGACGCTGGAAGGCACCTTTTCTGGAGCAAAAAAAGGAGAGGAGATGCACATGCTTTGCATGCAGAAGGCGGAAGATTCTAGATTTAATCCCTGGTGGCTCCAGCTTAAACATGTTATTTTAAAGCAGGGATGAGGACTCCAGGTATCTTGAACTTCATCCCCCACCAGCCCCATTCAGCATGGCCAACGGTGAGGGACAATGAGAGCTGTAATTCAATAGCATCTGGAGGTCCACAGGTTCCCCATCCCTGCTGTAAAGGATCAAGTCGCAGTGATGAGAAAGACCTTTGACTGAGATGCTGAAGAGCTGCTGCCAGTCAGAGTAGACAGTGCTCTGCTAGACGCACCGATAGGCAGCTGCCTTATAGGAGGTCAGATGATGCTTCTACCACAGAAGCAGTAGTCCCTTAGGCAGCATTTCCTTTTGTGCAGGGAGGGCCACACTGAGGGCTGCTATGGCTGGGGCACTGACACTTCCTAAGGACTAACTCAGGACGTGGCATTGCCAGAGCCAACAGCTGCAAAGAAGGTGTCCCTTTCTGAGCTGGCCAAGAGCACTTCAGACCTCCAACACTTACTGAAGTGACATCTCAGAGGCCTCTGCATCATTGCAGAGCGCTTGAAGCAGCCCTCCGTTCCAATGTTGGAAGAGCTGATGAGCTGCTGGCCAGCTCAACAGAAGCATCTCTGGTGCTGCTGTTGGCCCCAGAAGCACATTTCCATCCAAGTTCTCAGGAAACTCCCCTGGCTGGGTCAGCAGCTGTGATGTTGGGAGCCAGAAAGAATCAGGTCAGGGCTGGTAGCTGGCTACCCCTGACTTAGGTCAGCAATATGTGGCACCAAACAGATGAGCGAATCCCATAGCAATTTTGTGTGGCATTTTGCTAAAATAGCATCCTGGGGGAGGGGGGAGTTGAAAATGTTATTATTTACTTTATAGGAAATAAAACATAATTTGAAAAAATAGCATTCTGGGAACGCCCAGCTTTCTCCCTTTTTGAGAAGCCACTTTCTGGTCCTCATGATTATATTTACATGTTGGCAAGTGTCAGCTATGATGCAAAAAGTAGCTGTGCCTGATGCTCACTGTATCATCTTTCCCCTCCCTCACCTGGGTCTCTTCTGATTGCCTGAGAATCCACAACAGCTGTGGGGACTTAACATGCATGCTTTCCTCATGCAAGTTTCCCAACACACCACCAAGATATATTCCCCAGATATCAAATGGGCTCTCAAGGCTTACCATCACCTAGAAAGAAAGCAATGCAACCTTTTCCTTTTCCATTCATGTCACACAGGGATGGCCCACTGATGATTATTGGGGCATTTTTATGTGACCTCTGTCAAGTCTACCAGGTTTTAATCTAGATGGACAAATGTTCTATCCTAACATTTAAAAGGGTATTAAGTTGTGTGAGGGATTGCTCCATGCTTTAAGAGCTGCACTCATTTATTTTGCATTCAACATGCAAATAAATGTACATATGTAACACAATGCTATGCCTGATACCATCATACCTTCCTATACTTGGAGAAAATTCACTCCAAGATAGCTCGCCAGGTGGATTTAGGAGGACAATATTCAGCTGCACAATTACACTGAGGTTTTTTTTTTACAGTGCCTAATTTGAACACAAAGTCTAGGCAACATACAATTAGACTCAAGGCCAAAAAGTCACAAGATAAAAACCTGATGTCAGACAATTTCACAAGTGACAAAGCACAACAAATACTTGGATGAAGATCCGCCAACCTGAATCAAAAAAGGTTTTTACAATGCTGCCAAAAATAGTTTTGAGACAGATTTCTGTAGTAAATTAATTCCCTGAAATGGGAGCCAACCGCAAAAAGAAATTACCTGCCTACAGGCCCAAACAACCTTCTTTTTCAAATGTAAGGGACACGAGCAAAGTCTCTTCTCACACCAAAGGATAGAACAGACAGGTTCAGACGCTGAAGCAGCAACTCAGGGTGCAGTAGGTACAGAAAGTGTTCTGAACCAATATTCTGAATCCAAAACAGTATCATGAAATGTTTAATACTATCTCAGTTGTATTTTATTGAGATTTCAGCTTGGCTATTTTTTATTTTTTTACTATGTGCTTTGTTTTATATAACCATTTGCTTACTTACTACAGATTCAGGATACCTTTTGGTTCAAACCTAGTTCTTAATCTCCCATCCTTTTTATCTCTTTGCCTTTCCAAATTCATGCTCATTGATAAGCTGTATTTGACGCAAGCTGGTTTTACTTTTTTACTGTAATCAATACCCTGACATTTTTAGTAAAGCACTTTGAATCGTTCAGACTTGCCTGGTTAACGACTCAAGAGGGTTCTTGTTGGCTTAAGGGTTGGAAGTAACACCCCAAGCTCAAACCCACAGGAGAGGACTAGCAGCAGGGATGGGGAGTCCGGACCCCTCCTCCAGAGGTAGCTGGACTAAAACTACCATCTTCCCTGCCCACTGGCCAAGCTGGCTGGGACTGGTGGGATTTGGAGCCCTAACCCTGACATATCACAACCTTTAGGACCCTTCCAACATGACACCTGTGACTGTTCTATGACCCTTACTCCTTCTAGTGTTCACACAAGCTCATGCACAGACACCTATCCATATCCAGCCAAGAAGAAACAGCTGTTTTAAGCAGCAATTCCTATTTCATACAGGAAGTTGGAGGGATGTTCTATATTAATACCTTACATCAGCAGTGGGAAAAATGTGGCCCTCCTGATGTTGTTGGATTACAACTCTCATCATCCCTGCCCACTGGCCATGCTGGCTGGGGCAGATGGGAACCCGGAGGACAACATCCAGAGGGCCACAGTTTCCCCATCCGAGCCCTATATGAAGGCCAGAGTAAGCAGACTCCAGCTATTCTTGGCTTCCGAGTCTCAAAAGATGTCTGCCTCAGCGTAGCTGCTTCTCTACTGCCGCCTGGTTCTCCTTCTCCCACCACCCAGTTGTAAAGCAAAGAGGATGAAATGAGAATAAGAAAAAACAATCAGATCCTGGCCTGCCGATCATCCAAATTTTGACCTCCAACTGTAGGTCATGAGCTTTCTAAACTAAGATTGGGTTATTTCTGCTTTCTGCCAAAAACCTAGCAATGTGATTGGATTTGAACCCATTTCTTGAAAAAAAACCCACTAATTTTTATTTTTACACAAATACATAATAGTTGATATTGTATCATCCGAGATTCTATTTATTACATAGAAATTGCAGCAATCTATGCTGGAGGGTAATATTCTATTTCTCTTGGAAATATGTTAGGCCATTTCATCTCTAATCATATCACCTCTAATACTCTTCCCACTATTTTTAATGGCTTTTACCATTCCTGTATATTATAAATCTACATCAACTCTGAGTTTTTCATATATATATCACACTTTCTCAGTCTTTGATAGCAAGATATCTTTTACATAAGGACTCTATGCCATATTGCTTTCCCCATTCACTAACTGAATGGATTTGCTGTTTTCATCAATATATTGCTATTGTGCTGTGGCTAACAAATCCTTCACTATTTTTATCTTTTGTTGCAGCTATTGCCTTCATTTTTCCCAAAAGAAAAAAATTATGGGGCACATTGCAGATTTATAATTGATAATTTGCTCCATTTTCCTTGCAATTCTAGTCCAAAAAATTTTGTATTTGCATTGCCATCAGATATGACTAGATCTGGTGCAATATTAACTATATCGCCAGCATATAGCAGCTGGTAACCTCTAGATCTTTTCAAGTTCTAACCAAGTGTTGGACCATGCAGTTTTTAAAAACTACTGATCCTGGGTCCTGAAGCAGTTTCAAATGATATAGCAAACACAGCCCAATTTTTGCCTTCTTCCTAGGCTGCCCCCACCCATCTCCACTTATCTGGCCAAATCTGAAAGAGATGCTCACCAATTTTGCATTGAGCTCTACCTGTACTGTATGGAAAGTTTCCTCCAGGCTGCCCAACTTTGCCTGCCTGCACATGGCACAGTACCCCAACACCCCCAAGACCACAGTTCCCACACACACAGAGAAGTTTTCTGTTTGCACAGAACTCCTAGCCATGCCCAAAGTAACCTACACAGTCTCCTCTAAGCATTCTCTTCCAAGCAAGAGGCTGAGCCAGGGGAACGTACCAGTAGATCTGTGAATGCTAAAAAAACACACCCAGATGTAACAGGGAGCTTTGCTAGATATGCATTTCCCTCTGGCTATGGATTTGCTGTGCGCACACACGATCTGAAGTCTGGAAACAGACCTTGGCATCACCAAATATATCAACTCCATTCCTCTTTAAGAAAGATTCTAGATCTCATGATCAAAAGAAGGTCTGAAAATAGTGGACAGTGCCAAATCCCCAAAGCCGGAAGAGGGCTGAGCAGAACTTTGTAGGGATCTCTGGCTCAACCCAGCACAGCTTCTTGTTCCTTTCACAGGAACAAGATCCCCCACCTCTAAGGGTCACCAATCTCCAAACTCAATGCCTTTCTTCTTCTCCACGTTCTGCCACTTGGGGCCAAACTTATCACTGAGGCAGCAAGAGCAGATGGATTAGGTGGCAGAATCTGGGTGGAACTAAAGAGCAGCAAATTGCCACTTCAATTGTGTTTTTACTGCAAGAGAGGGACAGCTAATGCTTTTTGCTTTTTCTAGACTATGCCTTTAATCGGCACTTGCTGAAAGGTTTCCAAAGAGACCTCTAGAAGGAAATTTGAGTACATTTGCATGATCGATTTCTTCTGAATGCAGTTTTTAAAATGAAACCCAAATTCCTTTGCTTGCAAGAGGACACAGAACTCTGCTCAAATGCTGCCACCACCCCTTCTACTGCAGACCATCTCACTTGCTGTGCGCTGCTTGGCAACCCCCATTCAGTGCTCCCCCCTCTCCAATCAGCGCGAAGAGACACAAGCCTCACTGCATCATCTCACCTGGCTTTGGGTACTTCCAGAGGGCTGCTGCCCAGCCTTGAGAAGTTCTCCGAGTGGTTGGAAGAAGAGGAGCTGGAGGATCTTCCTTCATGCACACTCTGGAGAGGCAGCCTGTCCTCAGGCTGCGGCGTCCGATTCCACAGGACTGCCTGAGGGGATGATGCACAGTTTTTCCTCCTACAAAAAACAAAACACAAAAAACAGGAAACATGCATGCTTGGAGAGGGTGTGACAAGCCCAGCGGGGAACCTACGCCACATAATTAGGTTCCTTGCCTGATAAACTGTGTCCCTTCATGAAAAGGGCTCCCCAGGAGGTCAGGCCACAAGTTTACAAGGCCCACCCATGGATTGTCAAAATGCCTGGACAATTAGCTGGCGCTCAGCACTGGGTCGTATCCCAAAAAGTGTCCCGTCAGTGCAATGATTTCTACTTGCACAACAGATCTCACCCTGCACCCTCCCCTAATCTATTCTGGAGGATTGGAGGAACCCCCCGAATAAATTTAGGAGGTTCCCAGAGGGAGGGGGGATTCCTGTTGCGCAAGCAGAAATCCTTGCACTGATGGGGCCCTGACTTAGAGCTGTGTTGGATATTCTACCCACGGTCTCCAAAGAGAACTAAAGCCAACAGCAGTGGAGTGGTCACCCATCCCCACAACCATTTAATTTGCTTAGCACACTTCTTTATCTCACCTTCCATCCTTTAAAAATGGCTCCAGGCAGCTAACAATCAGTTAAACAATGAAACTAAGAGTTACAATGTTATACAAAAACAGAATACAAAGAGACAGGCAACTATTCAGACAGCTGAAGATCTTCCAGGAACACACAAATCATAATCCATATAGAAGCTTAAAAACTATTACCATCCTAAAAGCCTTACCAGAAAACTTTAGCATTTTAGTGAGTGAAGGTGCATTTAAACAGCACTTTGAGTATTAGAGCAATATATAACAGCCCATAGTCAGTATTATCCCCATATTGCAGATGAGAAGGCTGAGCCCAAGATAACAATGATACGCCTAAAGTCAACCAGCAAGTTCATGGTTGGGGCAAGGTTTGAACCAGGGACCTTTCCTCCTGCTCTGAGCTGTGATGCTACATTACCTCTCTTGGGACCAAGCCACAAACATCCCAACACCTGCATATTCTGCAGTTCTTCATTCAGGTTCCCAAGACAACGGGGCAGCTGCTGCTCCTATTGGGATTCACTCTCTTGATTCCCTGGCGCTCTTTATTGTGAAAGCAAGTTTGGAAGTCTGTCTTGAAAAGACTAAGGCAGCTCAACCTTGGCTGAGCTTCCATTTCAATGGCCAATCTCTCTATTGCACTGCCTGCATGAAGTCCCCTGCCCCAACCCCACAACTTAAACTCCCCGGCTCCCAATCTCCATATTCTTCTTTCCCTCACCTTCTACTATTCAAGCCCTTCAAAACAAAACAAAAAAAATAAATTCTGAGGACAGGTTACGTTTTGGAAGCAGATTAAAGAGCATCCAACACAGAAAAAGATTTGCAGAATTTCTTCTTGGAAGAGAAGGGTAGAGGGGGCTTAGGAGCAGAGCTCTGGCCAATCAGGTCACACAACTCTGCTCCCTTTTTACCCCAATCCATTCCTCCACTTTCCCAGATCTTATGCAACCCTGGGAGCCATCTCCTCACTGCCAAGGAAAGACACCAGGAATTCTTCCCCAAAGGGGCCTGTTCACATAGATTTTCCTACAGGTAATGCAGACAAGGTACCATGACGATGCAGGACACCATTTACATGAAACCAAACTCTGCATTGAAGTGTAGCCATTCCACAGCTGTGCCTTCTCTGCTGCAATTGCAGAAACATCTGCAGGCTGCCTTCGGGTTCAGCCAGATTCACACAAACAAAAACCACACTCAGTTGCAGACACACGTAGCTGAGGAAGGGCTACAGCTACTCATGCGAAGGGGGAAGTTCTGTGCAAACCAATTCTTCACAGCTGGGAGATCCGAACCTGCCACAGCCTCTCTGCAGCCGCACATTAGCTGCCCCTTCGCTTCTCCCACCCCCGGCTCTCAGCCATCCATGCTTTCCTAGCTTCCTGCTGAGCGATTATCAGAGGTCTGCCTTATTACCCCTGGCTGTGCACGTTAATAAGGGCTCTCCTCAAACCCCAGGATTTCCTTGGAAGACCCTCAGCGACTCACTCTCGAAAGCGCCAAGGCAGCCTTTCAAGAGCCTTTATGCTCTCCTTGCCTTGTGATTGCTGCATTGAGTGCGGGCACAAGGCTGCAACTTAATGAAGTGCCTAAAAACACAGCCACAGGCACTCAAGCGGGCAGGCAGAGAAGAGAGGCAATTAAAAAGAGAGAGAGGCTCTTAAAAAACAGAACAGGGCTTCCCGCAGCTTGTGCAACTGTCCCAGCTTGAGTGGGGGGCGGATGGGGGGGGGAGAGGCCCGGAGCGCAAACAGAACTGGCAGCTAAAAATGGTTTCCTTGCATGGAGGAGGCTCTGCTTTCTCCCTGGTCGTATCACGGCTTGTGCTAAACTGCTTGGCAGTCATTCCCTTTACGGCAGCCTTCCCCAGCGTGGTGGTCTCCAGGCGTTGCTGGGACTCCAGCTCCCATGATCCCAGCCAGCAATGGTCAGGCACAACAGGAGCTGGAGTCCAGAAACATCTGAGGGCACCAGGGTGGGGAAGGCGGCCTTATGTCAACCTAAAGGGCACTTTGCTAGCATTTCTTGCCAGATTTGTAACCTGCATGCACACCAAAGAGAGGGCTGAGAAAATGGTAGAGTTAGTTACGAGATGAATTGTGGGCTATGACCACCACCAGTAGCAGACAGTAGAGTTGGGAAGGTGAGTAGTGCTGCACAGCTGGCTTCCAGATGCCAAGAATCACTGGCGTTTACTAAGAGGGGTAAGGGCAAGGTGCACGGTGGGTGTGGCAGCAGGAGTGTTGGGTTGGCTCTGCTGCCACGCCCACACCGCATCTGTTGCCCTGCTCCTTTCCCTCTCAGTAAGCTGCAGCACCCCTCAGCGTTTGGAAGCCAGGTACACCAGGCTGACCCACATTCATTGCCCACTACTCACTACCACAAAATCTGACAGTTAGGTTTTCCCACTAAGATAAGAACCTCCGCTTTCATTTTAAGAAGAGCAAGGCTCCAGTCCTCACGTTTCAGGAGGAAAACTTCAACACACAAACACGTTTCATGAAATTGATTACTTTGGAGTGAGAAGCAGGGCTTCCAATGGCCATTTTCACTGACCCTAAGACCCCAACCCCTTCTGATAATGGAGAATTTGTATCTATCTACATAAAATTAGATATTGGAAGGTATATGTTTAAGAACTATAAGAAAATCACAAAGAATAAAGTAACAGGCCTACAGGTCTGTGAGGCCTTAAGATTCAGTATTCTTCTTCAGAGGGGCAAGTGGAGTTCATCTTAAACTCTTGAACCCCTGAGATGGAGCAAAGCAGGCCTGTGTTTGATTAACTTTTGATTAATAAGTATATCGTTAAAGGGAAAGGGGGCATATAGCAAATGCTTCACTAGTGATAGATACACTGGTTAGGCTTATCAGACCGACGACAAAGGTGGAATGCCATGTCCAGTACTCTGTGCCCTCAAGTACATTAGTTACGGGGACAGCAGAATATTAGTAGCATTAGTCAAATGGACAGCACAATGGTTCAAAGAAGGGGTGTGCATACCATGAAAGGTTACCTGTACACGTGCTCTTGTAACCATGTGCTCTTGTAACTAGATATTGGAATTACCTAATATTATCTGATTGGGCTAGAAACTAATGTACTCAGTGTAACAGCTATGTAATACTGATGTGTAGCTTCCTGAATGGTGTGTTGATGCCTTTGTCCCAGAACTGTATAAAAGTTCCATGCAGACAGTGCCACGTTGCAGTCCTCATCAGGCACTCTGGGGGGACTGACCCTGCATACACTTATATCGAATAAAGGCCTACCTTTATGATGCCCGTGTCTTCAATTTCTTCAAGGACCCCCAGTCCGAGAACCCAAAAATTCCCCATCACTGGCAACCTCTAACCCCTTTCCAGGAGGTTGGACTAGATCACTGGTCCAACTGGTGGGCTGGTACCCGCTACTGGGTCACAGCTGGATCAAAGGCGGGTCACAACAGCCGCACTACTACCATACAAATATATGGTAAAAAAAAATGAAGACGTGGTTCCTCCCAATGCATGTTGTCGTTAAAGGTGGGTCCTGGGTCAGAAAAGGTTGAAGACTACTACAGGACTAGATGATATCCAAGGTGCCTTTCAACTGTATGATTCCCACTGTACACTTGTTTCTTTACTTTTATTTATTTTTTTATTTCATTTCATTTTGTGAGTACTGACTTCCTACTGGTTTAGCGATTAGAATGTTGGACTAAGACCTAGGAGACTGGGGTTCAAATCCCCACAGAGGAGACTGGGGTTCAAATCCCCACAGTCATAAAGCTTCCTGAGCGGCCTTGGAACAGTCACAGTCTCTTAGCCTAACCCACCTCACAGGGTTGTTGTGAGGATAAAATGGAGAGAGAAGAAAACCAAGTATACCACACTGAACTCTTTGGAGGAAAGATGGGATATAAATGTACTGATAAATACTCCAAGCTGCCCATCTCCCTCACAAAGAGCACACAACACCCCTTGCTGAACCATCCTTGCACATGCTGGAAACTGGGAAGTACAACGATGGTGTGTGCACAAAGGAGTCCTCTGGCTATAGAATTTAGCTCAGAATTCCAGTCCCTCCCTGCAGACAACTAAGGTGACCCCAAACAACTTTCGGATCCTAACGAAGCGTCTGCCAGCAACTCTCACTGCGTGGTTCTCATGGTCAGCTAGGGTGTGCATGCAGTTTTTGACTGGGGTGCTGTGCAGAGTTGGAAGGGGCACCATTTCCAGACTGCCCCTAATCTGAACAGATTTCTCCATTTCCCTCCACTTCGAGAAGCCAGGCGTGGCTACAGCAAGCCGAGGGTTTATTGTTACCCAGAGGATTTCCAGCTTACTCTCAGCACAGCACAGATTTAGCTCAGAATAATTGCACTGTAAAATACCATTAGCACATGTGCTTGGGGAGAAGAAAGAAAAATTAAATTGAGCACAGCAAGCCCTTGGGCAAGGCTCCAAAGTCCCCAGCCCTGGGCTCTCACCCCATCATGTAGGTGTACTTCAAAAGCCAGAAGAAGTGCTAGATCCTCTCCAGCACAGACTCAGGAGCTAGGCCAGAAGAAGGGGGAAATGAGCCCCCAGGTGGATCTACCTTCACTGTCAAGAATCCTATTGATCGTCCTAAGATCAAGTTGCTCATTATGATTTTGTTTTTGTTTTTTTAACAGATTTGAGATTCTCTTCTACATAAGGAATGTAGGAAGCAGACTTATCCCAAATCAGACCATTGGTCCATCTAGTTAGGTCTAATTGGCAGCAGCTCCCTAGTCTTTCAGACAGGAGCCTTCCCCAGCCCTGGAGGTACCAAGGACTGCAAGGTCACAGAATGATATTCTAGATTGCAGGATGGCCACTTTCAGCCCAAGGAGCTGGGTTTTTTGCAGTCAATATGCTGCAGGGTAAGGCCTGGGTTCCCACAGCCGTGGAGGCACTGCTGTCTACCTCGCACCCCTCAGCTTAGAAGGGCCCAGATTCTCAAATGGAAGAGCCTCTCCAGTTCTACGTGACAGGGTGTCTCAGAAGCTTCTGTGAGAACTTTCTAATTTAGTACTGAGAAGAGGAACCAGCTAGATGGAAGGGATCACACTTTGTATGCACGCATGTGTGTAGCGTGCCTGCTGGGTTATTTCTGACTTGACAGGAGCCCTATGCAAAATGAAGAGATACCCCAGAGCCTCTGCAATAATACAGGGAACCTAGTTTTGCTTTCAGATGAAGTGCCAGGCACCTTGGAAGCTCGGCCCAACCAGGGTAGCTGCTTCCAACTGAGAAAGGTGGGAGGCCGGGATGTAGCCTGTGACCCACTGCTGTTTTAGACATTGTCTAGGCTACTGACACAGACACTTTTGTTTTGGGGCACCTCCATCCCAAGTCATGCACCCATCCCACATACACCGGCCCCATGGTTGAACACACTCTCTCTCTCTCTCTTACCAAGCAGCTTGTGTTTGGGACCCTGCAGGCATCAGCTCCACTGCTTCATAGGTGAAACTCCCTGCAGCCCCAGGTGAACTCTCCATCACAAGAGAGAAGTCACTGCTCAGGCTGGTGGTGCTGCCGCCCCGATCCCTCTGTTCTGGAACATAAAAAGACCAATGTCAGACCAGCCAGCTCTTTCCCTTTCTTCCATAATCTAGCAATCCAAATGCCCTCATAAACAAACTTACACAGAGATCTCACCACATGCGAATTCCCAGACTGCACATTTTAAGTGAGGACACTTATTTTAATGTTTTATTGTGTAGTTTAATTATGTGTGTTTATATTCTGTAATTGACTTTTCAGTTGTATATACCGCTTAGAAGCCACTTTGGCTATTAAGCAGTATATAGATAAATAATAGGATCATGGATCCAGTCAGTTGCTATCCCCACAATCCCAGCAGCTGAAATAAATATGGTGCAATGGTGGAAATTGCTGCCAGCATATCTTGAATTGGCTGGTTCACACAGTACTACAGATGTAGCTTAAATCTTTTTAAGTGTGGCCCACTTGCAATCCTCACTTCCTTTAGCAGTTCCAGAAAGTCATATGGCAGAGTGCCATAAAGAATCTTGCTGCAACAGTCTAATAATGCTACGCTTACAGAACTTGTCAGATCATGTTATAACGAGGGCTGTTGCAACATTTGCAGGAAGCCATTCTATTAGCCACTGCGTGATGGCTCGCAAAGGTTTAGGAACCAGAAAGCTTCTCCGCTGATTCCCACCTTGTTCTTCCTTAACTATACTTTGAAGGAGAAAAGTGTGGGATTCCAAGTGGTTAGAAATGGGACTTGGATGCCCCATGTCACAACAGGGGCTGGGGGCAAACACTGTCAGCAGAAATATTCACACTGAGGGGAGTGTGTGTATTTTATACTTTTGCTTATTTTGCATCATTTATATAGACCAATGGTTCAAACTTTTTCCCCTCATGGACCACTTAAAAATTAGTAATGGTCTTGCCAGACCACTCAATTTTCTGCCCATTGTAGCAGGTGCAATGTGCTGTGCTAGATTGTTGTTGTTATGTGCATCCAAGTTGACTGCGACTTATGGCGACCCTATGCATCAGGACCTCCAACAGCATCTGTCATGAACCACCCTGTTCAGATCTCGTAAGTTCAGGTCTGTGGCTTCCTTGAGGGAATCAATCCATCTCGTTTGGCCTTCCTCTTTTTCTACTCCCTGCTGTTTTTCCCAGCATTATTCTCTTTTCTAATGAATCATGCCTTCTCATGATGTGTCCAAAGTATGATAACCTCAGTTTCATCATTTTAGCTTCTAGTGATAGTTCTGGTTTAATTTGTTCTAACACCCAATTATTTGTCTTTTTTGTGGTCCATAGTATCTGCAAAGCTCTCCTCCAACACCATATTTCAAAGGAGTAGATTTTTCTCTAATCCGCTTTTTTTACTGTCCAACTTTCACATCCATAGAGATCGGGAATACCATGATCTGAATGATCCTGACTTTAGTGTTCAGTGATACATCTTTGCATTTGAGGACCTTTTCTAGTTCTCACAGCTGCCCTCCCCAGTCCTACCCTTCTTCTGATTTCTACTCTGTTCATAGGGTTTTCGTGGTAAGATATATTCAGAGGTGGTTTACCACTGCCTTCCTCTGAGTTTGGATGCATCTTAGTCTGGTGTGTCAGCTTCTTGGGTGCCCCTGCTAGGAGTCTAGCCTCTTGATCTAGACTCCTGACGGCTTACCTTCTTCAACACTCTCAAACCCCCTCACCATATTAAGGTGTGCATCCTAGAGGGGGCTCTGCTAGATACTGTATGATTTTTACTTGCTTTTTACTTGCTTCTTTTCTTTCTTATATTTCATTACAATTTGCATTCCACAGAATTCAAATTGTAATACAATAAAATACTATGTCAGAAATAAAAGGAGCAATAAAATACAATTATATATCATGTGAATATTTAATGCAGACATGCTGTGGACCACCAGAATGAAGCTCACGGACCACTGGTGATCCACAGACCACAGTTTGGGAACCCCTGTCCTAGGCTATGCCCTACCCACGTGGCTTGCAGACCCAAACCTGCTTGTTGGTGCAATGCAACTGAGAACCAACATCCACTTCAAACCTACACTTAGCTGAGTTTTATGGTTGCCCATTAGCAAATCCATTCAAGTCAATGAGTCTGAAATGTGACATTTTACCAGAATTGGATAAATTCTGATATACCTAGTTTCTTGTTTATAGCTGAAACCCATGACCCTATCAAACAAACAAACAAACAATTTCAGTATAGAGTATGGAAAACCTTCAGTTCTTTTGGGAAGTACCAATGGCAAACACATTTGGGTGTAACATCTGCCTGCTTCTCTGCAGGCTTGCTTCCAAAGTGTTGTCAGTGGAGCGATTACACTAGGTTCTTATTAATACAGCAACTACTGAAAAAAGATGGGTACCAGGTGTGCATCACACCCACAAATCCCCACGAGGACTGTGCGGATCCCTATCCATTCAGACGTGCTAGTACAATCCACGGACTGTGGGCCCGCTGATTTAGCTGAGGCAAACTTTCTCTTGTTCATATGAATCTGCGTTACACAGAGACAGAACATTTGTCTGTCTTGCTGGTTGGCAAGAGCTCTCCAGAGAGCCTCAGGCGGAAAAGAGTCTTTCCCAGAATTCTGTGACCATCACCACATTTTGTGGTAGAGCATGCACATGTGCACATATATGCTCGCTCCAAGTATAGTTGCCTGGGTATCTTAGAATTGCCTGTCCCTCAGGGCATTTCAGGGCTTTATCCTGGAGACCCTTGCATGACATATAGGGTTCTTTCCAACACAATCGTCCCATTAGCACAAGGACTTCCATTTGTGCAATGGAAATTCCTCTCCATGCATGCCCCCCCAAATCTATTCTGTGAGTTCCCCCAACCCTCCAGAACAGATTTGGGGAGAGAGTAGGGGGTGCACAGGGAAAGGAAGTTCCATTGCACAAACACAATCCTTATGCCTATGGGATGACTTTGATGGATACAACCCTATATAATTTCCCCCTATTTTTGAGGTTCAGGCGTGAATGCCATCGTTTCTATAGTCAAAACAGCACCATCCATACACAAGAGGGAGATTATCACTAGACTTGGGGGAACCCTGAAGACTGCAGAAGTACACAAATCTTTAGGGGGAAAAGGCATGGGAGATATTCCAAACTGCACAGTGACTGAGCATGCTCAGTGGGCATGGAATGCTGGCTGACTGTTTTGGGGGAGGGAGGAAAACTGCAGGGAGGGGGAGGATATCCTGGAAGCTGGAGAGGCTGGCTACCTGGGAACCTGAACAGGAATTGCTCTATAATGCAACATTTTGTTGCAGGTCCTAACTGTTAACCTTATTTTCAGTTACCCACTGGAGCACATTTCCATTACAGTTGTGTGGGCTAGATACACTGATCTTTTCAAGCACCTGAATTCAGTACCTTCCAGGTGACCTGGCCATCCTCCTGTGAATCTGTACATGCTACTGGCTCAGTGGCTTTGCTAAATCCCCCTGACTAGTGAAATGCTCCTGCCTCAGTTGCCAGCAGAAAACAGACCCAGCTGAGGCTAGGAGGACTGGTTGGAATGCAGCGAGAGGCACTCACTTAGCATATAGATCTCTTCCAAAGTAAATCCAGGCGGCAGACTCTTCCTTCTAGGGCAGGAAACAGAAAGGGGGGGGAGAGAAAACATGACAGCCATCAGATGCCACTGCACCACCACTGGAGAACTAGCTTGGTATTCCTTCATGCCTGATTGGCTACAGCTATTGACAAGGAGGGGACGTAGCCTTGCCACAGAAGAAAGCAATCTTTGGGAAGCATTCAGTTTAAAAAACAACAACAAGGGGAGGAGAAAGAGATTTAAGATTATGAACAGCATGGAGAGAAAAGACCTTTTCCCATGAAGTTTCGGCCCCTAGTTCCCATGCCCTTCTATAACTTAAGTCTAAAAACATGCAGCTGGAACAGGCACATATTACTTCTCTGTTTACTCCTACCTCTGTTTCCCCCATGCTGGACCTTAGATTGTAAGCTTCTTGGGGCAGGGGCCTCTCTTCTTGCACACTGATGGCGCTATATAATTTTCTGCAAGAGGGGCCGAAAGGGGAGGTTTTAAAGGAAGGATTTGAAGGAAGTTAAGATCTCATTCAGCTTCCAGTGATCAGGTGATGACCTTCACTCAGGCCAGGACCAGTTGGACAAAGGTTCAGAGATAAACTTGTCCCAATTAGGTGACAACCAAGACCTAGTCAGAATTGTGCCCCAGTTTGGTTCACTGCCTTCCAGTGTGCCTTATGTCCCCTCCACCTTCACTGACTCCCGCCTCCTGTTACTGTGTGCTTCGACCACAAGCTGCAGTCTTTTCTTACTCTACCACTGGCCTGCAGTCCCACCAAAGCCTTTGGCCAAATACAATATGCTTCCCAGGTTCAATTCTCTGGAATCTCTAGAGAGACCCTCTCTGTCTGAAATCCTAGAGGGTTGCTGCCAGGCAGCGGAGACAATACTGAGCTAGGTGGATCAATGGTGTGGCTCAGTACAAGGCAGCTTCCCATGTACTTATGAAGCTACGAGTGACAAGGGCACACTGAGCAGCTACCTACACAAAGCAGTGCCACATCTTACAATGGCTGTATTCAGATGAACTTTGGAACCAGGCTGCAGAGGATCAGAAATGAGCTCTATACTTACACATGAACTCCCTCCTTCCCTTATGCACATGGCTTAATGCATTACTTCCCAGTTTGATGAAACTAGCTTACTGACAACCAATAAGGGTTTGACCAAGTTGGGAAGGAATTCATTAAGCCACATGCAAAAGAGGAGCGCACATGAATGAGCACATGGCTCATTTCCAGTCCTCAGACCAGCTTTTCCCAGCCTTGGGCTCCAAGATACTGTTGGTCTGCAACTCCCAAGGCTGAGGAAGGCTGCTCCATGCCACAGTTTGGAAAATCGTCTGAATGGGGAAAATGATTAGGCTCTTCCTCCCCAAATTAGTCACCCACCCGTCTCTTGTAGTAAAGGAATTCAGATAGTGTTAGGTTAATGGTTACTAGCCAGGACAGTGGGACCTCCATGTTCAGGGACAGAAAGTTACCAGAAGGAATTCTGTCGCTTTGTTGCTGGTGGGAGCCAAGCAATCAGAGCACCTGGCAGCAGTTCTGTACCAGTTTCGCTAGTTATTGTTCTGTTTTCTGGGCCCAATTAAAGTTCTAGTTTTAACCTTTAAAGCCCTAAACAATTTAGGACCAGGTTATTTGAACAACTGCCTGAACCTGCCCAGGCATTGAGATCTGTCTCAGGAGCACTGCTTATCTACCCACCAGTGAAGTAAACTCAGTTGATAGTAGCCCCCAGACTCTGGAATCCCATCATCACATGGCCTCTAAGATGCACATTTTAGAACATCATAAAAACTCACCTTTTTCAGACAAGGCTATTTCTAGAAAACCATGCTCTAGCTCTGTCAGTAGTTTTAATCTTTGCTATCAACTTTAGCTGGCCTACTGCAATGTTGCTGCCTTTGTTAGATTTGATTATTTTTAAGATTGTTGCATACACTTTGTCTTCATGATATTGTGAGCTGTCTTGGGTGGGCTATGCTCCAGAAGGAGGCATATAAACAAATTTTTAAATCAAGTAAGGCAAATAAGAGAAGATTGCCCTAATTGGGAGCTGCCCAGAAGTCTCTTGCTGACCAGTTGGGAGACAGAATGGTGGATGAAATAATCTGATCCAGGATAGCAATTCTTCTTACTGTTTATTCTATTTATAACCTGCTCTTCAACCCAAAACGTTCCAGGGCAGTACATGAAAAATTCATTAACATACAATAGAGCAATATCACATAAAAACTATTAAACAATCATTAAACAGCAACTCCCCAGCAGACGAAACCAGTCCTTAAAAATCAGTTTTCTCTGTAGGCCTGAAGGAAGAAACATGACTTAACTTGACATCTAAAAACAGATAATGTAGGGGACAGCTGTTATCTCCAATGGGAGAAAATTCCACCCCACAGGTGCCATAACAGAGAAGGCCCCGCTCTGTGCCGTTACATAGCAAACTACAGCTGTTATTGGAACTACATGCAAGATCTCTCCTTCAGATCTTAAGGAATTGGTGGGCAGGTAATGAGAGAGGCGCTCATTCAAAAACTTGGATGCCAAGTTGTATAGGGCTTTATAGGCAACACCTTAAACTGAGTTCAGTAACCAATAGGCAGCCAGCACCGCGCCTTAAGGATTGGTGACATGATCCCATTTTGTGGCACCTGGGAATAATCTGGCCGCTGAATTCTGCACCAGATGCAGCTTCTGGACCATCTTCAAGAGCAGTCCCATGTTGTGCTTCTGCACAGCTGTGGCATTATTTCCATGACAGCCACCATGATTTGAGAGGTCCTTTCATCCCAGCCATTGACCCACCCCATGCGCTGACCAAAGTCACAGCCACATCTCTCCTTATGTAGGACTTTAAAGCCCAAACCAGCTTGGGGGAAATTGATGTGGCCCATTTTTGCGGCTTTCCAAGTGCAGAATAAATTAAGGCAAATTGGGCCAAGACACCAGGGCCTCCATCTCCCAGTAGAAAGAGCGTGCGCTAACAAGATTCTGAGCTAGCCTGCCTGTGGTGGCGGCAGTTCCTAGTGCAGGCTCTTACCTCAGTTGCTTAGCGGCAGAAAACTCCTCAGAGGTGATGTGCTTCAGAAAATCGAAGCAGAAAAAGAAAATCTGAAGCCAAAAAAAAAAAAAAGTGAGGAGAAAACAATGAGAGAGCAGGGAACAGAATTGGTAAGTGATAGCTGCCATTGGTAAGTGATAGCTGCCAGGATGCAGATCTGGACAACAGGGTCATTGACACATACACCCCGAAGCCCAACAAGGCCCTCTCATTAGCCAACACTTCTATGGTCTTTGGGGTCTCAGCCTCCTGCTAGCCAGGCCTGAGCACTGCAAATGAGAGGGCAAGACAACCAATACCACTCCTGCCCCCGGCCCCACACACAGCCTGCAGGAATTAATAAAGATTTTACACAGTTACGGCAAAGTGCTGCATCTACCCATCAACATGCACAATAAAGCCCTTGACTGGACAGTCAGGAAGCCTGCATGGCCACAAATTCCTTTGAGATTCTAGAGTTTAAGAGAACAAATCATGCAGCAGGGGTTTTCTTTGGAGAGGTGGTCATCAATGGGCTATTAGGCGTCGTGTTCACATTCAGTGACCAATGGAGCTGAATTTTGTAAACACAACAATTCTGGACATAAACATGGAAGAATTCTCTCACAAATTTTCCAAGTTGGGTAGATTTAAAACATAAACTGACTGAATTGGCATGTTTAACACAGAACCCCATACAGTGTTCTTGTAGAATTTGGGGTGGGATTTCCCTAAAAGAACGTTGCGAGAACAGAAGAAGCAATTCATATAAGGAACAGACATGCCGTAAGTGCCAGCCCTTGAGAAAATTAAGAGCTGCTGGATCAGGCCAAAGGCCCATCTAGTCCACCATCCAGTCCTCGCAGTGATCAGCCAGAGATGTCTTTGGGAAGTCTGCAAGCAGGACCTGAGCACAATAGCGCGCTCTCTACCTGCAATTCCTAGCAACTGGTATTCAAAGGAATACTACCCTCCAACAGTGGAGATAGAACATAGCCTTATCCTCCATTAATTTGTCTAATCCTCTTTTAAAGTCATCCAAGTGGGTAGCCATCACTGTCTCTTGGGGGTGCGAATTCCACAGTTCAATTATGCACCATGTGAAGTATTTTCTTTTGTTTATCCTGAATCTTCCAACACTCAGCTTCCTTGGATGTCCCCAAGTTCTAGTGTTATGAGAGAGGGAGAAATACCTCTCTCTGTCCACCTTCTCCATGCCATGTATAATTTTATACACCTTTATCAAGTCTCTTCTAACTCGGCTTTCCTCTAAACTTTTTGTTGTTGTTATGTGCCTTCAAGTCGATTACGACTTATGGCGACCCTATGAATTAGCAACCTCCAAGAGCAGCTGTCATGAACCACCCTGACCTCTAAACTAAAAAGCCCCAAACGCTGCAACATTTCCTCACAGCGGAATTACTCCATCCTCTCGATTTTGGTTGCCCTTTTCTGAACCTTTTCCATCTCTACGGGGAGGAGAGCCTGGCTGGGAGTCCAGAGTCTGTGAATTCAAATCCCCGCTTGTCTCCTGGGTGTTAAGGGCCAGCTAAAGATTATCCCCACATGAGTGGCTCAGAGGTTACGTGCCCTGCTACCTGTGCAGCCGTGGGCAAGCTGCATAGTCCCAAGGAGTCCAGTTGCCCCCCAGCTGGCAGCTGCGGAGAAGGAAGGTGCTGGCTGGTGCAGCTGTGGCAAGCTGAGCAGGCCCTAGCCAGCTGGGGAGGACTAGCCTCAGAGGGAGGCAATGGTAAACCCCTTTTGAATACCGCTTACCATGAACACCCTTATTCATAGGGTAGCCACAAGTCGGGATGGACTTGAAGGCAGTCCATTTCCATTTTTTTCATAATATCCTTTGAGGTGAGGTGATCAGAACTGTACACAGCATTCCAAGTAAGGTCGCACCATGTATTTGTTCCTCTCTGCCCTCACCATCCACAAGACAGAAGCAAGGAGGGCCCAAGTTATAGCACAGAGTCAGACCTGTAATTCCTGATTGCCTCCTGCCCATCAAGGCTTATCAGTGCATGTGCTAACAAGTTAGCTTAAGCCATGATAGAACCTCCAGACCCAGTGGCAGTATACCTCTGAATACCAACTGCTGGGAAGCAACAGCACAAGAGGGCTGTTGCCTTCAAACACTTGGATGCCCCCCCCCCAAAAAAGGCATCTGGCTGGCCACTATGGGAAGCAGAATGCTGGACTACTTGGAATCTAGCAGGGTAACCAAGAATGCTGAAGCCTTTGATAGAATTTGCTTCCAGCCGCTGCAGCTTGTATAGTGGCCTGAACAACTTCCTGACTTTCCTAAGGCTAATATTCTTGTTCCACTACGAGGTCTCCTCTCCCCACCACTACTGCTCCTTTCCATGCATTCTCTACAGCGATGGGCTTTCCTGAACCCTTGCAAAAGTGAAAAACCTGAAACCAGAAGTTAAGTGAAGTGTGCATATTATTATTTATTATTATTTATTATTTATTAAATTTATATACCGCCCGACTAGCGATAGCTCTCTGGGCGGTGAACATAAAATAGTATAAAAATACAATGAATAACAAAATAATATTAAAATACAATCAACAATACAATAAACATTATTAAAATTAGATCAATGTAACTTAAAATGCTTCAGAGAATAGGAAGGTTTTGACCTGGCGCCGGAAGGAGAGCAGAGTCGGCGCCAGGCGTACTTCCTCAGGGAGACTGTTCCATAGTTCGGGGGCCACCACTGAGAAGGCCCTAGATCTTGTCATCACCCTCCGGGCCTCCCTGTGAGTTGGAACCTGGAGGAGGGCCTTCGTAGCAGAACGTAGTGCACGGGCCGGTTCATATCGGAAGAGGCGTTCCGCAAGGTAGAATACATATGTTGTATTCTAATCACAAGAAGGTTTGCGGAGGTGGCTGGCTATTAGCCACAATAGTTAAAAGCAAAGCTCCACATTCAGAGGCAGTATGCCCCTAAATATCATTTTCTAGGAGGAAACTACACAGAGACAGAGGGCTAAGATAAGAGCCCTGCAGGATCAGACCAGAGGCCCATCTAGTCCAGCATCCTGCCACCCAGATGCCTGTGGGAAGCTCAGCAGCAGCACTGTAGCCAAGATGGCTATGCTCTGACCCTATGGTAGCAGGCAGCATGCTTCTGAATACCAGTTGCTGGAAACTGCAGGAGAGAAGAGTGCTCTTGTGCTCAGGTCCTGCTTGTGGGCTTCCCATAGGAACCTGGTTGGCCACATGTATGAACAGGATGCTGGACTAGATGGGCTGTTGGCCTGATCCAGCAGGTTGTTCTTACGTTCTCACAGCATGAATGCCGGCAGCATTCCCCCACCTATGACCTCTAGCAACTGGTACTCTCAAAAACTAGCAGCCACTAATAGCCTTACCCTCCATTAGTTTGTCTAATACCCTTTTGCAGCTGTCCATGTTAGGAGACATCACTAGATCTTGTGGTGGCAAATTCCATGGCACCGTGCAAAGTAGTACTTCCTTATGCCTGTACTAGATCACACAACAATCAGCTTCACTGGACAATTATGTGTTCTAGTTATTATGTGAGCAGAAGCAAATCCTCTAGCCATTTTCTCTACACCATTGTGGGGAATTTTTAGTCCTCCAGATGTTGCTGTACTACCACTAGCATCAGCCCCAGCAAGCATGGCCAATGGCCAGCAATTTGTAGTTCAGCAGCACCAGGAGGACCAAAGGTTCCCACATCTGGTCTACACCATGCATCGTATCTGTATGCACCTCTATCATGTTCCCTACACACACACGCACCTTCTTTCTAAACTAAAAAAACCCCAAGTGTTGTAACCTTTCATGGCTACCGCCTTCAAGCCCTGCTTGTAGACTCCCTGGGAGGGATCGGCTCTGGCCACCATGGGAAGATAGATTTTATTTATTTATTTGTTATTACATTTATATCCCACGTGTCCTCCAAGGAGCTCAAGGTGGTGTACAAACACGGTTCTACCCCTCCTAATTTTCTCTCACAACAATCATGAGACCGATTATCTGGATCCATTTCAGTCGGGTTTCAGGCCTGGTTTTGGCACAGAAACAGCCTTGGTCACCCTGTATGATGACCTTTGTCAGGAGAGAGACAAGTGGAGTGGGACTTTGTTGATTCTCCTTGATCTCTCAGCGGCTTTCGATACCATCGACCATGGTATCCTTCTGGGGAGACAGGCTGAGTTGGGAGTGGGAGGTACTGCATTGCGGTGGTTCCACTCCTACTTGGCAGGTCGCCTCCAGAAGGAGGTGCTTGGGGAGCATTGCTCGGCACCCTGGACTCTCCACTATGGGGTTCCGAAGGGGTCAGTTCTGTCCCCCATGCTGTTCAACATCTACATGAAACCGTTGGGTACGGTCATCCGGATCTTTGGAGTGCGTTGCCATCAGTATGCTGATGACACGCAGCTCTATTTCTCCTTTTCATCTTCTTCAGGTGAGGCTGTCAATGTGCTGAACCGGTGCCTGGCTGCGACAATGGACTGGATGAGGGCTAATAAACTGAGGCTCAGTCCAGACAAGACTGAGTTGCTGCTAGTGGATGGTTCTTCTGACCGGATGGTGGATGCCCAACCTGTCCTGGATGGGGTTGCACTCCCCCTGAAGGAGCAGGTTCGTAGCTTGGGGGTTCTCTAGAACCGTCTCTGTCACTTGAGGCTCAGGTAGCCTTGGTGGCACGGAGTACCTTCTACCAACTTTGGTTGGTGGCCCAACTACGTTCCTATCTGGACAGGGATAACCTGGTTTCAGTTGTCCATGCTCTGGTAACCTCCAAATTAGATTACGGCAATGCACTCTACATGGGGCTGCCTTTGAAGACGGTTCGGAAACTGCAGCTTGTGCAAAATGCACCGGCCAGATTGGTAACAGGGACCGGACGGTCCAAACATATAAAACCGATTCTGGCCCGCTTGCATTGCCTGCCTGTATGTTTCCGAGCTCGATTCAAGGTGCTGGTTTTGACCTATAAAGCCTTACACGGCTTGGGACCACAATACCTGATGGAACGCCTCTCCCGATACGAACACACCCATACACTATGCTCAAGATCAAAGGCCCTCCTCCGGGTGCCTACTCCAACGGAAGCTCGGAGGGTGGCAACAAGGGAGAGGGCCTTTTCAGTGCTGGCCCCCAAATTATGGAATGATGCTTCTGACGAGGTGCGCCTGGCGCCAACACTGTTATCTTTTCGGCGACAGGTCAAGACTTTCCTCTTCTCCCAGGCATTTAGCATGTGTTTTAAATTGTTTTTATATTGTTTTAAATTTTAAAATTGTGTTTTAAATTGTTTTTAAAATATGTGCTTTAAATTGTATATTTGTTTTTAATGTTTTTGATTGCTGTAAACCGCCCAGAGAGCTTCGGCTATGGGGCGGTATACAAGTGCAATAAATAAATAAATAAATAAATAAATGTGAGACAGGGTAGGCTGAGAGACAACTGGCCCTAGGTCACCCAGTGAGCTTCATGGCCAAGCAGGGATTTGAACCCAGGTCCCAGTCTGAGTTTCTAACCACTTCACCACACTGGCTCTCAGAGATGTTGAACTAAACAGGCCTTTGGTCTGACCCAACAGAGCTCTTCCGCTGTTTGGTCTCCTTGACACAGGATGTGGATTTCTAAATTTATTCTGCTAATCTCTTGGGGGCAAATATCTACACCTCTGACTATCCCCACCCCAGCCCTGCCAAAATCGTAGTGCAGCATCTACACTTGGACTCTGCCCCCAGCAGAGACACTCACCTCCTCTCCTTTGCTGAGCCGATCCACTAACATGTGCCTGCAAGAGAAAGAGAAAACTAACACTCAAACGCAAGAGCAAGCAAGGAACCAGAGTGTGAAAGGCTAAGCCTTTCCCCACACAGGCGTTGGAAGTATTCCCCCACAATGTCTCTTCAGACTATCTAGGATGACTGGAATTCAGACCGACAGAGATTAACCCCTAAATTCTCAATCTGTGGGCCAAGCAGTCACGCCCACCCTGAGGAGTACAGGACAACTGGAGGGTGTGGGGGTGCATAAAACCTCAGGGGAGAGAAACGACCTTAGATTAGAGCCTTCCACCTCCATCAGCTGTGAACTGCATTAGACTGAATGTTCCCTGACAAACAGATTCCAACTCATTAAGGCTGGGTTTGTGGAGGGGGTGACTGCTCCCCAGGACCCACTTGCATAATCACAACTGAATCTGGAAAGGACAGCTTTCAATGGCAGCTTAAATGACAATTCTTTCTGTGTGGTTTCAGGATGATGATTGGAGAGATCCTTCTTTGGTAAGCCGCTCATCCACAGACTGTAACTTGCAGCAGCAGCAGGTTGTGTGCGTGCGCACAGCTATGTACGAGGGTCTTCATAGGCTCATCTGCAGAACAGATGGCTGGTGTTGAGCAAGGCATGTTTTGGAGGACAGCGCCCAAGTTTAAATCGAGTGAGAAAGGCTCCATTAATCACACCTGAAACTGATCCTACTGCTCCCTTCCCCCTTCTAGCTAAGGCAGAGACAGCATGCAGAATGCTTACCCAAAGAGGAACCAGTCATAGGCCACGGTCAGGTAAAGAATCTCTGCAGGTTCCAAGGATGCGTGGATCAGTCCATCCTAAGAAAGGAAAGAAGACTGATCATGCATCACAAATTACAACGACATCCTGCCTTGCACTTTCCCTGCTATTGCATCGGTGAGACCCCAACGAGGTAGTAAAAAGCCACAGCGCTGTGCTCTTTTAACTGAGATATGGTTGCTTGTCCATACAAAAGATGTTGATGAAGCTCTGCATTCTCTTCTCTCCAAAGTGATGTTTTCTGCCATAACATGCAGTATGCAATTTATAGACAACAAGAGCCCCAGATTTAAAGCTTTCAAAAAAAGCAAGCTTCTAGACTTCAGCATCATAGGAGGAAAACTGTAATGTGTTACAAACAGCATGGGACATGTTTAACACCAACAGAGACTTTTTGCCCCGCCTCAGTCCTCCCCATGGTCTCTCATCCCAGCGCTTCTTCCTGCATTCCCCAACATCCCAGTTTTACCAGCTAATGGGAGCTATACAAATGCAATAGACTCAGTGCACTTTTGTTTCAATGAACATCATTTGTTCCTTCTGCAGAAAAGGACACAGTAAGGAACACTGAGGGATGTGGACCAGAAACCATCAAGGAATTCAACTTTCATTAAAAAAAAATAGTGCTTCTGGCCTCTAAGGTCCCGGGGAGGGGAGAAAATGTGGCCAATTTCTGCTACACACAGCCTAGAAATCAGAATGGGAGAGGACAGAATATTAAAGTTTGAGGATTGGGGTGGTACCAAAAGGGCCCTCCTAATCTGAAAGAGACAGATTACAAAAACCAAGAATTCTTACTGCCTCTAGCAGTGGCTCCTTTGCCACTCTAGAAGCTATCACATATGCTAACCTCTCTGTCCCTCCAGAACTGGCCTTGTATGGAGGCTCTGGCAGAAAAGAGGCACAACATTTAAGTTCAGTGCAACTCAAGTTGTCCCATATCTCCTGTGCATCCCCCGCACTCTGTCCCCAAAGTCTGTTCTAATGTTTCATCAGTCCCCATCTTCTTCCCTAATCAAACGGTAGGGCAAGATGTCTTTGGTTCTGCAAGCTGCCGCCTCTTCTAATTGTGCCAGCAATACAAAAAAGCATCTCAGTAATTTTACATATAGAACTTGCGGTTTCTGCTAACAGATTCCTGCACTGCAAAAAAAACCCACCACCATAAGAACCACAGAGGTGTTCTTCTTGCCAATCTATTTAGGGGGAAAAGTGATCGCTCCTCTCCACTCCTGTATCCACCCCCCTCCCTCTTCCGCTCCAGTGGCATGCCTTGTAATTGCCTATGGCAACGTGACCATTGGTACTCACAGCCCACAGGGAGAGGCGCAGGAGGGAGATGAAGAGAGGCGTCCTGTCCCAGCCGGATATACAGTGTACCAGGAGCCCACTGTCATCTGCGCTGAGCCGGCAGGAAGGGAAAGCCAAAGCGGAGGGGAAAAGCTGTGTTACTTGTATGGCATTCAGGATGAAAAGCCCCCCACAGTACAGAGACCTCCATTAACCCCCAGGGGATGCAACGGCATATGCCAGGCCAGCTGCATAAGGCACAGCATTCTCCAGGGACAGTCTACGCAAAGCAGACACAAGGGACTACACCAAGGTGGCCAGGCAGGGTGGGGGTGGGAGAAAAGATCAGAGGAAATATAGAAAATCCTCAAGTATATAGAAGGTTACTTGTATGCTGCAGTGACCTAAATAGTTAATGCCCATTCTGCCTTTCAAGAAGAGCATCATCTACCTCCACTGTTGGAGGCAGTATGGCCCTGAATGCCATTTGCTGGGAATCACAAGTGGGGAGAGTCCTGCTTGCAGGCTTCCCACAGGCATTTGGTTGGCTACTTTGAGAACAGGATGCAAGGCTAGATGGGCCAATGGCTTCACCCAGGAGACTCTTCTTATGTTCTTATTTGCATCACCTTCTTCCCACTATAGACCTTGCCTTGGGTCCACCCTGGCTCAGGGCAAATTAATCACAAGCAGGGCCCCGCAACGGATTGCATCTGATGCGCTGGGGAAAGCCAGCACTGCAGGTCATTTACTGTAGGATGTGTTATAACACATGCTAAATATGGGCACAATTGTTGAGCTCTTTCCCGCCATGAGGTTCTTCATAATCTGAGCCCTACTTGCAGCATTTGGATATTTGGGAGGCAGAGGGGAGCAGAAAAAAAGAAAATGGCATCCACCCATCTTCTACGCACATTTCCATACTCCCTATGAGAAAGAGGTCCCAGGGGAGACCTGTCATTAGAACAGGGATGGGAAACCGGCAGCCCGCCAGGTGTTATTGGACTCCAGCCCCCATGAGCCCCAGCCAGCATGGCCAACAGTCAGGGATGATGGGAGTTATAGTTGAGCAGCATCTGGAGAGTGACAGGCTCCCCCTCTCTACATTCGGATAATCAGGATCAGAGAGGAACCTAGCTGGCACAACCACATGTATCCCACAATCGGACCGTAGCAAGTACAGAAATTGGCCATGGGCATATTGGATAACACAGGTGACCTTCTTTTAAAATTACTTTTCTGCTTTTTAATGCCACTTTGAAAAGTATTATGGGGGCAATATCTGGACAAGTTTCAGAAAATGGGGGATGGGACGAGGGAGAAGAGGAAGAATGCCCTTTGGGGATTTGAACCCACGGCCATGCTGATGGGACCTGCAGTCCAGAACATCTAGAGGGCACCAGGTCCACCATTCAGAATTGGCAACAGCAGAAAAATGTGCAAAAGAGCATCATTTATATAGATTAGTCAGAGTTTTATTTTGGGTCCGGTTTTTATTTTCGTACTGGTCAGTTTTGTTGGTTTTTCTCAAACCAGTATATTTGAACCTGATGAGTGAATCAGTGACAACAGATCAGAGGCAACTCAGCTAGAAGCAGAGCTTGCAACAGACATCTAGAGTTCACTTGGCAAGGCAAGGCAAAATGGAGGCCTCTAGATGTAAGGATATGTTTGTGCCTATCTTGGAGGGTAAAAGTCTTGAGCGCAAGAGTTCCAGGAGAGTTTCCCGGAGGTCTAAGGAAACATGCTGGCCAAAGAAGAGCAGAACAGAGCCCTTCAGAGAGTTAAAATGCATAGGGAACAGAGCTCTACAGTCAACTTCTACACACACACACCCCAGTACTTGAATTATTGGGGGGGAGGCCCTCATTAAAGTCCACAAGCCCAACCCTCAGTCCCCCCCCAATTTTAGCCAAAGTATCACCCACTGTAGTTTGTAAAAAAGTAGCTAAGGAAGCTATGACAAAAAGATTAAGTCCCCTCCAATTTCCCCCTTCTCTATGGCAAGAAGAGAACCTCACCGTCACCATTAATAATGGAGATCAGAAGCTTCAGGTAGTTCTGTGTCTGCTGCACCAGGTCCCAGCTCTGGGGGGGGGGGGAGAGCACGACAGGAGAGAGAGAAAGAGAACAAATGAAATGAAGTGATGCCCATTAGAGTATATCTGTAATCTTGTTCTACACTCATTATCCAAACTCTTAATCCATATTTTATTACCTGTGCTAACCTGCCTCATCTCTACAGTTTGTTCTCTCTGGAAGAGGTGGTTAGGGAGGACTGTAGAGTCACCTTTAATTCTCAAAAACCTCTCTGCGGAAGCTGCCATGGATTCCTCCTGTATCTTAGGAGAATGCATCCTCTTGCTCCTTCGCTTCTTTATTCTTAGAAGCAATCTCCCCCTCTACCTCCTTGCCAAGTGCCCCATTGGAGAACAACAACAAACTTCATCCGTGGGATCACAAGGAAAAGAGGGCAGGACTGCATGCCCTTTAGGTCATAGTGCAATGTTAAAAGGGGGAAAAAGCTACTTTGACACAAGGTAAGAGATAGATCAAAGGTGCTTGCTCTTCTGTTTTGGTTTTCAAAAAAAGGATAAAGAAGTTTCTTGTCTTCATGGTTGTGAAGGCAACCAATTTCTTCAGAATGCTCAGGAACCAGAATACACACAAGTAGCCTTCTAGTGGCTGGAGACAATCCTTCATGCTTCTCTTGTCTTCCCTATGCCCTCTCTCAACCCCCCCACACCACTTTTTTCCTTCTTCCCAATCATGTCAAGTCCCACATTTTTCAGCTTGAGTCAGCTTTCCACAACTGCTGCCCTACAAATCTTTTGTAACAGAACTCCCATCAGCCCTAGCCAGCACTGGGGAGGTGGATTCCCACATCATCTGGAGGGCTACGGGTTGGAGAAGAATAGCTTAAATACATTGCTTTTGCAACCTGCTCTGTCTCCAAAGTGTTAAGTGTGGAAATGGTGGGTGTCATCCTATTTTACCCTGGCAATCACTTTGTAGACTGTATTAAGTTAGGCTGAAATGCAGTGATGTGCCCAAGGACATCCAATAAATCTGCTGTATCTGAGCAGGGACTTGAACCCAAACCCCACTCAGCCAGTTTGACAATCTACTATATCACATCGCACTGCAATGCCTTGCTCCAATGGCAACATCTGCAAGTTTCTCAGTTGTAGAATTTTGGAGGGATCTGAAGCAAAGCATGGAACCTTGCTTAACTCTTTAAAAAAAAAGAAAAGCACCCAAAAAGAAATTGGGAATGGGAAATAAACTTCAGAACGCCTGGGGAAGAGGGCAGGGGAGGGGGAGGAGAAAGGAACAGAATGTTAATTTCCAACTCATTATTCAATTGTTCAGGAGAACTTAGTTCCACGGAATCACAGAGTGGCTTCCGGACCCCTAAAGTAAAGAAAATCACCACAGCCCAATAGCAGAGCACATTCTGAAATACTGATTAGAGCCTACGAATATCCTGCCGCATTCTGACCCACTTTAGCAAGTTCCCCAAAATGAGGAAGTTCAGTCAATGAGCATAGCAGAAAACAGATCAGAGTGTGTGTGTTTCTGTCTGTGCAAGTTAACAGGAGGGCCCTGGAACAGCAGGTGAAGGGAAGACTTCCCCCTCACCCAAGGAAACAGCATAATTGGAGTAGATGGGGCAGAAATTTCACCATGTGCTGGTCTCAGAATGACCCCATTGAGCTACCTGCTGAGTCCTGACCCACTTTTAGCAACCGGCATGGGATCTGCTTGACACTCTCCAATTCCTAGCAACAGCAAGTCAGGAGGGAGAGGGGTCTTCAAGCCCAAGGATGACATATTTAACTTTTGTCTTGATAGCGTCCCCCCAACTCCACCCCAACATCCTTTCGTGTATTATGAACGCTTCAGCCCCTTTTGGACAGAGACGACTTAGCCACAGTACTCCATGCTCTGGTAACGTCCAGACTGGGCTACTGCAATGCACTCTACATGGGGCTGCCTTTGAAGATGACTCAGAAGCTTCAACTGGTGCAGAATGATGCAGCCAGAATACCGGCTGGATTCCCTTTAGAACTCATATAACTCATATTTTAAAACAGCTGCATTGGCTGCCAGTTTGTTTCCAAGCCTTATTCAAGGTGCTCCCGTTAGGGTTTAAATATCTGGAAAGACTGCCTCTTTCCCTAGACCCTCTCGGGTGTTGAGATCAGCAGAGAGGGTCCTTTTGGTACTTCTGCCACCCAGAGAAGCTCGGGAGTGGGTGGTCTTGGAGAGGGCATTCTCTGTGGCAGCCCCTAAGTTGTGGAACTCCCTCCCCACAGAGGTGTGTCTGGTAACTTCACTGTACAGTTTTCGGCAAATGCTGAAGACCCATCTCTTTACCCTGGTCTTTGACACCTGAAATGTATATTTTTAGGACCCACCCTAAAAACTGTGATGTGATTTTAGATGGTTTTTAACAGTTTTTAATTATGTATTTTAAAACTGTTGTGATCCATCCTGGGACCTTTGGGTGAGGAGTGGGTAATAAATTTAAATCCTCCTCCTCCTCTCCTACATACCCAACTGATCACAGTGTTCTGCAGGAAGAAGGGGCGTCCTGCAGATACCATCCTGTCAGGAGGTCCGCTTCACATGATGCTGGAATCAGGCCTTTAGCGCAGCTGCATCTACCCTTTGGAACTTCCATTAGATATCAGACAGGTACCTTCTCAACTGTCATTTTGGCACCTTCTAGAGATGTTCCTCTTTCAACAAGCCTTCTAAACTGAACTCTTTATCCCAGTTGGCACCTGTTTTGGATTTGAATTGACTTGTGTATGCTGTTCTAAACCCCATATATGTGGGTTGTTGTTTTTAACAAAAGTCACTGCTTTTTTTCCCTTATACTGTAAATCACTTTGGATTGCCTCATGGGAAATGATTTATAAATGAAATATTATTACTATTATTAATAATAATGCTCATTGCTAAAGTAAAAGGTCCCAGGCTACGGTCTGAAGGCACATGAGGCCAGCACCCTGCTGCTAAGCAGGGTCAGGTCTGGTCAGTGCCTGGATGGGAGACCGCCTGGGAACCACATGTAAGCCACCTTGGGTTTCTATGATGAAAAGAAAGGTGGGGTATAAATGTAATAAATAAATAAATAAAAACTTAGGGGTAGCACATTAGCCCCTAAAAGATGCCCACAGGCAGAAATCTCTTTATGGCCTATTTCCTTGTCTCACTATGTAGGCCCCAGCACTGCTATTGCCCAGAGCTAGCTTCAGGCTTGATCAAGCCCTCAGCCGAGTGCCTCCTAGTGGGGCCCCTTGGGCTTACCTACTAGCAGTGGCAACCAGCAGCTGTAGCACTCTGATAAGACCCAGGTAGCTTCTGTTACTTAAGTTCCCCACCATGCCCCAGAGCCATACTATTTTAAGGATATTATGGGAACACTGCCCAGCACCTATCACAGCACCAGAAAAAAGGGGGCCCATGACAGCTCCTTTCCTGGGACCTGGGCCCCCAGAATCTATCCAAGGGTGCCATGTTCTGATGCTGGGTGTAGTATTGGCCATCAATTTGCCACAAATCCCATCTCATCTTCTCCATGATTCAGCTCTAAACAAATCCATGTAGATAGAAATCAAGATATTTCATGCTAAATTTAAACCTCCAGACAGCATGGATGGGATTCAAGGTCACACATGTCACAGGCCCAGGTGGGTTACCTTCCCTCCCCCACCAAGTGCTAGTGGCTGCTGAGAAATCAAAAGAAAATTATTGACATTCCACTGTGAAGCTCTTGCTGGCAAGGATGCGCTCAAAAATGCAATTAACAGCAAGCTACGCTTGGCAAAATCGAGGTGAAATTGCAGGGCACCAACATAAAGCTACAGCCATTGCTTTGTTGTCAGTAAATTTTCAGTATTACAGAGAGACACTACGCTGCTTACATTGAATGTAATAGCATGCATTGTTTTTAAAAACGTCACCTATGATCAAGGGACACAATCCACCTAGTCAGTTTTTGCTTCTAGCCCTTCCTTCTTCCCCCTTCAAGAAGATGCAGACTGTCTTTGTTCTGGGAAATGGCATGTCAAGAAGGCACTCACACCCAGTTAAGCTGTGCCATCCAAGGACACATGCTAATCTTGAGAAGTCCAAGAGAGAAAGCCAGATTAAAAAGAAAGGGCTAGAACAGAAAAAAAGAGATGTTGGGTTGTATTCAACTAAGATCTACTCAGAATAGACCCAATGAGATTAATGGATCTAAATTAGTAGTGTCTATTAACTTCAATGGGTCTACTCTGAGTAGGACTAGCTCTGGATACCATCCATTGCTTCAAGCCTTAAAGGATGTGCATGTTAAGAGGAGGTGGCAGAGAAGGGTAGTGGTCAGGAATATGTCATTTTAGAATGAAGCAGAAAAGCTATGGAAAGAAATGCAGAGTAAGAGAATTAGATTTATATCCCGCGCTTCCTCCCAGTAGGAGCCCAGGGCAAGATAGTTGATGAAAGGAACGAGGTCGTAAGTGGAGCATGAAAAGCCTTTGTATTTTAGCCAGATTCAGGACAGATTAGAGAGTGAGTGAGTGAATATATTAGGGAGAGAAGCAGAACCCTCAGAGAGAAGTTTTCAAGGCCTGTTTCCCAGAAGGCAGTACAGGAAGGAATCGCAATGATTTATTGCCCTGTAATTCACCAAACTGGACCAAGATAAAGGAGGTGTGAAAATTGGAGGGAGAAATATCAATAATTTAAGATATGCAGACGATACCATACTACTGGCAGAAACCAGTAATGATTTGAAAGGAATGCTGATGAATGTTCAAGAGGAAAGCACAAAAGCAGGACTACAGCTGAACGTCAAGAAGACTAAAGTAATGACAACAGAAGATTTATGTAACTTTACAGTTGACAATGAGGACATTGAACTTGTCAAGGATTATCAATATCTCAGCACAGTCATTAACCAAAATGGAGGCAATAGTCAAGCAATCAGAAAAAGGCAAGGACTGGGGAGGCCACCTATGAGAGAACTAGAAAAGATCCTCAAATGCAAAGATGTATCACTGAGCACTGAAGTCAGGATCATTCAGACCACGGTATTCCTGATCTCTATGTATGGATGTGAAAGTTGGACAGTGAAAAAAAGCATATAAGAGAAAAATCAACTCATTTGAAATGTGATGTTGGGAGGAGAGCTTGGCAGATAACATGGACTGCAAAAAAGACAAATGATTGGGTGTTAGAACAAATTAAACCAGAACTATCACTAGAAGCTAAAATGATGAAACTGAGGTTATCATACTTTGGACACATAATGAGAAGACATGATTCACTAGAAAAGACAATAATGCTGGGAAAAACAGCAGGGAGTAGAAAAAGAGGAAGGCCAAACAAGAGATGGATTGATTCCATAAAGGAAGCCACAGACCTGAACTTACAAGATCTGTGCAAGGTGGTTCATGACAGATGCTATTGGAGGTTGCTGATTCATAGGGTCGCCGTAAGTCATGATCGACTTGAAGGCACATAACAACAAAACCACTATCCCAGGAATATTCAAGAAGACATCTTCCCAATGTAGTCCAGATATTAGGAAGTAGGGCACTTGGGCCCAGGGACCCAAATTCACACCACATCTTTAGGATGCCCTTTTCACACACACCCAAATTTCAGGCCAGACTTTATAAAGGTTCTGAAGTGCCATTCTCTCTCTGACCTAAACATTGATTCTGTATACAGAATGGCTGAAGCTCAAACTAGACAAGAAAACAGAAAGACTACTTATTTATGCAGGCTTTTAATTGTTTGCTGCTTTTGGATAACATTTCATTCCACTGTGAGTATATTTTATAGTATTTTGTAATTATAGAGATGTTAATTCATGTTTTGATTCATTTAAACTTTTTAATGATGTTATTTGTACATTTGCATTTGATACATCTAATTTATAATCAGTTTTACACCTGTTATTTTGCTGTTGGCTTTTATATGTTTGTGAACTGTCTTGGTATTTCCTTGTAATGAAAGGAGGTATATAGATTCTTTTAATACTACAGCTAATAAATACTACTACTAATCATAAATACTAAATAAATACATGTTATTCATACATTTTTAAAAAGTACTGCAAAAGACACTTTGGATATAAACTGCTGATCAGAAAAGCAGGTTGATTAAATTGATTAAATTATGTGTCCATCTGAATTTGGAAGAATGTCCCTGCATACCTCTGAAAGCCAGATGCTGGGGACATACTATGAGGAGAGCTGTTCCCTCCATGCCTAGTTTTCTGGCTGGCCACTATTGGAAACACAATGCTAGACTAGAAGTAGCCTCCATTCAATCCAGCGGGACTCCTCTTAAGTGGATTCATAAAGTTATATTAAACATAGCACTACAGCTAATGTTCAGTCAGTGCAAGGATTTCTCCTTGTACAACAGAACATTCTCTTCCTTTCCTTCCCCAGTGCAGTCCTAAATCTGTTCTGGGCTTCCCCCAAAACCTCTGCAGCAGATTTGGGGATGGCATGGGGTATGTGTTGGGGGAGGAGAGGGGGAAATCCCATTCCCCTAGGACTAATCCTTGCACTAATGCAAGAACTTAGTTGAATACCACCCATCACTATTTTAGCCTTAATAAAATAGCCTTTCAATTGGCTCTGAAAATGGCTGGAAAGAACAGAATGAAGTTCTACAGCTGAGGACAAGCAAGGTTAGCTACCTTGGTGGACCAAAACTTAAACCACTTTCAGCTCCACAGAGAAAGAGCAGATAAGATGGGGCAATACTGATGGTACACTCCATGAGGCTGTCAGAAAAACACCACCAAATCAGATACAGACTGTAAAGCATCTCACAAATTAGTCCATGTGCCAGACCAAAAATCAATACCATGTAAGGTGCCCTGTACTCTAGCCTGGACAAACTAGACTAGCTTTTATATGCTTTTAATCTAAACAGAAGGCTGAAGCCTTCAGATTTTTTTTCCGCCCCCCAGGAATCCATGGATCAAACCAGAAACTAATACAGAAGAGTTACTCAAGCATCATCATCTGTTCATTTGTATGCCACTTTCCCAGAGAATTGTGCCCAAACTGGCTCACAACGTATTAAGTGAACAGCAACAATTAAGGAACATATTAGAAACAATTAGAAATAATAATATCAATAGACACAAAAATAAATAAAGCCATGCAACAATGTATAGAATATGAATAAGCTAACCTAATTAAATAGATTAAAGTAACTAGGAGAAATTCAACACAAAAATAAAATAGTAGTATACAAAGCATCTTCATTTGTGGTGTAAGCTGTTATACACCATTTCCCTCCCCCCACCAGAAACCAGGTGGGAAATTTTTGCTAGTGCAAATGCCATTTGCCCATCTTACCTGATACTCACTCCAGTCAATGTTCAATGGCTGGGTGAGAGAGGGTGGGATGCTGAGAGGAGCATCTACATAATCCTGTAAAGAAACAGGCACAAAGTCCATCAACAGCAGGACGATATGACAAAGGATGTACTAGAAATCCTACACTAGAAACAGGATTGTGGATTTTACTTTTACATTCCTCTTGTCTAAACCTCAGCTTTGGGTTCTAGCCATAGGAGATCCAAGTCTTTCAGCTAAGCATTTAGGAGAAGTTTCCTACTGGTAAGAACAGCTGTGGGACAGGCTGCCTCAGGAAATGGTTGGTTCTCCTTAAATAGAGATATTTAAGCAGGAGAAGCCTAGTGAGTGGGCAATTGTTTTATAGATGGCAGTTGAGTTATGGCGAGAGCCCAAACGCAAGTCATGAAAGTATTGTGTGATTCATGGCGTGCCTGAGCTTTTGCTATTTTATCTTTGTATTGATTTACTGTACTGTAATCTTCTATTTGTGCTTAACTGTAGCTTTATTGTATTTTCTTTTGTATTAATCTGTTCACTGCTTTGGGGGCCTTGGCCACAAAGCAGTATAGAAATAAACCGATGATGATGTTAGATGGCCATCTGTCAGAGGTGCTGCTGTTGCATCCTGCATTGCAGGCCCTGCATTGAGCTGGGGTTTGGACTAGATGGCTTCCAAGGTCCGTCTCAGCAATACAATTCTAAAAAAAGAGCAGTCTATGAAGCAAAAATACCCTTACAGCTTCCGGGCCCATTTGGAAAAAATAAAAGTGGCCACATGGCCAATGACCCTGTTTCTCCACAATCAAATGGCTTTCAAAACCTTCCTCCCAATCTGCGAAACCTGATTTATAGTGGTTCACAAGTGTAGAGGAAGACGCTGTGGAGTATGGTATTGCATACCTGCCAGCTTTGAATGGCACAGTATTTTTGCCTGCATTATGCCTCCCAGTTGTGAACTATGTCACTGCTGTGTTCTCTTCTATGGGAGGAACAAGCCTCTCGGCTGTATGCTCTTCCAAAGGATTTCTGAGAGCGAGTTGTCCAAGAAAAAAAGGAGAGAAGCAAAGCCGGGGAATGCGTCAGATTCTCGGCCCTCTTGTGGCTGCAAGTGTGAAGGTGAGGCAGGCAGTGCTGGTGCTGCCAAGGCAGGCAGAAAACTAAGTAGACACCGCTGACTTTCTAGAAGTGTCTGGAAACACTTCTTTCTGACCTGAAAGCTTTCCCCACCTCCCACCACACATTCCGTGATGTGCAAAGGCGCCTGACAAGTGAAATGAATTATTTTAACTGCTATGGGCCAATCTATACACTAATACAGATTTGAGTCTTCCCATGTTTGTGTAGCCAAAATCACATCATTGATGCACAAGAGACAAGTATTGGCAACCTCAGGGTTAACCCCAAGGTACAAAATCTTCAGGGGAAAAACAAATGGGGAGAAACGCCCAAAACAACCCCTTAATAACTCAGCTTAGTAACTGGGAGGGGAAAAACATCTGACAACTAGAAGGGAGATGGGAACAGAAGGAAATGGCTGGAACAGGAGAACACAGAAACATAAATGTACATGAATTACAGAAGGAACCATCTCACTGTCTGGACAGGTCCCTTCATGGTTCACACTGAATCCCCCCCCCCGAAATACCCAAATGGAAAAATGGTCTTCAAAGCAACCTAGCAACTGAGCATGCTCAATGGTCACAGAATACTGATGTAACTGGGGGGTGGTGCACAAGGGAAAGAGAAAATGGAATATAAAAGATGGAACCCTGAAGAGAGACATCCCACACTGCAGGGCCCCACTTGCAAATGCTTACAGCAAACTCATTTGCTCCCAGAGTCCATTCACAAGAGGCTTGGCCCTTGGGCAAAAACCAAGAGCCCTGCAATTTTTTTAAAAAAAAATATATTTTACGAGAACTTAACACAGAAGGGTTCTAACTTGAACAGATTTACAGCAACTCTGCTCCACTGCCTGCCCCATACCTGCTTCCAGTTAAAAACGAGCCCTTCCGCCATGTAATCCCGCTCTTTGTACTCCCTGAAAAATTCACAGCCTGCATGAAGAGAAAAGGGGGGGGGAGAGGGAATCAATGAATGAATGAGGCCAATATTATGCAGGGCTGACATCCTATCCACCCACTTTTGAGGCACAGGAAGAAACTCTGGGTCTCTCCTCCGGAATCACAGTCCCCAGAACAAGGAGCACATTAGGACTGGAGCTGGGCAGTCACAAGGAGTCAGAGAAGCAGTCAGCCTGGTTTGCAGCAACAGCACCCTCTAGCAACAATTTGGGACACTTTCATTCCTTAACCTGTGCTTTAAAGCATTTGCTCCCAGACTGTTTTATTCAACAACAGAAACATTTGTGCCTGCAAGCAACATTCATGCTCACAAGTGATTCATATACAACCATATGAAAATGCCTCTACTGCATTTTTGGTGTTGCAACACAGTGGCCAATTTTTAAAATAGTTTCTCTCTGAATGACAGTGTGGTTTCTCTCATTCATTTAAGCTAGGATATGAAGCACAGGTGCCCAGATCCATAATGATGGATATGCTGAAATGGGAAAAGAAGGTTTGGGGCAAATGTGTTCAGGGTGTCATGCCATCTGAATTCAAAATGGATTCTCTCATATACACACATGGGCACTTTCTAGATTGGTTTGAGCAGTCTTCAAAAACTAAAAAAAAAAAAGGCTTAACCATTTCAAAATCACGTTCTGGAGGTGCAAATTCACCCATGGCTTGATGCAACCTTAAATGGAACATTCCCACTATGGGCTTCCCATCCATTAGAACATGTGGCACACCTACATATGTCCTTATTTCCCCATGTAACGCTTCTCTAGGAACATCCCATAATGTTTCCAGAGTTTATGGACTTTCCAGGTTAGCATCTGCTTTCCACGCTGTGCCTTGCTCCTTTGGCCGAGCTGCACAACAGAAAGGCCGGCCTTGGAAATAGGAGGGAGGAGAGACTAAGTTCCAGCATGGCAAGTGAGCAGTGAGGCCAAATCCAAGGGCATATCCTTCTGCAGTCATACATTATCCCAGCATGCAACACTGATTTGCACCGTATCCACTTTTGATAGCTATGCTCCCATGGGAGGTGGGGGGGGGGAGAGGGAGAGAGCGCAACACATATCTCGGTCTAAAAGCTATGATCAGAGGCAGTAGACACTTGGCTTCCGCACAGAGGAGTCTTGTATTTTCAGAGTGCTCACCTGAAATACAAAGGAACTCCTCAGTCAGGAGATAAGGAGTGACTACTGCCCCTAATGAAGAGCAATGCTATTCTTGAAATACACCGAGTGCAATAAACATAGGCGCATGTTTGCAAATAAAAGAAATGATTTTACTCAGCACCCTTTAAGACTTTAACTCTTTGGGTATGGGGGTGGGGTGCTCACTGAGCTCTTATTTTTTGCAGAAGCCAGTCATAACTATTATGCCCTCTTCCCACTAGACCAGCTCTCCCCTCCCCGTAAGCTGGCACACACCAGATGTTTTGGACTACAACTCCCACGGCTGTGTTGGCTGCGGTTGCTAGGAATTGTACTCCAAAACATCTGGAGGGCACCAGGTTGAAGAAGGATGCACTAGACATATCCAGCTGTGGGTTGCTACTTGTCCCTGAGGACATTCCCTTCCTACCTGGGTATGGGATAGAGAGGAGGGTGAAGTCGGCATAGCGCTGTGCTTTATCCACCTTCTCGGAAGATGTCACGCTAAGGAAGGAAGGCAGAGAAACACACACTACATGGGCGTGAAGCCATTTAGCACGGTGTGGCAACTATGGCCAACCTCACAAGGTTGTCCCTGTTTCCCGTTGCCCCCAACTAGAATCCTTGTAGTCTATCAGTGTGTTTTAGGTTTACAGAGCTTGACTACACATTCAGGATCTCTTAACAATAAAGGTGTAAGCTAGTCTTTGTGCTTAATGATCCCAAGTAGGCACTCTTGTTTACGATCGTAAGCAGTACCTGGCTGGTTTACCCTTCATTCCTACTGTTCAATGAAGTTTGCTTTTTAAAAAAAAAATTATGAATGGGGTGGGGAGTTAGAAATGGTATTGTGCTGAATATATAATACCATAATCCAGTTTCATTTATGGAGTTGAGCTTTGAAGCTCATGGTTACCTGTTGGAAGGGACCCTGTCAATACCCAGAGGAGCTCCCTTAAAATACTGCCTAATTAGACAACAATCATAGAATCATAGAGTTGGAAGGGGCCTTGTAGGCCATCGAGTCCAACCCCCTGCTCACAGCAGGAAATCCACAGCTAGAGCATCTCCCGCAGATAGCTGTCCAGCCTCTGCTTGAAGACATCCAGCGAAGGGGATCCCACCACCTCCCTAGGCAGTCGGTTCCATTGCCGAACTGCCCTTACTGTCAAGAAGTTCCTTCTAATGTCCAATCTGAATCTACGCTCCTGCAACTTAAAACCATTAGACCTAGTCCTACCCTCTGGGGCAGCAGAGAACAAATCTGTACCCTCCTCTATGTGACAGCCCTTCAGGTACTTAAAAGAGTGCAATCATGTCACCCCTCAGCCTTCTCTTCACCAGACTGAACATGCCAAGTTCCTTCAACCTTTCCTCATAAGACTTGTTCTCCATACCAGCTATCATCCTCGTCGCCCTCTTCTGAACCCGCTCCAACTTTTCTATATCTTTCTTAAAATGACGTGCCCAGAACTGAACGCAGTATTCCAGATGAGGCCTGACTAATGCAGAATATAGTGGGACTATTACTTCCCTCGACCTGGAAACTATAGCTCTGTTTATGCAGCCCAAAACCGCGTTTGCCTTTTTTGCTGCAGCATCACACTGCTGGGTCATGTTCAACTTGCGATCTACTACAATTCCAAGGTCCTTCTCACATGCACTACTGCTAAGCCAGGTATTTCCCATCCTGTACCCATGCATTTTGTTTTTGTGGCCTAAATGCAGAATCTTGCATTTGTCTTTATTGAATTTCATTTTATTAATTTCAGCCCAATTTTCTAGTCTATCCAGGTCCCTTTGGATTTTATTCCTGTCTTCCATTGTGTTAGCTATCCCTCCCAGTTTCGTATCATCCGCAAACTTCATAAGGCTTCCCTCCACCCCATCATCTAAGTCACTGATATGTTGAAGAGTATCGGCCCCAGGACAGAACCCTGTGGCACTCCACTCGAAACCTCCTTCCAGTCCGAAGCAGAGCCACTGACGACCACTCTTTGAGTACGGTTTTCCAACCAGTTGTGAATCCACCTGACAGTATTTCCATGTAGTCCGCATTTGACCAGTTTGCTAATCAAAAGGTCGTGGGGGACTTTGTCAAACGCTTTGCTGAAATCTAGATAGATGACATCTACAGCATTTCCACCATCTACTAAGCTAGTGACCCGATCAAAAAAAGAGATGAGATTAGTTGACAGGATTTTTTCTTGACAAACCCATGCTGGCTCCTACTAATCACAGCATTGTCATCTAGATAGTTGCCAATGGACTCTTTTATTATCCGTTCTAATATCTTTCCTGGTATTGAAGTCAGACTGACCGGCCTGTAATTCCCCGGATCTTCTTTTTTACCCTTTTTAAAGAGCGGGACGACGTTTGCCCGTCTCCCATCCTCCAGCACCTCTCCCGTTCTCCAGGATTTCTCAAAGATGATGGGAAGAGGTTCCGAGAGTACATCCGCAAGTTCCTTCAATACTCTGGGATGCAGTTCATCAGGCCCTGGAGATTTGAACTCATGTAGGTTAACTAGGTATTTCCTGACTATCTCCTTATCTATCTCGAACTGCAGTCCCAACCACTTACTGAGATTGCTACCGATGCAAGGTTGCACACTGTTCCCTTTTCGGGAGAAAACGGAGGCAAAATAGGTGTTGAGCAGTTCTGCCTTTTCCTTGTTATCTGTCAACATTTTGCCATCCTCATTGAGCAGCAGTCCCACCATTTCCTTGGTCTTTCTCTTGCTTCAAACATATCTGAAAAACCCCTTTTTGTTGTTCCTCGCTTCCCTCGCCAGCCTCAGCTCATTCTGGGTTTTAGCTTTCCTTACGCTATTCCTGCAAGCCCGAGCCGCTAGTCAGTACTCTTCCTTGGTGATGCGTCCTTCCTTCCGTTCTTTATACATGCTCTTTTTTACTTTTACCTCCTCCACCAGTCTTCCGTGTAGCCACATTGGCTTCTTCCATTGTTCTTTCTCTTTGGAATTGTTGGTTGGTGGGTTGGTGGGTGGGGGGTGTTGGGTGGGGGGTGTTGGGTGGGGGGTGTTGGGTGGGGGGTGTTGGTTTGTTGGTTCGTTAAATTTCTATACCGCCCGACTAGCATAGCTCTCTGGGCGGTGTACAACAGAGAAATAATACAACAAAGAAATATAAATATACACAGTATATAAGTAGCCAAACAATAATAATAAACAACAAACTAATGAAAACATCTCAATAAATATACAATTAAGCAATCCCCACACACTTCACAACAGTGTCTAACAAAAATATGCTGTAGTCCAAATAACAGCAAAAATGAATCTCCAAAATTAAATCTTGACCCCAAAAACAACTAAAAAACAACTAACCCCAGTAGTCTATAGACATCCTGAGCAGCAGGTTCACGCGCACGTACACACACACACACGGTCTCTGGCCCCTTCAGCAGTTGCTGTTTTTGTAGCTGGAGAGAGACAGGGCCCCACCCTTCCAGGCCAGGTGGAAATTAGCCAGAAATGCAGGGAGCAGGTCTTGCAGAAACTCACACAGGTAGATGGTCTCTGGCCCCTTCAGCAGTTGCTGCTTTTGTAGCTGGAGAGAGACAGGGCCCCACCCTTCCAGGCCAGGTGGAAATTAGCCAGAAATGCAGGGAGCAGGTCTTGCAGAAACTCACACAGGTAGATGGTCTCTGGCCCCTTCAGCAGTTGCTGCTTTTGTAGCTGGAGAGAGACAGGGCCCCACTCTTCCAGGCCAGGTGGAAATTAGCCAGAAATGCAGGGAGCAGGTCTTGCAGAAACTCACACAGGTAGATGGTCTCTGGCCCCTTCAGCTGTTGCTGTTTTTGTAGCTGGAGAGAGACAGGGCCCCACCCTTCCAGGCCAGGTGGAAATTAGCCAGAAATGCAGGGAGCAGGTCTTGCAGAAACTCACACAGGTAGATGGTCTCTGGCCCCTTCAGCAGTTGCTGCTTTTGTAGCTGGAGAGAGACAGGGCCCCACTCTTCCAGGCCAGGTGGAAATTGGCCAGAAATGCAGGGAGCAGGTCTTGCGGAAACTCACACAGGTAGATGGTCTCTGGCCCCTTCAGCAGTTGCTGCTTTTGTAGCTGGAGAGAGACAGGGCCCCACTCTTCCAGGCCAGGTGGAAATTAGCCAGAAATGCAGGGAGCAGGTCTTGCAGAAACTCACACAGGTAGATGGTCTCTGGCCCCTTCAGCAGTTGCTGCTTTTGTAGCTGGAGAGAGACAGGGCCCCACTCTTCCAGGCCAGGTGGAAATTGGCCAGAAATGCAGGGAGCAGGTCTTGCGGAAACTCACACAGGTAGATGGTCTCTGGCCCCTTCAGCAGTTGCTGCTTTTGTAGCTGGAGAGAGACAGGGCCCCACTCTTCCAGGCCAGGTGGAAATTAGCCAGAAATGCAGGGAGCAGGTCTTGCAGAAACTCACACAGGTAGATGGTCTCTGGCCCCTTCAGCAGTTGCTGCTTTTGTAGCTGGAGAGAGACAGGGCCCCACCCTTCCAGGCCAGGTGGAAATTAGCCAGAAATGCAGGGAGCAGGTCTTGCAGAAACTCACACAGGTAGATGGTGAGTAATACGTTCTTCATGAACTCCCACGCTTCTTGGGCTCCTTTTTTCTTTAGTCTATCTAGCCACGGGATCCTACCCATCATTTCCCTGACCTTGCTAAAATCGGCTTTCCTGAAATCCAAGGTCCATGTTTGACTATATTCTTCTTTGGCTTTCCCCAGAATCACAAATTCCAGCATTACCTGGTCACTTTCCCCCAAGGTACCGACCGCTTTAATTCCTGTGACCAATTCGTCCGTGTTAGTTAAGATCAGGTCCAGGATTGCCGATCCCCTTGCTCCTTCTTCTACTTTTTGAAAGAGGAAATTATCAGCAAGGCCCATCAGGAATTTATTGGAGGCTTTGTGCTTCTCAGAGTTTGTCTCCCAGCAGATATCCGGGTAGTTGAAGTCCCCCATCACTACTACTTCTTGCCTCCTTGAGATTTCAGATATTTGTTTGAGAAAGGCCTTGTCTACCACCTCTTCTTGGCCAGGGGGTCTGTAGTAGACACCTACTACCATGTCGGTTTTATTTGTTTCTCCATTTATTTTTACCCAAATGGTCTCTACCGGACCCCTTTGTTCACTCTCTTGGATTTCCATAGAGGTGCATGGCACAGACTTGGAGCCAAACAATACATTGCACTGCATGAGGATGGGGTTTGCATTTCTGAATGCTCCCTCAGTTGTATAAGACATCCTCCCTGCACAGAGTGAGCCAGCCCACAAGACAAGGCTTAGTGTCGCTTCTCCTACTACTACACCCATGGTGCATTGCAATGTGAGGAACCATTCAAAAATATGACTTCCCCCCTCCTTTACATTTTCAAGTGGTACAATCTAGAATTTTGTCACCTCATTCTGTGTAATATGCAGAATGACTCTTAAGTTTTGTGTAGCCAGAGTTCAGGGTGTGCTATGCTGGAGAAAAACAAACCCATTCCATCCTTTGGGGGGGCTCTTTGTAAAAGGGCTGGAGACAAGAAGTGCAAAGAGGAATAATGACCCTAGGAATGGCTGCTAAAAAAGAAACCTGCTTACCATATCCACATAGTAGCAATAACTGGGCTTTCTTTTTTCAAACAAACTTTTTCAATTTCATTATATCTTTATTCCACCCTACATCAGATGCAGGGAGCCTTTGGTCCTCCAGATGTTGCTGAACTACAGTACCCATACGCACCAGTAAGCATGGGCAATGACCAGGGTTGATGGGAGCTGTAGTTCAGCAACAAGTGGAGGGCCACAGATTCCCCATCCCTGTTCTACAGAGCTCAAGGCATCACACATAGTCTCTTCCTGCCTTTTACCCTCACAATGCCCCATGAAGGTAAGTGAGGCCAAGCAACAGTGACCTACTCACGATTACCCAGTAAGCTTTATGAGATGGTGGGGATTTGAACCTCATGGAGTGTACCTGATCTAAATCCAACTGCTGTGCTACACCTGCTCTCAGCAGCATTCTTTAGATGGAATGCTACTCAAAACTTGCCTGCAGTCAACTGGAACCCAAAACTCACAAATGCCATCCATACGTACTTCAGGCCAAACTTCACTTTCTTGTTCTCCACCATCAAGTCACAGATGTAGGCAACCGACAGATACCGCAAGAGCTTGATGTCATGACCTCGGACCTTGTCAAACAGCTGCGAGTCTGCATTTCTGAAATGCAGGACAAGAAAATGAGACTTTCCCCAAGAAGGAAATGTGAAGGGCTCAGCTAAGCAGAATCAAGGTGCAAGATACATCCCAATGAAAAAAAAAACCCATGCAGTAGTCCTAATGCTCTACAATGGCCAAGACCAAGGACATGATGAGGCAAGCAGCTCTGTGCAAACCCCGTTGATTTCAACAAGGCCTGCACAGGAGAGCTTCCCCAATGGATGCTGCCCCAGCTCTGTATTAAAAGCATCTGAAAAACCTCTCCAGAAAAATGAGTTACCAAGAACCTCCAAAGAGCAGAGGAGAAGAACATGTAGACAAGAGCATCTACTCTGAATACGTAAACTGATTTAGGTGTTGTGACCTCACCCCTTGCCTTGGAGACAGTTTTGTAGGGCTGCTGAGAACCCCAAAGAGCTCTCCAACAACTTCCTAAAGTTAGGGTCTCCAGAATAAATTTGGAGGAGAAGCCAAGCCAGACCAGCTAAACAATCATGTCTTGAAGGCACGCATGTTCTACGCTACTTTGTGAGTAGCAAATAAATAAGCCCTTGAGGGAGAATTTCAAACTGTCCAAAAATTACCAGAAGGAATCATCTTAAAGCTACAAACTATGCCCTGACCTTGGGGCTTATTCTGCTGATGGGGTTTTTAAGTCCTGCTTTAAACTGTGTTTTGAACTCTGCTTTTGATCTTATTGAAATTTCTTTAAAAAAGTAGTTGGTATTTTTATGCTGAGATTTTAGTCCTGTTTTAGGATTGCTTTTGATGAGCTGTTTCAGTTTTTAATTCTGTTGTGAACCACTTTGAGTGTCTTCATAGAGAACAGCAGGTTATACATTTGCGGAATTCAAAAAATACACAAGACAAAATATTCGCAGCAAGTACAAAGGACTCCCTCTCAGTCCATATGAGCCTTACTTCCCCTGACTTCTGCCACAGTCACCCAACTCGTGCTCTTGGAGCCCAAGTTTTCCTTTCCCAGCCCCACCAAAATAATAATCTTGGATGGGCCTGTCACCCACAGGATATCGGCCACTACTTCACCCATACCACAGCCAAACACTTCCCTGCCTCAGGATCCTGAAACAGGACAGGTAAAATCATGGAAGTGCAATTTTTTTTTTTTACTGTAATTCCATGGTGGCAGAAAGGGTCCGCCTTACCTTTCTCCCTGCCAAGCCAACATAGACCAGATCCACTCAGAAAAAGAAGTTTAAAACTATGTCTGACATATTTGTGGGTGGGTGAAACAGACCTGAAAGCAGAGTCCTCTTCCGACAGTTCCTCTGTGTCTGCCCAGGCATCGTCTGAGCCCCCTGCAGAGAAGCCACCATCAGCTGTTTAGTAGTCACAGCCTGTGCTAGAAACAGTGCAATTGCTAACTCCAGGCACTTTAGTCAGCAAGGGAAAGAACCTCAACACATCTCCTGCATAGTACGGTTCTGGACTTCCCATGTGTTCGGTACTGTAAGATGCTGTCTGTGATTATGAATGAGTCCTATCAACTGATCAAGCCTGCCCCCAAAGAAGTGACGTACTCGCCTCCCCACAAGCTAGAGAGACGTTACCGAGGGAATTGACTCACCTTGGCTTTATGAGAGGTTTTGTCTACTCTAACCACCCTATTGGAAAGGCCACTGCTTCAGTTCCTCACCTCATGTCATTGATGGGGAACTGGGACAGATGCAGTAAATTGCTCCAAGGACATGTAAAGGTATGTTTACTGCGTTTAGATCCTACCTTTCCTCAAAGTTGCTCAAGGCAGAGTACACAGTTCGCCCCTTTCCATTTTACCCTCAAAACAACCTTGTAAGGTAAGCTAGGCTAAGATATAGCGACTGCCCCAGGGTCATTCAGTGATCTTCATGGCAGAATGGGGATTTGAACCTTAATGTTGTGAAGACCTCTTGCAGGCATATGAGCAATCAGAAAAGACAGGGAGAGTGTGAAAGAGGAGCGAGTCTTACCATCAAGCACTGCTCCCCATAACTAAGAGGGCAATTATCTAATTTTCATATTTTGCAAATTTTTAAAGCCAGAAATCAGATTTTTTTTGTGCAAAATGCAATTTTCCTGACACAGAGATTTTGCTTAATTTCTGAAGCATAGTATCTACACAGTCATGGTTGAAGATTCAAAGAATGTGAAAGGAGCCACCCTAGTCACAGATCACCTGCATGACCAGGGATTTTACCAATTGCTTCAGCACTGAAGACAGCTCCATACCCACAATGAAGAGGCCCTGTGAAGCCGACTCCAACACGGAAATAGGAAGCTCCTGCTTGTGAAGGACACGGGCACCCGCAAGACAGGGCCACAAACCATTACCACTACCTGACACTATACTTTGCATATGTATGATACTTCATCAAATGTATTCTGCTCCTTGCAGAACTTGCCAGGTTTAGCTTTCTAGATGACACAAGTTTGGTTTACATTTTGAACTAAGCTGCTATCCACGAGGACAGCTCAAGCCTGCTGTTTATGCTAATTCTCAAGGATGCTTCTCCAACTAGCATTATAAACAGAGTTAGCACACAACAACTATTCCCAAATCCAAACCTCCCTTCCCCTGCCCCCTTACCTGAGAAAATGTAGTTGTATCCTGTGCGGCCATAAAGTTCCCCCCACCCTGCCAGGGTGGCTGATCGACATATATGCTAGAGAAATAGAAACAAAGAATGACCATCAAAGCACAGAGAAGCAATGGATCTGGCTCCTCTTCAGGCCTTTTCCAATTCCAAATCAAAAAGTGGCTGGTTTTGCACTTGTGGATAGCTCTATGCCTTCCAGAGAGATGTTTGCAAGGCTCACAGGTCAGGCTTAATTACTTCCCAACCCCCTGCCAAGCTACACTTCCCCATGATTCTACTTTGCATCACTATTTGCAATTCCTTTTTAACTAATATCAATTTCATTAACATGCTATTTGAACCTTTTTTCCTCAAACCCTAAATGAACAGGATGAGGATGGTCTCCGTAGGATCCTTAGATTCACCCATTTCACTCTTAGGAAAACTCCAACTTCCATAGCAGGGCTGAAACAAATTTTCAGCCACAGTCTGCATAGGTGCATGCCCGTTTGATGGTGCCTTCAGATAATTTTGTTGTTATGTGCCTTCAAGTCGATTATGACTTATGGCGACCCTATGAATCAGCGACCTCCAAGAGCATCTGTCATGAACCACCCTGATCTTGTAAGTTCATGTCTATGGCTCCCTTTATGGAATCAATCCATCTCTTGTTTGGCCTTCCTCTTTTTCTACTCCTGTTTTCCCCAGCATTATTGTCTTTTCTAGTGAATCATGTCTTCTCATGTGTCCAAAGTATGATAACTTCAGTTTCATCATTTTAGCTTCTAGTGATAGTTCTGGTTTAATCTGTTCTAACACCCAATTATTTGTCTTTTTCGCAGTCCATGGTATGCACAAAGTGAAGGAAGGATGCCAAGCGAGTCTTGCATCCATTTTTTAGAGCATTCTGGTCATGTCTGAAGGCCCCCTCTGGCAAATCCAATGACAGCTACGATACATCCACACAAGGAGAAAATCAGCCCAAGCAAGTTACAAGACACACACACAGCTTTACCTTTCCCTTGTACAGGATAACGGGGCAGACGAACCGCCCTCTGCACCTGGCCATTTTACTACGGTGGATGAGGTCTTGCAGCTTGCCGACTTGGACAGTGCTCTCAAATCTATTGGAAGGAAGAACAGATCATTATCTCCACAGGTACCAATTAAGATTATTGGGGGGGGGGAGGGAAAGGGAGAGGTGTTGTCTGGATGTGCTCTCAGGCTACAAGTGACTGAAAATTCTTATCTTGGCATACATCCAATCAATAGCCTGGCAGCTTCTATAATTTAGCTTTGAAGCCCACAGCCAGGGGAGAGGGGAGGAAGGCACCAACAACAAAAGACTCATTTTTGTTAACTCCATAGACACAAAGGGTGCACAACTCACATTTCACTGGCTTCTTGTTGAAAGGGCTTGAGAATGAGAAAGAAGTTGAACAGATTCTGGGTCCCTGATGCAGATTAGGTCATAACTGTGAGCAAATTTTGACCCTGCTGCACACACAGGTGATCCTGTTCTTCCACCAGGATGGCATACCAAGGCAGGCAGAGAAATAGCAACTGGGATCTAAACCCAGATCTCCTCTGTCTAGATTAGGCTTCAATTTGTTGAATGATTTTTTGCCAACTCCATTAAACTTCCCAGACACTCTTAAAAGCCTCTGTAAACCAAAAAGTTGCTGTGGCAACCTGGACCTCTGTTCATGAAAAATACATGAACTACAACATTTTCAGTTTTAAAAACTCTTAAGTATGAGCAAGAACCAAGTACTGCTGGCTCAAGCCTGTACAGTTCACACATCCAGCCAGTAATAGAGTCTGGTGAGAAATCACTTTACTTGGTCACGTCACTGCTGCAGTAACAGCCCCTGCCAGAGGGGTCAAAGGCAGGGCAAGAACTCTTCAAGGGGGGTTCTCATAACCATCACCACCCGACTCCGTTCAAAGGACAGGCAAAGAGGACTACAACTGGTGATTCACTGAACACATGGTGGGGGGTGTAAAGGAACCGTTAGCAGAATACTCAAAAGCAAGGGACAGGTCAGAGATGGGGAACCTGTGGCTACATGCTGTTAGACTACAACTCTCAGACAGCATGGCTAATGGTCAGGGACGATGAGAGTCCAGCAGTAGAGCCAAAGGGCCATAGCTCAGTGACAGAGCATGTGCTTAGTCTGCAGAAGGCATGACATACGTTTTTGAATTCATGTATGATTACATCTACACCTCCATTGCCAAAAACACACACAAACTGTTAATATGTGAGGAACACTTGCTTCCAGTTTTCCTCCAACCAAAAATCAATTCATTAAATTTGTATCCTGTCCTTCCTCCCAGAAGGGGCCCAGGGCAGCAAACAAAAGCACTAAAAGCACTTTAAAAATCCTAAAAACAAAATACTTTAAAACATAACATCTTTAAAAACATCTTAAAACAAAACATCTTAAAAACATCATTAAAAAAATAAAAACATCTTAAAAAGCAATTCCAGCACAGACACAGACTGGGATAAGGTCTCTACTTTAAAAGGCTCGTTGAAAAAGGAAGGTCTTCAGTAGGCGCCGAAAAGGTAACGGAGATGGCGACTGTCTAATATTTAAGGGGAGGGAATTCTAATGGGTTGGTGCCACTACACTAAAAGTCCACTTCCTATGTTGTGCCGAACAGGCCTCCTGATAAGATGGTATCTGCAGGAGGCCCTCACCTGCAGAGCGCAGTGGTCAACTGGGTATATAAGGGGTAAGACTATCTTTCAGGTATCCTGGTCCCAAGCTGCATAGGGCATTGTAACCTTGAACTTAAATTTAACTTTTCATTATCCAAAACTTTTTTTCTCTAAATTAAAAGAACAATGTATTCCAACCAATGGTCAAAAAATTATTGTTTTATTTGAGCCAGGACACATCATAGTACAGCGAAACGTATTTGTAATGCATGAATCAGTCCTGAAAATGTGAAGTAATAACTTCTGCTGATGTGCAGAGTACATCACAACAGAGTAATTATAATCAGCCTCTTATGTCTGAAATTAGGGAGAATATCTTCCAGGTTTAGGGAAGGATGTAGAGTCAGTCAGTGTGATATCCAGACAGGCATAGAGCCCAAACATTTCATTCTAGAAATTCACTCACAAACTCACAACAATGCAAGCAAGAAATAACAGCAGCAGCATTTTACTCCATTCTGCATTCAAGATATTCTGAATTTAAGCTAGGGGAGGTGCTTGTTGGAAGCAGATCCACACACCTTTTCTGGAAATACTCTGGAACATCATGAGGCTCAGATCAATCTCCCTTGCCCCACACAGCAGCCACTGCAGTTTTTAATGAATGAATGTAGGGAAATGCTTAATCCAATTCACAAAAATAAATGCAAAATGAGTCAGTAAAAAAAATAATAGATCTTTATTATAAGTAGAGACCTTACCCCAGTCTGCGTCTGTGTTGGAATTGCTTTTTAAGATGTTTTTACAGCTTTAAAAAAAAGTTTTTAAAGATGTTTTCTTTTAATAAGATGTCTTAATATATTTTAATGTCTGTTTTTATGATGTTTTAGAGTATTTTTGTTTGCTGCCCTGGGCTCCTACAGGGAGGAAGGGCAGGATATAAATTTTAATAAAATAATAATAATAATAATAATAATAATAATAATAATAATAGAAAGAGAGTCACACTGCGTCCACTGCTGCACTCTCTCTCTCACACACACACGGTCACAAAACAAATACTGAACAAAACAAAAACATATCCTCAAAGTAGGAAACATTCCCTGTTGCTTCTCTGGTTACCAGAACATAGTGACAGCTATGGGAAGATCTGGCTTTCAAAGAAACAGCTCTGAGCATGCCGAGAACAGATGTATGATTCTGGTAGCGCTGGAAGGGCCTCAGTCTTCCCCAGCCAATGTAGTCTCCTGTACTGCCCTCATAACAGAAGGACAGGAAGCTGCACAACTGGGGCTGAAAACCAGGCAGCCCTCCTAAACACATATGGGAGGGACCTCTTTACTATAGTAATACTTTTAGATTAGGATTGGATGAATGATGCACATCTGATTGGCTAGCTAACAGGAGACTGACAGGGATGTCTCCAGATATTCTGCTGAGTTCAAATGGAAGCATAAAACATATGTGGGACAGGAAAGTGTGTGTGGCTTGGAGATTCTGGGGAGAATTTTTTTTTTAATGTGCTTGACATTGTCCTTGGGAAGCCCTACTGCAAAAGCCTTCTCTAGAAGTCTTCCGGCCTGGGAGGCAATCAATTTATTGAAGGCACGGACAATGATAGGATCAAAAGGAATGATAGGAGAAAATGAATGTATCATCTGCTTCAGAATCCCAACCCTCTCTGGAACTTCATGCCCCCAAAAGTGCCCACCCCACAGCTTAAGAAGCACTGGCATAGAGACAAGGATTCACTTGTGTAGAATAGGCAATTCAACAGGCACATTCATTATGAGAGTGCTGAGCTTTTTCATTCACAAGTAGGCATATTTGAAAACTAACTACATTCTTTTAAAACCTGGAATCAAGGATAAGTTAGAAACAGCAGCTGTAATTTTCATTTGTTGTAAAACATATCCCATATTCATAATTTGTTCCCTCATCTTCAATACACTAAGTGATTTACTATAATTGGACAGAATTATATATGTGGTTTTTACGTGGGACACTAAACCTGTCAACTTGTAAGGGACGGTGTATGATTTTTTTCCAGAAGCAACAATCAATTTTCTAATTCTTTCTATGCATCTTGAATGGCTCCAAGTTCAAGGCAGGCACGGCTACAGTTCCTTAGGAGCAAAGGCAGGACTATTCATCACAAGCATGATGGGAGCTAGCTCATGGCTTCAAGTGCCAACTGTTAGCTTGTCAACACTCAAAAAACCCTGGAAGTTCACCCTTCCTGGATTTGGGGAGCAAAGGAGATGACTCGAAGCTGGCACACCAGGAGTTCAACTCAAGCCCTACCTACTTCAACCTGAGTATTAAAAAAGTCATGGGATTGGGAAGGACCATTCTTGACCCCCAAACAGGGTTGACCTCCACCCAACTTCTCTGCACAGATCAAACTACGCTCACCATCTCAATGGAGGAGCTTCTCAGAACCTGACTTTAGAGCAAACTGTCAAATGTGTCAAGCAAGCCCCAAAAGCTACAGCAGGAAGGCAAATCCCATTTCATGGGCAGTCACGAACCAAAAGAAAAACCCTTTCCCAACCTCAAAGGTGGCAATTAAGCAGATTCAGAATGAGATACCCTCCAGAAAAAAATGGGTGCATGCACAGGGGTGTGCACAGAACTTCTTGCCATCCTCTCACTTTGTAAGCTGGTACTCATTATCTTTCCATCCTACCACATAAGGAATGCTTGGCAGGCTGAAAGCTTGCTCATTCTTACAGGAAAGTAGGGGGCAGCATGGCTGGAGTCCTTCATAGTACAGAATCTTACACAAATCCTTCCAGCTTAGGTCACACACCATCCTGGTAGCAACCTTTTGTTCCAAAGTTGTGTGTTATATACTAGGAAATGTGGGATTTGTGGGAGAAGGGGAGAATGATTCTAGGCATGTGAGAGGCAAGAACGGGGAGCCGTGAAGCCCAGTGATCTACCATCCTCATTAGGCTACCCTCACTTAAAAGCCCTCAATATTTTGAGTGCAAAGTGAAGCAGATTGCAAAACAACCAGAGAGAGAAACAAAAAGAGAAGCCAGCAAGGACAGATGTTTCCATTACACATAAACAAGCAGTCACCAAGTACAAAAATGGCCCCATGGTAACAGCTTCAGGATTATAGCAACTTAGGTATTAGAAATGTGTCAACAACTCAATGCTGTGTCTCAAAATACCAATGTCTGAAAATCACATCAACAAGGTATAATCCTGCTGTATTCTCCATCGGGCTTAATTTGCCAAAAATGGCTTGGCATTCCAATCCCCAAGGCCAGACAGGAACAACTGGGCATGCGGGCCAGAGGGCCCCTAGTACTGCTCAAGGGTATCAGAAAAGTTTCCCATGCAAATTAGCCTACACAAATTTGCAAAGGCAAATTTCCCCATTCAAAAATCTTCTAGAAAATCCACTTCACTATTAAAACGCTCTGTGTGCTTAACCATCTCTAATGGAGAAAAAGACAAGTAGACTGAAATGAGCGACGTTTGGGATCATGTTAGCTCCTTTGAGCTACTGGGGTGGCTGAGGTGCGTTATACAACAGAAGGAGCAGGAGTAATACAGAAAGCCTCAATACAGGAAAGTAGTAAACCCTCCTCAGGAATACTTGGGCTGTGGAGTAACGTTTTAGTAGTTTGATTAACCAATTAGGATGCATCATGGTTTTGCAAATGTATGAAGTATCAGTAGGAAGCTTGAATAAAATTGAAGCATCCATCTGTCCTCTTCTAGTCTCCATTTCTCCTCCCTCAGCGCAATCTCAAAAAACACAGAGAAAGGTTTGGTAGCTCAAGAGGCCAGATGGTGCGTCAATTCAGCCCAAGGACCACCAGTTGCCAACTCCTGGACAAAATGGATCTCCTTTCCAACTCATTAAATTTGTAACTGCCATATTTTTCCAGGCTCTCACTGTAAAAGTGAGAGTACTGAAATTTAAGTTTGATTTTAAACAAAAGTTTTGCACAGTCCTCAGATTCCATGTTCATGGACAGAAGCCACATGCTACCTTTTGATCTCCCCAGTACATCAAACTGCCCAGCTTAAATCTAAGTTTGTTTTGGTTCTCCAGGTAGTTAGAAAAATGAAGTAAAACAGCTTAGAGGAACTGAGAGGGCAATCAAAGCCACTCAGGCAGAGAAGCCATGCAAATAATAGCACATGGTTACACCATGCAGCTGACGGGCACATTAAATAGCAGCACAGCTAAGTTGTGTTATTTATGAATAAAGTTTGCAAATGCAAATATATTTATTAATGCCAGCCATCTTAGTCATTAGATTTAGATGGAAAAAGAACACGCACCTTCTACTGATGAACGGCATTTGAGAATTTGGGGCGGGGCTCATATGGTCAAACTTACCAATACAGTGAGAATGTAAGAGGGAAGCCAACAGGATAATCATTTTGTACTTAAATGGGAGTCTTTTCATACAGTATCGTAACAATAAAGAACAAGATGCAGTGCAACCATATGGTATATTAGGAGTAATCTAACTAGCTGCTGTTTGTATGGAACCTTACTGAAAAATGTTTCATTTATTCTTTTTATTTTATTGTCCTTAAAACCTACTGGAGGTTATTTATGTATTTGTTACAATTTTAATTTCCTTTACTTTTATATGACTGTCTAAAATGAAATTTTGAAAGTTTGCAAACACTTTACTCACTAAAGATAAAGGAGAAGAAAAGCACGCAACTCACATTCAGCCCAAACACCCAAAGGAAGAGGAAGGAAACATAGGAGGCACGCCCAGAGAGTATCATTAGGCAATGGGCCGTAGAAAGCTGGGTTTAAATCCCTACTCAGTTACAAACTCAAGGGGTTGCCTTGGACAGGTTGCTCTGATTCTTGACATCCCATCAGAGGACTGGAAATATCAGCAACCTGCCTCTTGGTGATGCGGTGAGCACTCTGTGGGTTTTTACAGAGTAAGTGCAGTTAGCTCATTGCAAGCACAGGGTTATAAGTGTGAGGTTATGGAATAGAAAGAAATAGCAGGAAATATGTCATTGAACACATCATATATAACAAAATTCCCATGCAGAAATATATGAAGCAGCTCTAAAAAGATTCAAACCACATATCATGGTAAATACAAGATATACATGGCTCCTTACAGGGAAGTCACTACTATGCAGTACATTAGTCACATATGGCTTTAAAGTGTCCACAGTACCAGCCCAAGTGATTTTGCTGCCTGAAATTAAACCCAAATGGTGTCCCCCATCGCACCCCAATAGGATCAACACGTTATAAAGTCTTGCTGCACTAGTCCGACATTAATTCCTATCTTCATCTATCCACCCTTTACTCATGGTGCTGCCTGAAGCAGGTTGTTTTCATGCTGCTGCGTGGTGTGGCAGGCCTCAGGCCTCAAATGTCTAATATCAAGCCACTCGGCTCCCTATTATGGTACTTTGGCCCATTATAAGAAAACCTACTACTCTTGAAAGCTGTGTAGTAAAGAGATCTCAGAATTCTCCATGTGATTTCACTGAACCTAATCCCTTGTGGAGATGATGTGGGGGGAATGCTGGTGTACAAACAGTATAGAAGACTCTTGTTCCTAAGAAAAACACAATGGCAGCACCCAACACTGTTCACTTTTATGTGAGGACAGCCAATTTTACAGCCAAGTCAGCAAGACAAAAAGACCAGTAAGTGACTTGCTAGTAGCACATCTCCCAAAAATGAGACAAATCACGTACTTTGCAAGCCACATAGTGGTTCAATTTCATTTGGAAGAGACACAGTCCTCCCCTTACCCCAAGACAGTCATGACTTACGTGTGTCTCTCTTGATCAGTGCTCTCATATTCTAAGAAGACTATCAAGCGAGGGTAATGGCTGCAGAGTTCACCATTCACATTGTTGATCAGGCTGAAGCAATAGTCCTTGCTGAACAACTCAAGGCAGCATTTCTCAATTTGCTCTACCTATTCAAATCAGAGAACATCAACAGTTATTTATTATACAGCCAAAAGAGTGCCTGTATACTACAGCCAGCATCTACTTTTTGCATTCCACAGCGTTAAATTGAAAAAAACCCATGCTATTCTGATGCTTCCCATAAGCTCATTTCAAAACAAAGCCTTACAAAACTTATTGTCCTAAACTCAGAAATGCTTGCTTAACAACCCTGTCAATTTCCATGGCAATACACAAAACAGTAAAAGAGAATCGAGAATTCAAAGTGTAAAAAGAGAGAAAAAAAACCTGTTGGACTTATTTGTCAGAGTTCTCCTAATTTGTTGAAATTAATTAAAAATCAGCCATGTTCACAGAGTACCTGTACTCCTATTAATGACCTTGCCCCATACTCTGACCTTCATCTTCTGCAGTTTAAAAGTTAAAAAAATGCCTAGCTGATTTTTAATTAAAGAAATTTAATATTAAAGTCAATGATAAGCCTGAGCATGCTCAGTAAAAACCAACTGTCAGTGTTCAAAAAGCCACACTCACAGCTGCTTGGCTTGGCTAACCAGGGGGCCACACCCAGGCCAGACCTTTATTTCACTTTAGACCAGCCTTTCCCAACCAGTGTGCCTCCAGATGTTGTTGGACCACAACTCCCATCAACCTCAGCCAGCGTTGCCAACGGTCAGGAAAGATGGGAGTTGTGGTCCAACAACATCTGGAGGCACACTGGTTGGGAAAGGCTGCTTTAGACAGCCATGGGTTCCCACAAAGAATCCTGGGAAGTGTAGTTTGTGAAGGATGTTGGGAGGAGAGTCCTATTCCCCTGACAGAGCCCCACTGGCCAGATAGGTTTAACAGTCAGCCACTCTGACTGAAGCTCTGTGAGGGGAACAGAGTGTCTCCTAGCAACTCTCAGCACCCTTCACTAACTACATTTCCCAGGATTCTTTGGGAGAGGCCATGACTGTCTAAAGTGAAATAAAGGTCTGGTGTGGATGTGGCCAGGAACAGCTTTGGCTTAAATTTGGGTGAGAGACTACATGCGCCTGCTGTAGAATAAAAAGGTGGGGGAAACGCTGAAAAGCAATGATACTGTTCACAATGTTTTCTTCTTGGAAAGGAAAGGGGCTTTCCCTCTGCCCAGTGCCCACCCACCCAATCTCCTCCCCTCCCCTTTCCTCCCTCCCCCTTCCCTTCCTGCCCTCCTCCTTCCCTTCCTGCCCTCCTCCTCCCCTGCCTGCTTCTCCCCCAGACCAGTTCACCTATCCTAAGCATGATTGCACAGGAGTAAATCAAATGTTCAAACCTGCCCTTCCCTCCTCCTCCCTATCCCCTCCCTCTTGCCCTTCCCTTCCCACTTCCCTTGCTCTTCCCTCCCACTCCCCACTACCCTTCCAATCCCCTTTCTCCCTCCTCCTCCTCCCCCTCCCCTTCCCCTCAGCCCTCCCCTTCCCCTATGGTCAGTTTTACCTATCCTCACCATGACTGCATGAGAGTAAACCCTATTGAACTCAATAAGCATGTAAATTATCAGACCTGTCTTTCCCCCTCCTTCCGCTCTTCTCTTCCTTCCTCCTCCCTTCCCCTCTTCCTTCTTCCTCCTCCCTTGCCCACTCCAGCGCTCCATCCCTCTTCTCCTCCTCCCCCCCCCATGGTCAGTTTTACATATCCTAAGCATGATTGCACTGTGTCAGGCCCAGGATGTGACTCAGGAACCAGACCAATGGCTGTAGTTAATTCGTGTTTTATTAGGGTAATGTCCAAACAAAGACTGCGTTTTCTCATGAAGCAATACAGGGATACAGGTCCTGCGGCATTGGGAGAAAGTTGACAGAGCAAGGGACTTCTTCCTGCCTGTTCTTTAAGAAGGGGCCAAACGGGCGCGCAATCTTTCGCTCCTCCTTAACTGCCCCTCAAGTACTGCCCGCCTTCCCCCCCTTCTCTCCTGTCTTTTCAGCTGTCTGCGTGTGCGCGGTGAGGGGGGAAGCATCACCCCCTCCTCTTCTGAAGTTTCCGATTCCAGGATGGGGGATAGGGGAGGGGCTGATGGTAAACTGCCTCCCCGCTTTTCGGCTGTGAGCAGCCCTCCCTCTTCCCCCTCTTGCTCTGAGCCTGAAAGAGGGGGAGGCGTGAGAATGTCCAGGGAGGGCTCAGGCTCCCCGTTGCTAAGCGACCTTATCACTGGCAGTTCCTCTGTTTCGTCTTCGCTCCAAAGGGGGGAAGTTCCTCCCCCTTCCCTCTGCCATCCATCCAAATACTCTTCTCCCAACTCTCCGGGATCCAGCTCCCCGGGATTGGGACCCCAGCTCTGCCTTCCGACACACTGGGAGTAAATCCCACTAAACTGAATAAGCATGGAAACTTCCCCTCCTCCCCCCTTCCCTGCTCCCATCCCCCTCTTCCCCTCTGCCCTTCCTTCCCTCCTCCTTCTCTCCTTCCGATCTACTGTGGTCAGTTTCACCTATTCTAAGCATGATTGCAGGGGAGTAAATTCCACTGTACTCAGTAAGAATGCGAATGATCAATCCATTCTCAGCAAACTTGCACAGGATCCCATTTCTTACCTCCCGGATTAAAAAGCAGAGAAATTCACTAATAAGCAATAAAACCTTGAGGTTTAAGAATGTACCTATAGTCAACAAATGTTCCTATCAAACTTTAAAAAGTAGGGAAATTGGGCAGCTATAGTGAATGCACCAGAGGAACAGGAGACCTGACCTCCTCTCTTATTGTGCTGCCCTACACATTTGTAAAAATGCAAACACAATTTGGGTTGGTCTTTCACAGACCAATCCACTTCCTGTGTAGCTTGGAAAATCTGGTGCCTCTGAGCATATGGTGAGTGGTGGCAACACCTGCAATCAGCCCAAATAACATAAGCAAGACATGTGTCGTGCTGATCTTGTTTGAGCAGAGAGGAAGCAACGATATTAAGACAGTTGATATAGTTCAGATTTAAAATATGTTTGATTTACTTTGCAATTTTAGTGAAGCATCTTCTTTTGCTTTTGTTTCTGTGAATATGTGAAGTACAGCAACATTTTACAACACTAAAAAATATCCAAAAACAGTTGTGGAATAATGCCACTGACTATTCTGCAGAATAGTTTCCAATGGACATGAGGAGTGTCTCAGTTTGCACAAGATAGAACAGTGGGTTGTTGTTGTTATGTGCCTTCAAGTCGATTACGACTTACGGAGATGAAATATATTCTAGCAAAATTTGAGGTGTGCTCTATGTTTGTAATTGACCATGCCCATCTTTCCTTAAGTGGAGTGGTTTAAGCATAGCAGACTAAACACATGCATCTTGGGGAGGCCAAGTTTGTTTTCCTAACAGCTAGAGTCATTGCTTAAGTAGCATAATATTGTAATCAGTCTAATTTTACATCAAACTGCAGTTTCAGACTCAACTGTTAATGCACCCAAAATAGAAATAGAACATAACCTCCAGTTTGAAACACAAAAGGCTGTCTTCACCATCATATGATATTGACCAACAAAAAGGCTTTGAAATTAAAAAATATAAATTTGACATAGATTTCGAGGATGAATAATGAGAGAAATAAAATTTTCTAGGTTAGATTCTCTATAGATAAACAGTAATAACACAGGAAAGAAGCAAAGTAAGAAAACCACCAATAAACATACAAAAAAGTACTTTTCCATTTCTGGAGATGGCAGGTGTTGCCACCACCCACCATATGCTCAGAGGCACATGTTACCAAATTCTTCCAAGCTACACAGGAAGTGGATTGGACTGTGAAAGACCAACCCAAAGTGTTTGAATTTTTACAAGTTTATAGGGCAGTACAATATCTCAGAGAGGAGGTCAGGTCTCCTGCTCCCCTGGTGCAGTCGTTATAGCTGCGCAATTTCCCTGCTTTTTAAAGTTTGATAGAAAGATCTGTGGGCTATAGGTACATTCTTAAACTGCAAGAAATTTTCGCCTGTGAATATGTACTGCAACCCTAACAAAAGACTAGGTACATTGTACAAGCATTGCATAAACAGAGCCAAACAAATGCAAGCAAGTATGGAGAAAAATATTTTAAATTAAGGGACACTGGTGCTACCTCAAAAATCCAAAAATGAGACCCTTCATACACATGGCATCTATCTCCTAGACTTGCAACATTTGAAATGCTTTATGTCAGAATTCTGGTTATCTGGCAACCTTTGGACAGAGGAAACACATAAACAGCAATGCTCACCATGTGAGCATTAGCTTCTTCTATAAACTAGGAAAAGATACGCTGATTAAACACATCCAATCCACATAAGCCACACAGAATCTAAGATGATCTAAGTGCAGCCAGTGATACTAATAATGAGTAGATCTGTCCATGTTAGGGAAAGAATGCCTATTACTTCATTCGACATGGTATATTTTCTTTCTCCACCCCCCTTCTTTCTTTTTTATTCTGTTTCCAGGGCTTCTTATATTGTAATGGTGCCATACAAGAAACTCTGCAAATTTCCATACAGGCATTCCCTTAAAAACAACTGCTCTAGAACAAGAGAGAAGCTTTGCAATATTAACAGGGAGCCTGCAGAGGCACTAACAGACAGAACAGAGATTCCACGCATAAAAGGCAGGGAACAGAATTGCTGTTATGTGCCTTCAAGTCTATTTCAATGTATGGCGGCGATATGAATCAGCGACCTCCAGTAGCATCTGTTATAAACCACTGTGTTCAGATCTTGTAAGTTCAGGTCTGTGGCTTCCTTTATGGAATCAATCCATCTCTTGTCTGGCCTTCCTCTTATCCTCTCTTTTCAACCAATACATGGCTCCTAAATTGGGTGACAGTAAATCATGATCTACCCACCAACTGCAGAAAACACTTAACACACCTGATGAAATGGACTGAAGTGCATGAAAGCTTGTGCCATAATAAATTGTTTGCCTCCTAAAGATTCCACAAGCCTCATTTGCTGTCTCTTTGTAACTAAGCCACTCCTCTGGAAGGCAATCCAAAACTCTTTAATTCTCAGCGGGTCTGGGTGCAGGCACAATAGACAACTGTCGGGCTGCTGTCCTTTTAACAGTTTCTGCCTTTGGGTAAAAATGCATCTCCATGCTGGAAGAAATTATTTGCCTATTGATGCTTCCCTGTCATATAAGTGTCAAAAGGAGCCTTGCTAGGGAAGAGGGAGCAGCCCTAACGGAGTGGAGAAGACGGGGCCCTGCTGAAGCGGCGCTTATCACGGCAAAAGACAAATAATTGGGTGTTGGAACAAATTAAACCAGAACTATCACTAGAAGCTAAAATGATGAAACTGAGGTTATCATACTTCGGACACATGAGAAGACATGATTCACTAGAAAAGACAATAATGCTGGGGAAAACAGAAGGAAGTAGAAAAAGAGGAAGGCCAAACAAGAGATGGACTGTTTCCCTAAAGGAAGCCACAAACCTGAACTACAAGATCTGAACAGGGTGGTTCAGGGTCGCCATAAGTCGTAATCGACTTGGAGACACATAACAACAATAACCTTTCCTCAGGCTCACCTTGGTATTACTGCCAGTTCCTCCGACTCCCCCTCCTGCAGATGTGCCGCCGCTACCACCACCGTCCCGGGCCCGGTACTGCGCCCTGGAGAACTCTAGCAGCAGCTCAGCCAAAGCGCGCTCGCCGGCGCCCTGAAGAAAGGCGGAGCCACCCCGGGCACCGGCCATCCCCACCCCACTATGACGGGCCCCAGCCCCAAACCTGCCCCGCCAGCGTCTTCTCCATCCCACCCTCCTTCCGCTTCCGGGAAAGGCGAACGATGCCGTCATCACTGCGCGACAAGATTCCCCACTGCCCAGAAGGTACCCTCCCGATTGGCCCGAAGGTAGCGCGAAGCACCCCTCCCTCACCCTCTTCCAGGGAAAAAAAGGGCGCAGGCGCAAAAAGGGGTGGGGCTAAACAGGGGAAAGGGCGTGTTTGTGGGCGGGGCAGCATGGGCGGGGCGAGAAGTTTCTTGTTTTCTGGCTCGTGGAAGAGACTGGGAATTGCAAGGCTGGAGTCTATGGCTGGGAATAGAACCTCGATTACAGTGGAGATTTCGCTCGCGCCTGTGACTGATGTCAAACCCAAAAGCGAAAGCAGGCTACAAAATTAAAACTCCATTTTCCAAAGAACAAACTTGCTACGTTGTGTGCATGTGTTTTAGTTATTATTTATATCCAGTAATGGCTCGTAAAGAATCTTGGTTTTTCTACTTTGATATATCTTGTTACTATAAAAATAGGAAGATTGAGTTATATAAATAAATAATCAATTGCATTTTCATGAATTAGGTTGCAGTTCTAGTTTACCACCAGCTGCTGCAGGCTGACAGATGGGTAGCTGTGTTAGTCTGTTGCAGCAAAAACAACAGAGTTCTGTAATGCCTTACAATCCTTAGATTTTTCTTACAGCATAAACTTTCGTAAATTAAAGTCCACGCCAGTGTGTCGCAGTGGTTGGACTACGACCTGGGAGACCAGGGTTCAAATCCCCACACAGCCATGAAGCTCACTAGGTGACTTTAGGCCAATCACTGCCTCTCTCAGCCTCAGAGGAAGGCAATGGTAAACCCCCTCTGAATACCGTTTACCATGAAACCCTATTCATAGGGTCGCCACAAATCGGAATCGACCTGAAGGCACGCCATTTCCATGTAATCCTGGAGTGAGGAATTTCCGGCTCAGGGAACAAACGTCTCTCTCTTGCCGTCTTTGGAGACTCCTCCCAGCTCTGCTTCATGCCCTCCTCAAGTCCTTGTGCCTGGCTGGACCATGTCCGTGAACGAAAGTGATACCGCCTTATGCTTGCGAGGATGGAGGTGTGTGTGTGTGCGCGCGTGCGCAGAGATCTCTGACTTTTGCGTGGCTGGAATGTAGAGTACTATACAAAGGTAAGATTCGCGTCATTTGCTCCAGCCATTTTTCTCTCTCGCTCCAGCCACCACTGGAATGTGGTGCCCAAAACATTTGCCCATGAGGGAATGCGGCCCTTGGACTGAAAAAGATTCCCCACCCTTGACTTAATCAGATGCATGGTGTGAGTGAGTGTGTGTGTGTGTGTGTGAGAGAGAGAGAGAGAGAGAGAGATTACACATACACATACACATGTGTATAAAGGGGAAGAAATTTTAATCAGTGTAGTCCAATGGTCGTGAAATGCAAGAGTCCATGATGACAGCAAGTTGACAAGGTTGCTAGCTGACCAGCTCTTGTTTCTTTAACTGCATTTTGAACTACAGAAATCAGCAGGTGAAACGGTTTAACAGCACACAGAGAGAACCTTCTAATGTTTGCACATTAAGCTGCAGTTAAAAACAAAGCTGCAGTAATTAGTTCTAAAGCTAGCAATGCTGTGTTGGAATTGCTTTTTAACCATGTTTAACAATATGTTTTAACCTTTTTTTAAAGTCTTCAAAGCTTTTTTAAAAACATTTTTAAAGCTGTTTTCTTTTAATGCATTTTAATGTTTGTTTTTATGATGTTTTAAGGTGTTTTTAGTGCTTTTGTTTGCTGCCCTGGGCTGCTGCTGGGAGGAAAGGCGGGATGTAAATCAAATAATAAATAAACTCTAGCCAAGGACAGATGCACCATGGATAGTGGAGTTGTGAGGTGCCAAACTGACTATAGTCCAAGTACTATGTATGGTGGCCTGCCAGATGTTTGATAATTCCTGCTGTGTCTGTGTTAGGGTTGCCAGGTTCATGGCCTGAGACTGATCCCGTATCTTTAGGAGAAGACAAAGTCAGCCAAGTGCAGGTATTCTTGCCACACTGAAATGAGAAAAACCACAAGGTGGAATTCTCCCTTCCCCCTGCACAACTTTTAAAGATACAGAAGACCTCTTGGTTGCCAGGCCCAGCCTCCAAGAGGTCTTCTGTATCTTTAAAAGTTGTGGAGGGGGGGAGGGAGAATTCCACCTTGTGGTTTTGCCCATTACAGAGTTGCAAGAACACCTGCACTTGGCTGACCTCTTCTCCTAAAGGTACGGGATCAGTCTCAGGCCATGAACCTGGCAATCCTATTTGTGGTCCATGGTTGGCAGCAAAAATGGTATAATGAGCATCCTGGTGGCCTGCATTTACAACACAGTGGGCCGCAGGCAGTGAAACCATGGTGTAAGAGTTCAGCCATTTGGGGCAGAACCCACTGATCAACAGCTGCAGTTTATGGACATGTTCACCCTCATCACCCTCGTGGCCACTGTGAGAACAGGATGCTGGACTAGATGGGCCACTGGCCTGATCCAGCAGGCTCTTCTTATGTTCTTATGTTCATTCTCATGTAGTTGCAGTATATCTCTAAATAACAGTGGAAGAGGCACAGTTTCAATAAGCCTTTTAAGTAGAAACCTTATTCTACTCTGCATCTGTGTTGGAAATGCTTTTTAAGATGTTTTTAAAGATTTTTTAAAAATATGTTGTTAAGATATTTTGTTTTTGAAATGATTTTAGTGTTTTGTCCTTTATTTGCCTCCTGGGCTCCAGGAGGAGGAGAAGGAGAAAGTTCAGTGGTAGAGCATCTGCTTTGCATACAGAAGTACCTAGGTTTAATCCCCAGCATTTCCAGGTAGGGCTGGAGAGACTCCTGCCCAAAACTTTAGAAAACCACTTCCAGTTCAGTGTAGAGAAAATGCACTAATAAACAAAAAAACCTTGTGGTTTAAGAATGTACCTATAGCCAACAAATGTTTCTATCAAACTTTAAAAAGGAGGAAATTGAGCAGCTATATTGAATGGGAGCAGGAGACCTGACCTCCTCTCTAAGTTATTATACTGTCCTACACATTTGTAAAACTGCAAACACAATTTAGGTTGGTGTTTCACAGTCCAATCCACTTCCTGTGTAGCTTGGAAAAATTTGGTAACGTGCCTCTGAGCATATGCTGAGTGGTGGCAACACCTGCAATCAGGATTACATCTGCAAAGATGGAGAATTACATTTTTTGTATGTTTGTTGGTGTTCTTGCTTTGCTTCTTTCCTGTGTTACTACTGTTTCTACAGAGAATGGATGACTGAAGAAACTCTTAAAATGGTTAAAGAGAGAAGGAAAGTAAAAGCAAAAGGAGACAGAAACATGGTCAGAACCCTAAATGCAACAATACAGCGACTAGTACGTAGGGACAAAGAGAACTATTACAATAGTTATTGAACAGAAATAGAAGAGGATGTTGAATAATCAACAGGGGAACACACTGACTGACCGAGATGAAATAAAAGGAAGATGGAAGCAATACACTGAACTCTATAAAAGAGATCCCAGGATGACAGATTTATTCATGGAGAAACCGTATGATGAAGAACCAGACATTTTAGAATGTGAGGTGAGCGCTGCTGTTAAAATATTTGGAAGAAACAAATCACCAGGAACAGATGGCATACCAATAGAGTTGCTACAAGCTACTGAGACTGAATCTGTCCAAATTTTGACAAAAATTGGTCAAGAAATATGGAAAACTAAACAATGGCCCACAGACTGGAAGTGTTCCATATATATCCCAATTCCAAAGAAAGGGGATCCCAGGGAATGCAGTAATTATCAAACTATTGTCTTAATATCCCATGCAAGTAAAGTAATGCTCAAGATTCTACAACAAAGGCTCTTACCATATATGGAGCAAGAAATGCCAGAAGTCCAAGCTGGATTTAGAAAGGGAAGAGGCACCAGAGATAATATCGCAAACATACGTTGGATAATGGAACGGAGCAAGGAATTCCAGAAGAAAATCGCCCTGTGCTTTATAGATTACAGCAAAGCTTTTGACTCTGTAGATCATGAAAACTATGGAATGCTTTAAAAGAAATGGGGATGCCACAGCATCTGATTGTCCTGAAGCGCAACCTATACTCTGGACAAGAGACTACTGTAAGGACAGAATATGGAGAAACAGATTGGTTCCCAATTGGAAAGGGTGTGAGACAGGAATGCATTTTATCACCGTATTTGTTTAATCTATACACAGAACTTATCATACAGAAAGCAGGATTGGACCAAGACGAAGGAGGTGTGAAAATTGGAGGGAGAAATATCAATAATTTAAGATATGCAGACAATTCCATACTACTAGCAGAAACCAGTAATGATTTGAAACAAATGCTGATGAAAGTTAAAAAGGAAAGCACAAAAGCAGGACTGCAGGTGAATGTCAACAAGACTAAAATAACGACAACAGAAGATTTATGAACTATCACTAGAAGCTAAAATGATGAAACTGAGGTTATCAAACTTTGGACACATAATGAGAAGACATGATTCATTAGAAAAGATAATAATGCTTGGAAAAGCAGAAGGAAGTAGAAAAAGAGGAAGGCCAAACAAGAGATGGATTGTTTCCATAAAGGAAGCCACAAACCTGAACTTACAAGATCTGAACAGGGTGGTTCATGACAGCTGCTCTTAGAGGTCACTGATTCATAGGGTGGCCATAAGTCGTAATCGACTTGGAGGCACATAACAACAACAACAACAACAACAAAGTTGACAATGAAGACATTGAACTTGTCAAGGATTATCAATACCTTGGCACAGTCATTAACCAAAATAGAGACAATAGTCAAGAAATCAGAAGAAGGCTAGGACTGGGGAGGGCAGCTGTGAGAGAACTAGAAAAGGTCCTCAAATACAAAGATGTATCGCTGAACACTAAAGTCAGGATCATTCAGACCATGGTATTCCCGATCTCTATGTATGGATGTGAAAGTTGGACAGTGAAAGAAGCAGATAAGAGAAAAATCAATTCATTTGAAATGTGGTGTTGGAGGAGAGCTTTGCGCATACCATGGACTGCAAAAAAGACAAATAATTGGGTGTTAGAACAAATTAAACCAGAACTATCACTAGAAGGTAAAATGATGAAACTGAGGTTATCATACTTTGGACACATAATGAGAAGACATGATTCACTGGAAAATACAATAATGCTGGGAAAAACAGAAGGGAGTAGAAGTCGTAATCGAGTTGAAGGCACATAACAAAAATGCAAAGTGTTGCTGTACTTCACATATTCACAGAAACAAAAGCGAAAGAAAATGCTTCACTAAAATTGTGAAGTAAATCAAACATATTTAAAGTGACTATCTGAACTATATAATCTGACTTAATATTGTTACGACTGCCCTGGTCAAACAAGATCAGCACAGCACATGTCTTGTTTCTGTTATTTGGGCTGATTGCAGGTATTGCCACCACTCACCATAAGCTCAGAGGCACATATTACCAGATTCTTCCAAGCTACACAGCAAGTGGATTGGACTGTGAAAGACCAACCCAAATTGTGTTTGCATTTTTACAAATGTGTAGGGCAGTCCAGTATCTCAGAGAGGAGGTCAGGTCTCCTGCTCCCCTGGTGCATTCACTATAGCCGGCCAATTTCCCTGCTTTTTAAAGTTTGATAGAAATAATCTGTTGGCTATAGGTACATTCTTAAACCGTAAGGGTTTTTTTGCCTATTAGTGAATTTCTCTGCTTTTTAATCCGGGAGGTAAGAAATGGGATCCTGTGCAAGTTTGCTAAGAACAGATTAATTATTTGCATGCTTATTGAGTTTAGTGGTATTCTACTCCCCTGCAATCATGCTTAGGATAGGTGAAACTGAGCACAGGGGAGAGAGGAGGAGAGGGAAGGAGGAAGGAGGGGGGATAGGAGAGAGGAGGTGAAGGGGGAAGGGATTGGAATGGGAGAGGGGAGGAGCAAGACGGAGGAATAGGAGGGAGGAGGAGGGCAGGTTTGATCATTTGCATGCTTTTTTAATCCAGCAACTTACTCCTGTACAATCATGCTTAGGATAGGTGAAACTGATCTGGGGGAGGTGTGGAGATTGGGTAGGCGGGTACTGGGCAGAGGGAAAGCCACTTTCCTTTCCAAAAGGAAAATATTGTGAACAGTATGGTTGTTTTTCAGGGTTTCCCTCACAGTTTTATTCTACAGCAGGCACATGTAGTTTCCCACCCAAATTTAAACCAAAGCTTTCCCTGGCCACATCCACACTAGATCTTTATTTCACTTTAGACAGTTATGGCTTCCCCCAAAGAATCCTGGGAAGTGTAGTTTGTGAAGGAAGCTGAGAGGAGACTGTGAACACAGCCCGTGTTGGGGGCAAACACAGGGAGGGTTTGGCCTTCATGCTCTGCTTGAGATCTTCCTAGAGTCTGAGTGGCCACAGGATGAGCTCTTCACAGGATGCCCAACAACTTGGACAGCTTTCAAAGAGGGCTAGAAAAACTCATGGAAGATAAGGTTATCACTGGCTACTAGTCACAATGGTCATGTTCTCCCTCCACTGTTAGATGCTGCCTCTGAGAATACCAGTTGTTGGGAATCACAAGTGGGGAGTGTGCTGTTGCACTCCGGTCCTACTTGCAGGCTTCCCACAGGATCTGGTTGGCCACTGTCAGAGCAGGATGCAGGACTAGATGGGTCACTGCCCTGATCCAGCAGAACTCTTCCTAAGTTACTGTGTTTTCTGACTTCTCCTTAAGATGCTGATCTGCAAAAAATTAGCACCCTATTTTTCATGGGAAAATATGAAGGAATATGACACAGCCTAGGATCTCTCCATCCTTTAACATAGCACTGGTTTATACAAAAGGCTAGTCAGCCACGGGCCAGCAAGCCACATCCTGATCGCTGCTGCTTCTGCTTCTACTGCTGCTTCTCTTAAGGCCATCCTAGTGGCTGCCACCAGCTTTGGTCACATTGCATTGTTGAGCAACTACGTTCTCAGGGTTCTCTCCCAGCCCTACCTGGAGTTGTGGGGGAACTGGACCTGGGACCTTCTGTGTGCAAAGAATGTACTCTAACCTATAAGAACATAAGAACATAAGAAGAGCCTGCTGGATCAGGCCAGTGGCCCATCTAGTCCAGCATCCTGTTCTCACAGTGGCCAACCAGGTGCCTGGGGGAAGCCCGCAAGCAGGACCCGAGTGCAAGAACACTCTCCCCTCCTGAGGCTTCCGGCAACTGGTTTTCAGAAGCATGCTGCCTCTGACTAGGGTGGCAGAGCACAGCCATCATGGCTAGTAGCCATTGATAGCCCTGTCCTCCATGAATTTGTCTAATCTTCTTTTAAAGCCATCCAAGCTGGTGGCCATTACTGCATCTTGTGGGAGCAAATTCCATAGTTTAACTATGCGCTGAGTAAAGAAGTACTTCCTTTTGTCTGTCCTGAATCTTCCAACATTCAGCTTCTTTGAATGTCCACGAGTTCTAGTATTATGAGAGAGGGAGAAGAACTTTTCTCTATCCACTTTCTCAATGCCATGCATAATTTTATACACTTCTATCATGTCTCCTCTGACCCGCCTTTTCTCTAAACTAAAAAGCCCCAAATGCCTTTCCTCGTAAGGGAGTCGCTCCATCCCCTTGATCATTCTGGTTGCCCTCTTCTGAACCTTTTCCAACTCTATAATATCCTTTTTGAGATGAGGCGACCAGAACTGTACACAGTATTCCAAATGCGGCCGCACCATAGATTTATACAATGGCATTATGATATCGGCTGTTTTATTTTCAATACCTTTCCTAATTATCGCTAGCATGGAATTTGCCTTTTTCACAGCTGCCGCACACTGGGTCGACATTTTCATCGTGCTGTCCACTACAACCCCGAGGTCTCCTGGTTGGTCACCGCCAGTTCAGACCCCATGAGCGTATATGTGAAATTAAGATTTTTTGCTCCAATATGCATAATTTTACACTTGTTTATATTGAATGGCATTTGCCATTTTTCCGCCCATTCACTCAGTTTGGAGAGGTCTTTTTGGAGCTCTTCGCAATCCCTTTTTGTTTTAACAACCCTGAACAATTTAGTGTCGTCAGCAAACTTGGCCACTTCACTGCTCACTCCTAATTCTAGGTCATTAATGAACAAGTTGAAAAGTACAGGTCCCAATACCGATCCTTGAGGGACTCCACTTTCTACAGCCCTCCATTGGGAGAACTGTCCGTTTATTCCTACTCTCTGCTTTCTGCTTCTTAACCAATTTCTTATCCACAAGAGGACCTCTCCTCTTATTCCATGACTGCTAAGCTTCCTCAGAAGCCTTTGGTGAGGTACCTTGTCAAACGCTTTTTGAAAGTCTAAGTACACTATGTCCACTGGATCACCTCTGTCTATATGCTTGTTGACACTCTCAAAGAATTCTAATAGGTTACTGAGACAGGACTTTCCCTTGCAGAAGCCATGCTGGCTCTGCTTCAGCAAGGCTTGTTCTTCTATGTGCTTGGTTAATCTAGCTTTAATCATACATTCTACCAGTTTTCCAGGGACAGAAGTTAAGCTAACTGGCCTGTAATTTCCAGGATCCCCTCTGGATCCCTTTTTGAAGATTGGTGTTACATTTGCCACTTTCCAGTCCTCAGGCACGGAGGAGGACCCGAGGGACAAGTTACATATTTTAGTTAGCAGATCAGCAATTTCACCTTTGAGTTCTTTGAGAACTCTCGGGTGGATGCCATCCGGGCCCGGTGATTTGTCAGTTTTTATATTGTCCATTAAGCTTAGAACTTCCTCTCTCGTTACCACTATTTGTCTTAGTTCCTCAGAATCCCTTCCTGCAAATGTTAGTTCAGGTTCAGGGATCTGCCCTATATCTTCCACTGTGAAGACAGATGCAAAGAATTCATTTAGCTTCTCTGCAATCTCCTTATCGTTCTTTAGTACACCTTTGACTCCCTTATCATCCAAGGGTCCAATTGTCTCCCTAGATGGTCTCCTGCTTTGAATGTATTTATAGAATTTTTTTTTGTTGGTTTTTATGTTCTTAGCAATGTGCTCCTCAAATTCTTTTTTAGCATCCCTTATTGTCTTCTTGCATTTCTTTTGCCAGAGTTTGTGTTCTTTTTCATTTTCTTCATTCGGACAAGACTTCCATTTTCTGAAGGAAGACTTTTTGCCTCTAAGAGCTTCCTTGACTTTGCTTGTTAACCATGCTGGCATCTTCTTGGCCCTGGCGGTACCTTTTCTGATCTGCGGTATGCACTCCAGTTGAGCTTCTAATATAGTGTTTTTAAACAACTTCCAAGCATTTTCGAGTGATGTGACCCTCTGGACTTTGTTTTTCAGCTTTCTTTTTACCAATCCCCTCATTTTTGTGAAGTTTCCTCTTTTGAAGTCAAATGTGACCGTGTTGGATTTTCTTGGCAATTGGCCAGTTACATGTATGTTTAATTTAATAGCACTGTGGTCACTCCTCCCAATCGGTTCAACAACACTTACATCTCGCACCAGGTCCCGGTCCCCACTGAGGATTAAGTCCAGGGTTGCCGTCCCTCTGGTCGGTTCCATGAGCAACTGACCTAGGGAATAGTCATTTAGAATATCTAGAAACTTTGCTTCTTTGTCATGACTGGAACACATATGCAGCCAGTCTATGTCCGGGTAGTTGAAGTCACCCATTACTACCACATTTCCTAGTTTGGATGCTTCCTCAATTTCATATCTCATCTCCAGGTCTCCCTGAGCATTTTGATCAGGGGGACGATAGATCGTTCCCAGTATTAAGTCCCTCCTGGGGCACGGTATCGCCACCCACAACGATTCTGTGGAGGAGTCTGCCTCTTTTGGGGTTTCGAGCTTGCTGGATTCAATGCCTTCTTTCACGTATAGAGCGACTCCACCACCAATACGTCCTTCCCTGTCCTTCCGATATAGTTTATATCCAAGGATAACCGTATCCCACTGGTTTTCTCCATTCCACCAGGTCTCGGTTATGCTTACTATATCAATGCTCTTCTCTAAGACCAAGCACTCCAGTTCTCCCATCTTGGTTCGGAGGCTCCTAGCATTAGCGTACAGGCACTTGTAAGCAGTGTCTCTCTTCAAGTGTCTTTGGCACTTGTGGTTAGGCCTGTGGTAATTTTGCTCTTCTGAATTTATATCCTGTGCCCCTGCTCTCACAATGCCTACTTCTAGGCCTACCCCTTTTAAAATTTCATCATTTCTTTGGTTTTTATCCCAGGGGGGAGGTTTATTCCGAACCGGACCTTTCTCAGCTCCTGTCGGGTTTCCCCCCTCAGTCAGTTTAAAAGCTGCTCTGCTACCTTTTTAATTTTAAGTGCCAGCAGTCTGGTTCCATTCTGGTTCAAGTGGAGCCCGTCCCTTTTGTACAGGCCCGGCTTGTCCCAAAATGTTCCCCAGTGCCTAACAAATCCGAACCCTTCCACCCGACACCATCGTCTCATCCACGCATTGAGACTGCGAAGCTGGGCCTGTCTGGCTGGTCCTGCACGTGGAACCGGTAGCATTTCAGAGAAAGCCACCTTGGAGGTCCTGGCTTTCAGCATCCTACCTAGCAACCTAAATTTTGCTTCCAGGACCTCACGGCTGCATTTCCCCATGTCGTTGGTGCCAACGTGCACCACGACCACTGACTCCTTCCCAGCACTGTCTACCAAACTATCTAAATGACGGGCGATATCCGCAACCTTCGCACCAGGCAGGCAAAACACCTTGCGGTCTACACGCCCATCACACACCCCACTGTCTATGTTCCTCATGATCGAATCACCCACTACAAGGATCCCTCCACCTCCTGGAGATATATCCTCGGCACGAGAGGATAGCTGCTCATCCCCCAAGGAATGGGTCCCTTCTAAGGGATCGTTTCCCTCTTCCTCAGCTGGATGCTCTCCTTCCCCGAGACCATCGTTCTCCATGATAGCAGGAGAGCTATCATCGTTGGAGTGGGACACAGCTATAACGTCCCTGAAGGCCTCCTCCACACACCTCTCTGCCTCTCTCAGCTTTTCCAGGTCTGCCACCTTGGCCTCAAGGAAATGAAGTCGTTCCCGGAGAGCCAGGAGCTCCTTGCACCGAGAGCACACCCACAACTTCTGTCCAACAGGCAGATAGTCGTACATGCTGCAGGCGGTGCAAAACACTGGAAAGCCCCCACACCCCTGCTGGCTTCTTACCTGCATAGTTTTGTTTAAGGTTTATTACATCAATGGGTTGGAGACTGCGGTTTAGTTGAGGTCAGGGAACAGACGGGCAGAGTGGGGGGCCCTGGCCTCCTCGCCCTGCTGCCGAACTCGCTCTGCTGCTTAACTCACCTTGACGCTTTGTCAGCTGGGGCTCTCTCTAGCTCGTGGAGCAGGCTGCCTCGCTAGGGTGCTCTGACTTTATATGTGTGGCTGGTTCCTCCCAGCTACTGCTGCCAGCCAATGATGTGTTACTTGAGGCTGATGGCTATCAGCTGGGGCTTAACACTTTAGTATTCTCTCAGGCTTCCTTCCTTCCTGAGCGAGGGGCGGGGCTGTTTAAGCTTTTGGCTGCTTTTAATCTAATCAAGGGGCTGCGCCTTCCAGGCAAGTCTTTTGTGTTTGTTGTTTTCCCATCTAGAACAGCCTGACCTTTCTTTAACCTAGGGAAACAGAGCTTGTGGTTGTGTTTCAGGAAGGCTGAAGCTGCCCTTTTTAGCAAGGACTGAGCTGACTCTCTCCCTGTATGTGTCGGTGGAGTTTCCTTTTCCCCCTTCTCTCCGACTGGAATTTAGCCTTGTTTACAGTGTCCCCTGAAGCTTTCCTGCTAGGGTGGTGTTGAAAACTAGCTTTCTATGGGCTTCCTTCTCCTAGGATCTGTCTCCTAAGATATAGGTTCTTTCAGGATTTGGCTCCTAGCTCAGGGTGACCTTGGGCTGCCCTTATTACTTATTGCTCTGAGCTGTTTTACTTCAATTAAATAATGGAATAAATGGGAGCTACTTACCCTCTTTTCGCTCTGCTGCTTAACTCGCCTTGACGCTTTGTCAGCTGGGGCCTTGACGCTTCGTCAGCTGGGGCTCCCTCTAGCTCGTGGAGCAGGCTCCCTCGCTAGGGTGCTCTCTAGGGTGCTCTCTAGGGTGCTCTCTAGGGTGCTCTCTAGGGTGCTCTCTAGGGTGCTCTCTAGGGTGCTCTCTAGGGTGCTCTAGGGTGCTCTAGGGTGCTCTAGGGTGCTCTATTAGCTACACCCCTTCCTCTTTCCCTCCCACAGAATTTGTTTTTGCTTGGACTGATGTAGCCAAGTAAGAACCAGCAACAGAAGGCCCCAGGGCCAAATCAGGCTGTCCCGAAGGCCAACACCTCCTCCTTCTCCAGTTGGCAAACATGAGGTAACAAGTGGCATTTCTGGCAATAGAACTTGCCTTTACTTTAGATTTAGCAGTGAGATGTTGAGGTCCACCTCACATCACTCCCTCCTCAGAGTGGTCCTTCAGGAGAACTAGCAGCTGACAGAGCCAACCCAAGACATTTTTCTCCTTGAGGTGAAGGACAAGATGGCGCCCTCACCATTCCATGTGCGGAAACTGACTGGGATGGATGTTGAATCTTATTACAATACTGGCAATGGGACAGTATCCTCATCACACCTGAGGGCAGCAGGATAGTTATGGGGGGTTGCAGAACAGATCCTGTCGCTGTCTTCCTACACAAAGGTACACCAGGGGATTCAGGAGGAACAGTCGGGCCTATGACTGCTGGCCCCTAGCATCTACTGCCCAAGGCAGTCGTCTCATTCTGCCTGATGGGAGAGCTGGCCCTGATAGCTGACCAGGGTAGTAGAGGGAATGTAGGCTTGGGTGTGCATGTGGCACAATGATGCAAGAATTAGACTGCAACTGCAGGAGAGGAACCCATTATGGAAATAGACCTGACTGGATGTAAGATTGCTAACTAACCCCAGGGAAGACAAAGCCAAAAAACTAAAATATTTTAAAAAGCCATGGCCAGGTTTGAATTGCAACCACCAGGTGGTGCTACAGCTCTGCTTTCTTCTCTCTCCTTTGCCAGTTTTGGGAATGGTGGGCATGGCCACAGCTTGGCTTATTACCATATGCAACATGCAGCTCTCTCTCTCTCTCTCTCTCTCTCTCTCTCTCTCTCTCTCTCTCTCTCTCTCTCAGTAGTCCCCTGCTACCAACAGATAGATAGCCATGGAGCACCAGCTGCATGACAGCTGACAAAGCACACAGTACGAGCTGGGAAATCCCTGGGCCCAGTCTCACCAGGAAAGCCACTATTTTCTCGGTTTTAGTTTGCCCTCACCCACAACAGGGAGAATAACTGGCCTGCCTTGTAAGGGTGTTGCAAGGATCATGGAGATAATTTGTGTGAAATGCCCTGAGCATTCTGTAATTGTTCAGTGGTGGCATTTTATTACTCCCTCCATCCCCAGCTGAGAGTCAAGTGCTTGTATTTACAAATGGTTCTTGCCATCTGGGTGTTACAAGACTACTGCTGTTCACAAATGTATGGCTAGAGGAAGATGATAAGTTTAAAGAGAGTGGGAGGACACACACTGTTCCTTCCAGGGTATGTATGTATGCAATGCATGCATTTATTTTGTCCTGCTTTTTGTGACCTCTGGTCAGGCAGTTATATTTATAGTTTTATTGGTATTTGAGGGGGGCACTGTGAATGGGATTTTGCAAGTGTAGTTGTGCTTGTTTTTCACTGTAAACTGCCTTGTGCGTTTTTTGTTGACTGAAAGATGGCATATATAAATTTGAAATTTGGACACAGGCTTTGGAGGTTTTAGAAACACTATTTTTAAAACCCCCGAATAATCTGTTCATCACAAGGCAGTTGACAGTGTGATGAGTGTCTGCATCATGGACAATAATGCTTCCTACTAGAGCTGTGTGGCAACGGCTTCTCAAAATTTTCCACCCTGTACATAGATAGAAAAACTGGAAGAGCCATTTCCACAATTTTTTTTCCTGGGGGGGAGAAGAAATTCTCTAACAGTATCTCAGGGATGGGTTTACTATTAACAGTGGCAGTAGCAGTTTCATTCTCTCCACACACCCCAAACGCTGCAAGTGTTTAGAAGATTAGCCACCATCTTGTATCCCCCCGCCCCATGTTTCAGCATCATTCTAGGGCGGGGGTGGGGAGCATTAGGACCTCCAGATGTTGCTGAACTACAATTCCCTTCAATCCCAGCAAGCATTGCCAATGGCCAGGGACGATAGGAGCTGCACTTCAGCAACATCCGGAGGACCAAAAGATGCCTATCTTAGTTCTAGGGCATTGTGGGTGGAAAACAGCCCCCCTTGCAAAAAATGATGAAGCATATTTGGAGAATATTATTAGAAATGTTCTTTTTCTGGAGGGTTGTGCATGTGTGTGTGTGTGAGAGAGAGAAGGTAAATGTCAAACGTGGTTTCTCCAGTTTTGAGATAAATTTTGGCTCAGTTCTACTTCCTCCAACCTCCAGCAATCCAGAAAGAATCTCATCTTCCTTCAGCCCTGCATAATACCCTAAAAGTGTTTTGCAAGCCTTCGCCAACCTGGTGCCCTCCAGATGTTTTGGACTATAACTCCCATCAGCCCTAGCCAGCACCCGGTTGGCAAAGGCTGTGCTCGGCACTGCACTGTACAGAAAGGAGAGCTCAGAGTAGCGAGGACGAGGAAATCAAACCAGCGGGAGGAGGGATGGAAGCGGTTTATACTGAGCCAAATGAGCAGAAGGAAACCAAGGAAGCCGGGCAGCCTCTCCTCCCCCCATTACTCGGCTTCCCTTCTCTTCCCTCTTTCTTCCCCATTTCGCCTGCAGCTCCAGGGTGAGCTTTTGGCATCGCAAAGGTGGACTGCCTCTTTCCTCGCATCTCCCCATCCTCCCAGAAATACAGTAGGTACCACAAGCATCATGACTCAGAGTGGGATTGGCAGCAGAGCATTCAAGGATGTCTCTGCTGCGGTGATTGGTTAATATGCTAGGGAGGACCCGACTGCTTTTTTCCCTCTTTTTGCAGGAAGAACACCAGCTGGGCTTGCACAGCAGGCTAGAAGGACACAGTCATTTGGGAAGCTTGCATGCAGCTTCCCTGCGTAAAATCGCTCTCGCTTGTATGGGGCCTTCCAGAGTCAATGGGAAATGGTCTGCCCAAAGCCTAGTGTCACTCACTGCTGGCTGCCCTCTACCAGCAGCAATATTCTGGGCCGTACTAAAGTGAGAATGGCCATTGGAACACATTGGTTCCTTTCAAATGGCCATAGGAACACAATAAATTTGTGAATAGCACTTAGAATTAATTGATCTAAAGGTGAGTGATTGTTTACACAGTAGCTATCATAGAAACAGATACCTTGGTGGTCATCTAGTCTGACCCTGTGTTCTAGTCTGACTCTCTGTTCAAGGCAGGATGCAGCCCCATATGCCTCCTAAAATTGCCCCATTCTTCCATCTCATCAAAGTTCCTTTGTTCCTGTTGGTTCCCTCCTTTTTTCCATGGCTTCTCTCTCTCTCTCTCTCTCTCTCTCTCTCTCTCTCTCTCTCTGTGATAAAATACTGCCCCTTGCAATTTGTTCTGACTCTGTGTAGTTTCAGAATCAATGGCAATGGACAATATTTTATTCAATAAATTGATCTTTTTTTTGGGGGGGGGGAACCCCTGGTTGTATGGGTTTGTGGAAAAAGAAGTCTCCCTGCCCTGCCTATGTAAGAACAAGTTGATAGACTTCTCCCATAGTGTGTGTATATATTACACTAAAGTCAGAAATGAAATGCTTTCCAGAACGGTAACTGTACTGGTCTCTTTACTTTTAAAAAAATAAATCTTCTGGATGCTTATTTGAGAATAGCCCTATCAAACCCCATGGACCGTTCTTCTGAGTAGACCTATGTAGGATTTCACCATGATATAGCCATGGTGAAAATTGAAGCAGGTAGTCTTTAGTCTGAGTTTTGCCTCTGGCTTCACCACCACCAGCATGTAGCCTGACAGGTTTGTGCAAAGGGACTGTGGCCCTCAACAGAAAGAAAGCACTGCCCACCACAGTTCTTATGCATGGATGGTACTCTTTTGGCTACATAAGGGTCCATACAAAATAAGTTTGCTATTAGTGTGATTGCACTGGGCTGTGATTTTCCACCTCCCTGCAAGCCTCTGAATAAACCTTGACAAAAAGCTTGCCATTCCAAATGACAGCCAAAACATACAGGGTTGGGTGCAGAAACAGCCTTACTTACAGCAGGAGGCCCACAAGTTTTCCATCCCTGCTGTAAGGACTATAAATGGATCCAAATGCCCAGGTAACAGCAGTGATGGGAAACCTGTGGCCTCCAGAGGTTGTTGGATGCCAGTTCCTATCAGCCCTAGCCAGCATGGCCAATGGTCAGGGGCAATGGGAGATGTAACCTAGTGTCGTGTCCAGGACTGGACTCAGTAACCAGACCAGGTTGTGAAAGCAATTCAGTCTTTATTAACGTAATATCCAAACAGAGGCTGCGCCTTCTCATGAAGGAACACAATACACGTGTCCAGCGACATGCAAGAGAGTTGACAGAACAAAGGAATTCCCGCCCCCCCTTATCCTTATTAAGGGGGCTTTCTGGCGCGAATTCTCTCACTCCGCCTTAGAGTGCTTTCTTCCCCGCCCCTCCCTCTCTCTTCCCCTGGCTCGTTTTTGTTTTCTCCGGGTTCGTGGTGAGGGGGGAAGTTCTGCCTCCTCCCCTTCTGAAGATTCTATCTCTGGTATTGGAGAGAGAGGGGGGTAAACGTCATGCCCATCAGGCGGGCTTTTCTCTGGCTGAGGAGGGAGTTGAACTCCCCCTCCTTCTTGGTCTAACTGCTCTGGCTCGGTGAGGGGGGTGAGCATGGGAAATTCCTGAGAAGTATCTGTAACTTTGTCTGCTGGAGTTTCAAGGCCTCTGCTGCTGCTGGGCAACACTATCTCTGAGAGTTCTCCCTCCCCCTCTTCACCCAGCTCTGGGAAAATGATCTCCTCATCCTCTGAAGTGCTAGGGTCCCAATCCTGCATCCTGACACGCAGCAGCATCTGGAAGGCCGCAGGTTTCTCATCCCTGCTTTACAACAACCTTCTGAGTTACATCAGCATCATTTCCCAAATATCATAGATAGATCACAGAGACTGAGAGAATACAGTCGTGCAAGAATGAAAATGTGCATAAATAAAACCATATGCATTTACTGTTCAGATGATCAAACTGAACATATGCCCATTTCATTATGGCCTAAGATAGCCTCATCAGACCTTTGGGGTGGTGAACATCACATGATGAAATTTGTGATAGTGCCTTCGGCTGAAAATCATAATTGGAGGAAAAGAAACAGATTGCTGCGTTGATACATGATTACGTGACCAAAGTGTGTATCAGCTGACCAGTCATGTCATATACCCCAGAGATAAGAGGAAGTGGGATGGTGATATGTGACATGATTGGTCAGCCACTGCATGCTTTCGTCACATATTCATATATCAGTGGCATGTGTTCCGCCATTGAACTATGGCTCCTCCACTAAGCCACCATCATGCTTTACCAGATAAGCAGGGCCAGCTCAAACAGTTGCTCATGGAACTGGTATTACAAAGAACACCAATCAAGCAGCACATGGTTCAAGAATTGCACCCCAGCATCCTCAATGAACTCATAAAGTGTGCTGTGGCACACTATTTGGATTATGTGATCCATCTGCTGGAGGGGACAAAATATCTTGAACAGGCCCTGAACATGTGCACATCTGTTTTTCAGAACATGCTCGCATTGTTTGGACCTGGGTTTCAGGGTGTTCTGCACCCTGATGCACTCCTCTGGCTATCCAAACCCCTCCTAAGCCACAAAGAGACCCCTATGTACAGCCTCCACTGATTCCCACACCGTCCTCCCTTTTTACCCCTTCTTCTCTCATTCCTGCCCTCTCTGCTGCTGCTTTGCTACTCTCACAATGCTTTCCCTTCTGGTCCACATTTAGACTACAAGTTCTGCAGGGCAGGGACCTATCCTCATATGATACTATTTCAAATGCCGTACATACTGATGGATGATCATAAAAGTAATCAGGCAAGACAGCTGCCATCTCATAGTGGGTGGTTCAGCCCAGAGAGAGCAAGGTTGCATAGCGATCCCAAGCCATTATTGTACTTTTTTTACTGTCTTCTGAGTGTCTGGCTTTGAACTCCACAGCTGCAACTGCAAAGAAGATAAGCAGAGCCTTGCTAGCTCAGACCAAAACTCTATACAGTCCAGTATTCTCTTTCCCACACAGAGGCCAACCAGGTACCTCTGAAAAGTCCAGAAGCAGCAGGACATGAGGGCAAAAGCCCCCTCCCACTGTTGATCCCCCACCAGATGAAATTCAGCAGCATGCTGCCCCTGATCCTGGAGGGAGTGTATAGCCATCCTGGCTAAAAGCCATTGATTGACCTGTTCTCTATGAATTTTGGCTCGTTCCCTTTTAAAGCCTGTAAGCTGGGACCATCACCACATCTAATGGCAGTGAATGCCATCAACGAATGATGTGCTATGTGAAGAAGGACTTACTTTTTATTGTCCCAAATTTACTACTGAGCAGTTTCATCAGATGACCCTCTCCCAGTTTGAGTATTACAAGAAAGGGAGTTTTACTTTCTATCTGCACTATAGATAATCATCATATCATAATTTTAACCTCTCGACAGAAGAGTTTTATGAATTGTGCCCTCCTCTCATCCAGTCATCTTTTGGACATTCCCTCGATAGGGGCTGTTTATACTCTTTGCAATACATGAATGAATCAGTTGACATTATGCATCAATTAAACCAGATTCTGAGCCGAGAGCTGAATCTTTTGTGTGTTTGTTATGTGCCTTCAAGTTGATTATGGCTTATGGGCACCCTATGAATCAGTGACCTCCAGTAGCATCTGTTGTAAACCACCATGTTCTGATCTTGTAAGTTCAGGTCTGTGGCTTCCTTTATGGAATCAATCCATCTCTTGTTTGGTCTTCCTCTTTTTCTACTCCCTTCTGTTTTCCCCAGCATTATTGTCTTTTCTAGTGAATCCTCTCTTCTCATTATATGTCCAAAGTATCATAAGCTCAGTTTCGTCATTTTAGTTTGTAACCAGTATGAATCATGTCCTTTAGGAAAATCTTTATATAGTGTTGTGAGTTTGGGGGTTGGAATGGATGATTCCTGTGAGTCCACTTCCAGCCTCTGATTTGGAATCCTGTGCCTTGGGGTGAGGGTCTGGCTCTGCTGGCCAGATGAGTTTCTTTTGTTAAGCTAACAGAATGGCCAGGTTTGTAAATGGGAAATTCTAGGCTTAATGGACAATATAAAAACTGAGAAATCACTGGGCCCGGATGGCATCCACCCGAGAGTTCTCAAAGAACTCAAATGTGAAATTGCTGATCTGCTAACTAAAATATGTAACTTGTCCCTCGGGTCCTCCTCCGTGCCTGAGGACTGGAAAGTGGCAAATGTAACGCCAATCTTCAAAAAGGGATCCAGAGGGGATCCCGGAAATTACAGGCCAGTTAGCTTAACTTCTGTCCCTGGAAAACTGGTAGAAAGTATTATTAAAGCTAGATTAACTAAGCACATAGAAGAACAAGCCTTGCTGAAGCAGAGCCAGCATGGCTTCTGCAAGGGAAAGTCCTGTCTCAGTAACCTATTAGAATTCTTTGAGAGTGTCAACAAGCATATAGATAGAGGTGATCCAGTGGAGATAATGTACTTAGACTTTCAAAAAGCGTTTGACAAGGTACCTCACCAAAGACTTCTGAGGAAGCTTAGCAGTCATGGAATAAGAGGAGAGGTCCTCTTGTGGATCAGGAATTGGTTAAGAAGCAGAAAGCAGAGAGTAGGAATCAATGGACAGTTCTCCCAATGGAGGGCTGTAGAAAGTGGAGTCCCTCAAGGATCGGTATTGGGACCTGTACTTTTCAACTTGTTCATTAATGACCTAGAATTAGGAGTGAGCAGTGAAGTGGCCAAGTTTGCTGACGACACTAAATTGTTCAGGGTTGTTAAAACAAAAAGGGATTGCAAAGAGCTCCAAAAAGACCTCTCCAAACTGAGTGAATGGGCAGAAAAATGGCAAATGCAATTCAATATAAACAAGTGTAAAATTATGCATATTGGAGCAAAAAATCTTAATTTCACATATACGCTCATGGGGTCTGAACTGGCGGTGATGGACCAGGAGAGAGACCTCGGGGTTGTAGTGGACAGCACGATGAAAATGTTGACCCAGTGTGCAGCAGCTGTGAAAAAGGCAAATTCCATGCTAGCGATAATTAGGAAAGGTATTGAAAATAAAACAGCCGATATCATAATGCCATTGTATAAATCTATGGTGCGGCCGCATTTGGAATACTGTGTACAGTTCTGGTCGCCTCATCTCAAAAAGGATATTATAGAGTTGGAAAAGGTTCAGAAGAGGGCAACCAGAATGATCAAGGGGATGGAGCGACCCTTACGAGGAAAGGTTGCAGCATTTGGGGCTTTTTAGTTTAGAGAAAAGGCGGGTCAGAGGAGACATGATAGAAGTGTATAAAATTATGCATGGCATTGAGAAAGTGGATAGAGAAAAGTTCTTCTCCCTCTCTCATAATACTAGAACTCGTGGACATTCAAAGAAGCTGAATGTTGGAAGATTCAGGACAGACAAAAGGAAGTACTTCTTTACTCAGCGCATAGTTAAACTATGGAATTTGCTCCCACAAGATGCAGTAATGGCCACCAGCTTGGATGGCTTTAAAAGAAGATTAGACAAATTCATGGAGGACAGGCTACTATCATGGCTACTAGCCGTGATGGCTGTGCTCTGCCACCCTAGTCAGAGGCAGCATGCTCTGAAAACCAGTTGCCAGAAGCCTCAGGAGGGGAGAGTGTTCTTGCACTCAGGTCCTGCTTGCGGGCTTCCCCCAGGCACCTGTTTGGCCACTGTGAGAACAGGATGCTGGACTAGATGGGCCACTGGCCTGATCCAGCAGGCTCTTCTTATGTTCTTATGTCTATCAGGTGCCCAGCAACTGGTGAATGGGCCAGGAAGATCGTTTTGTCATTGTAACTCTTCAGGAGAGCCTCCCCCCCCCGGCGGCTAGGATAGGTTTGTGTTTTTAGTGTGTTGAGTGTGTCTGGAGGCAGGCAGAGAGACTGGCTCTGTGCACCATGGCTTTAGGATGCCTCCTGTAACACTGATGGAAAAGCTGGATATTGGACTGCTGATGCCTTGAACCCCTCCATCCTAAGCTCAGGTTGGAATGTGTGTAAATAAATAAACCATATTTCATAAAGACACCACAGTCTCCACTGACCTTCTTCCCAAGGAATCCAAACCCAGGGCAAGCACAGGGACCTCAAGAACTCTCACCTCTTGGAGATTGGGGAGGCGTGCAACAATATTTTCTTATTTTGCACAGTTTTATTCTGCATTGCATCTGTTTAGTTATGGGGTAACTCTAGACAATGAGGTTCTACTTGCCCACCCCCGATTTCTGCAAATCTGCTCAGCCCTCTCCTCTAGTTTGTGAGATTTTACAGTACATTATTGTTATCCTTTCAAACAAAACTTTCCAGCCTTAAGGAATTAGAAACTTCGACTTTTAAAAACCAGAGAGCTGAGATTCTCAGCTGATACTACACATGGCAACCTTGAGGAATCATTACACAGCCCTACTATACCTGAACAATGCAATTCTAATTAATTAAATAATTTACAAACCACATTGCAGGGCACAAATAGCCTTCAAAAGCGAGGTACAAAAATTCCATTAAAAACGTAATATGCAAAACCAAATTAAAACCACATTCCACCCCCTTAAAATTCAGTAGTAGCAATCAATTTAATTAATAAAATGCTGATTGAACTAAAACAAAGTTTTGTTGCGTGGGAAGGAGTAAAAGACACATCTATTCCACATGAAAGCCTCCAGACTTGCTTCTAGAGATTTGTCCTGTATGCACCTCCCAGTCAGGAACAAATGTGTTAGCCCCATCATGTTCTATTTCCATGCATCTTAAGCAGGGCATCTCTTCATAATATTATGTTTGAAGCAAGCAAGATATAGCTGCAACTGCTAGTTAACCTCAGCCAACAGCTAAAGAAAACTCACTCAAATATATTGCTCAAAGTGGATTCACGCAGCTGTTAAGGTTCCCCCATCACACCATACCACAAATCCCAAGTGACTCTTTGGGGGCATTCATGTGCATCCCTGTAACAACATATTTGCTTGCAATTGGAACATGTTTATTAGATCTGAATGCTTGCTGGGGCCAAACTTGGGTTAGATGATCATAGCATGAACTCTTCATTGCTGAATGGTGCACAAAATCAGAAGAGTGGTTCAAGCATTAAGCAGTTGCTAATACTAATAAAGGGGTTTTGAGTATGCCAGTCAATTAAAGAATGTTTACAATGCTAGTTTGGGCAAATGAACTGTGACTTGCTATTTAATGCAGTCATTACACAGTTGTCGTTATTGTATTGACTACTACTAGCCTTGTTTGTTCTGCGGTTTTGATTATTCATTTTTGTAATGAATTTTATTATTACAGAAGGCAAGTGGGGCATGCAACAAAACATTGCTGTGGTGCCTCACACCCACCAGGAGTGTTCCTGTTCAGGGTTCCAGCTAGTTAGTCATGCCCTCCTTCAGTTTATTACAAGTTGCAAGGGGTTCAAATATGCTAGTTCACTCCTGCACCTTTTCCCAACTAATACTTAGCATTCTGCGAGGCTCGGAGGCCACGTAGAGGCTAAATGTTCATTGGGCTGTTTGAGGGATTGCCCTCTGGGTTGCTTTGAAAAATATTAATGCTTCCAGATATCTGTGTTCATCCAAACATGGTGATACCTTCCTCTTGTTGCTCAGTGGCCCCAATTCTATTGATACTCGACCACTTGAGTTTGCTATTAGAGGAAATAAGTGAGACCTGCAAGAAAATGTTAAATATACCCCCACCTCCTGATACTGTTCCAGCCAGTGAGCTTTCTCTGTTCCATCTCTCTCCCTCAGTCACACCTCCTTGGTCTGTTGGGGTTTAGCTAGTGGAGGTTAGTCTGTTTGGGCAAATGGGGCACTGCCCCAACAGCCTCAGTCTACCCCCAGCCAGACCCCGCCTGCCGGCCTGCTTACAACCAGTCCAGCTGATGGCACAGCCTGTCAGCTCTCTCCCCATTCATCTCAGTGTTGCCCCTGCTAGAACTCAGCAGGAAGGAGGAGGGTGGGGACAGAACTAGAGTTAGTTGGCTCTGCGCATCATTGGCTCTGGCTCCACCAACTGTTTGGTCTCCCTGCCTACCACTCCACCAGTCCCAAATGAGCACCAATCACCCCTGGATTTAGCCCCTTAGGATATTTTTTTTAAATGTACTTCTGAAAACCTTGCAGTTACTCCAAACATGGCACTAGCTCCCGCTTGTTTTTCAGTGGACCAAAACTGTTTTGGCTACAAAACTGTCAGCACTGACCATCTGAGACAGGGAGGGGGACAATTACGACTACATTTATATCTTCTGGTATGGCCCTAATTAGTGTGCGCTAATTGTAGAAAATATGCACAGTGGCGGCGGTGGCTCCATATCAGTGAGGCAATGGAATCCACTCTAGTCCAAACTTTCAAGGAGCTGTCCAAGGTTTTGAAAGCACCTTGGACAGCTTCTTGGAGGTTTGGAGTAAAACCTGGAGTGGATTCCACTGCCCCACTGACATGGAGCCATCAACCACCATTGGGTATATAAATAAATATGACTTTACTAATTTCCTGTGTATTGTGAAGATGAACATATGCAGCTGCCTGATACTGAATCAAGCCATTTGTCCATCTACCATCTATTTTCTGACAGGCAACAACTGTCCAGAGGTCTTTCCTTCTACCTTATATCTGAGATCCTTCAACCTGAGATGCCAGTGGACTCAACAGATTTTAACTAGGTCTATCACCTGATTTTTTTTATTGGTTTATTGGTTGACCAATATGAATTGATTGATTAAATTGCATAGATCTGTATATGGATAAAAGAATACTTCTGAAGCCAGATGCATTTTTCCTCTTTTTAAAAGATAATTTGCACATTTGCTGCAGTAGGTATAATTTTAAATGAGGCCTTCTCTCCTATGTGGCAGAAAAGGGAGAATAAATTTTAAGATGGTGGATGCAGTTTGTATTAGTACTTGTAGGAAAAAAATAATACATATTTTTTAAAAATCTACTACTGTTTGATTATAGATTTAAAACTTTGTATAATCTAATGGATCAAACACTGCAATTCCACTTTTAGCTGCTTAATTGAAGAATTAATTCAATTTAAAACAAACAAATAACTAAAACCTCAATGTTTGTGCCTTTCTGAAATATTGAAAGAAATACACAATGGCAGTAAACAGGAGCAACCACTCACTGTTAGAAGAAAAGGTCACCTTAACAATAAACCACCAGCACGAACATAGCCTGAAAAAATAAACAAATGTGGCCCTAACTCACACCAATTAAAATTGGTCCCTACTGATTAATGGACAAAAAATTGGTTGATGGGATCTGTACTGGCATCCTGCCAGCTTTTGAAGATGCACCTGTTTACACAGGCATTCCCCTATCTCTCAATCCAAGTCTCCAATTTTAATTACAATGTTGTTTAATGGGATTGTTTTATTGTATATTTTAATTCCAGATGTTTATATTTTAATGTTTTACTGGGATTGTTTTAATGTGTATTTTAATCATGGATGCTTATATTTCAATGCTTGTGTAATTGGTTTTCGTAAATTGCTTAGAAGCCCATTTCAGCATTAAGTAGAAAATAAATGAATAATAAATAAATGAATGAATGATAAACCAATGAAAGCTGTTGACCCTTATATGCTCCTGAGAGGTTTTTTTTTTCTGCAGCTCAGTGAGGATCTGAGCACCTATAATATACACTAGACCTACTTTGTACTAGAATGTTAATCTTTTCTGCACCAACAATGTATAAGATTCTTGGCAGGTAAAGTGTAGCATGGTATTAACACCTTAGATAAATCTGAAGGGGAACAACATTTCCAGCTTCAAAAAAATATGTGTTCAGCAATCTATGAATCAAATTTCAGGGCTGTTTAGACTGTGAGAGATTGAAATTTTCTCTTTTTTTAAAGTTGCATTTCTACCATTGAACTTGGAATACACAGGGGTCCAAGAAGGTCTCCCATCCAGGCAGTGACTAAACCTCCTTAGCTTTAGCAAGATTGCTGCATGCATCAAATGCCTCCAGAGTAGACCATAGCATTCCTTATTACTGCTTTAGGGAGAACAGGCTGAGGGATCAGACATACTTAAACTTTGCATATATCTGGCTTTCCATTTCTGGAGTCATGCAAGTTTGGGTTTTTAAAACACTGAAATCACACTTGGGATTTTGGTGTCTTATCTGTACTTACAGGACGATAGGGGAAAACTCACCCTGTTGATCCTTTTAGAAATTTTCTGTAGTTTTCAAAGCCATTGGTCCTTAACTATTATATACATATAAACGCATGTATATACCTTTTTATAGTTTACATTTGATAAAATTACAATTAGAGTATATAAATAATTTAAAAAACACAATCAGACAAGAATAAAATAATTATTTACAGTATCATCCAATCACAGCTAGTGGATCCATGTCAGCGGGGCAGTGGAATCCACTCTGGATTTTAGTCTGAACTTTCAAGGTGCTGAACCACCTTGGAGAGCTCCTTGAAAGTTCAGACTAAAATCAGAGTGGATCCCACTGCCCCACTGACATGAAGCCATCAGTAGCCATTGCAGGAAGGGAATTTGGGGGGGGAGGCGAACTGGAGGAAGGGGACAGTTACTAAGCCTGCTGATTGCATGCCTTTTGTGAACAGCTCCATGTGTGAATTCCAAATGGCTGAATGTCTACTAGTGGCTTGTCTACAATAAAGTCACCTTTTCATATGCTGTGAGAATTAACAAGTCCTCTGAGCGCTGGATAATAATAATAATAATAATAATTTAATTTGTGGGTCGCCTATCTGGCCAATGGCCACTCTAGGCGACGTACAATTTAACAACAATACATTACATCATAGTAAAATACATCATAAAATACAATATAACAATAAAACAATAAAACAATTCCAGTACAGAGTAGTAGGCTATTCGTCGTAAAAATTTAACCCTCCCCGGAAGTCCCAAAGGCCTGTCTGACGAGCCAGGTCTTCAAAGCTTGGCGGAATACATTCAGGGAAGGGGCATGCCGAAGGTCATATGGGAGGGAGTTCCAGAGAGTGGGGGCCGCCACTGAAAATGCCCTCTCTCTTGTCCCCGCCAACCTAGCTGTTTTAGTTGGCGGGATTGAGAGAAGGTCCTGTGTGGCTGATCTTGTTGGGCGGCATGGTTGGTGGCGCTGGAGGCGCTCCATCAGGTAAACTGGGCCGAGACCGTATAGGGATTTAAAGGTTAATACCAACACCTTGAATTGGGCCCGGAAAATAACTGGAAGCCAGTGTAGGTCGAACAACACTGGAGTGATGTGTTCCCGGCGGCGACAGTTTGTAAGTAGTCGAGCCCAGAGCTTGGAAAAGTTACTTTTTTGAACTACAGCTCCCATCATCCCCAGCCAGCGACATGCTGGCTGGGGCTGATGGGAGCTGTAGTTCAAAAAAGTAACTTTTCCAAGCTCTGGGAGCCGCAGCATTTTGTATAAGTTGTAATTTCCGGACCGTTTTCAAGGGTAACCCCACATAGAGCGCATTACAGTAATCCAACCGAGAGGTGACCAGAGCATGTACCACCAGTGGGAGCTGATGAGCAGGAAGGTAGGGCTGCAGTCTACGAATGAGGTGTAATTGATACCAAGCTGCCCGGCTCACTGCCGAAATCTGAGCCTCCATGGACAGCTTGGAATCAAGAACAACCCCAAGGCTGCGGACCTGGTCCTTCAGGGGCAATTTCACCCCATCGAACACCAGGTCAACATCTCCCAACCTTCCCTTGTCTCCCATGAGTAGCACCTCAGTCTTATCAGGATTCAACTTCAGCCTGTTCCTTCCCATCCATCCACTCACGGATTCCAGGCACTTGGACATGGTCTCCACAGCTGACTCTGGTGAAGATTTAAACGAGAGATAGAGCTGAGTGTCATCCGCATATTGGTGACACTGCAGCCCAAATCTCCTGATGATTGTCCCCAGCGGCTTCATATAGATATTAAATAGCATGGGAGAGAGGATAGAGCCCTGTGGCACACCACAATTGAGAGGCCAAGGGTCTGAAACCTCCTCCCCCAATGCTACCTGTTGATGCCTATCGGAAAGAAAGGAATGGATGATTAGGGATGCAGTACATTCCTTTCAATATTGTAACATTAGCCTCTTGGCCACCAGGAGGGCATGCAGAGTCCAGTTACATTGCCCTTCCATCAAATTCCACATCACTGGGATATAATTGAGCAATATATTTGAAAATTATAAGACTGCGCCAGACCATCTGTTTCAGGGCTACCCGGGACATGCCACGGCATCAGTAAATGCCTGCCAGTAAAATGTATTTTGTTGATACAGCTGTGAGATCTGGCAGATATTCACAGGTGCGCCCTCAGAACAGTCCTGCACATTCTTGACAGGAAGGTCCCAGTGATGGATGACAGAGGGCTTTCCTTGCAAGATCCTAGTTGGTTCATTTTGCCTTCTCTCCAACATGAATATGAAATATCTAGGTGAGATTTTAATGGGGTGCTGGTCCTGCCCAGTGGCAAGGGGTGGTGCTATACAGTAGTTTTCTGCCACCATTGCGTCTGCAGGGAGCCGTCCAGCGGAGCTGTTTCGAGTGGTCAGGGGTCTTTTACATTCTGGCCCCCAAGAGGGTAGTATAGACCACTCAACAGCCCGCTGTCAAGAATTTGCACGGCACTTTGCAGATAAAGTCGCTCAGATTCGCTCTGACTTGGATGCTAAAATTGATACAGTCTCAAGGGATGTAACTTTGGCTCCTGCTTGTCCAATAACAATGGATTCTTTTCAATTTGTACAGCCCAAGGATGTGGACAAGATCCTTGGAGAGGCGAGAGCCACCACGTTTGCTAGACCCTTGCCCTTCCTGGCTCATTAAGAGTGCCAGAGGGGGACTGGCTGACTGGGTGAGGGGAGTGGTAAACGCCTCTTTACAACAAGGCAGAATTCCAATGTGCCTAAAAAAGGCAGTTGTAAGACCTCTGTTGAAAAAGCCCTCCCTGGATCCCTCTATAATGGGTAACTATCGGCCAGTCTCCAACATTCCATTTCTGGGTAAGGTAATAGAGTGTGTGGTGGCTGCCCAGCTCGAGATTCTTGGATGAAACGGATTATCTTGACCCATTTCAGTCTGGTTTCAGGCCCGGCTACGGGACAGAGACGGCTTTGGTCGCCTTGGTGGATGACCTACGCAGAGAGCTGGACAGGGGGAGTGTGTCCCTGTTGGTTCTACTGGACCTCTCAGCGGCTTTCGATACCATCAACCATGGTATCCTTCTGGGCCGCCTTGCCAGGATGGGACTTGGGGGCACTGTGTTGCGGTGGCTCGGCTCCTTCCTGGAGGGACGAACCCAGAAGGTGGTGCTGGGGGATTCCTGTTCGACTCCTTGGCCATTGACATATGGGGTCCCTCAGGGCTCAGTTTTGTCCCCCATGTTATTTAACATCTACATGAAACCGCTGGGTGAGGTTGTCTGGGGGTTTGGGGTTCGGTGTCATCAGTATGCGGATGACACCCAACTCTATTTTTCCTTTCCACCTAAAGCCAAGGAAGTTGTCCTGGTCCTGAACCGGTGCCTGGCATCAGTGATGGACTGGATGAGGGCGAACAAATTGAAATTAAATCCAGACAAGACAGAGGTGCTCCTGGTTAGTCGAAAGGCAAATCAGGGAATAGGGATTCAGCCTGTGCTGGATGGGGTTACACTCCCCCTGAAGACACAAGTTCGCAGTTTGGGTGTGCTCCTGGACTCAGCTTTGAACATGGAGGCCCAGGTCTCTGCAGAGGCCAGGAGTGCTTTTGCCCAGCTAAGACTGGTGCGCCAGCTGCGCCCGTTCCTGGAGACGCCTGATTTGACTACAGTGATGCATGCCTTAGTTACATCCCGTTTAGATTACTGTAACACGCTCTACGTGGGGCTGCCTTTGAAGACTGTTCGGAAACTTAAACTGGTACAAAGAGCTGCAGCCAGAGTGCTAACTGGAGCTGGTTACAGGGACCATACAACCCCCCTTGTTGCGACAGCTCCACTGGCTGCCAGTTTGTTTCCGGTCACAATTCAAAGTGCTGGTTTTGACCTATAAAGCTCTATACGGCCTAGGTCCAGGCTATTTCTCAGACCGTATCTCCCCATATGAGCCTACCCGGGTGTTGAGATCCTCAGGAGAGCCCTTCTTTCAGTCCCAACACCTTCGCAAGCGCGATTGGTAGGGACGTGAGATAGGGCCTTCTTGGTGGCTACCCCCAGGTTCTGGAACACTCTTCCTAGGGAAGCACGAATGGCCCCTTCCTTGCTATCCTTCCGTCGGCAGGCAAAGACTTTTTTATTCCGACAGGCTTTTGGACTAGAAGCTGTTTAAGATAGGACCTCATAAGGTCTGTTGTATTGTTCTATGGTCCTATTCTTAATGTTTTAAATTGTCTTAGTATTTTAAGTGTATGTTTCATGGTTTTAATGTTACGAATAGTTTAATTCTATTTTAATTGTATATTTTTGTATGTTTTTTACCTATGTGTGGTTTTCATTTGTGAGCCGCCCTGAGTTCCAGTTTTGGAAAAAGGGCGGGGTAAAAATAAAGAGTAATAATAATAAATAATAATACAGTAACTGATGAGAAAGCCAATCTGGCCCTATACGTTGCCCAGAGAACAAGAGGTTGAAAGAAGTTTGCTCTCCCTACTTCCTGTATACACTCTAAACACTACTTTAACCGCCAGATGCCCTGGGATTGAAAAGGTGAGTAAAAGGACACTCTAGGCCAAGGCCCAATGCCAGCAGGTAGCCAAGTTGGGCATTGTCTGAAGCTTAAAAGCAGTTCACTGGCCCAACCTGGCTGTACCACCTTACCACCCTCCTTGTCAGGTCCATGGGCAGCATTTTAATGGCTTGGCAGCAGTGTCAGTTTTGACCTCTCCAATTTTTTTGAATTTTATTTTGATTATAATTCCCACCCACTCAATTCTTATTATAAGTAAAAGATACAACAAATCAGCATAAAACCACAGAAAAAGACAACAATGGAGAACATCAAAATGAGAAAAATCAGTGTTCCAGACAACCACACATAAATAACAATTTACACCACACGTACCGATGTCCAAGAAATAACAGGAAGAGAAATTATTCCAGAACCATTGTCAATGATTCTAGATTTCATGCGATATTATTGGCAGCAGATGTTGCACGTTTGTACTGTTTACATATGAAATAAAGTTCCTCCAAACTGCATGAAAAGTCTCTGGTGTCTTGGTACCTTTCAAAATGTTTAAACTGTGTGTCATTTTCTCAGAGATAGCCATGTTCCATATGTTGTTATGCCACAGAGAGATATCTGAAGTCCAACAGCACTTTCCATTTCTGCTTAACTGACAGTCTGACTGCAGTCAACAAAAATATTAAGAGGCAACAGCCCACCATTTTAAACTGACCAAAAATGCAATGTCCTGGATCTATGAAAAATATAGGCTGGGGCATTGCATTTTGGGTATTAAAGTGGTGGGCAGTCACCATAGATGGGAGCCAAACTCAACTCACATTCCACCACTATCCCTACCCACCAACCCTAAAACACTGTCTGGGGGCCTGGCAAGGAGGGCGGTAAGTGGTGCTGCAGCCACTGTGACACAGCTCCATTTGCAGGGAGAGATATCATCATGCTGAGAGATCCCTGAAGTCTTGTGCCGGGCCCTACATGAGGCCAGCGAACTAAGGATCATTTATTTATTTATTTATTGCATGTATATCCCGGCTTTCGTAGGAGCTCAAGGTGGCATACATGTTTCTTCTCTCCATTTTATCCTCACAACAACTCTGGGGAATCAGCCTGGCTTCAACTGAACATTAATGACAGCCATTGTCATATCCCCACTCGGTTATGCAGCTCACTGGGTGATATTGGACTAGTCAGTCACTTTTTCTTAGTCCAACCTGCCTCACAGGTTGGTTTTGAAGATAAAATACTGAGGGAAGAACCTTGTAAACCATCCAAGCTCCTTGGAGGAAGGGTGGGATTAAGAAGATGTAATAAATGCATACGAAGTATCTATTAATCATTCATCTGTTTATTCTGGCATTGTCAAACTGATCTACCTTCCTCTGCCTTTTACCCCCCCCTTCCCTTGTATGCCTTGTCATTTGTTCTGTAAACCTGAGGGCAGGGCCTGTATTACGGACAGTGTCTGCCACAAGCATTGTGTATTGAATTTTAATTGCTGTAAACTACTTTGGGAGGTATTTCTTTTCTCTGGAAATCAGGATTTTTAAAAAAGTATAATGGATTAACAAATTAAATTGGGTGTTTTTGTTCCTTTCCTATGTATATGTTAATCCTGACCCGTCTTTTTCTCTCAGAAGATGGAAATGGCTAATTTAGAGATTAACACAGATTTCTTCTTTCTTTTTGTCTTTTTTAAAAAAACAGTATTGTAGGGCTCAAGAACATAAATTCTCTTATGGAATCTGGCCAAAGGTCTGCTGACAATGCAGCCTATGCATATTCACTACTATGTTCATCAGGGCTCAGAGGAAGGACCATCGGTCATATTCAGCTAATTAATTGTGCAAGTAGAACAATTTCTGCTTGCATGACTGGACTTCCTCCCCTCCTCCCCCCATGTGTACCCCGCACCATCCCCAAATCTGCTCCAGAGGATTGGGGACAAACCCAGAACAGATTTAGGGGGTGCATGGGGAGGAAGAGAGGGGGAGAACAATCCATTCCACAAGGAGAAATCCTGGCACTGTCAGAACGTTTGCCTTAGCCCTACATTGAATACAATCCCATAGCTCAGTGGAAAAAATCCTTTTGCATGCAGATGGTCCCAAGTTCAATACCTGGTATCTAATTAAAAGGAGCAACTAGCGTTAACATGGAAAATCTCTGCTGAAGCAGCTGCCTGTCAAAATACACCAGTAGTCATCAGCCTTTTCAGACATGGGACCCACCTTTAACTCAAACATGCATTTGGGGACCCATTTCTTTATTTTTTTTATCACATATTTGTATGGTGGTAGGGCGGCTGTTGTGACCCACCTTAAATCAGGTTGTGATCTAGTAGCTGATGACCAATGGAGTAGACTAGTGGTTCCCAAACTTTTTTCCTCATGAACCACTTGAAATCTGCTGAAACTCTTGATGGACCACTTAACCATTTTTCTGCTTGTTGTGGCAATTGTAATGTGCCATGATTGACTGATGCTTACAATAATCTAGCCTGGAGATTACCAGTGCGTGGACAACACTGGTCAGGCTATTCTGGTCCAGAAATGGTCACAGCTGTCTTATCAGCCAAAGCTGGTAAAAGGCACTCCTAGCCACTGAGGTCACCTAGGCCTCTAGCAACAAAGATGGATCCAGGAGCACCCTCAGACTATGGAGCTGCTCTTTCAGAGGGAGTACAACCCCATCCAAAGCAGGCAACTGACCAATTATCTGAACTCGGGAACCACCAACCCCAACCCACAGCACTTCCGTCTTGCTAGGATTCAGACTCAGTTCATTGGCCCTCATCCAGCCCATCACTAAGTTCAGGCTGCGGTCCAGGGCTTGCACGGCCTCTCCTAGTTCAGATGTTCCAGAGAAATACAGCTGATTATCATCAGCATACTGCTGGCACCTTGCCCCAAATCTCCTGATGACCGCTCCCAAGGGCTTCATGTGGATGTTAAAGAGCATGGGGGACAAGATGGTACCCTGAGGCAACCAACAGCACAACTGCTGGAGTCACCTGATGATATTCTCTGAAAATGACCCTGGAGATAGGATCGAAGCTGCTGTAAAACAGTGCCTCCAATACCCATCTCACCAAGTCAGCTCAGAAGGATCCCATGGTCAATGGTATCAAAAACCAGAGAGATCAAGTAGGAATAACAGGGTCACACTCCCCTGTCCTTCTCCCGATAAAGGTCATCCATCAGGGTGACCAAGGCCAATTCAGTCCCATAACCAGGCCTGAACCCAGACTGGGATGGGTCAAGATAATCTGTTCCATCCCAGAGTACTTGCAATTGTTGTGCCACAACGCTCTCAATCACCTTCTCTAAAAAGGGAATATTTGCAACCGGATGGTAGTTGTCACAAACCAATGGCTCCAGGGTGGGCTTTTTCAGGAGCAATTATATCACTGCCTCTTTCAGGGCAGCTGGGACCACTCCCTTCTGCAATGATGCATTGACCACACCCTGGATCCACTCAGTCATACTGCCTTGGCAAGCTTTAATAAGCCAAGAAAGGGCAAGCGTCGAGTACTGGTTGCTGGCTGCATCTTTGCAAGCAGCTATTGTCTACCCTGTATTGTCTACCTTGACAGGCAGCGGCTCTCCATGGTTTCAGGCAGGGCTCTCTGCCATCCCTACCTGGAGATGCCGGGGATGAATTCCGGACCTTCTGCATGCAAGGCAGGTGCTGCACCACTGAGCTAAAGCCCTTCCCCAAAACACACCATAAAGCTGGAAGGCCTCTTTCAAGCCATAAGAACATCGGAAGCTGCCTTGTAGCAGGTCACACCATTTAGCTCAGTAAGATGACTCTCATGCGCAGATTTGGCAGAGGCTCTTCGGGATTCTGGCCTCCTGCTTCATGCACGTGCCCGCCGCCCTGCTCCCGGTTCTAATTCTCAGGCGCATGCGCAGAAATGGAAGCCAGCCGGTTGACTCCTCCCTTGACCTGCTTGCCTGGGCGCATGTGCGTTGCGATCCTTTCCCCCCCCTCCCTTCCCCCCCTTTCGGAAGGTGGCTGGGCGCTTCCTTCTCTACCTTATTTCTCCCGCTCTGCCCCCCCCCCCGCTCTTCCTCGGCATTCGCTCGCGGTCGCGTCACCCGCCGCGAGCGCGAGCTTCGGCCAGGCAAGTAAGCAGGCAGGCAGGCAGGCGAGCGATCGAGGCGAAGAGACGGCAGCAGCCGCAGCCAAGATGGAGTCGCGGCTGGCGCGGCTGCAACTGCAGGGAGCGAACCAGCGCGCCTAGGGCTCCCTGCCTGCCTGCTACCTGCCGAGCTCCTTGCCCCATGGCCTGGCCTCTCGGCGGTCCACCGTCGGGTTTACCCTCGGCCGGCGCCGCGGGGCTCCCGGGTCCAGCCCTTTGCCAGTGAGGAGGTGCTTGCGCCGCCGCCGCCGCCCGCCCGCGCCGGTGCGCCCCTCTCCGTGTCGCCGCCGGGGCCCCGCGCTCTGTGCCGCCTGGCAGGATGCTCCCGTCGCAGGAGGCCTCCAAGCTGTATCATGACAACTACATGCGGAACTCGCGGGCCATCGGCGTACTCTGGGCCATCTTCACCATCTGCTTCGCCATCATCAACGTGGTGGTCTTCATCCAGCCCTACTGGATCGGCGACAGCGTCAGCACGCCCAAACCGGGCTACTTCGGCCTCTTCCACTACTGCGTGGGCAACGAGGGCAACAACCGCGAGCTCACCTGCCACGGCTCCTTTGCAGACTTCCGCAGCATCCCCTCGGGAGCCTTCAAGGCGGCCTCCTTCTTCGTGCTGCTCTCCATGGTGCTGATCCTGGGCTGCATCACTTGCTTCTCCCTCTTTTTCTTCTGCAACACGGCCACCGTCTACAAGATCTGTGCCTGGATGCAGCTGCTGGCAGGTAGGATAACCCGGCCGCTGCACCCCCCCCCAAAAAAACACCCTCACCCCGCCCCAAAGCAAACCCAAATACCGAGGTAGGGAGAGAAGGGGGATAAAGAGTGCCAAAATGGGGACGAGTGCGAGGCTTTCCTCTCCACGATGGGGAGCTAACTGCAGAACAACCGCATACAGTGAACAGGTTTGGATAACCTGAAGTTTGTATGGCCGGATTCTTTTGCTAAATGAGGAAGTACTTGGGTAAGAAGGACATGGGACTGTATGAGAGAAAGACACACACACACAGCAAGTTAGACTATTTTGTAAGATTTAGTTATAGCAGTTTCCTACAATAAGGGGGTACCAAATTTTCCAGAGTAGAAGGAAGCCTGATAAATACAACTAGGCTCAAAAGCTGTCCTAGACTTGGATCACATGCCTGATGCCTCTCTGAGTACCAAATGGGGAAGATTTAATGAGACCCCTTAAGGCCAGGGTAGCCAACATGGTGCCCTGCAGATGTTCTTGGACTCCCATCAACCCCAGCTAGCATGGCCATTGATCAGGCATGGATGAGAGTTGTAGTCCAACAATATCTGGAGGGCTCCACATTGACTATCCCTGCCTTCAGCTAACGACCACAAGGAACTGGCAACTGGATTAGAACCTCTAGGGCCTAGGTGAACTTTCTCTATGAAACCAAGGTAGCAATAGCTCCAGCGTGCCTAGTCTAATTGTACGGGAGTAAAATTGTTTCACTTAGCTTAGCTTGTGAAATGTCTGTGCCTCTTGTAGAGTGTGTGGGTGGGAGGTGCGTACACTACAGCATGTATATTAGTCTGCTTGCTAGTGCTCCCCAACAAGGTGTGCTATGTGAATTATTGATGTAATTTCATCGAGGGTTGGGTTGAGGACAGGGAGGAAGGAGGGAAGCTCTGACATGCCCATTCCTTTTCTCAGGGTTCAGAGAAATTACTGGGATGTCTTTTAAAGCTTAAACAGAACATTCCTTCATCATTAATTTTAAATGTTTCAAAGATGTATTGATTTAAAATGAGCTCAGAAACTAAACCCTCACCACAGAAAACCAGACAAATAATCCTGAGGATTGGTCAGACATGTTACTGCCTCTGTGACTCTGTCCAGGGTGCTGAAGGGGGCAAGAGAGGAACTGACAGCACAGTGCAGAATGTTGGTTGTTTGGTTGCAATGGCTGGGAGGGCTATGAGGGAAGGATCATAACAAAGAGACATGGACCCCAATTTCTTCAACATGGCCAGATGGAGCAGACCTGGAAAGTGTAAATGAGCATGCAATGGGTGGTGGAGTAGGGTGCGAAAGATGCTATCCTGAACTAGGAGGGATCTCAGTAGGTGTATAATGAAATTGGGTAAGCAAGGGTAGGTATATCCATTCAAAATAGGTATGAGAAGGCTATCCCTCTTGTTATAAAAGCATTTTAAAGATTAAGCTCTGGACTTGGACCCAGCTGCTGGCACCAGCCTAACAAAGAAAGACCTGATTTTAAATGAGCCAAGCTGCTAAAAAGGAGACTGACTTTAAAAAGCAACTGGACTATAAGATAGGCTTGGTGGGGCCAGTAATTAGATTTTATTAAGTGTAGGAGTTGGGCAATGGTGGTCAGGGCATGCCTCCTCCTCATGATAGACTATTTTAAATGAGGGGGGGCATATTCTTCAGCATCTCAACCCAAGCACTGAGATCCCAGTGTTTTTTCGTTTGTACAGCAGTTCCTCCATGCTGTGAAGAAGCTGTAGCTGTAGGCAGGTGTGATGCTCAGGCAGAGAAGTAAAGGAAACTATGGCTCTATGAGATGGGCTGCTAGAGACTCACAGAGGCTTATTAATCTAGCCTTATCTCTACTTCAGCCTTCCTCAACCCAGTGCCCTCAAGATATTTTACACTACAACTCCAATCACCCCTGCTGGCTGGAGCTGATGGAAGTTGTAGCCCAAAACATCTGGAGGGCATCAGGTTGGGGAAGGTTTCTTTGCTTGGACACAAGTGGAGAAGTTCGTTGATCAGCTGCCTTCCTCTGTGCCAACTATGAGGAGAATTGTTTTATTCTAGTACGATGTTTTAATGATTTTACTGCACACCACCTTAATGTTTTTCAGTGAGTTGGCTGTTTATAAATATTTTTATAAATAAGCAAATAAAATGTTGAAGGGTACTCATGGAGCACATCCACTGCTCCCTGAACAGAGGGCAGATGTAAGGTCTAGAAGAATGACCCTTCTTATCTCCTCTCTGAACATGGAATACACTTAATTATAGTTTCATATAGCATAGGGATGGAGAACCTATGTGGCCCTTCAGATATTTTTGAACTACAACTCCCATAACCCTAACCATTGGCCATGCTGGCTGGGGCTAATGGGAGTTGGAGATCAACCGTGTTTGCAGGGCCGCACAGGTTTCTGTGTCCCCTTCTTAGGGCAATATCATCAGATGTCATGAGAGGCTTAGCATGGCAATGAGATTGGATGTCCTGTAGTCCCTAAGATGAACTATGGCCTGGGCTGATGCTTTCTGCAGGGCAATGCTATTCTTATAGTCCTTTGTGACAGGAAAGAGTTAAAGCACAGAAAAGTTTCCAGATGAGGGCATTCCACTCCGAAGCAGCTCTTGGCAGAGCAGATAACCTGCCTTGTGAATTCTTGCCAGATTCCTCCAATAGATTCTACCCATAAGCTAACAGTATCCTCCCCAGCCACTGTAGTGGAGAGTCCAGAATAAAACACAGTAGTGGAAACTACTCAATTCAGCTCCCAAAGAATTAGTAGAGCTGGAAAGGGGCAAAAGGCTAGAACTTGGTAATGGCACAGATCAGAGAACTACTGAGAAGGTGTAAGGATGGCATGGCAGGAGAGCAATTGTCAGCTGATAAAAGCTGTTTTTAGCCCATTAACTGTCTTGTTCCAACTAATTGAGAAATTAATGAGCCAATGGTTAATGAAACAGTTTTACAATGGAGGCTCTATTTTTTGAATATTTATCAAAGGTAGTATTTTATCTTGGCTAAATAACACAATCAAATTATTTATTTTTTTTGAAGGGGAGGGAGGTGTCATCTTGAGTACATTACCTTAGCTGAGTGCATTATCTGAATTGAGAAATGCTTGTACAAATTGTTTGCAATAATGCCAGAAGCACCTAACAACAATTTCACAAAGCTCTATTTTATTCACGATTAATTAGTCAGCTAAGCATGCTGATTTAATTGATTTATCAGTTAATCACCTAGCTAATGAGGAGGAAAACACAACCTGAGTATGATGGTGGTTGAGAATCTGTATAGCCCATTTAGAAGCAAAAGACTTGCTGCACATTAGGTTAAGAATGGGTTGGATCAGGCAGATGTACAGTGGAGACAAAATGTTCATCCTCTGCACCAAACACCTACATCCCAACAGAAGGCAACTCAGATGTTATCAAAGTGGATGTCAGGCCCAGGATGTGACTCAGGAACCAGACCAACGGCTGTAGTTAATTCGTGTTTTATTAGGGTAATGTCCAAACAAAGACTGCGTTTTCTCATGAAGCAATACAGGGATACAGATCCTGCGGCATTGGGAGAAAGTTGACAGAGCAAGGGACTTCTTCCCGCCTGTTCTTTAAGAAGGGGCCAAACGGGCGCGCAATCTTTCGCTCCTCCTTAACTGCCCCTCAGGTACTGCCCGCCTTCCCCCCCTTCTCTCCTGTCTTTTCAGCTGTCTGCGTGTGCGCGGTGAGGGGGAAGCATCACCCCCTCCTCTTCTGAAGTTTCCGATTCCAGGATGGGGGATAGGGGAGGGGCTGATGGTAAACTGCCTCCCCGCTTTTCGGCTGTGAGCAGCCCTCCCTCTTTCCCCTCTTGCTCTGAGCCTGAAAGAGGGGGAGGCGTGAGAATGTCCAGGGAGGGCTCAGGCTCCCCGTTGCTAAGCGACCTTATCACTGGCAGTTCCTCTGTTTCGTCTTCGCTCCAAAGGGGGGAAGTTCCTCCCCCTTCCCTCTGCCATCCATCCGATTACTCTTCTCCCAACTCTCCGGGATCCAGCTCCCCGGGATTGGAACCCCAGCTCTGCCTTCCGACACCATCCCCCCTCCCAGGCTGTGCCCCCCTCCCCTTGTCTGGCTTGGGACGGTGGGGAAAACGTTGATGGAAAAGTTTTACCAATTCTGGAGCATGCACATCAGCTGCATCTTCCCATGATCTGTCAGCCACCCCATAGCCTTTCCAGTGAATCAAGTACTGCAGCTTGTGGCGTCTGATCCTGGAATCTAAGATCTCCTCAACTTCAAACTCAAGCTGCTGATTTACCAGGAGTGGAGCTCCGGGAGGTTTCTCCGGCCGTAACTCACTGGGAGGGGCGACTTTCGTTAAGAGGGATCGATGGAACACAGGATGTATTTTAAACGTGTCATGCAGCTTCAGTCAGTACGCCACGGGATTGATTTGAGTTTCTATTTCGAAAGGACCCACCCTCTTGTCTTGTAATTTTCTACATTTGCCCGGCATCTGGAGGAAGCGGGTAGACAGCCATACCTGGTCTCCCGGTTGAAGGGGGGGGCCCTCCTTCCTGTGCAGGTCAGCAACTGGCTTGTACTCCGTTTTGGCTTCGTTTAACTGCTGTTTCAGTGTCTGTTGCGCCGCTTGCAATTCCTTAAGGAAGTTCTCAGCTGCCGGTACCAGCATTCCTTCTGAGCTGCTTGGAAAGACTTTAGGACGGAATCCATAATTAGCGAAGAACGGGGTTTGTTGAGTGCTGGAGTGCAGAGAATTGTTGTAGGCGAACTCTGCAAAATGCAAATATGATACCCAGTCAGTCTGTTGATAGGACACATAACTTCGTAAATATCTTTCCAAAACGGCGTTCAAGCGTTCCGTCTGCCCATCTGTCTGGGGGTGATGGGCGGAGGAGAGTTTTAATTCCGTCTGCAACTGTTTCCACATTGCTCTCCAAAATTTGGCTGTGAACTGAGTTCCTCGGTCTGAGACTACGCTGTTTGGCAATCCATGCAGCCGGTAGACTTCTTTTATGAATAACTTGGCCGTTTCTTTAGCCTCTAAGGCCCCTGCACAAGGAAGAAAGTGTGCCATTTTGGTAAGTAGATCCACCACTACTAAGATGGCTGTCATTCCTTGGGACTTGGGTAGATCAGTTATAAAATCCATGGAGAGGTCCTTCCAGGGTTCGTGTGGGACAGGCAACGGTTGTAACAGTCCTGCTGGTGTCCCTGTTTGTGTTTTTGTCCGCAGACAGACAGAGCAGGACTTTACATAACTCTCAATATCCCGACGCATTTTAGGCCACCAGAAGTCCTTGGCCACGTTCTGAATGGTCTTGTAAATCCCAAAGTGTCCCGCTGTGATGGAATCATGACACTGGCGTAGGATTCTGAGCCTTAATTCCCCTTCTGGCACATATCTGGCGGTTTTGAACCATAACAGTCCATTTCTCCAGTGAAAGGTTACTTCTGAGTCTTGACCTTGTCCCGTCTCCTGCTGATATTTTAGCATGTCTGCATCTTCTTGTTGTGCCTTTTTGAGTTCCTCTTCCCATGAAGGCTGGCATACTCCCAACGTTAATTTCTCTGGCGGGATTACGTACTGAGGCTGGTCCTCGGATTCACTTTCTTTGTATTGTGGCTGTCTGGATAAGGCATCCGCTCTCTGGTTTTTGGCTTGGGCATGGTAAGTAATCTGGAAGTTAAACCTAGTGAAGAACTGGGACCATCTTATCTGTCTCTGGTTCAGCTTTCTGGCGGTTTGGAGGCTTTCAAGATTCTTGTGGTCGGAGCGCACTTCAATTCGATGAGAGGTCCCCTCTAGGTATTGTCTCCAGTTTTCAAAAGAGTCCTTGATGGCCAGCAGCTCCTTCTCCCAAACTGTGTAGTTCTTCTCTGCAGGCTTTAACTTCCGAGAGAAGTACGCACAGGGGTGCAGCTCCTTCCCTTCTTGGTCTAATTGTAGCAGGACCCCCCCGATGGCAAAATCTGAAGCATCTGCTTCCACTACGAAAGGGCGGTTCGGATCAGCAAAGCGCAGAATGGGCTGAGTAGCAAACCTTCTCTTCAGCTCCTCAAAGGCCTCGGTGGCGTTCTCTGTCCATTGAAACTTCTTCTTCCCCCTTAAACAGTCAGTCAGAGGAGCTGTTAATTTGGAAAACCCTGGAATGAACTTTCTGTAATAATTGGCAAACCCCCAAAACCGTTGTACATCCTTTTTGGTGACAGGTTGGCCCCAGTCCAATATGCAGCTTACTTTCCCTGGGTCCATCTCCACGCCTTCCGCTGAGATTCGATATCCAAGGAAGTCTAGAGACTTGAGGTCAAATCCACATTTCTCTAATTTAGCATACAGGTGATTTTCTCTCAGTCTCTTCAACACCATCTTCACATGCTGGTCGTGGTCTTCCTGGTTCTCTGAGAACACCAGGATATCATCTAAGTAACAGATTACATACGTGTCCAACAAGTCTCTAAACACGTCGTTCATGAATTTTTGAAAAATTCCTGGACTTCCACAAAGCCCGAACGGCATGACCAGGTATTCATACTGTCCGTAAGCGGTCAAGAATCCTGTTTTCCATTCATCTCCCTCCTTCATTCTGATCAGATTGTACGCTCCTCTCAAATCCAACTTCGTGAAGATTTTTGCAGAGCGCAGTCGGTCCAGCAACTCTGAGATCAGGGGCAGCGGGTAGCTGTTGGGGATGGTGATCTGGTTCAATGCGCGATAGTCGTTACAGGGTCTGAGTTCCCCCTCCTTCTTTTTCACAAACAATAGTGGCGCTCCAGCAGGGGATTGTGAGGGGCGTATGAATCCTCGCCTCAGGTTTTTATCCAGGAATTCCTTCAGGGCCTCCCTCTCATTCTCTGTGAGAGAGTAGATTCTCCCTGATGGGATGCTGGCTCCTGGCACTAGATCAATCGCACAGTTGTAAGGGCGGTGGGGGGGTAAAGTCTCTGCCTCTTTTTCATCAAACACATCTTTGAATTCTTCATACTTTGGCGGCAGGGTCACTTGCTCGATCTCTTGCACTGCCCCCAGTAGGGTGTTCTTGATCCCTTCAGGTTGACAGTTCTCCTGGCAATACTGTGAGGTGAACCACACCACCGCCTCCTTCCAACTTATTTTGGGTTCATGCTTTGCTAGCCAGGGCATTCCCAGAATCACCTCAAAGTTCGAGAGATCTGACACGTATAGCGAAATGAACTCTTTGTGCCCAGGGATTTGAAGTTTCACTTCCTCCGTGGCTTGTGTCACCCCTCCTGACTTCAGGGGTCTCCCATCGATAGTCTCCACAGCTAGGGGAGCGTCCAGTTTCCACCGGGAAATTCCATGACGCTTGACTAACTTTGCATCAATAAAATTTGTGGAGGCTCCACTGTCAATTAAGGCAGTGGAATTAAACACCACTCCTCTGGAAGTTGTAATCCGAATAGGCAAGACCAACACCCCCTTTGAGGGAGGTTGGATCGTTGGGGGGCCTTTATACAACGCTGCCCCCAGTCCACCGGCCTGCACGTGGACTGGGTGTTCTAGTTTCCCGACAGCTCAGCTTTCCCCCCTTTCAGTCCACAGTCTCTGGCCACATGGCCTGGCTTTGAACAATAAAAGCATAAACGTTCCCGGCGTCGTCTTTCCTTTTCTTCTTCCGACAGTCTTGGCCTAGCCCCTCCCTGTCCCTCAGTTGCATTACCTGCCATCCCTGCAGTGGGAAGGGTCTTGTTGCGGGATGCCGAGGCTGAGTATCTCGGGACCTCCTGCTTCCTTTCCAGGCGCCTTCCTTCCATCCGGTGATCTATCTGTAGGCATAGCCGGATGAGCCCTGGTAGGTCAGCGGGGGGGGGAGGTCCTGGCCAACTCATCCAGGATTTCAGCATTTAATCCACTCCGGTACATAAACATCAGGGCGGCGTCATTGTAACCAGTTTCCTGGGACAGAATTTTAAAAGCGTTAGTGTACTCGGAAACAGTCCCTTTAGCTTGCTTCAGAGCGCCTAGTTGCCGCGCTACTGTTTCAGCCCTTTGTGGGTCTTGAAACATCTCGGTCATCTCCTGTATAAATCCTCTGTACCTTCCTAAAACAGTATCCTTTCTCACGAGATACGGAGTCACCCATTTTGCAGCTTCTCCCTCCAGGAGGCTAATCACGAAAGCTACTTTAGCCCCATCGTCTGGAAATTCCGTGTGCCTGACATCCAGATATAACTCACATTGAGCCACGAAGGTTGCCAACTGATCACTTTGACCCGCGTATTTTGGGGGCAATCCAATGGGAACCTTTACTACGGCAGCTGGAGGGGCTGTTCGCATCTGGTCTATCATGGCCTTCAAGGTTTGATTATCCGTCTTCAGCGCCTTGACTGCTGCTAGCAGGGCTTGAACATCCGTCTGCAAATCAGCTACCTTAGTCCTCAAGAGTTCCACTTCTTCCGTCTCAGAAGTGGGGTTCGTCCCCCCCGCTGCTCCCTTTGACATCTTGTCCCAGTCAAGTGAAGAGAGCATTGAGGGTGATTTAGGTGGCTCTGTCAAGCTGTCAGGCCCAGGATGTGACTCAGGAACCAGACCAACGGCTGTAGTTAATTCGTGTTTTATTAGGGTAATGTCCAAACAAAGACTGCGTTTTCTCATGAAGCAATACAGGGATACAGATCCTGCGGCATTGGGAGAAAGTTGACAGAGCAAGGGACTTCTTCCCGCCTGTTCTTTAAGAAGGGGCCAAATGGGCCCGCAATCTTTCGCTCCTCCTTAACTGCCCCTCAGGTACTGCCCGCCTTCCCCCCCTTCTCTCCTGTCTTTTCAGCTGTCTGCGTGTGCGCGGTGAGGAGGGAAGCATCACCCCCTCCTCTTCTGAAGTTTCCGATTCCAGGATGGGGGATAGGGGAGGGGCTGATGGTAAACTGCCTCCCCGCTTTTCGGCTGTGAGCAGCCCTCCCTCTTTCCCCTCTTGCTCTGAGCCTGAAAGAGGGGGAGGCGTGAGAATGTCCAGGGAGGGCTCAGGCTCCCCGTTGCTAAGCGACCTTATCACTGGCAGTTCCTCTGTTTCGTCTTCGCTCCAAAGGGGGGAAGTTCCTCCCCCTTCCCTCTGCCATCCATCCGAATACTCTTCTCCCAACTCTCCGGGATCCAGCTCCCCGGGATTGGGACCCCAGCTCTGCCTTCCGACAGTGGAATATGTGGATAAAAATGCTAGAAAATTGGTTTCATTTACTAAAATAAAGTTGCCCAGTTTAAGTAAAGAATCACCCCCAGCACACACACACACATACATACACAACATGCCACCTGCCCCCAAGTTACCTGAAGGCAAAAGGGATGGAGTTTAGAGAGGTCTTAGCCTGCCACCCTTTGCATTATTCCAAAAGTTGTCCCCAAAGGAAAGTTGCTCACCAGGGAGTTGCATTTACTTTTATTCTGCACTCAGTATTTGAGACACTACAGAATGTGTAATAATTCCCGTCCTCCTCAAATAATGGGAGGAGAGGTGTATCGGTAAATGACAATCAGCAGACAAATAGAAGAGCCAATATGGAGGCCATATCTGATGAACAGGTGGCTAATCAGGTCACAGAAAATGTTACCCTGCCTCCCCAAACACTGGTACCTTTCCTAAGTAATGTCTGCATGTTTTAATGTATATCATGAGGCCTAGAAACTTCCTCTTTTAAAAGGAAGTAAGCTAGGGACTGTGCGAGATGATGATCCCTGCCATTTCATTTGTGGAGTCATTGCACTTAGAGAGAGAGAGACAGAATGGAGGATCTTTACTGAATTATTATATGTTTGTTATAGTTATATTCTGCTTTTCAACCAAGATTGGCTCCCAAAGCAGCTTATAGTTAAAATCCTTGTGTGTGTGTGTGTGTGTGGTAGGAAGAGGATCGTTGATGTTTGCAGCTCACTATTTTAGCATTGTGTTTTGCACTGTCGCATGTTGCATTGCTCTTCCTAGTTTCTTCCTTTCATGCATTCTAATGAAAGCCAATTGTGGTAAAAAAAAAGCTACAGTTAGTATTCTGAGTGATGCAAAGAGACAGCAAGCTCTGTTTTATGATTAAAGAAGTTCCAACATATACCCAGACACCGTAGAAACCTGGGAAGCTGGGAATGCCAGTTGTGTGAGTTATGATGGAAGGGGAGGAAGTGTCTCTTAGATATTAAGCCTTCTATTCTCACCCCCAGCCTTCCATCTGGTGGTGGCTGCTGGGTCCTGCAATGACCCTGCCAGGTGATAAAGGATTTCATCAATGAAGCTGATAGTTGGAAGATTCAAGACAGAAAAAAGGAAGTACTTCTTCATGCAGTGGAATTTGCTCCCACAAGAGGCAGTGATAGCCACCAACTTGGATGGCTTTTTAGAAAGATTAGACAAATTCATGGAGGATAAGGCTGTGTGGCTTTGTTGTTGTTGTTATGTGCCTTCATGTTGATTATGACTTATGGCGACCCTATGAATCAGCAACTCCAATACCATCTTTCATGAACCACCCCGTTCAGATCTTGTAAGTTCAGGTCTGTGGCTTCCTTTATGGAATCAATCCATCTCTTGTTTGGCCTTCCTCTTTTTCTACTCCCTTCTGTTTTCCCCAGCATTATTCTCTTTTCTAATGAATCATGTCTTCTCATTATGTGTCCAAAGTATGATCACCTCAGTTTCATCATTTTAGCTTCTAGTGATAGTTCTGGTTTAATTTGTTCTAACACCCAATTATTTGTCTTTTTCGCAGTCCATGGTATCTGCAAAGCTCTCCTCCAGCACCACATTTCAAATGAGTTGATCTTTCTGTTACCCACTTTTTTCACTGTCCAACTTCCACATCCATACATAGAGATCAGGAATACCATGGTCTGAATGATCCTGACTTCAGTGCTCAGTGATACATCTTTGCATTTGAGGACCTTTTCTAGTTCTCTCACAGCTGCCCTCCCCAGTCCTAGCCTTCTTCTGATTTCTTGACTATTGTCTCAGTTTTGGTTAAGGACTGTGCCGAGGTATTGATAATCCTTGACAAGTTCAATATCCTCATTGTCAACTTTAAGTTTACATAAATCTTCTGTTCTCATTACTTTAGTCTTCCTGATGTTCAGCTGTAGTCCAGCTTTTGTGCTTTCCTCTTTAATTTTCAACAGCATTCATTTCAAATCATTACTGGTTTCTGCTAGTAGTATGGAATTGTCTGCATATCTTAAATTATTGATATTTCTCCCTCCAATTTTCACACCTCCTTCATCTTGGTCCAATCCCGCTTGCCGTATGATATGTTCTGCATATAGATTAAACAAATAGGGTGATAAAATATACCTGTCTCACACCTTTCCAATTGGGAACCAATCGGTCACTCCATATTTTGTCCTTACAGTAGCCTCTTGTCCAGAGTACAGGTTGTGCATCAGGACAAACAGAGATGCTGTGGTACCCCCATTTCTTTTAAAGCATTCCATAGTTTTTCATGATCTGCACAAAGAGTTTGCTGTAATCTATAAAGCACATGGTGATTTTTTTCTGAAATTCCTTGGTCCGTTCCATTCTCCAACATATGTTTGTGATATGGTCTCTGGTACCTCTTCCTTTTCTAAATCCAGCTTGGATATCTGGCATTTCTCGCTCCATATATGGTAAGAGCCTTTGTTGTAGAATCTTGAGCATTACTTTACTGTACTTGCATGGGATATTAAGGCAATAGTTCAATAATTACTGCATTCCTTAGGATCCCCTTTCTTTGGAATTGGGATACATATTGAATGCTTTCAGCCTGTGGGCCATTGTTTAGTTTTCCATATTTGTTGACAAATTTTTGTCAAAATTTGGACAGATTCCGTCTCAGTAACTTGTAGCAATTCTATTGGTATGCTGTCTATTCCTGGTGATTTGTTTCTTCCAAGTAGCAGCTTTCACCCCACATTCTAAAATTTCTGGTTCTTCATCATAATGTTCCTCCATGAATGAATCTGTCATCCTGGCATCTCTTTTATAGAGTTCTTCAGTGTATTGCTTCCATCTTCCTTTTCTTTCATCTCTGTCATTCAATGTGTTCCCCTGTTGATTATTCAACATCCCTACCCTTGGTTTAAATTTCCCTTTCATTTCTCTAATATTTTGGAATAGGGTTCTTGTTCTACCTTTTTTGTTGTCCTCTTCTATTTCTATACAATAACTATTGTAAAGAGTTCACTTTGTCCCTACGTACTAGTCGCTGTATTATTACATTTAGGGTTCTGACCGTGTTTCTATCTCCTTTTGCTTTTGCTTTCCTTCTTTCTTTAATCATTTTAAGAGTTTCATCAGTCATCCACTGAGATCTTTCTCTCTTTTCAACTAGAGGTATCGTCTTTTTGCATTCTTCCCTGATAATGTCTTTTACTTCAATCCATAGTTCTTCTGTTTTTCTATCAACTAAGTTTAAAGCCTCAAATCAGTTCCTTATTTGATCTTTATATTCTTCTGAGATGTTATTTAAGTTGTATTTTGGCATTATGATTGCTTTGTTGTTCTCTAGCTTTACTCTGATTTTCGATATGACCAGTTCATGCTGTGTACCGCAGTCTGCTCCCGGTCTTGTTTTTGCAAAAAGTATGGAAATTCTCCATCTTCTGCTACTAATTATATAATCAATTTGATTCCTATAGTGACCATTTGGTGATGTCCATGTGTACAGTCATCTTTTCAGTTGCTCAAAAAATGTGTTTGCAAGAAACAAATTATTGGCTTCACAGAATTCAATAAATCTCTCTCCTGCTTCATTTTTATCTCCTAAGCCCCATTTTCCCACAATTTCTAGTTCGTCTGTTCCCTACTTTTGCATTCCAGTCCCCCATGATTATCAGAACATCCTGTTTTGGTGTGTGATCAATTTCTTCCTGTACTTCTGTGTAAAATCTCTCCAGTTCCTCTTCTTCTGTGTTTGCCGTTGGAGCTAAACTTGGATGATGGTTATGTTAATAGGTTTCCCATTTAATCTCATTAATATCACTCTCAGACCTTGCTTTATAGCTCCTAATTGCTTTTGCTACATCACTTCTCACTATTAAAGCAATCCCATTTCTTCTTAATTTCTCATTTCCTGCATAAAATATTTTGTAGTTGCCTGATTGGAAATGTCCCTTTCCTGTCCATTTTAATTCACTCACGCCAAGTATTGTAATGTTGATGTGTTACATTTCTAGCTTGATAATTTCTAACTTTCCCTGGTTCATGCTTTTCACATTCCATGCTCCTATTGTGTACGTTGTACAACTCTGGACTCTTCTTTCGCATCTGAGCACATCAGCCTTTGGGCTTCCTTTCATCTGTGACCCAGTTGCTTCATTAGTCACAGTGCTACTCGTGCTTGTCCGTTGTTCTTCCCCAGTAGCTCGGTGAGTGCCATCTGACCTGGGGATATCTTCCAGCACTATCTTGCGTTGCATTTTGGATACTCTGTTCATAGGGTTTTCATGGTAAGAGGTATTCAGAAGTGGTGTACCATTGCTGTCCCCTGAGTTTGCATGCATCTTAATCTGGTGAATTTAAATTCATGGAGGATAAGGCTACTAACCATTATGGCTATGGTCTGCCTCCACTATAGGAAGATGCCTCTGAGTACCAGTTGCTGGGAATTGCAAGTGGGGAGATTGGCTGTTGCGTCCAGGTCCTGCTTGTGGGCTTCCCATAGGCATCTGGTTGGCCAGGATGCTGGACTAGATGGGCTGTTGGCCTGATCCAGCAGGGCTCTTCTTATGTTTTTATCATTAAAATGCATCTCAGCAAAAACAAAATGGGCAGCATGGATGCCTTTCCCTGGGAGGGATACAGGATCTGTCAGTAGAGAGAGCGTGAACAGCTTGAGCAGTTTATGTTAAAGCAGGGTTTGTATTCTTCTCTGCCTGTGACATTTCCAAGGATAGGCAAGAGTGTTTGTGTTTTAAACAAACCCTGTCCTTGGATGGGAAAGCAAGAGATGCGAACACATACTTTTATGCGTGCCTTCATTTTGAACCCTAATTCTAACAAAGGGAGAAGGGAACATGGGAGCGATTTCAAGATTGTGAGCCAGGGTTCAAGGGCGTTTCACACTGGAGTTACGGAATGGGATTCCAGGGTCGAGTGCGATCTCAAACCAAGAGGACGCAGTCTCTGTTTGAAAACACTGTAAATCTTTGTCGTCTAATTAGTGGCTAACAAATCAGCGAAGGCTCTAATTAAGGCTTCCCAAGAAAACTCCAGCTTAAGCAGCACTGCCTCCTTCAACCCCCCAAGGAAGCGGAATCTAATTAAGAGGAAAGATGTTCCTATATTCCAAATAGAAAAAGGCCAACCATCTGCCCTCCTCAAAACCCCAGCAACTCAGAAATGGAGAGGGGTGGGGTTTTTTTTACTTCTTCACAAAATCCTCCCCATTATAAAACCAGCCACTGTGATATCTTCCAGGAGGGAGGGGGGAAATAATAATCAGGTGGACGTCTGTGTCCCAAGCTCACTCCCAAACCTTGGGTCCTCCCAGAGTGATTGGATGGAGAACCCAAGGTGAGATGGTCTTGAATCCTCCTTCCCCACCATCACCCTCTCTTCCTCCGCAGAGGGTACTTGTCACCTTTAATTGTGAGCCTTTCAGGACAAACACATCGATGCAGCAGGTGATGACAGAGGAATAAGGAAGATGAGCTGAAAGAGTCGCTGGGATGAAACCACTGGCATATGCACATAGTCATATATTATACTCCAGTAGTTATGCTGGAGAAAGGTAGCTGCTGCATTTATCTCTGGGTAGCTGTGAAGCTACTAAGGTGCTGCGGTTCCAGCTTGCTCGGGAATCACACCGCTGTGATTTGGAAGGCCTTTCGGCTAATCTCAGGTGGTCGGTTGTGGTTACTTCATAATGAGGGGAAATCACTCTGTACATGTTGGAAGTGCTATTTTTCGTAGCTGCTCTGTGTACTCCAGGCTTGCAGACACTGCAAGCTGGTTTGGGGCCTCAGGGCTGATGAGCTGTGGCTGAAATTAAGCCTTGTCTGTCTTTTGGGTACTGGCTGGAGTAGGTAAGTGAGAATGAATTAGGAAGGCAACAGCACAACTCTGGTATAATATATTGCAACAATGACAATAGTCATCATATTTGGGTCACACATCAGGGATGGGAAGCCCTCCAGGCCTCCTGGTCTGGCCCTCCACACTTCTGTCTCCGTTATATGTTTTGTGCTGATGTTTTTATTTGCTGTCTGGCTATTTGTCGTTTTTTCTGATCTGTTTTCTGATCTGGTGCCCGTTGGGACTGGTAGAGCAGAAAGCAGCAAGTAGATAGAGGCAGAGCCAACCACTTCTCCTCCCTGCTGAGTTCTACAAGGGTGAACCCTGAGACTAAGCAGGAGGAGGAAGATGACAGCCAGGGCAGACTGGGGTTGGTGGGGGAATGCCCCATTCTCCCTAATGGACTAGTGTCCAATGGGAAGCAGATTTATACCCACCCTCTGCCACAGACCCACCACCTGAGCTTAATTGTCACAATAAGACACCATGCAGATTGCAAAGCACTGTATGTGTGTGTGTGTGTGTGTGGACATGTACCTAAAAATGCTATAAAAAGAACGAGCTATTACAAATATAATTCCTAGTATTGCTACCACTACAGCTGGTGTACCACAGTGGGGAGGAGACCCTGGCGGGGAGTCCAGAGTCTGAGAGTTCAAATCCCCACTCGTGTCTCCTGGGTGTCAAGGGCCAGCTAAAGATCACCCCCACAGGGAGTGGCTCAGGGGTTACGTGCCCTGCCACCTATGCAGCCGTGGGCAAGCTGCGTAGTCCCAAGGAGCCCAGTTGCCCTTCAACTGCTGGACAAAGAAGGGGCTAGCTTGTGCAGCTGTGGCAAGCTGAGCAGGCCCTAGCCAGCTGGGGAGGACTAACCTCAGAGGGAGGCAATGGTAAACCCCTTCTGAATACCGCTTACCATGAACACCCTATTCCTAGCGTAGCCATAAGTTGGGATGGACATGAAGGCAATCCATTTCCATTTTTCAGATTACATTCCAGTCACACAAAACCCAGAGATGTTTATACACAGAGTGGCGGTTGGGGGCTCTATGTCAGTGGGGCTGTGGAATCCACTCTGGGTTTTAGTCCAAACTTTCAAGGAGCTATCCAAGGTACTTTCAGCCACCACTGTATAAACATGCGCATGCGCGCACACACGCAGACACTTCCCCATCATGGCGGGCAAGATACTTTATCACAGTTTTAGAATGCATTCTAGCCAGGCTAAAGCACATGAGGAGGCTGTGGAGTGGGGAAGTGATGGGGTGTGGCCTAGGGGGTGTGGCCTGGGAGGAGCCTAAGGGGCAAAATGGAAAGGCTTTGAGGACTGCACTCTGTCCCCTAAAGAAGTGGTGGGCTTATTTAGGGAGGTGGTGGGCTCTCCAACACTGGAGGCATTCAAGAGGCAGCTGGACAGCCACCTGTCGGGTATACTTTAATTTGGATTTCTGCATTGAGCAGGGGGTTGGACTCGATGGCCTTATAGGCCCCTTCCAACTCTATGATTCAGGCCTGAGGTTCCCCACCCTGTTGTAGGGCACCTTCTTTGTTCCCTCCTGCTGCTTAGGGGGACACAGTGTGGTCCAAAATTATTATATGAGTTCATCTGCTTGGGGCTGATATGCCTTCAGTCAGAGCTTTGACTGGCTAACCTTCCAGCTCAGAGATGGGGAACCTGTGGCCCTTCAGAAGTTGTTACCATTGATGATCATAACATCTGGGAGGGCACAGGTCCCCCATCCCTGCTCTAGCCCCTTACAGCCCCATGGCTGCAAGTTTTTATGAAAGAGGCCTGTTGCGCCAGGAGGTAGTTACTAGGCTAGGTTGCCAGAACTGGGCCAGAAAGTAAAAAACATGACTTGTTAGATTGGCCAAAGGTTCACTCAGTCCTGCACAGCCTAGGCAGGTTCCCTCGCAAAGCTTACCAGTAAGACATGATGGAGGAAGCTACCCATAGGGAAGTAGGAAGTTGCTTTATATCAAAGCAATGATTAGTCCCCCTAGCTCTGGGGTCTCCAACATGGTGCCCGAAGGCACCACAGTGCTGTCAGACACTGTTCCCCTTAGCAGCTTCCAGGCCTTCTGCTTCTCGCAGTTTTTTTTAAATTAGGATTTGGGTTTTTGGGGTGCCTATGGTACGTGTATGGGGAGGGGAATGTCACCTACTTTTTTGCCTGTGTTTTATTGGAGGGCATGTGCGTTAGTGTTCTGACTGGGGTTTTTTGGGGGTTCTGAGCATCACCAGTTTTTAATCTGTGAAATGAGTATTTTTGCAGTTTCCACAACAGTTTCTTAGATTTCCAAATCTGCCCCTGGGCCCAAAAAGGTTGGGGATCCCTGAAGTAGCTCAATATTGCCAACACGGACTAGCAGCAACTCTCCAGATTTCCAGACATGGAGCCGGTAGGGATCGAAACTGTTACCATCTACATGCAAAGCATTGGCTCTGTCACTGAGCAGTGGCCCAGTCCCTTGTCCCCAGGACTTGGCAATCAGAGAGATTTGCTGCTTCTGAGCACGTTAGGAAGAGGAGGTGAGTCATACCAACAAAGGCTTTTCCATTTTTATTTTATTTTATTTTATTAGGGCTGCTTCATTGCAGGTATGTAGAGAGGTCAGGCGGTCTCTTCTGCAGCAGAAGCTTGAAAGACTTAGATGAATGCAGCAGGCAGCTGGACCTCAGAGAAGGAAACCGTGTCTGTGTGAAATGGAAGAGAGGCTTAGCAAAGATATTTCAGCACAGGTTTCTTGGGACTGGCTTTGCTTTTCGATGCTGCACTCAGACAGCAGTATTTCACAATGTGGCTGGTGTCTGTGTTAGAGCCTCCTCAACGTGCACGTGTTTTCAGGCAGACAGGTGCTGGATCATACCCTTTGGAGAAGGAATGTGAGACAGGGAGCAACACCCACGGGAAGTGGCACCTCATTCTACAGTCAAACACAGTAACACTGGATCAGCAAAAGCTCCCAGCGACGCCTTGCCTGTGCTTTCCTCTCAGCAGGTGCTCTGACAAGGAGGTATGGGGAATAGATGCTCGTGCTGTCTGGGGATTCAGCAGGGAAGCTGGCAGAGCAAGGGAGCTGCAGCAGGAACAAGAGGATTAGAAAAACAGTTGCCTAGAATTGCTGTGTTGCTGTGATTCCCCCCCCCATTTAAAAGCTAGGCTTTGTTTATGATGGTATCTCAGCCAACACAGAGGAACCTAATGCCTCCCGAGTAAGGCAAAAGAGTGCCAAATTTCTGCTCAGAGCTCAACTCACTTTACCAAAGTGAGCCTCCTCCTGGTGCCAGCGGTAGCAATGGAAATGGAAATGGATTGCCTTCAAGTTGATCCCGACTTATGGCTACGCTAGGAATAGGGTTTTCATGGTAAGTGGTATTCAGAGGGGGTTTACCATTGCCTCCCTCTGAGGTTAGTCCTCCCCAGCTGGCTAGGGCCTGCTCAGCTTGCCACAGCTGTACAAGCCAGCCCCTTCCTTGTCTGCAACTGCCAGCTGGGGGGCAACTGGGCTCCTTGGGACTATGCAGCTTGCCCACAGCTGCACAGATGGCAGGGCACGTAACCCCTGAGCCACTCCCTGTGGGGGTGATCTTTAGCTGGCCCTTGACACCCAGGAGACACGAGCGGGGATTTGAACTCACAGACTCTGGACTCCCAGCCAGGCTCTCCTCCCCACTGTGGTACACCAGCTGTAGTGGTAGCAATACTAGGAATTATATTTGTAATAGCTCGTTCTTTTTATAGCATTTTTAGGTACATGTCCACACACACACACACACACACACACACACACACATACAGTGCTTTGCAATCTGCATGGTGTCTTATTGTGACAATTAAGCTCAGGTGGTGGGTCTGTGGCAGAGGGTGGGTATAAATCTGCTTCCCATTGGACACTAGTCCGTTAGGGAGAATGGGGCATTGCCCCACCAACCCCAGTCTGCCCTGGCTGTCATCTTCCTCCTCCTGCTTAGTCTCAGGGTTCACCCTTGTAGAACTCAGCAGGGAGGAGAAGTGGTTGGCTCTGCCTCTATCTACTTGCTGCTTTCTGCTCTACCAGTCCCAACGGGCACCAGATGTAGCTGGACTACATTCCCATCCAGGGGTGTAGTCGTCCAGAGTCTTGGGGGGTCTTAGACCCCTCACTTTTTTGGGAGCAGGGTCCCAATGTCTCCAGCATCCTATGAAAGGGGGAACATGTTAGCCACTGAGAAGAGTCTTCTAACAAGCTTCCTTGTCCTTTTTTGCTGGTTGGAGCCAATCAGAGTGAAAGGAGGTGAGCCAGCCACTCAGAAGATTCTTCTCAATAGCCAACACTCTCCCCTTTCATCCTTATTGGCTCCTGGGGCATTTTGTGTTATGGGAGAAGAGGATCTCATGCTCAATCCACAAGCAAAAAAAAAAAAAACCATAGGAGGGGGTGTGGCTTTGACTATCATGAAAGGACTCTGCATTTTTAAATTCACCACTACAATACTGCTCCCATCATTCCTGATTATTGGCTATGAAGGCTTGGGCTGATGGGAGTTGGGAGTCCAACAGCATCCGGAGGGCCAGGGGTTCCTCACCCCTGCTGTGTATGCATTTACTGTTTTTACTTTCAAAATCATAGCTAGGGGAGGATCAAGATCAGAAGCATAGCACATGAGGAGAGCTGCTCTTCCTAAGCTGCTGTTTCCCCCAGGAGAGAAGCACTGATTGGTGATGTCCATATCAGCTTCCCTCCTGGCCTCCACATGCGGCAGAAATGAAGTGGTATAGTCCTGAAGTGGCAAAATGGAAAGAAAACTTGATGGGGTGGTAAAACCTCCCCAACATGTTGCAGGGGGTGTGGGTTAATAGGAACATATGTTCACATGTGGTGGTCTTCCTCCTGTGTGCAGACATTTTGAGTTCAAATATTCCAAGAGGTGAGCTGAATTACAGGATAGCATATTTTCCCTTCCCCACAATTTGCTCTCATCAGTTTATTCATCAGTCCAGACCTCGACTTACATCATAAGGAACCTTTATGTAATTTATTTGCAGTAGCAAGAACGGTGGTCACCTGCAGGTGGAAGGATTTTCCATCAGTGATTCTGGAACATTTATACCAAAGAGTGTGACGGGTAGCCCTTTTAGAAATGTTATCACAGAAGCTGAAAAAATCACAGGGAAGAAAAAAAAGGACACTATTGTAATGGTATGGAGGGCTTTTATTGATTTTGTTAATAGTGGAATATGGCCGATCACCCCCAGGATATGCACTCCTTTGGTCCTGATGAAAAATAATGATTGTGTTAAATATAGGTGCTGGCTCTGCTGAAATCTGTGGAATTAGAAGTTATATTGACACTAGTGGCTGTGCCCCGCTTGCTTTGCTTGCCAACCCCACTTCCTGTCACCAAGCTCTCCTCCCCTGGGTCACCAAAGCCCACCTCCCCCACATGGTTTGCCATAGTTCTCACCCTGTTCCCCTCAGGTATCGCCAGAGCTCCCCTCCCCCTTCTCCCCACCAGCACGACCCAAGGGGTCACCACAACTCCCCTCCTTATCCTCCCGCCCACCACAGGAGTTGCCAGAGCTCTCCTCCCCCTTCTCCCCCCACCATCCAAGAGTTGCTCCAGAACTCCACTCTGCTTCTCCCCACCAGCATCACAGGGGCCACCTGAACTTCCCTCCCTCTTCTCCCCCACCCACTGTAGGGGGTGCCAGAACTCCCCTTGCCCTTCTCCCCTCCCACCCCAGGGGGCACCAGAACTCCCATCCCTCTTCTCCCCACTGCCACCCCAGGGTCGCCAGACCTCCCCTCCCCTGGCCAGCCTCCCACCCACCCACCTGGTGAGGTCGCTCAAGCCCTTTACTTGCTGTGTGGGCCCAACCTGTTGCCTCACAGGTTGTCCTTGCCTGCCTCACCTATAAGTGTCACGCTACCCATGAACGCTTACAAAAATACAATATAGGTACATATGGGCGTATGAATACGAATACTTTACTTACCTTAGAACATAGTATAAATTAAGTTACATCTACCTTTAAAAGAGTGATCTGTAGATAGAGTTGCAGCAATACGGAAAATTAAATTTAGTTTGCTTAGTGGATTCCTGTCACAGAGAGGGGGAAATGCAATTATGTAATTATGTTTTGAATATTATTTAAGGCAATTGTTTCTTTTTTTCCCTCAGTTGTTGGGTATATGTTGAAAAATCAATAAAAAACTAATAAGAAAGAAAGCCATTTAAAACAATACAGAAAATAGTACCAGATTAAAAAAGCAATACAAAGTAGACACACCTGTTCTACATACACAAGCAGACCAATTCATCCAGCTAGGAAAGGTTGCTGGAACAAAAATGTCTCCAGTTCTTTCCAGAGCAGATCGTGGGTGCCTGTCATAGAATCATAGTTGGAAGGGCCCTATAAGGCCATCGATGTTGGCTCCTAGTATGTAATCACTGCATTGTCTTCAAGGCGCTTACAGACTGACTGCTTTGTAATCTGCTCCAGAGTTTTCCCAGGGATCGATGTCAGGCTGACTAGTCTGTAATTCCCGGGTTCCTCCTTTTTGAAGACTGTGACAGCATTAGCCCTCCTCCAGTCATCTGGCACTTCACAGATTTTCCATGATTTTGCAAAGATAATAGACTGGTTCTGAGAGTTCTTCAGCCAGTTTCTTCAATATTCTGGGATGCAGTTCATCAGGCCCTGCAGATTTGAACTAGTTCAAAGTGATCAGGTATTCCTTGACTATTTGACTATCAATCTCAAGCTGCAATCCTGTCCCTTCAACTTCATGTTTCCCAGGAGGGTCATAGACCCTCTTCTGTGAGAAGACTGAGCCAAAGTAGGAATTGAGCACTTCTGCCTTTTCTTTGTCATCTGTTATCATTTTGCCATCCTCATTGAGTAGCTGTGCCACCATTTCTTTTCTCTGTCTTTTACTATGGATGTACCTGAAGAAAGCTTTTTTGTTGCTTTTGGCATCTCTCGCTAACCTCAGCTCATTCTCAGCTTCAGCCTTCCTGACGCCATCCCTACAAGTCATATCTCAACAGGAGTGCTGTTCCGCGTAACAGGGCAGCCACACTGAAAGCCCTGCTTCTGATATTTTTGGAACTTCAACGAGAATCTCTCCCACATACCACAGTGACCTACTGGGAATATAAGGAATAAAGTCATCTCCCAAACATCCTGGTCCTGTCTAGGACCTACCTCTTTCCACAAGACTTTTAAGTTGTGTCTTTATCCCAGTCAGCATCTGTATTGGAATTGTTTTTTAAGATGTTTTTAAAGATTTTTTAAAGATGTTTTGTTTTTTAAATGTTTTATACATTTATTTAGTTTTTTATCATTTGTTTGCTACCCAAGATCTTTTTAGGAGGAAGGATGGGATATAATTTATTATTATTATTATTATACAACCACAAGAGTGACTGTATATTATACAACCACAAGAGTGGCTGTATACTATAGCCAGCATGGATTTTTCACATTCCGCAATGTTAAATTGAAAATACCCTTCATGCCATTCTGATGCGTCCCATAAGCTCATTTCAAAACAAAACCTTACAAAACTTATAGTCCTGAACTCAGAAATGCATGCTTAACAACTCTCTCAATTTTCATGGTGATAAACAAAACAGTCAGAAAGAATTAAGAGTTGAAAGTCTAAAGAGAGAAAAATAAATAAAGACTTTCCTCTTCTCCCTGGCATTTTAGCATGTGTTTTTAAAATTGTTTTAAATTTTTTAAATTGTGTTTTAAATTGTTTTTAAAAGATGTGTTTTAAATTTGTATATTTGTTTTTAATGTTTTTAGTTACTGTAAACTGCCCAGAGAGCTTCGGCTATGGGGCGGTATACAAATACAATAAATAAATAAATAAAAATTTTAAAAAACTTAGACCCCTTTTGGACTTTTTTCTCTGAGAGTTCTCATAATCTATTGAAATTCATTAAAAATCAGCCATGTTCACAGAAGACCTGTTATCCTGTTACTGACCTTGCCCCATACTCTGACTTTCATCTTCTGCAGTTTAAAAGTTTAAAAATGCCTGGCTGATTTTTAATTAATTTAATTAATTTTGCATTGAACAGAATGATAATGTTGGGCATGCTCAGTAAGAACCAACTGTCAGGGTTCTAAAAGCCAGACACAGCTGCTGGGCTTGGCTAATCAGGGGGCCACACCCACACCAGACTTTGATTTCATGTGAGACATTCATGGCTTGCCTCAGAGAATTCTAGGAAGTGTAGTTTGTGAAGGGTGCTGAGAAGAGACTCCTGTTCCCCTGACAGAGCTCCAGTGGCCAGAGTAGTTTTAACAATCAGCCACTCTGACTGAAGCTCTGTGAGGGGAACAGGGCATCTCCTAGCAACTCTCAGCACCCTTCACAAACAAAACACTTGCCAGGATTCCTTGGGAGAAGCCATGACTGCCTAAAGCAAAATAACAGTCTGGTGTGGATGTGGCTAGGGACAGCTTTGGTTTAAATTTGGGTGGGAGGCTACATGTGCCTGCTGTAGAATAAAAAGGGTGGGGGAAACCCTGAAAAAGAATGATACTGTTCACAATGTTTTCCTTTTGGAAAGGAAAGTGGCTTCCCCTCTGCCCAGTGACCACCTATCTAATCTCCTCCGCTCCCCCTCCTCCTCCCCTCCCTGCCCCTCCCCAGGTCAGTGTTGGACAATGACCTGGGAGACCATGGTTCGAATCCCCACACAGCCATGAAGCTCACTGGGTGACCTTGGGCCAGTCACTGCCTCTCAGCCTCAGAAGAAGGCAATGGTAAAACCACCACTGAATACTGTTTACCATGAAAACCCTATTCATAGGGTCACCATAAGTCGGGATCGAATTGAAGGCAGTCCATTTCCATTTTCAAACATGATTACACAGAAATAAATCGCATTGAACTCAAAAAGTATGCAACTGATCAAACCCACCCTCCCTTCTCTTCCCTCCTATCGCCTCCCTCTTGCCTCTTCCCTCCCCCTCCACCTCCAATCTCCTCCCCCTCCTCCTCCAATCCCCTCCTTCCCCCTTCCCTCCCCATGGTCAGTTTTACCTATCTTAAGCATGATTGCACAAGAGTAAATACCATTGAACTCAATAAGTATGCAAATGATCAGACCTGGCTTTCCCCTCCTTCCCCTCTCCTCTCCCTACCTCCTCCCCTCTCCTCTTCCTCCTTCCTCCTTCCTTGCCCACTCCAGCCGTCCCTCCTCCCCCCCGGTCAGTTTTACCTATCCTAAGCATGATTGCAGGGGAGTAAATCCCATTGAACTCAATAACCATGTAAATGATCAAACCTGCCCCTCTCCTCCCCTTCCCCTCCTGCCTGCTCCCATCCCCCTCCTCCTCTCTGCACTTCCTCCCCTCCCTCTTCCTCCCTTTCCGATCTACTGTGGTCAGTTTCATCTCTCCTAAGCATAATTGCAGGGGAGTAAATCCCACTAAACTCAATAAGCATGGAAATGATCAACCCATTCTCGACAAGCTTGCACAGGATCCCATTTCTTACCTCCTGGATTAAAAAGCAGAGAAATTCACTAATAGGCAAAAAACCTTGCAGTTTAAGAATGTATCTATAGCCCACAGATATTTCTATCCAACTTTAAAAAGCAGGGAAATTGGGCAGCTATAGTGAATGCACCAGGGGAGCAGGAGACCTGACCTCCTCTCTGAGATATTGGACTGCCCTACACATTTGTAAAAATGCAAACACAATTTGGGTTGGTCTTTCACAGTCCAATCCACATCCTGTGTAGCTTGGAAGAATTTGGTAACATGTCCCTCTGAGCATATGGTGAGTGGTGGCAACACCTGCAATCAGCCCAAATAATAGAAAGAAGACGTGTGCTGTGCTGATCTTGTTTGAGCAGGGAGGAAGCAACATTATTAAGACAGTTGACATAGTTCAGATAGTCACTTTAAATATGTCTGATTTCCTTTGCAATTTTAGTGAAGTTTCCTGTAGGACACCATTTCTTTTGCTTCTATTTCTGTGAATATGTGAAGTACAGCAACACTTTTCAAAATTTATACTAAAAAAACTCCAAATATAATTGTGGAATTATGGCACTGACTATTCTGCAGAATAGTCTCCAGTGGACATCAGGAGTGTCTCAGTTTCCACAAGATAAAACAGTGGGAGGTGAAATATATTCTAACAAAATTCTAAGTGTGCTCTATGTTTTTAATTGACCATGCCCACCTTGCCCTAAATGAAGTGGTTTAAACATAGCAGGCTAAAAACATGCATGTTGGGCAGGCTAAGTTGTTTTTTCCAACAGCTACCGTCATTCCTGAAGTAGCAATGTATTGTAATCAGTCTGATTGTACATCGAACTGCAGTTTCAGATTCAACTGTTAATGCACCCAAAATAGAAATAGAACATAACCTCCAATTTGAAACACAAAAGGCTGTCTTCACCATCATATAACACTGACCAATAAGAAGGCTTTGAAATTAATAAAAATAAATTTGACACAGGTTTCTAGGATGAATAATGGGAGAAATAAAATTTTCTAGATTAGATTCTCTGTAGAAACAATAGTAACAGAGGATTGAAGCAAAGTAAGAAGAACACCAACAAACATGCAAAAATGTAATTCTCCATCTTTGGAGATGGCAGGTATTGCCTCCACTCGCCATATGCTCAGAGGGACATGTTACCAAATTCTTCCAAGCTACACAGGATGTGGACTGGACTGTGAAAGACCAACCCAAATTGTGTTTGCATTTTTACAAATGTGTAGGGCAGTCCAATATCTCAGAGAGGAGGTCAGGTCTCCTGCTCCCCTGGTGCATTCACTATAGCTGCCCAATTTCCCTGCTTTTTAAAGTTGGATAGAAATATCTTTGGGCTATAGATACATTCTTAAACTGCAACATTTTTTGTCTATTAGTGAATTATGATGATGATGATGTAGTCATTTTCTTTGCACAGCAATCCAAAGCAACTTACAACAATAAGATTAAAACCAATTATAACAAACAAACCAGTTCAAGCAACAAACACAACACAACCTAAAAAGAAATCAGTACAAATAAAGACAGGACTTGCTAGACCTACCGCATTAAAAGAGGCCATTGATACCTAAAGGGTCAAAACCCTGGGTAAAAAGGAAGGTATTTGCCTGGCACCTAAAAATAGATAATCATGGTGCTAGGCATACCTCCCTGGGGACAGCGTTCCACCAGCAAGGAGCCACCACCAAAAAGCTCATTTTCATGTCACCACCCTCTGCACCTCCCTCAGATTATATGCTGGCAGTAGTTTGCCCCCGTAAGTTAATTTAGCCACCACATTCTGCACCAGCTACAACCTTCTGACCAACCTCAAGGGTAGCCCCAAATAGAGTGCAATGCTGTAATCCAACCTTGAGGTTACCAATGCATGGACAACTGTGGTCAATCTATCCCGATCCAGGAATGGCTGTAGCTGTCTTTCCAACTGAAGCTGGTAAAAGGTACTCCTAGCCATCAAAGACACCTGTGCCTCCAAGTGGCAAGAGCTGGATCCAGGAGCACCTCCAAACTACACACCTGCTCCTTAAGGGAGACTGTGACCCTATCTCGGCAAGATCAGAAATGGTACAGTGTAGTTTACCACTTCATTCAACTCACTGAGTGTGCAGATCCAGCCTAAGTGATGCAGTCAGGGAGGTGTGGTGAGTGGCAGCTGCTGACATGGGATATGGGGCATCAGGAGCGGGGCAGAGAATCTTCACAGGATGCAGGGACGTTCCATCACTGCTGCTTCAGCACCTAAAACCCCCCGCCTTCCAGCCCATCTCTTCAGGTGATGATGATTGTATGATGACAGTAACTTAAAAATGTACAAACACCTGACTTTTAGACTCCTCCCTCCTCTCCGCCAACATATTTATTTTAATAATGTATTACACTTATATCCCGCCTTCCCTCCAAGGAACTCAAGGTGACATACACGGTTCTCTCCCTCCTCATTTCATCCTCACAACAAGCCTGTGAGGTAGGTTAGGCTGAGAGGTCACCCAGTGAGCTTCATGGTCTCTCTCAGGCTTTAGTCCAACACTCTTAATCCAGGGCTTGGGAACCTGTGTCCCTCCAGATGTCACTGAACTACACTTCCCACCTCCCCTGATCATTGGCCCTGCTGGCTGGGCTGATGGGAGTTAGAGTCCAGCATCATCTGGAGGGCCACAAGTTCCCCATCTTTGCTCTGGCCTCTACACTCTATTGTGTTATGGGCCCTGTCCCCTGAGTCTATTAAGTACCTAGGGATACTCTTGCCTGGGACAGTCCATTGGTTTGTAGAAGTTCTGTGATCTATAAGAACATATGAAGAGCCCTGCTGGATCAGGCTAATGGCCCATCTGTCCAGCACACTGTTCTCACAGTGGCCAACCAGATGGCCATGGGAAGCTCACAAGAAGGATCTGAGTGCAATAGCACTTTCCGTACTTGTGATTCCCAGCAACTGGCAGTCAGAGGCACACTGCCTCCAACAGTGAAGGTAGAACAGTCTATGCAATTGGCAGTGCCTGGCCTTGAAGGGCACATCTAATCAGGGAGGTGAGGAAGCTTGAATAGCTGCATGGTATAAGAGGGACACTGGGCATGAGCACTTTCCCATGTCAATGTTGCACCAATGTTGCCAAGCCATACCTGCTGACTCTTCCCATCACTAAGCCACAGGAGCCCTTTTGGAGTCAGCAGCTGGGAGCACTAATCAGAAGGCGGGGCATGCATGCCGGTAGCATGGCTGCTTGCCATGTTCTGACATCCCCCCAGAATGCACTGCTGTTGCCCTCTGGGCTCTGGTGGCTTATTGCTTGCTCATATCTCATTTGTTCAGCACCAGCTCTGACACTTTGTTCTGTGACAGCACCTCATCCTTAACACCGGAAGGCCACGGTTGGGGGGAGTAAAGAGAAAAGAAAAAGAAAAGCTCAGCTTTTTATTCCAGTGTCCTTGGTGGCTCAAGGCAAAGTAATCATTCTCAACTATGCCCACATCTCCCCTTAATTACACCCTTCATGTCCTGGTGCAGCAGCTGATGCACTGATTCACTTCGAGGAATCCTGCTTCTTTCTCTCTCTTTTTCAGCTGTTAGCCCCTGGGTTGAACACACAGTCTTTATTCATCTCATATTACATGGACGGGCAACCTCTGTCCCTCCAGATGTTGCTGGTCTACAACTTCCATCATTCCTGACTGGGGCTGATGGGAACTGGAGTTCCCCATCCCTGCTATACTGGCTCCCCATAGTTTGCCAGTGGGGGGCTCCTTCAGCCTTCATTTGCTGCCTTATTTGTTTCTTGGAAATGGCCATGGCTCAGTGGTAGCATGTCTATTTTGCGTGCAGAAGGTCCCAGGTTCAATCCCTGGCATCTCCGGGTAAGACTGAGAGAGACCCTTTTGTGAAATCCTAGAGAGCCTCTGCTAGCCAATGAGACGATACTGAGCTAGATGGTATAAGGGAGCTTCCTATGTTCCAGTCTTTCTGCCAAGGAATGCAAAGTGATTCCATGGTTCTCACCTCCCTCCTATCCTCACAACATCTCAGCTTGGGCTGAGAGATATTGACTGGCTTAAGGTCACCCACCATGGTTTATAGCAGAGTGGGAATCTGAACCTGTGTCTTCCCAGTCCTAGGCCAACATACTCACCGTTGCTTCACACTGGCTCTTATTAGAAATGGTTGAGTCTCTTTCAGATGCTGTAAGATGGGTTCTTAATATTGTCCATCATAGTTCACGAACAGGTGCTCCCCTTGCACTACTTTCCCTAGATGCTCTCAAAGCCTTTGACCGCCTTGAATGAACTTTCCTACCCCGCTTATTAACTAAGTTAAATTTTGGCCCTTACTTCCTTAATGTCATTCATCAGTTTTATTCTGGTTCCCAAGTGACAATATCGATGGATTTTATTCCCCTTTTATTAATTCAATAAGAGGCACCAAGCAGAGATGCCCTTTATCTCCTATATTATTTGCAATTGCAATAGAAGTACTGGCCGATAAGCTTAGAGCAGACCCTAATATTAAAGGTTTGGTTATTAATGGCCAAGAGCACCTTATCAACCTCTTCACGAATGATGTACTCCTATTTTTACGAGAACCTCATGACACACTCCCATGACTGCAAACCCATTTAGCTAATTTTAAAGAATGGTAGGGTTAGAAATCAACTACAGAAAGTTGGAACTTTTTTGCATCAATTTCCCCTTACAAGCACAGGCTCACTTGAGTGCCGTACTGTATTTGGTCTCCTGCTGGTGTTTGGTGGCTTTAAATATCTAGGGGTAACTATTACCAAAGACTTAAAACAATTTTAAAAATGTCATTTCAATCCTTTAATACAAGCTATTAAAACTGAGTTTTATTTCCCTTTCTTGGCTTCGCAGAGTGGCTGCAGTGAAAATGGCCATTCTGCCCAAATTCCTCTTCCTCTTCCAAACGCTCCCCATTTATCTCCCTGAGACACTCCTACAGAAATGGCAACAAATGCTTGACTCTTATGTAACAGTGGTAAATGTTCACGCTTAAGCAAAGCAGTTCTGTATTGCTTGAGTAATAAGGGAAATTTTGGCATGCCAAATCTACAACTATATTACAAAGCACGGAAGCTTAAACAACTATCTCAAATGATTCGTTTTAATCTAAGTATACATTGGATTTCAATGGAAATTACTTTGGAAGTGAACTGCCCATCAGCTAGGTCACTCCCTTTGTTACCACTGTCTAAATGTGCTCTTTCCTCAATCACACACCCGTTCTTGAATGCCACCTTGAAAATCTGGACTGGATGGGTCCACAAACTAGCACTCTTCTTCCATTCCTAGATCACCCCAGATTTTTTTACATTGACAAATATAGGCAATTTGAAGGTTGGGAGCAGAGAGGATTGCTAATGATGCAAGATTTGTTTGATCAAGGACATCCTTTACAAATTTCTCAATTAGAAAAACGTCTCTTGGTTAAGAGTCAACTGGTTTAGAATCTTACAAGTATCCTCCTTTATAAACACAATTTACAAAGCAGAAGGTTTGCCATGTTCTTTGACATCCTATGAAGCCCTGTGTAAACAGGGAGCTTCTAGCCAAAAAGGCGCTATCTCTATAATTTATAGCCTCCTATTAGAGTTTAAATATGGAAATGAAAATTTGGCACATAAAGCTTGGGATAAAGACCTGGGGAGGGAAATCACAGAAGAGGAATGGAGTGGTATATGGGTAGGCCCACACTCAAGAGCCACTTCAGCACTCATCAAAGAAAATGCTTTGAAAGTTATACATCGGTGGCACCTCACTCCAGTCAAACTGAACTATATGAACTCCTCCCTCTCCCCTCTATGTTGGAGGGGATGCCCAATCTATGGCTCTTTCCTACATTTATGGTGGGACTAGTAAAGTGAGAAAATTCTGGAGCGATATTTTTCAAATTGCTAGTAAAGTTCAATTATCCCAGATCTGGCCTTGGCACTTCTTTTCCTTAAAGGGGGTTGCATTGTTCCTGAAACTCAGATGTCTCTCCTATCCAGATTCCTACTTGCAGAGAGGCTTGAAACAGCCAAAAACTGGAAGGAGGCAGAACATTTATCGATAAAAAATGGTTTACCAGAGTTTGGCAACTTGTACTAGATGAAAAAATAACTCAAGAGTAAAAAAAAACCTGGGGGGGGGAATATATCCTCCAATAAATTTACTTCAATATGGTATCCCTTTTTATGTCATGCTATCGAAGATGGGGCAGAAGAAGTGAGGCCACCCTCATCATTAACTTCCTTTTGGTGGGATGTGTACCCTGCTTTTTAATTCTGTTATTCTGCTTTCTGGTATACTTTCTATTTTATATATAAAGCTTCTGTTGCTGAATGTACTCTTTTTCATACATAGAGTGACATGTTTATTGTACTTTGATTGTTGTATTACCCTTCTGAGTGATTTCTGTGAGATAAGCCAACCTGGCTTCTCCCACCTTTCAGCCTTTTTAGCCATTTGAGTGAAGTCAAAGCTGTGATTTATGAGTGAGGTTTATGTTTATGGGCACCAGGCAATAGTAACCACTGAGGTCCTAAAGAGCTGCTGTTTTCCCCCCATAGTGCACGTTTCCCATTTGTCTCCGTTTCTAATTAGAAACTGTGGTTTGACCTTACTTTTTTCCTAGTAACCAGGATGTATCTTTCCTGTAATGGATTTATCTGAGACCAGGTACTCCCTAGAAGTTATTTTTAGCAAATACTCCTACAGGATAAGTGTGGGTGGATATTAAAGAATCCTTCCCCCAGATGGCAAAAACAAAATGTGAAAAATTTGCAAAGAGGGTTAGGCATCTCTCTTGCTGTGCAGGAGTTTAAAGACCAGGCACCCATTACAAATTCACTGTATAGTAAGCACACAGTACAATTGTATACGTTTACTCAAAAGCAAGTCTCTTTGTGTTTAATAGAATTTACCCCTGGGTAAGCGGGCATAGGATTGCAGCCTAGGTTTTGGTTTAGAGTAGACAATGGGGGGAAAGCAGGCTTCTTGTAACAGCTATGTGGCAAGCAGAAATTCAAGAGGATAAACTTTTTCTAATAAGGAAATACAAATATGGGGAAAACGTCACCTGTTTACATTCTGTCTATCAGACATTTCATTGCGTGTATGGCTTCTGATTTACTTGTAGGCCCTCTGCTCTACCTATACATCTATATATGGAAAGTTTTATAAATTTTGCCCTCTTTTGCTAGTGGCCCAGAGGGCCCAATCCACATACAGCATACAGGCCCAGAAAATGTTGCAGTCATGAATCAAACAATGTCTGAAGGTCCACAAGTTGCCCATCTCTGCTATAAGTAATTTCTTATCATGGAATGAAGCATTCTTCCTATAATTGTTTTTTAATGGAGTTGTTTCTCATAGTCATTGGCCATTCATCAAGTCTAGAGGAATCAAGTGTAAAGGAATTGAGTAGCATGCATGTGTTTGGTTCTGTGCGTGAATAAGCTCTGTGGCAAACATTGACGGAAGACTTTGAACAGAAAATCCAGCATCGGGGAAAGATTTTGCTTGCCACCTATGTCTGACCACTCCCCAGAAACACTCACTCTGCAGAAAAGTGCAGTAGAAGGTGACAAGTCATGTTTCAGCTTTTTGTACTCCAGTCTTCCCCAATCTGGTACCCTCCAGATCTTTTTCACTCCAGTTTCCATCATCCTCGGCCAGCATAGCCAATGATATCTACAATATCTGGAGAGTCATAGGTTGTGGAAGACTGCTGACCTCTGATGCAAAGGACATTAATGGACATTAAAGTTGATTATGACTTATGGCAACCCTATGAATCAGCGAACTCCAATAGCATCTGTCATGAACTATCCTGTTCAGATCTTGTAAGTTCAGGTCTGTGGCTTCCTTTATGGAATCAATCCATCTCTTGTTTGATCTTCCTCTTTTTATACTCCCTTCTGTTTTTTCCAGCATTGTTGTCTTTTCTAGTGAATCATGTCTTTGTATTACATGTTCAAAGTATAACCTCAGTTTCATCATTTTAGCTTCTTTATTTTATTTATTTATTTATTAAATTTATTAGTTGCCCAGCTGGCAGGTTTACCAGCCACTCTGGGCGACGTACAACATAAAAACATATAATTCACATTAAAACCTTAAAATTCCAACAATAACACTAAAACCTAACCTGCCCCAAAAGCCTGCCTGAAGAGTCAGGTTTTCAAGGTCCGGCGGAAGCTCATCATGGAGGGGGCATGGCAAATGTCATTTGGGAGGCAGTTCCACAGAGTGGGTACCACGACTGAAAAAGCCCTCTCCCTAGTTCTCACCAGTCTAGCTGTTTTAACTGGTGGGACGGAGATAAGGTCTTTTGAGGCTGATCTTGTTGGGCAGCAACATTGATGATGCTGGAGGCGCTCTTCCAGATAGACTGGGCCGAAACCATGCAGGGTTTTAAAGGTCAGAACCAACGCCTTGAATTGGGCTCAGAAAGCAACTGGTAACCAGTGCAACTCCTTCATCACTGGAATGATGTGGTCTCGCTGGCGGCTACCCTTAATCAGGCGAGCCGCCGCATTCTGTACCAGTTGCAGCTTCCGGACCGTTTTCAAGGGTAACCCCACGTAGAGCGCATTACAGTAGTCTAGGTGAGAGGAGACCAGGGCATGTACCACCAATGGGAGCAGATGGTTTGGAAGGTAGGGGCGCAGCCTCCGTATTAGATGGAGTTGATACAATGCCGCCCGGCTCACAGCTGAGACCTGAGCCTCCATGGACAGCTGGGAGTCTAATGATAGTTCTGGTTTAATTTGTTCTAACACCCAATCATTTGCCTTTTTCGCAGTCCATGGTATGCGCAAAGTGTCCTCCACCACCACATTTCAGATGAGTTGATTTTTCTCTTATCTGCTTTTTTCACTGTCCAACTTTCACATCCATACATAGAGATCGGGAATACCATGGTCTGAATTATCCTGACTTTATTTTCAGTGATACATCTTTGCCTTTGAGGACCTTTTCTAGTTCTCTCCTAGCTGCCTTCCCCTGTCCTAGCCTTCTTCTGATTTCTTGACTATTGTCTCCATTTTGGTTAATGACTGTGCCGAGGTATTGATAATCCTTGACAAGTTCAGTGTCCTCATTGTCAACTTTAAAGTTACATAAATCTTCTGTTGTCATTACTTTAGTCTTTTTGACATTCAGCTGTAGTTCTGCTTTTGTGCTTTCCTCTTTAACTTTCAACAGCATTCGTTTCAAATCATTACTGATTTCTGCTAGTAGTATGTTATCGTCTGCATATCTTAAGTTATTGGTACTTCTCCCTCCAATTTTCATACCTCCTTCATCTTGTTTCACTTCCACTTTCCATATGATATGTTCTGCATATAGATTAAACAAATAGGGTGATAAAATACACCCGTCTCACACCCTTTCCGACTAGGAACCAATCGGTGTCTCCATATTCTGTTCTTACAGTAGCCTCTTGTCCAGATTATAAATTGCGCATCAGGACAAACAGAGATGCTGTGGCACCCCCATTTCTTTTAAAGCATTCCATAGTTTTTCATGATCTACACAATCAAAGGCTTTGCTGTAATCTATAAAGCTCAGGGTTCTTCTGAAATTCCTTTGTCCGTTCCATTATCCAACGTATGTTTGCAATATGATCTTTGGTACTTCTACCTTTTCTAAATCCAGCTTGGACATCTGGCATTTCTCACTCCATATATGGTAAGAGTCCCATCCCCGTCCATTTTAATTCACTCATGCCAAGTATTTTAATGTTGATGCATTCCATTACTTGCTTGACAATTTCTAATTTTCCCTGGTTCATGCTTACTGCATTCCGTGTTCCTATTGTGTACATCATACAACTCTGGACTCTCCTTTCGCAACAACCCAATTTATTAACAGTAAGAGAGAGAGAGGGAGAGAGAGAGAAAATATCTTTCCTGTTAAATAAGCACTGTTTTGGGAGAGTTGTGTTCTATGTGACAGTGCTGGGCTCAACCAGTCAAGAAAGGTGTTGCAATTATTACTAGAGGAATGTCACATCAGGGCAGTCTCCAATCCAAGTATTCCCAGAGTCTTAATGAGCTGGACTGTTTCACTCCCCCCCATATTGGCCCCCCTCCTCTGCCCTCTGTACATATTGCAAACTGGCCTTTTAATCCCTGCCCTATTAGGATGGGGTTAAAATGTATCACGTGGAGGCTTTAGTCCTTTTTAATGACACATCTGTTAATTCTGCACCCAACCACATCTGGGAGCTAAAGTCACTTTCTCCCACAGAATGTCATTTCTCTACAGCTTATGCCCACTCCTCAAGCCACCACACCCATACACGTCACCCACCCTCCCTCCCTCTTTTTCTAAGAAGACAGCTGCCCCCTTGGCAGGAAGAAAAGAGATTTATGGAAAGGTGAGGGAGGGAGAGAGAGAAAAATCCACAGCACAGGTTCGAAGACCTCTTTGAAATAAATTTCAAGATGAAATGTTGAAAGCAAAGTATTTTAAGAGTTGGTTGTTTTGGCTGCATTTAATGCTGTGTAATAAACGGAGACATAGGTTCCCCTGAGGAATAAACACACGTGTGGTCTGAGCAAATAGGGAAGGACTACAGCACACACAAACACACTCACACTCTCTCTGTCCTCCCTCAATGGCACCAGGGTTGATTTGGTTTAAATCAAATCATGATTTAAATGGCTTCTCTGAAGGACTCGATTTTAATGATTTAAATCACAGTTTAAATCACTAGTGAGGAAGATTCTATTTAATCATCATTTTCAGTAGAAGTACATTATTGTTTATTATAACACTGATACATATTCAGAGGTGTAGGTTTCATTAGAAGGTATGTACACACAAAGCAATTATTCTGAATTGTTTTCAGATTAATTTTCATTAAAAAATGGGATGATAATTTGGACATTCTTATACTAAAGCAGAATGAACTTTTGAAATAATTCTGGACATGACTGCCCAGCCTCTGTTTAAGATCAAAAAGTTGAGAGGACCCTCAAAGGTCCTCTAGTTGAACCCCCTACCAATGCAGGAAAACCACTACTACAGCCTCCCTGATAGGTGGCCATTCATTCATAGGCGGCCAAAGCCTGTAGTAATGGAGAGTCCATCACCTGCTGAGGCTGTTTATTCCACTGTCAAACAACTTGTGCCATCAGAAGGTGCTTCCTAAAGTTCAGTCCAAATCCTTTTACTTACAGTTGAATCCATTGGTTTGTGTCCTACAGCAATTCTCAGTGGTCCATGGGGGAAATGTTTGGGAACCACTGTTATAAGAGAAGTATGGGGGGGGGAGGGGCAGCGCTTGGAAGATTACTTTTAAAAAGTAATAAATTACAGTTACAGTTGCATGGCCCCAGAAAGTAGTAATTACCGTTACAATTACAATTGCTCTGAAAGTAACTGATTACTTTACTTTTCCTCCAAAATAATCACTACAATTACATTTCAGTTACTTTAAAAAAACCGCCTACAAGGTGCTAGCCTTGGCTGCTGCACATCTAAGTAGCCTAAAACAACATTAAAAATAAACACACACATACAGAGGTAGTAGAATAATTCTTTTTATCCATAAGATAGCAATGGTGTTCTCTCCGCTGGTAAGGGTGGTGGGGAGGGAGGCTGAGGCCACTACTCAGATCTTTGCATGTCAAACCAAGTGCAAACTCCCCCCCCCCACTCAGACAGAGCATAATCTCTCTCACTTAATGACCTCCCGGACCCTGCCCTGCCACCAACTAAGGGACACTCACTCAAGCAAACATTTTCCCCTGAGATGCAAAAAAGTTAAAATACTGCAAATGCAGCACAGTAGCCAGAGAGGGTGGTGGAGGCCACTTTGTGTGCCAAGTGCAAACACACACACACACACACACACATGTTGTCATCTTTCATCTCCACAGTTCTTTATCTCCATTCTGCTGCTGCCTCCTCCTCTATCCATGTTCTTGACCTCCGGATCCTTTTCCCCTCCACTCCATTCTTCACCACCACTATCCGTTTTTTTAAATAATTGTTTTCTCCACTCCACCCCGTCTCACTCTCCGCCTCCTCCCTCGTCACCTCCTGCCCATCCACAGAGCATGAGGAAAGAGCGACACTGCACAGAAGTCCAGTTTGAGGCACATGATTTTCATCCACAAATCAGAGGAGCAGAAGACTTCCCCTGCTTCCCTCCCAAGTAATGCCCAAAAGTAATTCTGGAAACGTTAAATTACTCCACAAAAGTAGTAAAATTACTCCTGGTTCTATTACAATCAAAATGTAAAGGAATTACCCACTCGTTACTCGAAAAAGTAATGAATTACAAGTAATTCGTTACTTGTAACTAGTTACTTCCAAGCTCTGGGGAGGGGAGAGAGAAAAGGAATGTGTGCAGTAGTGGAGGAAATATAATTCAGTACTACTCCCATTTTTGGGGTGGGGGAGAAGGACCCAAATTTAGTAAATCAATTGGTGGGAGGAGGGAGAAATATCCAGCTGACAGCAGCTTTCTCTGCTAAAAATGGCTATGCATCTGCCTGCATTGATTTAAAACAATCCAACCCATGTTTGCAGAATGACACACATCTATCACTTGGTTCGTTTGATTGTTCACATAATTGCCATGTTTACAGAAGGGCTTCTGTGGGAGAGGTAACTCTATGATTGCTCATGAGATGTCTGCTCAGGTACCTACTTCAAAATAAAACTGTTCAGTGGCAGATCATGTTCTTTGCATTCAGAAGGTCCCACATTCAGTCCCTGGCATATCCAGGTGGAAGAATCAGGCAGCAGATGATGGCAAAGATGTCTGCCTAAGCTGCTGGATAGCTGCTGTAGTTCAGAGCAGATCAGGGCAGCCAACATGGTCTCATACAGATGATGTTGTACTCTCTCCCATCAGCCCTAGCCAACACAGCCAATGGCCGGGGATGATGGAAGTTAGGAAGATAGGAAGTTGCCTTATATCAAGTCAGACCATTAGTCCATCTAGCTCAATATAGTCTACACTGACTGGTAGTGGCTCTCCAGGGTTTCAGGCAGAAGCCTTTCCCAGGCCTACCTAGAGATCTGGGGATTGAAATTGGGACCTTATGTATGCAAGACAGATGCCTTACCACTGAGCTATGGCTAGTCCAATAACATATAGTGGGCACTATATTGGCTACCCGTGATGTAGACAATGGACAAATATGCTGACCTGGCGTAAGGCAGCTTCCTACTTTGTTTAGCATGTAAGTCTCTTTCTCTTCTAGTCCTCACTATTTTGGGGGAATACCCACTTTTAAACATGCCTCTATAGAAAGTATTGAAAGGTGAACTTTAGCCCAAGTGAGTGTATCCATTTCATTAGGGAACAGGGTCCCAGGTATCAGGGGGTGAAGCTGGTGCCCTCCACCAAGTGCCATTAGCTCAATATTTCATGCAGGGTAAATATGAACCACCGATCTAGAAACTAGAAATCACTCAAGTTCTCTTAGCTGAAGTGGTGGTGGTGATTGGCTTTAGTACAGCATACATCTAAATAGAGGAAAGGCATGGAGAGATAAGGTTCTGAGCTTTCTGTTCATGGGTCCACAGATGTTGTAAGAAACAACAGGAGTCTTTCTCATGCTGCTGGGAAAGGACTCCCACTATTTTTTACTGATGGAAAGCTGCAGTGGAAATGAGACCTCTAGGATAAGGATCTGGGTGGTGCTACATACAGGTCCTGCTACTTGCCAAAGAGCTGTGAGGACTCGCCCCTGTTGAGCTAATGAGTGGATTTGTAGACGCCTGTTTCTGTTGATAAACCACTTGATATATATTGCAGGTGGTGTAAAAGGAGGGCCACACTTGGTTTCAGATGGTGCTAATTAATCTAAGGGGGACTGAAGGAGGGGGAAGGTAAGCAGGGCTGGTGCCAGCACCCAGACTCATTGAGCAACTGTAGGGCTCCAACACCCTGTCAGGGGCCATTGCTGATGCCTGCCCTGCCCCCTCTTTAATCCTCCCCCCTCGCTTGGCCCTCCAAGTAGTGGGAATGTGTGTATACATTTAAAACATGACAAGCTGCACCTGCTGAAGTCCTTTCTTCTGTATAACTATTTTTCGCATGCCCTCCCTGCCTGATGCTGGCTTTGTTATGCTCTACAACGGAGCTACCGCCCTTCCCTCCAAAAGCTTGTTATGTTCTGCTTTTTGAGATATATTGTTGATCTAAGTTGTTTAAAGTGATTATTTTTCAGTGTTAGCCACTCTGGGAATATTAATGTATCTATGAATATAAAATAAAAATAATAAATCCAGGGTTTTTTAAAAGGATCTTTTCTGCAGGTCCATGCAGTTGAGATTTTAAAAATCAGTTTTTTAAAAAATATATTAAAAAGCAGTAGAGTAAGGCAGTACTTTTCTTAGGATCAACTAAAAACATTGCCAAATCATGATCAAGCGTTTGAAGTTAGATAAGGCGCTGTTCATTTTCAACGTCAGGATTTCACATGACTGCTGTCTCTATTAGGTGACCATGTGCGGGTGATGGCTCTTCAGTTTCCCAGTCATTGCCCACAGCTGCCCAAACCTAATAGCGTACTTTACCCCTGCGCTTATTAAGAGACAGGTGACATCATGTGTCACAGTATGGGTGCCAGAGAGTTCTGACTGTGGGCTGATGCAATGATGCATCAAAGAACCTTAAAGGGATGAGGGGGGAGAGTGCCACACTGTGAATCGTCGCCCTGTCATGGTTCAGCTGGGTTTGTTCAATCCTTGGTCTCCTTGAACAAAGAGGAATTCCTTGGATTTGACCTCTTGTGTAAGCACAAAGCTGGATTCCCTCTCCAAAAGGAAACATCCATTCATATCCTGTCTCCTTCATGGCTTAGGCGAGGTGTGGGAAACCTTTGCCCTCTAGATGTTGCTGAACTACAACTCCTATCAGCCTTGGCCATTGGCCCTGCTTGCTGGGGCTGATGGGAGTCGTAGTTCAGCAACTTCGGGGGGGTCAAAGGTTCCCAAACCCTGCTTAGGCCTTCCTGCTTCATCCTTAGAGCAATATTCAGAAGAGACCAAAGAAGCTGTGCCGTCCCAAGTGTCAGCAGGTGGCCAGGTTGGGCCCTAGCCAAGGGCCCCTGCAGCTGAGAGGGTCCCTTCCTTAGGGTGGGAGGGTGGATCCATGCCAGTGTCCGGTTGCGGGACCCAGTGACCCAATGCTACCATGGATTGCAGAGCAGGATCTCCCAGGCAACACTCTCCATACAGGTGGTGTGGGCTTGAATAAGCCCGCCTTCCCCACCTGCCTGCCATGTCAGTGTGCCCGCCACGCATGCTGTGCATGCATGCCTGCCATCACCCAAGATTGCAGCAGGAGCATCTATAAGGGGTCGATGGTAGGTGTGTATGCACAGTGAGTAGAGTATGCACACTGACACATTGATGCGGGAGGTAGGTGGGGTGGGCAGGGTTATTTAAGTCCTGCACCGCCTGCATCAAGAAGGGGTGTTGGTGAGTATGACACTGTGGGCCCTGGGCAGGCTGGTGCCCAAGGGCTCAATCATGCCTGGTGCCGACCCTGAAGCTGTGCAGAATTCCAGCCAAACAGAAGGGCTGGCAGGAACAGTCAGAGATGGCTATGTCCTGTCTCTACAGTCAGAGGCAGTATGCTTCTGAATACCAGTTTCTGGAAACCTCAGTATTTGGGTTCTGCTTGCAGGCTTCCCATAGGCATCTGGTTGGCCACTGTAAGAACAGGATGGTGGACTAGATAGCCTTTGGCCTAGTCCAGCCGGGCTTTTCTTATGTTGTTATGTCAGGGGTGGGAAACCTGTGCCCCCCCAAGATGTTGCTGGACTACAGCTGCCATCATACCTGACCATTGGCCATGCTGGTTGAGGCTGATGGGAGATGGAGTCCAACAACATCTGGAGGGCTACTAGTTCCCCACCCTTGTTTTATGTTCTTACGAGATGCCAAGTAGAGCAGGATCCAGACGAGATGCTGTTAGTGGGTAGTTCCTCTGTCTGGCTGAGTGGCATCTGGATTGCTGCAGATGGGGACACACTCCCTCTGAAGGAGCAAGTTCACAAGTCCTGCTGGATCCATTGCTATTACTTGAGGCACAGGTTAGGCTGGTGGCCTAACTATGGGTAGAAACAGAGCTTGGAAAAGTTACTTTTTTGAACTACAGCTCCCATCAGCCCAATCCAGTGGCCATGCTGGCTGGGGCTGATGGGAGTTGTAGTACAAAAAAGTAACTTTTCCAAGCTCTCGCATTCACTGTTCTGCCGGTTGCAATGCGTCTCCACCTCTCTGTTCAGAAACGCTAGTCAAACCCCACCCCTTTTTACTATAAAAGCAGGTGGGAGCAGCTTGAGTGCATTTTTTTAAAAAAAAAAAATCAGTTTCAAAGAAATTTTGCAACTGATGGGCAGATCAACCTATTCCCCCTCCAGCTGTGGCTAATGGAAACGCTTTGCTATAGGCGACTTGTGTGCTCAAAGCCTGTGACCAGGACAGGGCTACCTTGGCTACAGTAATCTATGCTCGAAAGTCTAATAACTAATTGGGGTTAAAAAAAAATTCAGTGGGCTACGAAGAAGAACATACTTTTTGCTCAGTTCCATAGTCCTTTTTAAAAATACATGCATACATACATAAGGTTTTATTGAATTATACTGACCATTTTGCAATAAATAGATGCATATGACAAAATTTGCAATGTAAACTATAAACAAAAGAAAAAATAAAATGCAAAGTTGTCCAGTTGCACTTTTAACCAGTTGCTTTACCAGGGATATCAAAATGAATCAACTCAAAGTTCCGCTGCAAATTGTCCTAACTATGGAATACATTGAGAAGAAGTGGATTAGGTCATTCAGGGGTGGGGAACCTGTGGCCCTTCTGATGTTGTTGGACTCCACATCCCATCAGCACAGGCAACTGTCAGGCTTGATAGGCCTTTCCAATGTCCATGGCCTCTGGGCAGTTGCCTAATCTTCTCCAGGGTTGGTTCTGGCTATGAGGCCATTTGACAAGAGCAGCAGAGGGCAGAAATTCCTATTAGGGAGCGAGGCTTCATGCTGAAGCGGTCATGCCGGCTGCATGTCGTTGCCATGGAGAAAGGGATTAAGAGGCATTTTGCCTTTCCTGTGACCCAGACGTCCTCTCCCCACCCCTCCACCCCTCCGGAATCAAGAAGGCCAGGCCATGTTTTTCAAGAGGGGAGAGAATGGGGCTGGGAGAAGGCTATGCTAGGTTATCATGTGGTTTTGTCCATCCCTGGGGGGCTTAAAAAAAAACCTTGCTTTTGGGCCATTTCCTTATTTCGCTCAACAATAGGTAATCCATGCAAATGAATCATCATACGCAAAGAAAGCAAAATTGCCCTTATTGTTTCATTTCCAGAAGCATATTCCGAGGTCCCATAAACTGAATTCTTTCCTTTATTGGCTCTTATGGCAGGTGTGAGGGACCGTTGGCCCTCCAGATGTTGCTGAACTACAACTCCCATTATCCCTGGCCATTGGCCATGCTTGCTGGGGCAGATGGGAGTTGTAGTTCAGCAACATCAGGGGGAGGCAAAGGTTCCACACACTAAATCTTACAGGCACACTGTGCACATACACACTCAGAAATCTCTGCCTGCTCCATCCCATTTGGAAACAGTTGTGGCTGGTGCCCTTTTGGGACTGGCAGGGCAGAAGGCAGGGAGCCCAACAGCAGGTGGAGCCAGAGCCAATGACAGGCAGAGCCAACTCATTCTAGTTTCGTCTCCATCCTCCTTCTTAGAAGGGGCAACACTGAGACTGAAGAGTGGGAAGATGACTGGCAGGGCCACTCCCTGGACAGGATGCAAGTAAGAAGGAAAGCAGGTGGGGACCGGCTGAGGGCAGACTGAGGTTGGTGGGGCGGTGCCCCATTTGCTCAAGTGGACCATTCCTAATGAATTCACACAAAACATATATTCAAGTGAGTTCACTTGAACTTACTTGCAACTAAGTGTGCTTTGGAGTCATGTGTATGGTCTACTCTTTCACTATTATTCCATCCTTCCTCCAAGCAGTTCAGGGTATTGTCCATGCCCACATTCACACCATACATTTATTCCACTATTATTCCACTTTAAATGGTCATGGCTTCCCTGAAAGAATCCCAGGAAGTGTAGTTTGTGAAGGGTGCTGAGAGTGGTTAGGAGAGTCGTATTCCTCTCACAGAGCTACGTTCCCCAAGTGGTTTAACAGTCAGTCCCTCTTCCCAGAGAACTCTGGGAATTGCAGCTCTGTGAGGGGAACAGGGATCTCCTAACAACTCTCTGCATCCTTAAGAGACTACATTTCCCAGGATTCTTTGGGGAAAGCCAGGATTGTTTAGTGGAATAATAGTCGAATAAAGGTATGGTGAGAATGTGGCCCATGTCTTTTCTCTCCTCCACCCCCACCCCATTTTATACTGGTATATTAGGCAGATTGTGACTGGTCCAAATTCATCCATTAGAACTTTGATCTCCCCAGTCTGAATTAAACAGTGAGCCACATTTATTTATTTATTTATTTATTTAAATATCCCACCCTTCCTCCCAGAAGAAGCCCAGGGCAGCACAAATGTTATGGACGCATGTTTACTCCAAAGTAAGTCCAACTGTTTTCAGTGTGATTCAAGAGAATGTCTATAGGATTGCAGTGTCACAGCACCAGTCCTAGGCATGTTGACACATAAAGAAAGCCAACTGTGTTCAGTGGGGCTCATTTACTACTAAGCGCATTGAGATTTGTTTATTTTGGCACTCATTTTAATAAACTTGGCAAATTTTAGCCTATCTGCGACTCACTTAATCTGCTTTTCCTTAGGCTAAAAGATACCATGCAGGGAGTCTCCAAGCCCTACTTGGAGATGCCTGGGATTGAACCTGAGACCTTCTGCATACAAGGCAGATGCTCTACCACTGAGCGATGTCCTTTTCCTGCTAAATCCCTCCTTCCCAGCTGCATTTACTGATTTTTAAGGAACTGTGCCAAGGATATGGATGCAGAGTCTCATGCACACCTTGATGGGAGCTTATACATGATATATATGATTGCATTTCAAGATAATAAGGCCTCAGAGCTGGTGTGGGAAACCTTTGGCCCACTAGATGTTGCTGAACTACAACTCCCATCATCTCTGGCCATTGGCCATGCTTGCTGGGGCTGATGGGAGTGGCTGTTCAACATCTGGAGAGCCAAATGTTCCCCACACCTACCTTAGGGTCTTGCTGAAATGCTGTTTTATTGTGTGTTGATTGTGTGTATGTATGCATTTCATGATGGAAACTGAAAAAATCAATTTAAAAAATCTGCGAGGTCTCATCATAAACCATTAGATGTCATGTGTGGCCCGGCCCTAAAATGGCTTTAGAAGCAGTACAGTTTGAGATACAATTCCCAAAGTGGTTTAACAATCAATCTCTCTTCCCTGTGAACTCTGGGAACTGTAGCTCTGAGAGGGGAATAGGGGTTTTTTCTAACAACTCTCAGGACCCTTAACAAACTACAGCTCCCAGGATTCTTTGGGGGAAGCCACAACTGTTTTTTAAAGGGGTATGATACCACTTCCACATGTATCATGCAGATGGAGCCTGTGTGTTTGGGGAGGGAGAGAATGAAGGCGAAGACCCTGCCTTACATGCCTTCCCTGTCTCCATATCATTAAGCATTCCAAACATTCCTGAGCAGAGAGGTCCCTACCTGCAGCAGCAATGCCTCGACCTTGGTGTGTCAGGCAACTTGAATGCAAATGAGTGTTTGTTTCACAAAAGAAATTGCAGCTTTGAGAGCAGAAGAGAACCTTAGAGAGAGACCGAGAAGGGGTGGAAGAAAGGCGTATGCAGGGGGGGAGTCGAGGGGCAATCAAGCAGCACAAATGATCAAGAATAGGGTGGAGCTGTGATCCTTCTCTCCTTTGCCCCTTTTGCTAGGGATTTCTTCCTGGAGGGGAACCCACATCCGTACACAACACACACACACACACAGAGAGAGAGAGAGAGAGAGAGAGAGAGGAGAAGGAGGAGGAGTTTGACTCAAGCACCAATTGACAACACCTTCCAAGATGAGAACAGTTGTGCAGGGCATCACAATAGCCTCTCTTTGCTCACCATCTCCGCTTGATAGAAATTGGGGTGGGGTGGGGAATAATAACAACTCAGTCCTAGAGCACATGATTTGCATGTGTCAAGTCTCAGCTGTAATCCCTGCCATTTCAAGTCATATTCCAGGGGTGAGGAAACTTTTTCAGCATTTCCAAGTGAGGGGCAACCCTCCGGGGAGTTTGGGGGCAGGTTGCGTGACAGTGGTGGGTGAGGGCAGAGGGGGAAAGTGAGTTGTCCCAGAGACAGCAAGCCAGAAAGGGCTCTGTTTTCCATCTTTATGCAGTGGGGCACGTTTCAGCCACACACAAGTGAGAGGGTTCTACACAACCCGCACACCACACATCGCTTCATCCACCGGCCCGGCGAGCAAGCGGCGATGTCGCAGTTCAAGGGCACAGTTCAGCCTGGTGAAAGCACTCAAGGCATGTGTGGAAGCAGGGACAGTGAAGGGAATTGCCTTGGGAATGGGGTGCGGCCTGGGGAAAATCCCTCAAGGGCTGGATAAGGACGTTTGGGGGTCCACATTCGGGCCCAAGGTTCCCCACTCCTCAGTGGGGAAGTGACCACCTGCCTGAGGCCCTGGACAGCTGCTACCAGCCTGGGTAGTGGACATCCATGAGCTAGATGGACCAATAGTCTGGTATGGCCCAAACAACTTTCCATCCTTCCAAGATCAATTTTTGCAGTGAAAAAGAAATGTAAAGCAGTTGTAATCTAGGGGGAAATGTTTGCTTGCTTGCTTGCTTGTCTTTATCCTAACCTTCGTTCAGGGCTCAGGGAAGTGCGCATGCATCTCCTCCCCACCCCCTATTTTATCCTCGTAATAACCACCCTGGGCTCCTACTGGGAGGAAGGGCAGGATATAAAAACTGAATGCAATAATTAAATAAATAAATAACCCTTTAAGGATACAGCTGAGAAAGTAGTCCAGGGTCATGGCTGAGTGGAGATTTGACCCCATGTCGTAGTCTGGCTTTGTAACCACTATCCCACCCACTGCTACAAATTAATGAATTACTTGCCAGGGCCAAATCGTTTTAGAAGGCCTCTTCCATCTTTCTCTCCTTGTGGAAACATGAGGAGGTTGAGAGGCTGGAAGCAAGGAAGGACCTGCGTCAGAGATTATTCCCTCTACCACAGGGACTGGGATGGGGTGGGGAATGTTAGAACCATGCACCAAGGCTGTGAACACACTAGTGGCCTACAGCAAAACATTTCTATTGACCACACCTGGAGGGGGAACGGGTTGATTTGCCAATCAGTTGTGAAATCTCGTTGAAGCTGTATTTTTTAAAAAGCATACCCCAGCTGCTCCCACCAGGTTTTACAGTACAAAGGGGTGGGGTTTGACTAGCTTCGTGTGCCCCCATTTTCAGGAGGGAGATGCACTGGAACGGGCAGAACAGTAAGTGTGCCTGTACTCCAACTGGAGTCCTCCAAGCTACTCTAGCTGGCCCTCTGGACTCTTCCTAGGCAATACCCCTCACCAGCACTGCTTCTGACCGTCCTTGAGTGGTTTTGCTGGGCAAGAATGTGCCCTCGAACTCTGACAGTGCTACTTGCATGCCTGGATGGAGGAGATGGGAGTGTGTAGAAACTAGCCCTCTGTACAAAGGAACACAGGAAACTGCCTTATTCTGAGTCAGATGATTGGGTCCATCTAGCTCAGTATTGTCCACACTGACTGGCAGCAGCTCTCCAGGATTTCAGGCAGGAGATCTCTCTCACCTCTGTCTGGTGATGCCAGGGATTGAACCTGGGGCCTTCTGCATGCAAAGCAGATGCTCTACTACTGAACTACAGCCCTTCCCCAAAGGTAACATTTACATGTGTTGCTCTACCCACTTTTACCTTTGGGCCGACCCACCACTGCCATGTGCTCCCCCGCGAAGGTTGTCCAGATGGGAATGCAGCCCATCTGGACAGCTCCATAACAGCTCCTTGAACGTTTGAACTAAAACCCAGAGCAGATTCACTGCCCTACTGACATCGGAGCCACCAGTCCCTTACAGAAGCCCCCTCTTTAGATAGCCAGTGTGTGTATTATTTCACTTATGCCATGATGTGATAAGCTAGGCCTGCAGCACTGATGAGGCTTTCCAATTCATTCTTCTGAGCAGAGAACTGGATGTCTCCCCACAGTCCTGTTCTCCTGGCACCGCTGATGTGAACTCCTGTTCAAAGGAAGGGCTGATCTGCCCCTCCTGGACTAAGGTACGGATCAGAACTAAGACTGCAGTCCTAACCATGCTTACTCATCAAATGCAACACATCTTACTCCCAGATAAATAAGGTTAGGATTGCAGATTTAGTTATCAGCTGGATTTTGTACCTTTTTGAATACTGGGAAGCAGTTTTTGTCAGTGTAAGCTTATTTACATATTTAAATACTATTTTGAGAGGATTTTTTTTAAAAAAACCCACATAGGTCACACAGGAACCAGTCTTATACAAACTCAGACCCTTGATCTGTCTAGCTTGATATTGTCTGCACAGACTACCAGCCACTCTCCAGGATATCAGATGGGATATTCCTAGCACTATCTGGACATGTCAGGGATTGAACCTGGAACCTTCTGCATACAAAGCATGTGCTCTTCCACTGAGCTATAGCCCTTCTTGAATCCACAGATTCATGTGGAAATAGAACTGGATTATGGATAAAAACATGCTAAAGTGGCATGGTCCTAAACCAGACAGATTTGGCCATTTCTAGATGGACCTTTCTAGATTAATCAATCCAGCAGGGTTTGTAATCTGATTTGCTTACTGAATATCACTCCTTCTCACAAGAAGACTTTGTGGAGGGCCCAGGCTTTGGAAACTCTTCTCAGGGACACCTACAGGAAGATGAAATAAGAAGGGATATTTATTTATTATTTATTTGCAAAACAAAAACAAAAAACAAAACTATACCACCAACATTAAGGAAAAAAATCACAGCAGTGAACAGCATAAAACCAACAATAAAGTTACATTCCTAAAACAAAATAAAGCATAAATCTGCTTAATACATCAACATAGCTGGATAACCCATTAGGGAAAGCCTGAGTGAACAAGTGAGATTTAAGTAGGTGCCTCAATGCCAGTACAGGAGGTGCCTGCCTGATGATGACCGGGAGCGCATTCCGAAGGGCAGGTGCTGCCAATACTGACGGCCCTTGCCTTAGTGGACATAAGACAAAGATATACCATGTCTGTTGACATACAATTCTGCCTTGAGGCTCACATTTTTCCTCAAGGAACCTCATCACCAGTCCCATTTTTTAAAAAAATAAAATAAAATAAACTGCCCAATCTCTTTTATTACTTTTTTTTTTCTTTAGCAGGGTTAGGAAACTTGTGACCCTCCCAAATGTTGCTCAACTCCAGTTCTTGTTGTCCCTGGCCAATGGCTGAGCTGGCTGGGGCTGACAGAAATTGGAGTCCCGCGACATCTGGAGACACGCAGGTTCCCCCACCCTGTTCTACAGCACCTGAGATCTACTCGCTACTGTACAAAAATAAAACAAAAGTCAATGCCTGCCTGCAGGCATACAAAATCTAAATAAGGCAGAAAGACACAGAAGAGTATTGTGGGTGGGGGAAAATAGCAAGAAAGGACAGGAATAGCTTATCATTTTACAGGCTGAACATTTTAAATAGTTTTGAGATTTGTTCTTAACCTGATAACCTCGCACATTAGGGTTCAACCCCAGATCCTGATTGCTGGGTACTGATTTGTGGCCATTGCACCAGGCTCTGTGGCTGTTCGGGAATTTTTAGACCCTCATATGCTCATTGAAGTGGGAGGAGGAGGGGAGGCTGAGGCATGCAGGGACAGCTCCCTCCCTCCATCTCCACCCCCTCTTGAGCCCAGCTGCTGCCTCCCTGCCACCTATGCCAAGGGCAGCCAAAGGTTCCACATCACTTCTGGTGTGTGTGTTTGCGTGCACACTCACACACATGCACGCACTCTTGCGCATGTGTGTAAATGTCACTTGGTACTCTAGGGAGCTGGAGAAGTGTTTTCCAGGATATAGTACTGGCTACAGCCAGCTAGAGACAACAGAATTCATATTCTCTCTCTCCCTCTCTCTCTCTCTCTCTCTCTCACACACACACACACACACACAGAGAGAGAGAGAGAGAGAGAGAGAGAGAGAGAACCAAGCTTGAGAAGAGACAGAGAGAGAAAAAACAGAGGGAACTGCAAGTGATGCACAGTGGGGGGAAATAACCCCTGTGATGCTTGCACAGGGCTAGATTCTAAATTGGCTACTGCTGCTGAAAAAAGCGACAGAGTGAGATCTATTTAGTCATTTGTGAACAGCTCTCTGCAAATAATTCAACGTGCTGAATCATCAAGAAATCAAGCCAAAGGTGTTGAGGGGATTTACAATCTTTCTCTCTCTCTCTCTCTTTGTCCCTTGCAACACCCCATGGAGAGAAGGGTCAGTGAAGCAATACCTTTGTCAAAACTGAGTAATGCAGTTCCTGAGCTCTTTGAAGCAGAGAGGGAGGGGGACCTTTGCACATTAAGGGACATGGGAAGCTGCCTTATACCAAGTCAGACCACTGGTGCATCTATCTCAGTACTGTCTTCACTGACTGGCAGTGGCTGTCCAGGGTTTCAGGCAGGGGTCTCTCCCAAGCCTACCTGGAGATGCCGGGGATTGCACCTGGGGCCTTCTGCATGCAAGGCAGGTGCTCTGCCACTGAGTTGCAGCCCTTCGCACAGGGAGCTCATGTTTGTTTTGCCTGAACGTTCTCTGCTGCATTCATTGTGATTGATCATATGCAGTGGGTGGCATGATAGGAGGAGAGCAGCAGAAGAGCCCTGTGCAATTATACCCAAGGCCCATCCAATCCAGCATCCGGTTGCTCCTGAGTGGCCAACCAGATGCCCATAAGCAGCCCCCACGCCTGAGTGCAATAGACCTCGCCTGCTCATGACCCTCAGTGCCTGGATATTCTGAGGCAGACTGTCTCGGATGCTGAAGGCAGTATATAGCGAGAATGGCTAATAGTCACTGACAGCTTTATCCTCCCTGAGGAAAAAGGTAACCAGAATGATGAAGGGGATGGAGCAACTCCCCTGTGAGGAATGTTGTGACATCAAGCACAAGGACAGAATGTGACTCCTAAAGAAATGTCCTAATCTGCCTAAGAGATAGTACCTGTGCACCTATATTATATCTTCTTATATTATTATATGCCTGCTGGGTTAGGCAAGTGGCCCATCTAGTCGAGGATTCTATTCTCACAGTAGCCAACCAGATGCATAAAGCACTCTGTGATTCCCAGCAACTGGCATTCACAAGCATACTGCCTCTGACAGTGGAGGCAGAACACAGCCATCATGGCTAGAAGTCATCAGTAGCTTTATTCTCCATGAATTTGTCTCATCTTTTAAAGCTGTCCAAGTTGGTGGCCATCGCTACCTCTTGTGGAACGAATTCCATAGCTGAACTGTGCACTGTGTGAAGAAGCGCTTCCTTTGGTCTGTCCTGAATCTTCCAACATTCAGCCTCATCGGATGTCCACGAGTGCTAGTGTTATAAGAGAGGGGTGAAATTTTTCTCTATCCACATTCTGCGTACCATGCATACTTTTATACACTAATGTCAGGTTGCCTCTCTCTCACCTTTTCTCTGAAGTGAAAAGGAAATGGACTGCCTTCAAGTCAATCCCGACTTATGGTGACCCTATGAAGAGGGTTTTCATGGTGAGTGGTATTCAGAGGAGGTTTACCATTGCCTTCCTCTGAGGCTGAGAGGCAGTGACTGGCCCAAGTGACGTCACCCAGTGAGCTTCATGACTGTGGGGATTCAAACCCTGGTCTCCAAGGTCGTAGTCCAACACTCTAGCCACTACATCACACTGGCTTTCTCTCGGAACTAAAAAGCCCCAAATATAAGATATGAGAAGGCAGGCAGAGGGAAAATACAGCAAACTGTGTGGCTGAGAAATGGGTGTAATATGAGCTGAGAGACTCACCAGGGCTCAGCCCTAGAACGTAAGAAATAATAATGAATAGAGAGCCTCTGAGTATGTATACAGTGCGTTATGTTTCCCACCAAGCATGCTAAAGCCCAATTGTGCATTTCTTTTTATTTGGATTTGGATTTGGATTTGAAAACAGCAGTTCTAGGCAGAGCTTGAACCTTAGACTCTAGTTGAAGCCTTGCATTAAGAGAGTGGAAGATGTCATGAGAGTTAAAAGCATTGTCTGAAGGCCCAGGCTGCAGCAACCTTGCTAAAACGAAGCAGACCTGGTTTCGGTCAGAGCCTACATGGAGGAACCACCTGGGATCCCCATGTATGCCGCAGTGAGCTCCACAATGGAAGAAAGGCAGATATAAAAGTAAAGAGATGCTGGTGCTAGTGTACAAAGTCTTGGGATCAGGGTACCTAAAAGATTGTCTCATCCCTTACATTCCCAGCTGATCACTCCATTCTGCCGGAGAGAGCATCTTGCGAATACCATCCTGTCAGGAAATCCGTTCCACACAATGTCAGAATTGGGTCTTTAGTGCGGTGGCACCTATCCTTTGGAGCTCCTTCCCATTATAAATCAGACAGGCACCTTCTCTGTTGTCTTTTCAGCACCTGCTAAAGATGTTCCTCTTTCAACAGATCTTCTAAATGGAGATCTTTATCCCAGTCGGTATCTGTATTTGGATGTGAGTTGATTTTATGTATATGCTGCTGTTATTCTCTCTCTCTCTCTCTCTCTCTCTCTCACACACACACACACACATTGCTTTTATATATGCAGTTCACTGTTTTTACACAGTATATGTAACTATTTTGTATATGTTTTGTTATATTGTAAATCACTACTTCAGGATGCCTTATGGAAAGCATTTAATAAGTAAAATAAATAAGGCACATTTGGGAGTATACGCAAAGACAGTGGCTGTGTACACACCACACATTTAAAGCACATTTCCCCTGCCCCCAAAGAATTGTGGGATCTGTAGCTTGTCAAGAGTTCTGGCCATTGCAGCTATGTGAGGGGCAAACTGCAGTTCCCAGAATTCTTTTGGGTGTGTGGTAGGAATATGCTTTAAATGTGTGGTGTATAGGCATTTGATCAACAACGCCCTGAATAACTGATAGGAGAGAACAGGGTTAACTTTTAAAAGATGAAATTGGAAGGGACAGCAGAGATCTTGGTTGTCTTTGGTAGGAAGAGAGGGTGAAAAGATAAGGACTGCAGCTGTCGAACGTGGGCACAACAGCATATCTGGATGTTCTCAGGGGCTGCTGCTCTGCTGCTGGGTTTATCTCTTTTCCTTTCACCTCCAGGCAAACATTCTTCAAGCCCAAGAATCTTCTGAAGGTCAATATAGGTTAGATTAAGGACAGACATATAGAGCTCTTTATGCCTTAAAATTGTTGTGACAGGCAGAAATTCATCAGTTGATATTCTTCCATCACTAGAAAAATCACCAGTTGGATTTCTGCAAGTCACACAGATGATAGAGAACGGCTGGAGAGTGGCATGGAAGGCGGTACGGAGAGCGGCTAGAGAGCAGACAGGGCCTGTGGTGGCGCCTAGCCTGAGCCGTCTGAGCCTGAGCCTGGCCCAAGTCATCCAGCAGCCGCCGGTGTGCTTCGTCGCCGGCGTGATGTTGCGACTGTGTTAGTTGCCGCCGGGACGGTGTTCTCCTGGTGGCCCTGGGGCGCTTCCTCCTGGGTGTGGGAGCTGGCTGGCTGAGGGTGTAGGACGGCGGGCTGGGGCGTTGCCCACGCGGCCTGTTTTGTGCCGCTGCGGCGTGCATGGCAGGGAAAGGAAGAGAGAGACCGCGGTGCCACTGACGCGACGCGGCTCGCCCTCCGCTGGCCACTTCGGCGGCTCCGGAAGACCAAGGCCTACGAGAGGAGGACGTCGTAACATTTCGACCCTGCTGAGGAGAAGGAGCTACTGGGCATACCAGGAGAGCGACGAAGGCCAGGAATCGTGCTGGAGGCTCAGGCGCGAAGGGAAACAAACGTCCATCGCTGTAAACGAGCTGACTTGCAGCAAGGAAGATCTGCTGCGAGAACATCTTCACGTGGACTTTCCTGGGGGTAGGGAGGTCTGCCTGGGTATTAGGCGGGGAGGGTGGACATGTGCATATCAGAAAGGGCTATTGTGGGGAGGGTGGGAAGCCACAATATTAAGAGGCTAGGCGGCAGATGCTGGAAAGGTGCGGGTGGCAGGCCACGCCAGTTATGGGGAACAAGGGATAGATGCTTAATATCCATTCCCTGTTCCGGGCCTGTTCATAGCCAGAAGATATCTGGGGGATGCGCGACTCCATCCAACCTTCGACTGCTGTTGTGTAATGCCAGGTCTGTGGTACAGAAAACAACACTCATCCATGATATGATCATGGATGAGAACGCTGACCTGATGTGTATTACGGAGACCCGGCTGGATGAGGCCTCAGCTCCTGTGCTTGAGGCCATGTGTCCAGCCGGTTTCCGATACGCGCAGCAGCCGAGGGTTGGTAGGCGGGGAGGGGGGTGGCAGTTATCTATCGGGAGTCTTTGATCTTTGCCAGACCCCCTCTCCACGAGACCAAGTTTGTTGATTGCATGTACTGGAGGTTGGGCCCAAAGGGCAGTTTAGGGATTCTGCTTGTGTACCGCCCACCCCGCTGCACAGCAGACTCACTGACCGAGGTGCTCGAGGTTGTCTCGGGCGTGTGGGTCCTCTCCCCCAACCTATTGGTTTTGGGGGATTTTAACCTGCACGCCGAGATGGCTCTCATAGGAGCTCCTTGGGATTTCTTGGAAACCATGACTTCCTGGGAACTGTACCTTAGTAATACTGAGCCCACCCATGTAGCCGGTCATGCTCTTGACCTTGTGTTTGTCTTGGGTGGGGGAGGAAGTGCTCTGAAAATGGGGGCTGTTTCTGTTAACCCCGTGTCATGGTCAGATCACTATCTGGTAAATATAGATCTCTCAATGCCACACACCCTCCGCAGGGGACAGGGACCTATTAGGATGGTCCGTCCCAGATGCCTGATGGAGCCTAAGGGATTCCTGAATGCGCTGGGAGATTTGGAGTTGCCTGAAGGTCGCCCAGTCGACACCCTGGTGATGGAGTGGAATAGGGAGATCACCGGGGCAATAGACCGGGTGGCTCCGAAACGTCCTCTCCCCCTGAACAGAACTCAGATTGCACCCTGGTATACACCACGGTTGCGGGGTCTGAGACAGGAGGTGAGATGACTAGAGCGCTGGTGGCGGAAATCTCACTCCGAAGACGATTGGACACTGGTTAGAGCAGCAATAGCTGCCTACCAGGTGGCAACAAAGGGAACAAAGAGGGAATTCTTTGCTGCCTCTATTGCATCTGCTGAGTGTTGTCCCAGGAGGTTGTTCCAAGCCTGGTCGGTCCAGTTGCGCAGGAACCCATGCAACATTCTAAAGCCTCCTGTGACGTATTTGCAAAACACTTCGCTGATAAAATTGAGTGTGTGAGGAGCACGATTCCGTATGCCGTGGATACAGGAAGTGGGCCAGAGTTGGCCAGTTGCATCCCGGTCCGATGGGATTGGTTTCAGCCTCTTCTCTCTGAGGAAGTGGACAAGGTGTTCTCTACTATGCGGCCGACCACCTGTCTGCTTGCCCCTTGCCCCACATGGCTCATTATGAGTTGTAAAGAGAAACTGAGCGAAGGGATCATGGCAGTGGTGAATGCTTCCTTGGAAGAAGGTGCAATGCCATTAGTCCTCAAGGAGGCGATAATAAAGCCCATTCTGAAAAAGTCCTCCTTGGATCTCCAAGAGTTGAACAACTTTCGCCCAGTTTCTAATTTACCATTCTTGGGCAAGGTGATAGAGCGAGTGGTGGCCAACCAGTTACAGACACACTTGGATGAAACAGATTACTTAGATCCATTCCAATCAGGCTTCAGGACCGGACATGGAACTGAAACAGCCTTGGTCGCTCTGGTGGATGATTTAAGGAGGGCGTTGGATAGGGGAGAATATGCATTCCTCGTCCTCCTGGATCTCTCAGCGGCTTTCGATACCGTCGACCACGGTATCCTTTTAGATTGCCTGGAGGGAATGGGAATAGGGGGCACTGTTTTACGGTGGTTCCGTTCCTATCTCTCAGACAGGCATCAACGGGTAGCATTGGGGGATGAGGTTTCAGACCCTTGGCCTCTCAACTGTGGTGTGCCACAGGGTTCTATCCTCTCCCCCATACTATTTAATATCTATGTAAAGCCGCTGGGAGCCATCATCAGGAGATTTGGGCTGCGGTGTCACCAATACGCGGATGACACCCAGCTCTATCTCTCGTTCAAGTCCTCACCAGAGTTGGCTGTGGATACCATTTCCGAGTGCCTGAGGTCCGTAAGTGAATGGATGGGAGGTAATAGGCTGAAGCTAAACCCTGACAAGACTGAGGTGCTGCTCGTGGGAGACAAGAGAAGGTTAGGAGATATAGACCTGGTGCTTAATGGGGTTTAATTGCCCCTGAAGGACCAGGTCCGCAGCCTCGGGGTCATTCTGGACTCCCAGCTGTCCATGGAGGCTCAGGTTTTGGCAGTGAGCCGGGCAGCTTGGTATCAATTACATCTAATACAGAGGCTGCGACCCTACCTTCCTGTCCATCTTCTCCCATGGGTAGTACATGCCCTGGTCTCCTCTAGCTTAGACTACTGTAATGCGCTCTACGTTGGGCTACCCTTGAAAACGGTCCGGAAATTACAGCTGGTACAGAATGCGGCGGCACGTTTGATTAAAAACAGCCGTCGCCGTGACCACATCACTCCGGTGTTGGAAGACCTACACAGTTGTTTACCGGGCCCAATTCAAGGTGTTGGTTTTAACCTTTAAAGCCCTATACGGTCTTGGCCCAGTTTATCTGAAGGAGCGCCTCCAGCATCACCAAATATGCCGCCTGACGAGATCAGCCACTCAAGACCTTCTCTCGATCCCACCAGTTAAAACAGCTAGGCTGGTGCGGACCAGAGAGAGGGCATTTTCGATTGTGGCGCCAACCCTCTGGAATTCCCTGCCCTATGACCTTCGCCATGCCCCCTCCCTACCAAGCTTCCGCCGAGGCTTGAAAACCTGGCTATTCAGGCAGGCCTACAAGATCCCGGGGGTAGACTAACTTTTATCTTGGTACAGCTGTGGGTGGTTTTAGATTAATTTTAGATTGAAGTTGTTGGTTTATATGTTGCATTTTATATGTTGTATTCAATTCCGATTGTACGTCGCCTAGAGTGGCCGTTGACCCGGCCAGATAGGCGACACAGAAATAAAATTTTATTATTATTATTGTTAGAGATGCAGGGTCTCTCTCAGGGATGGGGAGGGGAGGGGAGGTGATGGTATATGTATATAATGTATATAATGGCTGGTGGATAAGTAGGGGACTTATTTGAGTTGTTTGTTTCTTTTTATTTTGAAATCTTGAATGTTCATAAACCTTGTTTCTTTATAAATCCTGGAGCCCTCTCAAGGCCAGCATTTAAGGTGGAGTCACTGAAAGGTTGCTAATGTTCAGTTGTAATATAGCCTGAAACATACAGTCAGGAACAGGAAGGCTCTCAGAGCCTCTCTGGATAAGCCCTGAGACTGATATTATGGCTCAGGTGAGCTGCACATAATACGATTAAGGAGATCAACTCAGGCAGTTGGTCCCGACAAGATCTCAGCACCTGCAGGGATGTGGCAGAAGGAAAGGCAGAGGCTGACTTCTGTACTGGGTGGGAGGGGGACTTGCACATTGGTGGCGATGGGGATTGGCTATAGATTGTGTTGGTTCACTCTGAGCAGCTGGACTTAGACTATGTATGCCACCTGGAGCTTCTTCGAGGAAAGGCGGGATATAAATGCAATAATAAAATAAATAAATCTGTAAAATGGATCCATCTATGACAGAGCTAAAATTAATACGGGTATGGAGGGGAAGGAAATGCTGAGGGCCATTTTCCTAGCCCAGATTACCTTACAAAAACTAGAATGTAGAGTCTCCTTATTGGACTGTATATATTTTACAGCCTTTGTGATTGTGGATGATGTTGAACTTAGCATTTTTTAAAAAAACACAATAAGGCAGAGTAAAAAAAATGCTAAAAAATGCACTATTGCTTTCAAATTTAGCAACAGAACAAAATAGCCCATTGAAAGGTTCACACCCGAGAACAGTGTCAAGTGGCAGAGATATATTTGTGGGCTGTTACTTATATGTGCATGTTTCTGTATTTGAACAGAAACAGAATTGACACATATTTACAATGTGTCAGTTTGAAATTTGAAACTGAAAGTTTCATTTGGTGGGAAACTTTTGTTTCCTAAAAGGCGCTTTTTATTAGTTACTGTTTCCTGTTTATTGTAGGCTTTCAAGCAGCTTTTTCTCATATATATAAAAGTTTGAAAAAACATTTTAAAATATTTTTAAAGTATTGGTTTTAAAATTTGTTTTAAAAATATGTATGCTGCTTTTCTTTACCAAAATAACACTTTTATCAAAACATATTTGCACCTGTACATGGGGGGGGGTGTCTCCAGCTTCCTTTTATCTTCTTGAGAGGCTGACAAATGGCAACACAGTTGAGCAGTAATTTGAAATGTTAGGGCTCCTCCAGACAGCTTCTTTATTGAGCATTCATCCTGATTTGTTTGCAGGGAGGTTATACAACAATGAGCATTCATCCTGATTTGCTTGTGTGAGGTTATATGTCTTCCCATCAATCAACCATTTATCTTACACTTTTTGGTGCATTTTCCCACCACTTTCCTAACTGTAAAAAGTCATTTAAAAGTAAGGGGGATTTGTTGCGTCAAAGAGCTTTATGGCACATTCATTGCACCTACCTAAATTTACAGTATGAGATTGAATCCCTCCCACAAAATACCAACAGCCCAGAGGCAACCCCAAATTTGTTGCTGCATCCACAACCCCACATTGGGATAGCTTTGTATGTATTTTCCGCTGTTTTATTTCTTTTATATTATGAGCTGTTTTGGGTTTATTTTGGTAAAGAAAAGCAAAATACAAATGTAATAAGTATTTTTAAAAAAATTTAAAAAATTTTTAAAGCTTCTAGGATTTTGTGTATGAAAGCCAACAATAAATAAGTTTGAAAGGCAGCAATAAACATTAAATGGTAACTGATAAAAATTGTTACTTTGCCTCCTAGGAAGGAAAGTGTTTTCCAAAGTCAAATATGAAAGCAATTCAATACTTTCAATTTCAGATTTCAAGCAGATACGTTGCATATATGTGTAACATTCAATTCCAGTTCTAACACACACACGTGCGCACACGCACACACACACGCACACACACACACAGATTAGCAGTCTACACAGGTATATCCTTACCATAACACTCTCCTTTGGCTAGAACTTTCTGTGGGTTATGCATTTATATGCTAAGCACTACAATGGCCTCCGGAAATGGGATCCTCTTACTATTCGCTGGGCCCATGCTTGCATTATTGTGGAATTTTATTTATTTATTTATTTCACAAAATTTACATACCGCTCAACCGTAATAACACTTCAAAGTGGTTTACAAAAAAAGTATTAAAATTATTAATAAAAGACAGTTAAAAAGAGGTATTTAAAAACACTCAAAAACTAATTAAGATCAACAAGAGGCTAAAAAGAGGTTAAAACATATGTAAGTTCTGCATGTCTGTATAGGTTTGCCTAAACAAATATGTTTTAAGCAGGCGCTGGAAAGAGTACAGTGAAGGTGCCTGTATGATATCAATAGGCAGGGAGTTCCAAAGTGGAGATGCTGCCTTGCTAAAGATTGATTCCTTTCATATTTTGTAGCCTCCACATCCCACCCTGTACTTTAGCCTCTGCTTTTTCAAAGCAGCAACAGCATCATTTTCAGTACAGTTATAGAAAAATGCTATCTTGCCCCAACAACTGCTGTCCTAAGTAATTTATCATTTTGGTTGCTTCTGGATGACCATATTGAGCATTCCTCCTGATTTGTTAGCAGAGAGATTAGATGACGTTGTCTACACTATGAACATACATTCTGATTTGTTTGCCAGGAGGTTAGATGACATTGTGTTAAAGTGTTATCCCACGCATTCCAGAGCATTCTCCCCCAGGCCTGAGGTTCCCCATCCCTGAGATAGGCCTGTGGTCTGTTCCAGCAGGGCTCTTCTTATGAGAGCCAACATGGTGTATTGGCTAGAGTGCTAGATTAGAACCTGGGAGACCAGAGTTCAAATCCTTACTCAGCCATGAACCTCACTGGGTAACCTTGGGCCAGTCACTGTCTCTCAGCCTAACCTACCACACAGGGTTGTTGAGGGGATAAAATAGAGAGGGGAGAACCATGGATACTGCTTTGAGCTCCTTGAAGGAAAGATGGGATATAAATGTAAATAATAATAGCCAACTGATGGCATTGTCATAATCAGTTGGGAACAAATACTGTTCCCCTCTCATATTTATCTTATTTATTAAAATAATTACATCCCACCCTTCTATTGCAATTGCAATACATGGGGCAGTGTACAGCATGAAAATTACAGCTAAAAATACATCATGCCAGTAAATATATATAGCATTAAAACAGAGACATTTGCAGTAAAGAAAAACATTCCATGTCTCAGATAGTCCAGGTGGCACAAGGAAGAAACAAGGTAGACTATTAGCTGCTGTTATCTGTAGCCAAAACACACCAGGGGTGTAGTGATCCAGGGGGACCTAGACCCTTTGCTTTTTTGCAAGGAGGGTCCCTATGTCCCCAGTGTCCTATGAGCCAATCAGCATAAAAGGAGTGTGTTGGCCACTGAGAAGAGTCTTCTAACATGCTTCCTTGTCCTTTCCTGCTGATTGAAGTCAGTCAGAGTGAAAGAAGGTAAGTCAGCTAACACACTCTCCTTTCATGCTGATTGGCTCCTAGGGAATTTTATTGATTGATTGATTGATTACATTTATACCCCGCCTTTCCTTTCATGATAGAAACGCAAGGCAGCTTACATATGGTTCCCAGGCAGTTTCCCATCTAGGCACTGACCAGACTTGACCCTGCTTAGTTTCAGCAGGGAGCTGGCCTTATGTGCCTTCAGACCATAGCCTGGGACATCTGTTGTTGTGGGAGACATTGCACGTAGGAAGAACTGAGGAGTGTGGGGATGATAACGGACTGCAAGCGAGTGAGCGAGGGGGCATGACTGTAAGGGGACGTGGCATGACTATCATGAAGAGCTCCTGCACTTCTGAATTTGTCACTACACTGCTGACACACACACACACACACACACAACCTGAAAGAATGAGAGCTGCAGCAAAGGATAAAAGAAACCAAACTCTTCCTGATTCCTTGCCTCTCCCACCTCAACCCCAGCCTCTGCTTGAACCTCCTTGGCCGAGATTTTAAAAGAGATTCTCCTCCTCCTGTTGCTCTGTGTTGTACATACGTGTGTGTGTGTGTGTGTGTGTGTGTGCGTGTGTGTAGCATCTGCTCAAGGTAAGAATAGCTGGGATGATGACTCAGAAACCTGTCTGGTTCTAAAGTAATCAACTTCCCTCACCACCACCCCCAAATCTGCAGGTTTAATATGCCTCTAGCTGGCTCTGTTCCTCCCTCCACATTCAGCCCAGGCAGGGATCACACAGCTAATGCTGCATTGCAAGCAGGGGATGGTCAACAGAGGAACAGATGTGGACACAACCTTATGCTATATCAGCAATCCACAATCTGGTGTAAATGAGGCATGAGCCTCTTGGGGGAAACCTACAGACCCCTCTATTCTTTTTTCTCAATCCGTGACCCTCCCTCTCTCTACAATGTGGCTTTGGCTAGTCGCCTTTCTGGGGTCTGAATAGAAATGTGGGGGCAACCCCCTGACTGGCCCTTTGGGACTCCTCTTTTTCACCTGTTGCATGCTGTAGGGTTATCTATTTATTGATGTGTCAGTTAATTCAGTCAGTTTGGCATGCACTGCGGGCAGGTAAGGGAAATTAGTTGGCAATCCTTTTTGTGTTGAAGAAGTAGGTAGACAATGGGATGTGCATGCTAGATCAGCTGATAGGGAGATATGAAGAATTTTTACAGTTTCCAATATTGCAGTTTAGATATTGTTTACCAGCCAGTGCTGAATGGCAATATTTACAATTGTAGTTTGACTGACTGCTGAAAATGAGTTAGAGTCAAGCAAGCAAGGCGTCAAGCAAGCTCCTTGATATGACTGCTGTCATGCAACACCTCTGGGCTATAGAATCCTATACAATGCAAACAGATAATCCAGACAAAAGCATGGTCCAGAAGGAGACAGAATATTCTATACCTAAAGCATTTCTGACAGATGCCTATGCAAATCATCCAGACTTCTCCCATCATTCTTTAAGGCAGAGCTCTATAAAAATAATTAAAAACAGAGTGCCTCTGAGCGCACATAGAATGCATTTCTTTGACAACTGAGTAACCACAGTTCATCATTATACAACAGGGTTGCCAGAGGAAAAGAGGGTTCTGCTTCTAGCGTAGGTTCAGCTTCAGCACCTCTGTCTTCAGAAATGCAGTGGTAATCCAGGGAAGGAGAATCTCTAATCTCCCTGGGCAACTTATTCTTGCCTGAAATGGTTTCCCCTGACGTTTAACCTAAACCTGCTTTCCTATAATTAAAAATGTTTATCTGTTGGGCTAGTCTTATTGAAGAGGATCAAGATTACTACATCTCCTTTTTTGGCATCCTTTTAAATATTAGGAAACGATCAACATCTCCCCTTTCAATTTTAACACAGCTATTTTATCTTGTCTTCATACATTTTGCCATCTTCACTAAGGCTTTTGTATATATTCCACTGTACAACAGCTTCCTGAGTAGCTCAAATCCCATCTTTAAAAAAAATATATTTCTAGACATTATGGATGCAAAGGTGAAGCCTGATAACATGGGACAGCAGCTGAGCAGGGCTTACGGTGGTCATGATACGGGATGTGAATGTTCTGCAAAACACCTTGCCCTGGCATTCATAACAAATGTATTTCATTGGCATAATTTGCAGTTGCAAATTGCAAATAGTTTCAGATTCAGTCTGTTGGGTGCAGAATTTGGGTTACATAAGCATGTCTTAGGTTTTATTTAGAACAGGGATTCCCAAACTGTGATCCATGGACCACTGCTGACCTGCAAGCTTCATTCAGGTGGGCTGTGGCATGTCTGTAGAAACAGAATTAAAAATCTACAGCAGCTAGTACAGCACATTACAATTGCTACAACAGGCAGAAACATCATTAAGTGTTCGCCAAGACCCTCAGCAATTTTCAAGTGGTCTGTGTGTGCATTTGGTGGGGGGAAGTTTGAGATCCACTAATTTAGAACCAAGTATTGTTCTAAGAGTTGGAGATGGAATGGATTATTGGATCCAGGAGAACTGCTAGAGACTTGTATCTCCTTTGTTAGGAAGATTACAGGTAAATGACCCAGGATGACTAGGAAATAGCCTGAGATGCCTCTGGAAGGTTAGACACCTTCGTCAAAGAGGCATGCCTTTGCTAATCCAGCCCTTAGCTAAGGAGGAATCAATCCATGTGCCTATGGAGGAAACAAAGGACAGCTGACAATTTGGAGAAAGAGACACACAGAGATCTGAGTTTGGGCTTTGTGAATGTGTTAGGATGCTGGCTTCAGTCCCTAGAGGTGTGGTGTGGACTGTGCAGTGGACTGTGGCCGTCTGTCAGGAATGTTTCAGCTGTGCCTCCACCTATGGTCAACCTGTATATTTGTAAACACAAACATCATAAAATGCTAAAAAGTCTCCAGTGAGTTGAGTAAGTGCTGCACCCCTTGGAGCATCTCACCACTTAGAGAAGTGGGGTGAGTGTAATAGTATACCCTTGATAAGTCTTGCGGTGCTCATGACTCCTTTTCAAACTGCAAAGCAGAGCAACATATCTCAACCTTGTTGCATTAACCACCTGCCTTCTCCATTTCTTTGTCCGTCCAGCTCTCTGCCTGGTGCTGGGCTGCATGATATTCCCAGATGGCTGGGATTCAGAGACCGTCAGGGACATGTGTGGGGAGAAGACAGGGAAGTACTCGCTGGGTGACTGCTCTGTGCGCTGGGCTTACATCCTAGCCATCATTGGCATCTTGAATGCCCTCATCCTCTCCTTCCTGGCCTTTGTCCTCGGCAACCGGCAGAATGACCTGCTTCACGAGGAGCTCAAAACAGAAAACAAAGGTGAGTGCTGCCCTCCCCACACTCCATGACACAACAGAACACTTTGCTGCCCACCTCACATGTTCCTCAAGCTGTGAAGCAGCTATCAGTAGCCCATAAGCGATAGAGAGTAAGTTTCCAAATAAATGACTGGTCTGGGCTCCCTTTCTGCTCTGTAGAGCACAGAATCCATCCTTGGATACGATGAGGTCTAGAAAATTGCATGGGTGAATATAAGCAGCTTTCATACAACAATTCTGAACTGGGACTTCATTGTAGGGTCTAGCCCTTATGGCCAGGGATAAGGCTGACGATGCAGTTTCCATTGTTGGAAACCCGAGGGGCTTTGGGTGGAGCTCCCCCTCATGGGACCCAGTTTGCGTCTCACTGCCTTTACAGACCACTTGCCTGGTAATATGTAAGAGTCTTTTCCCCGGCTCATAAAAGGAGTTGGGGGGGGGGAGAGAAAAAACAACTGGAGCAAAAAAGGAACAAAAGAGTTTGCAAAACCCTGTGCCATGAGAAATGTACCCATGACATAAATGTATGTGAGTGGCCTGAATGGCATTGTTGAACTGGTGAACTTTTCACCTGCAGAATGAAAAGACTTCTTGCCTATACTTCTTGCTAGACAAAGGAAGCTGCTTTGCACCAGATTATCCAATGCTGTCCCTCTGCCCCAGCATTTTTAATGGCAGTGGTTCTCCAAGGTCTTGGGAAGAGCCTTTCGCAGCACCCATGATCTAAGATCCTTTCACTCGGGTCCAGTGGTTGAGCAAATGCCAGGGCCTACGGTTGATGCCAACATCCCTTAACTTGTGTTTTTTTAAAACTGTCCAGTGCTGAAAAGAGAAGCAGTAGACAAGGCAGCTGTTGCCCACGCCATCTCCATTACCCACAATGCCTCTTGGCCCCATCCCACCCACATACACTACATTCTGGGGAAATGAGGCATTCTTGGGAAATGGTGCCATTTTGGGGCAGATGTCTAGGACCCCACTTATCAGAATGAGCAGGAGGGGCCCCAAATACACCAGGGCTGGCTTGCTACATTTTTAAGTAAGTGAACTGATACATTGAGGGTAGCCAACATGGTGCTCTTCAGGTGTTGCTGGACTACAACTCCCATCCTCTCTGACCATTGGCTGTGCTGGCTGGGGATGATGGGAGCTGTAGTCCAACAACAACTGGAGGGCACCATGTTGGCTATCTATGTAATACATTTTGCCATCTAAAGGTTCTAAAATGATAAAATTGCACCACCTACGAAGCTGCCTTGCCTGGTGCTTCTCTTTTTGGCACTTGGTTGGGGGAGTACCAGGATCCTAGGGTTAGGCTGCTGCTCCCTTCAATGCTCCTGCCTGTCCCCTGCACTGCTGCCTGTCACCAGCCCCCCTCTGCCCATCAGGCGGCACACTTTGGGGAGGGCTGGGGTGTATGTGGCGATGGCACCTTGAGCAGGGCCCCTTCAAACCTGGCATCAGCCCTGCTCTCGCTTGAGAGTGAACCTGGGACTTTTGGCGTGCAAAGCCTGGACTCCGCCACTGGCCCACCTCCCCTCCCCTCCTCCCTGCCCACCTATCCTGTAGTTGGGTGTGACTGACAGCAAGGGGTTTTTGAACCAGGCTCTGAAGTGAAGAGATGAGTGGATGGTCTCAGCAGGAAAAGCCTTGCTGTAGGTGGAACATGGGAAGCTGCCTTGTACTGAGACAGACCATTAGTCCAGCTAGCTCATTATTGCCTGCACTGACTGGCAGCGGCTCTCCAGGGTTTCAGGCAGGGAGTTTCTCCCAGCCCTACCTGGAGATGCCAGGGATTGAACCTGGGACCTTCTGCATGCAAAGCAGGTGCTCTGCCACTGAGCTACGGCCCTTCCCCGAGGTGGAGGAACTTGTAGCCGTTCTGATGTTGGTAGGCTACTGCTGCTCCCATCACTCCTAACCATTAGGCCATGCTAGGTGGGACTGATGGGAGTTGGAGTCCAACATCATCTGGAGAGCCCCCAAGGGTCTTCTTCCCTGGTTTGGGAAGAGCATCTTCCTCACCCTGTCTGTGACCAATCCCAGAAAGCAGAGGACTTATTCACCCAGTCGGAGTGACTGAAGTTATTATATGTGGGGGCTTTTCTGTGCACTTCTGGAAATTGGTATCTAGCACAGCATTCAGCAAAGAATTTTAATTAAAAACAACACATTTCTACCTCCATGGAACCCACTTGCCACACACTACCAAGAGGGTGCGCTTCAGGGTTCCACCCCTCATTGCCTCTCCCCATAAGCAGCAGATGTAAAATAAAACAAACAGAGGCATGTTTGTTTAGGATGTGTAATCTATTTAGATCACAGAATTGGTATGTGTGGGGGTGGCAGATCTTTACTGAATGTTGAATGCATATAAAGCAGATGAAACCAGTGTCTTCAATAAGCAAAGTGCTTCCTACTTAGAAATAGTTTCCTCAGGCCCATGGCAGATTAGCTTTCCCTTTTCATCAAACTCTGCTCCAGTACAAGGGAGTAGCTGCTATTTGGGGCCTGTAGTAGGGAGAAGTTGCAGCATTATACTTCCTGTCATCCCAGAGCTGTAGCAAATGGGGTGTTGGCCTCTTCTTATACCTGTGGGAATTGTAGTTCAACAATATGTGGAGGGGCATCACTCTGGGGGAAGACTGATCTAAAGCACGGGTGTCTGTTACGACTCTTCAGCTGTTACTAGACTGTAGCTCCCATCACCCCTGACCATTGGCCATGCTGGCTGGGGCTGATGGGAGCTGGAGTCCTACAGTATCTGGAGGGCTGCAGATTTCCCACCCTTGACCCAAAGTGCACCCCTTCACTAGCTCCCTAAGCAAGGAAATGGGTGTATTTCTTTTTTTCCCCCATCAAGTGAAAATGAGACAATATATAGAAGCAGGGGTGTAGTCATATGGGGTCCCAGGGGGCCTTAGACCCCTTACATTTTTGGGAGCCAAGTCCCAGCAGGGTCCATATGTCTCCAGTGTCTTCTGAGCTAATCAGCATTAAAGGGGAGTGTGTTAGCCACTGAAGAGAGTCTTCCAAAGCAGTGGTCCCAGGCTATGGTCTGAAGGCACATAGGGCCTCCTCCCTTCTAAAGCTAAGCAGGGTCAGGTCTGGTCAGTGCCTGGATGGGAGACTGCCTGGGAGCCATATGTAAGCCACCTTGGGTTTCTATCATGAAAAGAAAGGTGGGGTATAAATGTAATAAATAAATAATCAAACTTGGCCAGATTATGCTAGCGTTTCAGAAGATTGTTAGAAGGGGGCATGGCTGCGATTATCATGAAGGGACCCTGCACTTCTGAATTTACCACTACAGTACTGTACAGAAGCTATGTGTGCCTGGCAGTTGTGACCATGTGTCCCAATCTTTTCTTGATGGAGGGACACAGGGCAAGAGTGGATGTTATAGCAGGAAGGGGATGGGAGAGCCCTTGGTCTCCAGGTGTTCCTGAACTAAAACTCGCATCAGCTCCGAGTAGCACAGCCAATGGCCAGGGAAGATGGTAGTTCCAGGTCAGCAACATCTGGATGGCCAAAGGCACCCCACACCTGTATTAGAGCATATCAGGCAGCCCATTTTGCAAACCTTGGGAAAGTTGCCGATACAGCCTTAAGTATCCCATACCTACTTGGCACCCCCTGCACCCTTTTTGCTCTTTAAATCAGACTGCCACCTCTCAACTTTTGGGCATGTCCTTTGGGCCTCAAAGGGGAAACAGAGCTGCCTTATGTCTTTGCTTATGTTTCCCCTGGCCTTGCCAATGCTTGGATAGAAGCCGGGGAAACCTGAGGTGCCTAATTGGAAATGTAATTAATCAGAATAAATCTCCTGGCCTCCGGCTTGGTCCATCTGTTTAAATTAAGAAAAGGCAGCCTCGCCAGCAGGAAACCCAAGTGCTTGAGCTGCAGTAAGCGAATCTGGGAGGGTACCATGAGCCAAGCAAATCCCCCCTTTTTGTTGATGCACAGAGAAAAACAAAGATTCCTTTTCCAGCATATCCTGAGCTCAGTGAACATGCAGCAAGCCACCTACCCTCCGCACAATGCTGGGGGGGGGGCATAAATCCTAATGGTAGTTTGGGCTACCAGCTCTTGGCTGCCTGGCAGCCCATGAGAGCAAGAACCGTTCTGCAGTCTTATCCAAATAATAGATGCATGCTCCAGTCACAGCTTAGGGTGTTTTTTTAGAAACTCCAATGAAGCCAAGAAAGTATTCTAATATCCTATCCTATGTTTGCCTGCTTTTCAGCCACACCCTATTCCTGCTCGATTTGCAGCAATAAGTCAGTGATAATTATGATTAACCTCCCTTGTAGACTGTGGGAATGCTGTGGACATAATATACCTCGACTTCAGCAAAGCTTTTGACAAAGTGCCTCATGATATTCTGATTAGCAAGCTAGCTAAATGTGGGCTGGATGGAACAATTATCAGGTGGAGCCACAGTTGGCTCCAGAATCATACTCAAAGAGTGCTTATCAACAGTTCCTTCTCAAATTGGGCAGAAGTAACGAGTGGGGTACCACAGGGCTCGGTCCTGGGCCCAGTGCTCTTCAACATTTTTATTAACGACTTGGGTGAGGAGGTACAGAGTATGCTTACCAAATTTGCAGATGATACAAAATTGGGGGGCATAGCTAATACCATGGAAGATAGAAACAAAATTTAAAGGGACCTTGATAGGCTGGAGCATTGGGCTGAAAACAACAGAATAAAATTCAACAGGGATAAATGCAAAGTTCTACACTTAGGAAAAAGAAACCAAATGCACAGTTATAAGACGGGGATACTTGGCTCAGCAATACGACATGTGAGAAGGATATTGGAATTGTCATTGATCACAAGCTGAATATGAGCCAACAGTGTGATGTGGCTGCAAAAAAAGCAAATGCTATATTAGGCTGCATTAACGGTATAGTTTCCAAATCGTGTGAAGTATTAGTTCCCCTCTATTCAGCACTGGTTAGGCCTCATCTTTAATACTGCATCCAGTTCTGGTCTCCGCACTTCAAGAAGGATGCAGACAAACTGGAACAGGTTCAGAGGAGGGCAACAAGGATGATCAGGGGACTGGAAACAAAGCCCTATGAGGAGAGACTGAAAGAACTGGGCATGTTTAGCCTGGAGAAGAGAAGACTGAGGGGAGATATGATAGCACTCTTCAAGTACATGAAAGGTTGTCACATAGAGGAGGGCCGGGATCTCTTCTCGATCATCCCAGAGTGCAGGACACGGAATAATGGGCTCAAGTTGCAGGAAGCCAGATTTCAACAACATCAGGAAAAATTTCCTAACTGTTAGAGCCATACAACAATGAAATCAATTACCTAGAGAGGTAGTGGGCTCTCTGACCCTGGAGGCATTCAAGAGGCAGCTGGACAGCCATCTGTCGGGAATGCTATGATTTGGATTCCTACATTGCGCATGGGGTTGGACTTGATGGCCTTATAGGCCCCTTCCAACTCTACCATTCTATGATTCTATGATCTCCATGCTTTTGCAAAGCTGCTTCTGCTGCTGACTCCTGCAGATCAAGTTGCTTTAAAAGGCAGAGCTGCAAGAACCAGTTGAAGAGCTGGCAATCTTCATCCAATTCCACATGCCATGATTTGGAACAGGGTTGGGGAGAGCTACAGTATAACGCTATTTGCCCCCTTAAAACACACATACACAGTAGATGCAGATATCGGCACTAGGGAGAGGGAAACATACAGTCTATAAAACAGTGGAGAGGAATCTGTGGCCCTCCAGATATTGTTGGACTCCAACTCCCATCAGCCCCAGTCAGCATGGCCAATAGCCAGGATGATGGAAGTTGTAGCCCAGCAACATATGGAGAGGAACAGGTTTCCCCACCCCTGCTTTAAAAGAACTAAATCATATTTAAAAAGAGAAAAAAGAAATAATGGTGTATTGTGACAGCGGCAGTGGGAGAGGTAATATCCTTGTTGCTGCTCCCTCACCTTTTAAAGAAAGGGTTAGATGCACCCTCTTGTACTGAACTCAGTGGTGCCAGCTTCTGAATGCTTAGGAGTAGACTGAAATTCCCCAAAGAGGCAAATGTGCCACTAGCCACCCCTCGTGTCACAGGCAACATCCAGCTGGTACTTCTTGTGACGTTTGCACAGTCACATTCCCCATGGCAGTCAGAGCAACCAAGGAAGCTTTTGAGTGAGGAAAGAGACCCACACCCCTCAAGACGCTTCTAGGGAACACTCCGGAAGCCAGAGTTCAAGTCTAATCTTCTCTTTTTATATTTTCAACAGATTTTGTTGGCACTGCGGTAAGTTCTTTGTGTTGCTGTGGGCCTGTGGCCTGGTCTGTGCTACCCCCTGTTAGTGGGGTCCTAGACTAGTCGTGTCATGTCCCTGTCCACATGTTTGTATTGTGTTAGGAGGAGACTTTTTGTCTAGTCATTCTTAAGGAATGAGAGTGAGTGTGAGAGCAAGTGAGTAAGTACATACACATATTTATGTTTCATGCTGTCTCACCCCTGTCTACCCCTCTTCTCTGTCTGGGGAAGTAGAATTTCAAGTAGGCAAATGTGCAGGTTCTGTGGCCCCATCCACACTATACTTTTAAAGCTGCATTATACAATTTAAAGAGTTGTGGCTTCCTCCAATAAATCCTGGGAACTGTAGTTTGTTTTGGTGCTGAGAGTTGTTAGGAGACCCCTATTCACCTCACAAAACTACAGTTTCAGAGTGGTTTAACAGTCAGTTCTTCTTCCTGTAGGAACTGTAGCTCTGTGAGGAGAATAGGAATCTCCTAACAACTCTCAGCATCCTTCGCAAACTACACTTCCCAGGATTCTTTGGGGGAAGCCATGACATTTTAAAGTGGTATGATACTGCTATAAATGAACAGTGCAGGTGGGGCCTGCAAACTATAGTTCCCCTGATTGCTCATGCACAGATAACACTAATAATGTGTTCCAGTCCAGGGCCCAAGGTCCTACATGGCTGCAATTTATAGCTCCCAATATTCAGATGTCTCCAATAATCGTGGCCAGACCCAGCCAGCGTGGCCAACAATCTGGAATGGTGGGAGTTAGAATCTAACTACATCTGGAGGGGCACCCCACCGGATCAGACACTTCCGAGTAGCAAAAAATTGTGAACTCACACAACAAGGCCAACGATTGCAGCTATTGCTGATGGTGCCTTCACCTTAGGGCTGGAAGTCATGTTAGGGGAGCTTCTTGCTCATTTCTTTCAAGCAAAATTCTTAACACCCAGGAAACATTCTGGTGGGCAGTATACCTAGACTCTTTCCTGTGACAGGCCTCTTCCTTGCGATATGAAGGAGCGAGAGATTGCTCTCTTGGCAAAGCAACATATATTTATATCAGCCTTGGATACTTGAGCTAAGGACTTGATGGGGAACCTCCCATCTCCTTTGTCAGTGTTCGTGCTCCCATCTCCAAGGCTGTGTGCATGCCACAATTCTGTACAAGAACAGAATTTTGAGTATTGGGCACAGAACTGAACATTCCCAATTTGGCTCTTGTGACTGTGAAAAAAAGCGTGAAAGTTGCTTGGTGAAACTGACATCTCAGAAGCTGGGAGGGGCAGCAGGGGCAACATTTCCAGCTGTCAGGATCACAGTGAATTACATACATCCTAGCCCCTTTATGCAAATAGATTGTGTAACATTAGCATAATGCACTACCCACAGAACCCAGCATTTCTTGATGCAGAGTTTTGGTTTAAGTTGGATGCAGAATTTTAACTGGTCTCCCCCACCCCCCGCTCCAACCCCAGCCCCACTCAGAGCAAGAGTTACATCCTCCCAAGTACCACTCAGAGGGTTCCTTCTGGGAGGAAGGTGGGATATAAATAAATAAATAAAAGTACATACTGTACTCCTATTGGCAGCTATTGTGCAATCTTGTGTACAGCATAGATTGATGACACTGTGTTTTCTTCACAGAGGATATAATGTAGAAGAGGCAGGAGGGCCCCTCTCTCACTGGGATCTGGATTGGACTCTCTCATCCTTCCCTCCCCACCTCCCTCCCTGCCTTTCTTTTGCTGCTGCCAACCGGGGAAAACATCCAACTCAAAGCCTCAGAATTTGCCGACCTCACCTGTGCACCACTTCCGGAAACACGTTCAGCCCTCATGATTTGCCAGCTTTGGCCTCTGTTCCCTCTGCTGATTGGCTGCCGATGGAGGGAAGTTTGACACAGATAGCCCTACCCACCTTGAACCTACTGCATTTGGGGGAAAGGAAATGCATACGCTGCAGCCTGGTGTTTCAAAACAATGACATCCCTGGGATTTTTAACACATTCTTTTCAAGGGGATCCCAACCTTTCCAGGAAAAGCTTCCAGAACGCTCCCCAGTACCCTTCTCCCCAAGAACCAACCAAGAACTGGTGCCAAGATACAACTGCTGTCATAGACGCAGCCAGGGCCACCTCCTTGCCTCGCCTTTCTCCATTTTTAACCTGTCAGCAACTTTGCCCACCCTTAGGCCCATCTGGGGCCGCCCAGCACCTGAGACTGGCCCATTTGATACTTTTACATGTAAATTTAAATTGTATCTGAACAGGGTAAGGTGAGCCTGAATCCCTCTTCCCTTTGGGGATTTCAGCCACCAGAACTTTTGCATTCTCCACTCATTCTGCCCAGGTAATGCAGCCGTAACCTTGAAGCGTGTGGAAGAGAGGACAGGGGAGGGGGTGAGGTTGGACAGCTGGCTTTTCTCTCTGCTTGCCGTGGGGTGCTACACAATCTCAGCCTGCAGGGTGACTCCTCTTAACGTTAAATGTAACCCTGGGCCAGGTCCCGCACCCACAAAAGCAAATAACGGACGGGGCTGCAGTGAGAGGTGGGAAGCAATACGTTCCTCTTGATTGCCGACAGGGCCAGCTCCCCGTAAGGCTCCAGCCACAGTTCTGTTCCGAGGTTTGTGCCAAATCACATTTCCTTCTAACATGGGGTGCTTCACTTCCCTCGTTGGGAGCAACCCTGCAGCCCAGGGGGAGCATGGTAGGAAGCAGGGCAGAGCAGGGTTCCACCTCCACTACTTGGGTAGGCAAGAGGAATTCCTGGCTGCAGGAATTAGCATGAGTGCCCTCAGTATCCTGTGTTATAGACCCAAGTGTCCTGAGAGGCAAATGTCAGCAAAGAACTTCACAGCCTCCTCCCTACCCACTCCAGAACTGTGCTGTCCCACACACGCCCGGTCTTGGTGACACTGAGGACCGGGACAGAAATGTGTTGTCCTAAGCGTTTGGGCAACTGTGCCCCTCCAAGACAGTAGTGTAATAGCTAACCCAGTCCCCACGGTTTGAGCTGAATAGCAAGATAGTTCCACTGGTGCAGCTATTTTGCACTATCTGGCATAATGAAGACTACAGTATAAAAATGCACAGTTGAAGACTAAAAAATGCACTGTCACTCCTCTCATAAGCTGAAGCAGAACCAGGCTTCAGGGCAGAGCTAGGCCTCAAACACATACACACCAGAAAGAGAGACTTCCAGAGCAGGGTGAACCCCAACCTTGTTTCGCGCTAAAATGTGGCCCCAAGGTGGTGACACGGATCAACACCATTTCAGCCCATGCAAAAGCCCCCCCCTTCCTTTCTCACATTATAAAAGCCAGTAGGCCCATGAAGTGAAAGTGTAGGAGCCTTGGCAATAGACCCAGGAACACCTCCCAACCTGAAAATAACCAAGGGCCTGTAGAAGCGGACAAACAGAGCTAGAAAGGGTAAGGAGGAGAGTGAGAAGAAAAGGAGGCTATGTGATAGAAGGAAAAGCTAGGAGGGAGTGCAGAGAGGGCCAGACAATCCCAATGACATCCAACACTGTAGGAAAAAGATAAAAGGCCCCATCTGCACTATATATTTAAAGCTGTATTATACCACTTTAAACAGTCATGATGCCCCCCCCAAAGAATCCTGGGAACTGTAGTTTGTTAAGTGTACCAAGCGTTTTTAGGAGACCCCTATTCCCCTATTGGAGCTCTTAGTTCCCAGAATGGTTTAAATAATCAATCCCTCTTCCCAGGGAACTCTGGGAATTGTAGCTCCGTGAGGTGAAAAGGAGGGGTCTCCTAACAACTCTCAGTACCCTTAACAAACTAGAGTTCCCAGGATACTTTGGGGAAAGGTATTACTGCTTAAAGTGGCATATTACTGTGGTAAATGTAAGGTACAGATGTGGTCAAAGCAAACTGACAATTTGCCATCCTGGAACAGTATTCCCAAGATCTGTTGCTTGAGGTAGATTGCCTCACCTTGCCTCATGGTAGACCTGATCTTGAATGAGTGGCATGAAGGATCTACTTATGAACACAGAAGTGGACCTAGAACGGAACCAGCAAGCAGGAAAAAAGCATGTGAGAGTTCAAGGCTCAAGAAACTGTTGGAGCATTAAGGGTTGAGCGCAACATAAAACACGACAGCAGGAGACCTATGGATGGATCCATGGTAGTTTAGTAGTAGCTGGAATCGAAGCCAATCAGGACTGTGGCTCTAGGGGAGGTTTAACCCATTTCCCAATACCATTGTCCTGGTAACAATCCCCTCTAAAGCTGCTCTTTACCCCACAGCAGAAAAGGTATTTTTCCCTGACAGGCCAGGTGTGAGGAGCTTTTGGCCTTCCAGATGTTGCTGAACTACAACTCCCATCATTATTTTTATTTGATTTATTATTTGATTTATATTCTGCCCTTCCTCCCAACAGGAGCCCAGGGTGGCAAACAGAAATGCTAAAAACACGTTAAAGCATCATAAAAGACCTTAAAATACATTAAAACAAAACAACGTTAAAAACATTTTTTTAAAGCTTTAAAAACATCTTTTTTTAAAAAAAGGGTTAAAAACATATTATTAAAGAAAACATACTAAAAGCAATTCTAACACAGACGCAGACTGGGATCATCCCAGGCCATGTTTGCTGGGGCTAATTATGGGGGTTGTAGGTCATCAGCATCTGGAGGGCCAAAGCTTCACCACACCTTCTATAAGTAAATTGCAGCTTTGTGTGTATGTGTGTGTTTGATTTTCATTGAAGAAAATCAAAGAGGAGGAAGGAAAAGGTTAATCACCCAAGCTCCATGATCCACAGGAGGAAAAAGTTAATCACCCTAGCTCCATGATCCCAGTCAGATCCCCCCCTTCACTTGCAGCTAGCTACACTAAAAATATATACACACACCCTTCTCGATCCATAGCTAAATTATGAAAAATGAGGAAAGGCACAAATATATGTGAATTCAGCTCTTCAAAATCCACTTGTTAAAGCCATAGTCCTCAACATGTTCACTTGGGTGTAATTTTCATTGAACCCTGTGGAACTAACTTCGAAGTAAACACTGACAGGATTGGCCCATAAATCATAGATCTCCACATCATATGGGAATCATTGCCAAGACAGCAAGGGAAACATACTCAGACTAGATTAAAGGGTTTCCCACTATGTAGGACCAGGCACGCACATCCCTTAGTATTATCGGCCCCATTTCCCATCAGTCATTCTAGGCAAGTCCAGCATATAATCGTTAAAGGATTTTGGGATGAAGGAGAAGCATTCACCTGCAATTCAACAAGCCACCAGGGCTCTTTAGCATACTGTGTCAGCCACCAGAGCAACGTTGCCCTGCATTGGGGGGAGCAGGGAGGAGAAGGGTGCAATGTATATGTGCACCCATTATGCAACATGCACCGGAAGAGTAGGATCGCTGTCGATGGAAATGGCAAGATTGGTGGAGAAGGGAATACAGTAGCTGTAATATATATCTGTATTTTAGTACAAAAAAAAGTTTGATACAGTGTTTCACAAAACCTTAACCGGAAAACATAAAAATTCAAGATGGATTGGATTGGACCAGAACCCTGTCGCATCAATGGGAAGATGTGGATGGTTTTGTCTTGGGATTCGGAGGTGGGAAGCAGGGGTTCTATCTGCTTGCTGACCTTTGAAAATCATAGATGGATTTGAGAGGGCTGTGACGGGAAGGGGAACATGTAAAAAATGTGTGCAAGAGGGGAGTACACATGTGCAAGAATGCCTGATCAGAGCCAGCAGCATCATGCCTTTGAAAGAGGCTATGTGAGAAAATCCCACTGTCACCACATGGATGATGACCCATTTAGTGCACTCATTCCTGGGCAGGTTATATGGGTCTGCATAGCACCGAGCTCACAACTTTAAATTTCCATTTACCAATTCTCACCACTCCAGCTACTTTCAGCAGCAGCACTCAAAATGGCAATTCAGGAGCAACTAGCTACTTCACCATGCACAGAGTTCTGCATGGATCCACTCAGCCTACTTTTTCGTCATGGCAATTAGATTGTGGAATAGGCATTAAGGCAGGGATTGTAAAAACAAACATGATTACGTGTTTTTCTTCCTATCTGCAGGTTTTATTAAGAACCTAACAAAATTATCATGATGAGCAAGAAGGGAAAGTCTGTACGTTGAAAGGAATCCTGAAGGTGCAAGACATCTGTGCACAGACTACACACTGCACCTACCTATAGAATCCTTGTGGCTGAAAGCCAAGCCACCTGCTGTGCTAGGTTAACATATGTTCTGAGTAAATTGGTGGAAAGTATAATAAAATATAAAATGATTAACGATATTATAGAAGAACAAGACTTGCTTAAAAAGAATGAGCTCAGCATGGCTCACCTCAACAAAGATACTGCAGAGTTGGAAAAGGGCAAGCAAATGATCAAGGGAATGGAGCAACTCCCCTGTGAGGAAAGGTTGCAGCATTTGGGGAAGTAAGAGGTGAAGTGTATAAAATTGTGCAAGGCATGGAGAAAGTGGAGAGAGAGAGTTTTCTCAAACTCACAACACTAGAACTCGTGGATATCCAATGAAGCTGGATGATTTAGGACAGACAAAAGAAAGAACTTCTTCACACAGCACATACTTAAACTATGGAATTCACTCCCACATGGGACTAAGATGGCCACCAACTTGGATGGCTTTAAAAGAGGATTAGACAAATACATGGAGGATAAACCTATCAAATAATTGCTAGCCATGATGGCCATGTTGTACCTCTACTCTCAAGGGAAGAATGCCTCTGCAGTTTGATACTCTCAAAGAACTCTGTTAGGTTAGTGATGCAGAATTTTTCTGCAAAACCTAAGGAAAGCCCTGCTGGGTGAGGCCAATAGCCCATCTAGGCCAACATCCTGTTCCCACAGTGGCCAAACTGATACCTATGGGAAACCCACAAGCAGAATCTGAGTGCAACAGCCACTGTCCCCTCCTGTAGGTTCCAGCATACTGCTTCCAGCTATGAAGGCAGAGCATTGCCATCATGGCTAGTAGCCTTTGATACCCTTATCCTCCATGAATTTGTCTTGTTATATGCCTCCAAGTCAACTATGACTTATGGCGGCCCTATGAATCAGCGACCTCCAAGAGCATCTGTCATGAACCACCCTGCTCAGATCTTGTAAGTTCAGGTCTGTGGCTTCCTTTATGGAATCAATCCATCTCTTGTTTGGCCTTCCTCTTTCTCTACTCCCTTCTGTTTTTTCCAGCATCATTGTCTTTGCTAGTGAATCATGTCTTCTCATGATGTGACCAAAGTATGATAACCTCAGTTTCATCATTTTAGCTTCTAGTGATAGTTCTGATTTAATTTGTTCTGACACCCAATTATTGGTCTTTTTTGCAGTCCATGGTATCCACAAAGCTCTCCTCCAATACCACATTTCAAAGGAGTTGATTTTTCTCTTATCCGCTTTTTTCACTTTCCAGCTTTCACATCCATACATAGAGATCGGGAATACCATGGTCTGAATGATCCTGACTTTAGTGTTCAGTGATACACTAATTTGTCTAATCCTCTTTTAAAGCCCTCCAGGTCGGTGGCCATCATTGCCTCCTGCTATAATGGATCAGGGTGGATAACTCAGTTAAATCATCAACTCAGTATGCTACAGCTGTGAAAAAGGCAAATTATATCCTAGGGGGTGTTAGGAAAGGAATAAAAACATAACAAAAATTGCCAGTATTGCAATGCTCTTATATAAACTGCAGCAACAGTTGGAATACTGTTCAGGTTGTTCCATCTCAAAAACACTGGGCTGCTTATACCATTTGTTACTCCAGCTCACTGTTGTCTACACTGATTGGCAATGGCTTGAGAGGGTTTAAATGGCTTTCCTAGCTCTACCTGGAAATGCCAAGGATCGATCCAGAGAAACTGCATGCAAAACAGATGCTCTACCACTGAGGTATGGCCCTTCTCTCCCCCCTCCCCCTCCAGAAAGGATATTGTAGAATTGAAAAAAATATGCTGAAGATGGCAACCAGAATGATCAGGGGCTGATCCCTATGAAGCAAGGGTGATGTACATGGTCCTCCCTAGCTGCTGGGTTTATTTATTTTTTTTACATGGCTATGGGAGATATACAGGATTATAACATTATGCATGGTGTGGAGCAAGTGAACAGAGATAGCATTTTCTCTCTCTTCTAAAACTAAAACTTGGGGAGTGTGTGTGCACATATGCACCTGCACGGCCAACAAAAGCCTGATAATTCCTTTTCCTAGGAAAAAGCAATCCTGGTAAGGGAATTTGCAGTACAGGGAAAGGATGCCAAACCCATTTTTAAAACTGTGTGTTAGACTTTTAATACACATATAACATGTAGTTTGGCCCTGAGGAACACAGCTGGGATTATAAGATAATGCTTCCAGGCAAGAGGGCATGACTAAGTACGCCTCTAATTTAGAAATTCTTCCTCGACTATGCTGGGAATTTCTAGAGGCATGGGAGAGAATTACCTTCCCTTTGCTTCTTGGGTCTTTAGCTGGAACCCATTTACTGGGTCATGAATTGATCCAAGGTAGTTATAACAGCAGCAGCAACACCACCACCATACAAGCATATGGTCAAAAACTAAAAAGCACATTTTGGGGCTAGAGCTGGATCCTGGGTCCAAAATGGTGACTTCAGTCCCAGGACATATATTTAAGTTTCCCCCCCCCTCAGCTTTTCAGATTTATCCTCTTTCCCCTGCCATGTGCACAAGGAAATGAGTTTTGTATCACTCTGGCATGCCCTACACTTCAGAAAAATAAAAAATGTGGAGTTTTCTCCATTCCACCCTGTATACCAGGGATGGGGAACCTGTGTCTCTACAGTTGTTGCAGGATACCAATTCCCACCAAGCTCAGTCAGGAGGATGGTCAGCGCCAAGGGACAATGGGAACTGCAGTCCAACATCATCTGGAGGGCCATGAGTTCCCCATCCCTACTTTATACAGATGCTGGCAGGAATAATAGGTGCAAAAGGCCTGTTGAAAAAGGAAAGACCATGAGCAAGCACTTCAGTGCATTTTAACACTGACTTACCCTTGGATTTATGAAATCAAATAATTGAGGACCAAGCTAGACATAACACTAAGTGGATCATGGATTGCATGGACCTAAGCTCTATTCAGCATAGACCAATTTAAACTAAGTTAGTAATGTCCATCAGTTTAAATGAGTCTAGCAGGACTAACACTGGATTCAAACAACCCCATATCTTTCTTTCTGTAATAGCAGGCATTTGTTGGGATCACAGTTGCAGACAGGGCAAGTTTAATCCCAACTCCTGTTCTGCAACCTCAGCTAAAATCCCCACTCCCAAAATGCATGCTATTTTATATTTTTAGAAACACAGACGTGGTAATGACATGTTTAGCATCACATCTATTTTGGCCCTAAGCAGTGAGGTTGCAGTCTCAGGCTAAATGTGCCAAGAGCCAAGGAGTTGGTAATTAAGGAATCTCCTGCAGGTATTCAGTAAAGGAATCAGCCATCTGGTCCTGGCTAAATGCTGCCTGGCAGTGTATACTGTACCTTTGCTTAGTCCTCATCAGTCTCTGCTCCAGATGGTAAGAGCAGGCATCAAGTATAGCCAGTGCTTGGAAGATTCATTTTAAAAAGGAATTCGTTCCTGTTCAAGTTTGCCCCCTCCAAAAAGGAACTGTGTTCCAGTTCAATTCACAATTCATCTTGGTGGTCCTTGGCATTCCTTTTTTCATCCTTCAGAATTTTACAAGCTGCTCTGCTAAAGTATGAAATATACTTAAGACTAAGGAAACATCAAAACACAGACACAGTGTAAAGTGAGCAATTGTTTTATTTATTTTTCCCAACATTTATGGCCTTTAAGATGCAACAGCAGCATCACTTTTCAGATAGGTAAACTCCGATGGCCACCATCAAACACAGAGTTCAGTGCGATGAAACCCATGTAAATTATTGCACTAAAATTAAAATTGAATTAAAAATTGCCCAATGTTCCATCGCAAAAGGAACTTGATTCACAACCAGAAATTATAGGAACTACTTTCAGGTGTAATTCAAATATTTTTGAATGAATTCAATGAGTTAATTTTAATTAGTTCATTTCAAGCATAAAGCCACACAGGCCTAGGCAAGGATGCATGCAGTTAACTTGAGAGGAAGATGCATGGTATGAACAGCTAGGCCAGGCTATGGGCTTTTTTCCTGAAAGTAGGTAGGTTGGTAGGGTGTGTGTGTATGAGAGAGAGAGAGCAACAGACATGGGCACAGAGAAAAGTCAGCAAGCCACAGTGCTGTGGGAGTCTCACTTCGGATATCACAACCCAATGTATCAAGCTGGTGTTTGGATAACTGTTCCCCCCCCTCTCTCTCACACACACACTAAGCTTCATTGGTATTACTCATTGCTCAAGGAAGACATTACCTTACTAGGTACTTTGCACACTGCTAGGAACTTTGCATCTCTCTTCACTCACCTGCTACACCCATTCTCCAATGGTTGAAAGTAGATGTTCAAAGCCTGAAAGAGAGATATATGTCCTGAACATGCATACCAAATTTCATTCTAAAATTCCAGTCTTTAAGGGTGGCATTGTGTTGTAACAAAGAATGCCAAAAAGGCAAGTTAAACCAAATGCCTCTCATTGCACTTAGCCTTTGACAAAAACTCCAGACTGAAAACCAGATAAATCCATAAATGTCTGCTTCTCATAAGAACATAAGAACATAAGAAGAGCCTGCTGGATCAGGCCAGTGGCCCATCTAGTCCAGCATCCTGTTCTCACAGTGGCCAACCAGGTGCCTGGGGGAAGCCCGCAAGCAGGACCCGAGTGCAAGAACACTCTCCCCTCCTGAGGCTTCCGGCAACTGGTTTTCAGAAGCATGCTGCCTCTGACTAGGGTGGCAGAGCACAGCCATCATGGCTAGTAGCCATTGATAGCCCTGTCCTCCATGAATTTGTCTAATCTTCTTTTAAAGCCGTCCAAGCTGGTGGCCATTACTGCATCTTGTGGGAGCAAATTCCATAGTTTAACTATGCGCTGAGTAAAGAAGTACTTCCTTTTGTCTGTCCTGAATCTTCCAACATTCAGCTTCTTTGAATGTCCACGAGTTCTAGTATTATGAGAGAGGGAGAAGAACTTTTCTCTATCCACTTTCTCAATGCCATGCATAATTTTATACACTTCTATCATGTCTCCTCTGACCCGCCTTTTCTCTAAACTAAAAAGCCCCAAATGCTGCAACCTTTCCTCGTAAGGGAGTCGCTCCATCCCCTTGATCATTCTGGTTGCCCTCTTCTGAACCTTTTCCAACTCTATAATATCCTTTTTGAGATGAGGCGACCAGAACTGTACACAGTATTCCAAATGCGGCCGCACCATAGATTTATACAATGGCATTATGATATCGGCTGTTTTATTTTCAATACCTTTCCTAATTATCGCTAGCATGGAATTTGCCTTTTTCACAGCTGCCGCACACTGGGTCGACATTTTCATCGTGCTGTCCACTACAACCCCGAGGTCTCTCTCCTGGTCGGTCACTGCCAGTTCAGACCCCATGAGCGTATATGTGAAATTAAGATTTTTTGCTCCAATATGCATAATTTTACACTTGTTTATATTGAATGGCATTTGCCATTTTTCTGCCCATTCACTCAGTTTGGAGAGGTCTTTTTGGAGCTCTTCGCAATCCCTTTTTGTTTTAACAACCCTGAACAATTTAGTGTCATCAGCAAACTTGGCCACTTCACTGCTCACTCCTAATTCTAGGTCATTAATGAACAAGTTGAAAGGTACAGGTCCCAATACCGATCCTTGAGGGACTCCACTTTCTACAGCCCTCCATTGGGAGAACTGTCCGTTGATTCCTACTCTCTGCTTTCTGCTTCTTAACCAATTCCTTATCCACAAGAGGACCTCTCCTCTTATTCCATGACTGCTAAGCTTCCTCAGAAGCCTTTGGTGAGGTACCTTGTCAAACGCTTTTTGAAAGTCTAAGTACACTATGTCCACTGGATCACCTCTATCTATATGCTTGTTGACACTCTCAAAGAATTCTAATAGGTTACTGAGACAGGACTTTCCCTTGCAGAAGCCATGCTGGCTCTGCTTCAGCAAGGCTTGTTCTTCTATGTGCTTAGTTAATCTAGCTTTAATCATACTTTCTACCAGTTTTCCAGGGACAGAAGTTAAGCTAACTGGCCTGTAATTTCCGGGATCCCCTCTGGATCCCTTTTTGAAGATTGGCGTTACATTTGCCACTTTCCAATCCTCAGGCACGGAGGAGGACCCAAGGGACAAGTTACATATTTTAGTTAGCAGATCAGCAATTTCACCTTTGAGTTCTTTGAGAACTCTCGGGTGGATGCCATCCGGGCCCGGTGATTTGTCAGTTTTTATATTGTCCATTAAGCTTAGAACTTCCTCTCTCGTTACCACTATTTGTCTCAGTTCCTCAGAATCCCTTCCTGCAAATGTTAGTTCAGGTTCAGGGATCTGCCCTATATCTTCCACTGTGAAGACAGATGCAAAGAATTCATTTAGCTTCTCTGCAATCTCCTTATCGTTCTTTAGTACACCTTTGACTCCCTTATCATCCAAGGGTCCAATCGTCTCCCTAGATGGTCTCCTGCTTTGAATGTATTTATAGAATTTTTTGTTGTTGGTTTTTATGTTCTTAGCAATGTGCTCCTCAAATTCTTTTTTAGCATCCCTTATTGTCTTCTTGCATTTCTTTTGCCAGAGTTTGTGTTCTTTTTTATTTTCTTCATTTGGACAAGACTTCCATTTTTTGAAGGAAGACTTTTTGCCTCTAAGAGCTTCCTTGACTTTGCTCGTTAACCATGCTGGCATCTTCTTGGCCCTGGCGGTACCTTTTCTGGTCTGCGGTATGCACTCCAGTTGAGCTTCTAATATAGTGTTTTTAAACAACTTCCAAGCATTTTCGAGTGATGTGACCCTCTGGACTTTGTTTTTCAGCTTTCTTTTTACCAATCCCCTCATTTTTGTGAAGTTTCCTCTTTTGAAGTCAAATGTGACCGTGTTGGATTTTCTTGGCAATTGGCCAGTTACATGTATGTTTAATTTAATAGCACTGTGGTCACTGCTCCCAATCGGTTCAACAACACTTACATCTCGCACCAGGTCCCGGTCCCCACTGAGGATTAAGTCCAGGGTTGCCGTCCCTCTGGTCGGTTCCATGACCAACTGGTCTAGGGAATAGTCATTTAGAATATCTAGAAACTTTGCTTCTTTGTCATGACTGGAACACATATGCAGCCAGTCTATGTCTGGGTAGTTGAAGTCACCCATTACTACCACATTTCCTAGTTTGGATGCTTCCTCAATTTCATATCTCATCTCAAGGTCTCCCTGAGCATTTTGATCAGGGGGACGATAGATCGTTCCCAGTATTAAGTCCCTCCTGGGGCACGGTATCACCACCCACAATGATTCTGTGGAGGAGTCTGCCTCTTTTGGGGTTTCGAGCTTGCTGGATTCAATGCCTTCTTTCACGTATAGAGCGACTCCGCCACCAATACGTCCTTCCCTGTCCTTCCGATATAGTTTATATCCAGGGATAACCGTATCCCACTCGTTGCTTGGAGCAGAATTGGAGCTGCACCTTCTCCACACAGGTAGATGCTTGATGAGTGCCAATGAATGACCAGTTGTCTGCCATCTTGGTAAAGAATCTGGAGATCTCACAACTCTGTAGATGCAATCCCTCAAGCATTTTTATTGCATGTGAATCAATCTGCAATTAAAACCACACATCTCCATAATGACATTCTGATTCTGCTCTTGCAGTGAAATTTAGAAGCTAATTTAGTGCAATGGCTAAAAGACTGTTAAAGTAGGTTCAAATTGTCCATCAACCATGAAAAAACTGGGTGGCCTTAGGCAAACCTCAGCTCCTAACTGCAAAACGGGTACAGCATCTACCTAATAGGGTTGTTGCAAGAATGACTGAGAATGTATTGTGAAGCAGTTTGGACATGCTGCTAAGCATTGCCATCAGAAGCACTCCTTTATGGTGCATTCTCACACTTGAAATCCCCACTGTTAATAACACCATTCCATGTAAGACCAGCCCATCTTATCTTCCCCTTAGTTGGTATTAAGGAAACCAATCATTTTCTTTGGTATTAAGGAAATATAAAAAGTAAATCACAAGCAAGGAACGCAAAAGCAAGCAGCAAACAGGGATGTAGTTGTCCAGGATGGCAGGGGTCTTAGACCCCTTAATTTTTTGGGATCCAGGTCCCAGCAGGGTCCCTATGTCTCCAGCATCCTATGAGCCAATCAGCATGAAAGGGGAGTGGGTTAGCCACTTCTACCAAGCTTCCTTGTCCTTTCCTGCTGATTTGACCCAATAGGAGTGAGTTAGCCAGTGAGAAGACTCTTTTAAGTAGCTAACACTCTCAACTTTCATGCTGATTGGTTCCTAGGGATGCCTGTTGTTGTGGAAGAAGACATTAACAGGATCTCATTCTCAACCCAGCAGCAGCAACAAAATAAAAAAATAGGGGTGGCTTCATGTGACTATTGTGAAGGGACCCTGCACTTCTGAATATGACACTATACTGTTGGAAGCACATCCCTGGGATCCCAAACCATGCAATATAACAAAGCAGCAAAAGTTTGCTTGAAAGCCTATAGAGATTAATCTCTTTCAAGAACTCCAGGACCCATCACAACCCAAGGTGGAGGTGCAATGTTTTCTATCTACACAAATGGATGGGGCAGGACCTCTTCAGTAGGCATGCATGGAGAGAGTGGCAGCCTTTCCCAACCAGTGTGCCTCCAGATGTTGTTGGACCACAACTCCCATCAGCCTCAGCCAGCATTGCCAATGGTCAGGAAAGATGGGAGTTGTGGTCCAGCAACATCTGGAGGCACACTGGGTGGGAAAGGCTGGGTTAATACATACAAAAAAGAACTGGGAGGGGAGGAACGCAGCAGAATTTTCACAGCTGCATGCTTGCATATGAAATGAGGGCAAGCCCTATCATTAGGGCAGAATGCAACAGTCATCTGAGACAGTGAATCCCGGGGGAGGGGCATCAAGCAATATGTTGGAGGGCAAAGCTCTACAGCCTGCCTTGTGCCTTCTCTGATAACCTGCTGCCCCATCATCCCAAGGGCTGAAATAAGATTCAACTGCCAGTCCAGCAGGCTTCAAATGAGGGTGGGGTGTGTATATAAGGTGTAGGTGTGTATATAAAGTGATCCTGTATCTTTAGGAGAAGAGAAAGTCAGCCAAGTGCAGGTGTTCTTACAACACTGTAATGGGGAAAACCACAAGGTGGAATTCTCCCTTCCCCCTGCACAACTTTTAAAGATACAGAAGACCTCTTGGAGGCCGGGCCTGGCAACCCTAATAAGATGCCATCTTGTCGTTCACCTCAGGAAGCAAAATATCTTGGGATGGCTGTCTATGAAACATTCACATGTCTGTCCCACTAAAGAGAGAGTGGGCTAGCTTAAACTTTTTCCCCTGCCCTAGTTGGGGCACAATTACAGCATCCCATACACACTAGGAGTGCTTTCCAGAACTCACCACCACCACCAAGTAAAACCTCAAAAGAGGATTCTGGTGGTGCAGAGTCCAATGTGACAGCTACCCTGCATGTCAGGAACTGTCTGAGTGCCCAGCCTCGAAGCCTGTTTAATACATTCAACAGAGTGAAGTGGGAGACTGAGGGGAACAGAATTTTGGGGACACTTCAGAATGCAGAGGAATGCGACATATTTTTGAAGGATCCCTCACTGTAAACACACATGCACACACGTGTGAGCGCATACACACACAACCTACACACACACACACCTCCCTGCATGTAGTGAACTAGCACAGACGGGAAAAAGCTTAAGCGTAGCACTTGCTCCTTGATGTGCTAGTTTGCTACACGAGGAGAGGACTGTTTTGTATATACATATCCACTGGAGGCTGGCCCATGAGGGTCAATAGGACACTGCTCCCCAACCTCAGCCTGCCTGCCTTCTTACTTATGCCCCTCTCTTCTTCCCTCTCCATAAGTCTCAGTGTTGTCCCTTGGGGAATTCAGCAGGGAGGAGGATGGGGCACAACACTAGAATGAGTTGGCTCTGCCTGTCATTGGGTCTGGCTCCATCCCCTCCAGCCTCCTGCCCTACCAGTCCCTATGAGCACCAGACACCACTGTACAGGGTCTCTTGCAAAATATATGTGCAGTCTGAAGAGGGACAGCTCAGAATTCTACCACCTCTTTCAGGGAAATGTGTAGAACAGCCTTTCCCAACCGATGTGCCTCCAGATGTTGTTGGACCACAACTCCCATCTTTCCTGACCATTGGCAATGCTGGCTGAGGCTGATGGGAGTTGTGGTCTAACAACATCTGGAGGCACACTGGTTGGCAAAGGCTGGTGTAGAATGTTGGCTGATTCTGGCCCTTGAATTGGGCCAGCCCAGGCAACCTGCCATGTCTGCTGTCCCTGGAAGCAGGGGAGCAGGAGGGGGAGGAAGAGATGGAGAAGCCAGTTGATTAAGACAAGTTCTCATGAGGGCTTTCTCTCTGGGCCCCACCCTTCGAATGCAATTTGATCATCTTGTGGGAGCTTCTTAGATGTGCCCCCTTCTGCTCTGAGAAGGTTAAGGAGAATCCTCCACATTTTTTTTGTACATAATGTTTTTCCAGATAAAACTTACAATGTGATACAGTAGGGCCCCACTTATATGGTGAGTTAGGGACCAGGCCCCCGCCGTAAAGCGGAAATCACTGTAAAGCGGAACCCATTGACTATAATGGGTCGCGTTGTGCGAAAATGATGCAAAATGCCAAAAAACCCGCAAAATCAGCTTTAAAACGAGGAATTTCTCCTAATTGAAAGCCGCCGCATCAGCGGAATGCCGTAAAGCGGGGCCCTACTGTACAGCAAATGTTTTTGTTGTTTCTTCTAAGAGGGTAATACACACATTGTAGTTAATTCCTTCAACATCAACTTCACTGGACTGGCCATGTTGTTCGAATGCCTGATCACCGTCTTCCAAAGCAGCTACTTTACCCCCAACTTAAGGATGGAAAATGGAATATCGGTGGACAGCAAAAGAGATTTAAATATGTTCTTAAAGCAAGTCTAAAAAAATGTAATATGAACATTGAGAACTGGGAAGTCTTGGCCCATGAGCGTCCCAATTGGAGGTCGGCTATTGTCAAAGGTGCTGTGGACTTCAAAAAAGTACATATAATTTGGGACAAATGAGCTAAGCAGAAGGCATGTCAAACAAATCCTCATCACGACTATCTTCCATCTGGAAACCTATGTTCTCACTGAGGGATTCTGTGTGGATCCAGAATTGGCCTCCACAGTCACGTACGGACCCACTGTTAAAGACCTTATCTTGGAAGACTATCTTACTTAGCCACAAGTGATCACCAATGAATGAATGAATGAATGTTTGTTTGTTTATTACATTTATATACCGCCCCTTAGCCAAAGCTCTCTGGGCGGTTTACAGCAATAAAAAACATTAAAAACAAGTTTACAAATTTTAAAACAGAAAAACAATTTAAAAACACAATAAAAAAATTAAAAACAATTTAAAAACACATGCTAACATTAACATGTTGTTAATTGAGAACATGCATCTTTTACACAAATGTCAGATTCAATACAACTAATTACAAGCCCCTCAAACAAACCCCACTCCCCCCCCAACCAGGTGGCATTAGGAGCTGTGGGGGGGGAAGGGGGGAAAGAAGGGGAGAAAACAAGGTAGATGAAGCAGGTGAGCAAAATAAACATTTCTAAATTTGTTTAACATTAGTCACTCCAAATTTTAGCATAATAAGATGGTGGATTTTGATTGTGCCCTTTATTGTTAACATATTGGATAAGAAACCATATTGACGTAAATTTCACAGTTTTAGAAATACCACGGGCAGCCCTTAGTTGGTATGAGAATCCTACATTTTTAGGATAGAGGTACACTTGCTGGTCTGCCATTTCCAGCGTGTCCCCACTTCTCTCTTCTGAAAATGGGGGGGGCACAGGATGCTAGTCAAACCCTGCCCCTTTTACCTATAAGACCTGGTGGGAGCAGCTTGAGTGCGTTTTTTTTTTTTTAAATTCCGCTTCAAAGAGATTTCACAAATGATTGGCAGATCAACTCATTCCCCTCCAGATGTGGCCAATGGAAATGCTTTGGTCTGGCGACTAGTGTGGTCACAGCCTTAGATCAGCCAGCTCCCTTTACATCAAGAATCAGCCCAGTCCAGCTACAGAATACATGTCTCATTTATCTTTTCAGGGATACTCCTGCTGCTGCTCTCCACAGTGACTCATTGCTACACCTTGAGCTGGTGCCTGCCTGCCTACCACTGGCTTTCTCCAGTCATCTCCATGGCAACCCAGCCAGTGTAACTATGGAGACTGTTGATCATGATGCTCCTGCCGCCAAGGGCACACTAGTGGCAAGCACAGGGACAGTAGGTGTAGGTAGAATAATATTCCAGACACGGCTTCCCCATTTGCTCCCTCACTGAAGGACAAATGGGTAACATTTTCTCTCCTAAGCCAAAAAAGAGATTCCACTTACAATTAAGGTACTGACTGCATGCAAGCTCAGTGCTGGCAGGTGTACACATCATAGCGCAGATCCAGAACTGAACAGTAGACTCTGCAACAAAATGTTGTAGTGTAGCCTCCTTCCTAAGAGGAAAGGTCCTGTTTTGGGCTCAGTCCGCAGGCCAAAGTACTCTCTAGGAATACTCCATTCTTCCCACCTGGTTTTCTTCCCCAACTGACACTCAGCATCCCATCGCTTATGAGCATGCTCAGTCCTGTTAAAAAATATTGTTTTGTACTTCTGCAAACCTCAGGGCTCCCCCAAGCTTCCTCCAGTTTCTCAGTGACTCCGCTTTGGTTTCAGTCCGGCTCTCAACCACTTGAGTTCACTGTTAGAGGGAATGATGAGTCTATGGATTCTGGAACTGCATGAAAAGCACTGAGGTTAGCAGCAGTTGCGAGGTTCCTGCCAAACATGCTGACATGGAAGCATGTTGAACATGCAGCAGCCATGCCCAGCCAAGCTTCTGAGATTTAGTTCAAGGTATGGCTACCATAATGGCCCCACAAGACAGGGAAAAGGGGCATAGCTCAGTGGCTGAGCATCTGCTTTGCATGCAGAAGGTCCCAGATTCAATCCACAGCATCTCCAGGTATGGCTGGGAGAGTTCCCTGCCTGAAAGTCTGGAGAGCTACTGCTAATCAGTGTAGACAGTACTGAGCTAGATGGATCAGTGGTCTGACTCAGTATAAGGCAGCTTTCTGCTATATGTTCCTATGACAACACCCATGGGCTTGCCATTTCATTATGCTTATATCAAGGCTGCTGCACCAAGAGGTGTTGCTGTTATGTAAATTTGTATAGATATTAGCAGAGATCATCAATGGTCTGAGATGTGTGTGTGCCAGTGTGTGTACTGTATTTACCTAAGTGATGATGATGAAGTGGTGATGATGTCAATTCTGACATATGGTGACCCTATGAAGGGGATTTTCATGGTAAGCGGTATTCAGAGGGGGTTTACCATTGCCTTCCTCTCAGGCTGAGAGACAGTGACTGGCGCTTCATGGCTGTGTGGGGATTTGAACCCTGGTCTCCCAGGTCGTAGTCCAACATCTTAACCACTACACCACACTGGCTCTAAGTAGCAGGCTCCTACCCTGCATTGAGATCACTGAGACTTGACTTAGTAAAATAAGAAAAGCTACTTTATTTATAAAAATACACTGTAGATAGGAAAGGCATACCTAGTTCTAACTAACTAACTAAGTTGGAGGCGCAACATCCAGGTCTGGAAGTTGTCCTCATGGCTCAGAAGGGAGAGAGCAGAGACAAAGGTGTCTCCTCTCTCTCAGACAGTCCAAGAAGAGATGAAAGGAAGGGCAGGAGGGGCAGATAAACTTCCCTAAGCATATCAGTCTGTGAAGGAAGGAAGGAAGTCAGAGCATCACAGGTAAAGGTAATCAAGCCTATCCATCTGGAGGACCCTAACGTTATCTCCTTTCTGGAAGTTAAACAAAAAACAAAACAGGAGTTGCTCTTGCCCCATTTCCAACAGTTGCATCCCTCCTCAAGGAGCTGAAAACCTCCCAAACTCAATGGTTTCTAAACTTTCAGTGGAGCTAGAGCCCATCTTGAACAGCAAAGCTTCCACAGTCAATACAACCCACCACTCTACTCCCAGAATGAGGAGACCACATCTAGCATTGAGTCTTTTCCCTCTGTCAATGTATCATCATCATCCCAAAGGAAGGAGTAAGGATGTACAAGGATGCTGCAGCTGACAGGTGTGGGGGAAGCCTAGAAAAAGCCATCCCATCTCTGAGCCCTGAGTAATGAGGCAAAGGGGAGGGCAGGATGCGAGGAGACAACACATTTTAACTGGGTTGTCCTGCAGCTGCAAAGAGGATGCCTGTTCACATGCATACACACACAGAGAAAGAACTGGTCCTTAGTTGTCAGAAATATAGTGCAACCATCAAACACACCACCTTATCACTCCAGATAATACTTCAGTTAAGACGGTGAACAACTTACTCATCTACACCATTAGTCCAAGCAGCCATTGTCATGGTGGGAGTATGTGAAACTGCCTTACACCATTGCCTTAGCTAGCCCAGTGATGGGTATTCAGGCTAGCGCTGGCTGAGTCGTTTTTTTCCCCCTGGCCTTACTCCCAGAGATCCTTTTAATCAGAAACACTAGGGAGTGAACCTGGCATCAGAACTGCATCCGGTTCTGGACACTGCACTTTAAGAAGGGTGCAGACAAACTGGAACAGGTTCAGAGGAGGGCAACAAGCTTCAGCTATGGGGCGGTATATAAATGTAATAAATAAATAAATAAATAAGGATGATCAGGGGACTGGAAACAAAGCCCTATGAGGAGAGACTGAAAGAACTGCACGTGTTTAGCCTTGAGAAGAGAAGACTGAGAGGAAATATGATCGCACTCTTCAAGTACTTGAAAGGTTGCCAGGTAGAGGAGGGCCAGGATCACTTCTTGATCATCCCAGAGTGCAGGACACAGAATAATGGGCTCAATTGGCAGGAAGCGAGATTTCCACTGAACATCAGAAAAAACCTTCTGTTAGAGCAGTATGACAGTGGAACCAATTACCTAGGGAGATAAATCTGAATCTGTCCAAATTTTGACAAAAAATGGTCAACAAATATGGAAAACTAAATGATGGCTCACAGACTGGAATCATTCGATATATATTCCAATTCGAAAGAAAGGGGATCCCAGGGAATGCAGTAATTATTGAACTATTCCCTTAATATCCCATACAAGTAAAGTAATGCTCATGATTCTACAACAAAGACTCTTACCATATATGGAGTGGGAAATGCTAGACATCCAAGCTGGATTTAGAAAGGGAAGAGGCACCAGAGATCATATCGCAAACATATATTGGATAATGGAACGGACCAAGGAATTTCAGAAGGAAATCATCATGTGCTTTCAGGGCCGGTGCCAGGCATGCCTAGGCCCTTGGGCACCAACCTGCCCTGGACCCCGGCACATGCACGCATGCATGCACACACAGCAGGGGCATCAACACCTTAGGGAAACCTTGGCCCCCATCTTGGTTAATGGCAGCTCTGACCGTGCAGCACGCGCAGCCCCCAAAGACAGGAGAGACAGGTAAGTGGAGCAAGGGTATGGGCGGGAGGATTGGAGGCTCCCTGCCACGGATTGCTACTCTCAAGATGCCCCTCAGTGGGCCCTGTAACCCCAGGGGCTCTTGGCCAGAGCCCGAACTGGCTGCCCTATGGCACCGGCCCTGTGCGCTTTATAGATTACAGCAAAGCCAAAAACTATGGAATGCTTGAAAAGAAATGGGAGTGCCACAGCATCTGATTATCCTGATGCGCAACCTATATTTTGGACAAGAGGCTACTGTAAGGACAGAATATGGAGAAACTGATTGATTTCCAATTGGAAAGGGTGTGAAACAGGGGAGTATTTTATCACCCTACTTGTTTAATCTATACACAGAACATATCATACGGAAAGCAGGTTTGGACCAAAATGAAGGAGGTGTGAAAATTGGAGGGAGAAATATAAATAATTTAAGATATGCAGATGATACCATATTACTAGCAGAAACCAGTAATGATTTGAAACGAATGCTGATGAAAGTTAAAGAGGAAAGCACAAAAGCAGGACTGCAGCTGAACATCAAGAAGACTAAAGTAATAACAACAGAAGATTTATGTAACTTTCAAGTTGACAATGAAGACATTGAACTTGTCAAGGATCATCAATACTTTGCCACAGTCATTAACCAAATTGAAGACAATAGTCAAGAAATCAGAAGAAGGCAAGGACTGGGGAGGACAGCCATGAGAGAACTAAATAAGATCGTCAAAGGCAAAGATGTCACTGAACACTAAAGTGAGGATCATTCAGACCATGGTATTCCCGATCTGTATGTATGGATGTGAAAGTTGGGCAGTGAAAAAAGCGGGTAAGAGAAAAATCAACTCATTTGAAATGTGGTGTTGGAGGAGAGCTTTGTGCATACCATGGACTGCAAAAAAGACAAATAATTGGGTGTTAGAACAAATTAAAGCACAACTATCATTAGAAGCTAAAATGATGAAATGGAGGTTATCATACTTTGAACACGTAATATGAAGACATGATTCACTAGAAAAGACAACAATGCTGGGGAAAACAGAAGGGAGTATAAAAAGAGGAAGGCCAAACAAGAGATGGATTGATTCCATAAAGGAAGCCACAGACCTGAATTTACAAGATCTGAACAGGGTGGTTCGTGACATATGCTATTGGAGGGCACTGATTCATAGGGTCTCCATAAGTCGTAAGGTTGGAGAGGAAAGCATGTCTTACAGCATGATCCTATGCTGTAAGATCATGTTTAGTGAAGCTTACTCCCAGGTTAAGTGTATAAATTGGACTGCACCCTAATATTACCACACAATAGTTGCACCCCAGTGGAGGCTGGTCCATTAGGGTGAGTGAGGCACTGCCCCACCAGTCTGTCTGCTCTCACCTGTCTACTTCAACCAGTCAAGGGAGTATCACTAATTGTCAGCTTCCTCCTCCATAGTCTCCGTGTTGTCCTTGTAGAACTCAGCAGGAAGGAGGATGGGGGCAAAATTAGAATGTGCTGGTTCTGCCTATCATTGGCTCTGGCTCCAACTACTATTGGTCTTTCTGCCTTCTGCCCGACCAGTCCCAATGGGCACCAGCCACCACTGCTGCACTTGCAGCAAAGTACTTAGAGGCACAGGGACATACGGCAATTTTGCACATGCTAATTTATATGGATAGATGCCTCTTGGAGAATTAAGATGGCTGGGATGTCACCAGCACAGCAATTTGTAATGTGCCCAGCTGCCCCGTTAAGCAAGGGGAAAAATATTTCTAAAAGAAGTTTTTAAAAAATGGATGGAAAGAGGTGGCAAACTGCATTCTGGCACAAAAGAGCTGGAGTTCAGGCCCCCTAAGAACGTTCCTGACCCATGACACAATAAATATTTAATGCTGTGTTTGTGCTTGGGAAAAAATGAGATGGTCTGCCTTCAAGTCAATCCTGACTTATGGCAACCCTGTGAAAAGGGTTTTCATGGTAAGCAGTATCCAGAGGGGGTTTACCATTGCCTCCCTCTGAGCCTGAGAGGCAGTGACTGGGCCAAGGTCACCCAGTGAGCTTCATGGCTGTGTGGGGCTTTGAACCCTGGTCTCCCAGGGTGTAGTCCAACACTCTAACCACTACACCAAAGGCAAAGGGCAGCAGATGATACAAAACAGTATTTTTCACCCCTGGAAAATATGGCTTTTACTTTTTGGATGACCTGATATGATGAAAGCTGGGTGAGAAAAGCAAAATCAATATATCTGGAGAAATAATCAATGACTGCAACGCATGTATTCCCTTTCCAAACAAACAAATCTGTTGCTACTTGTTGCCAAGGCTTAGCAGGCAGTCAAGGCTTGGTGCCCTGCTTCTGTGTTTTCATGCATTCCAAACAGTGTTCAGCTCAGCTTTTTACTTGATTGCTAAGTCCCAGCCACCAAATGGAGTGTTTTGCCCTTGCTTGACGGCTATTATTATTATTATTTGATGGGCTGCATCTCTGTCTGGAGCTTCTTGGGGATAACAACACACTGCCCTTTTAAGAGCAAACCATCCACTGAAGATCATTGCAGTCCGGCCAGTAAGGCCTCAGATCCTGTGGGAGTTGTGTCCTGAAGCACCATCCCTGTTGATAGAGATGAACTATTCTGACAGGTTGCATCCTAATCTGCTGCAATTGCCCTGTCAGTGCTGGTAACAAAGTCTGAATTAAGACAACATACACTTTCACACCCATTTCCAGGGCCTTTTCTTCCTTCATGAGCGGTGGGCCCTGGAAAGTACATCTGCTGCAATAAAGTATTTCCCTGATATGTTACACTGTTAAAGGAAAATACCAGCCGGTGGAGCCTAAATCTCTGAATTCTCAGAGGAAGATGATGTAAGGGCTTTGATTCCAACGAGGCCACCAAAGGTTTGTGGTCAGTTTGTATTGCATATTGCAACCCCACCAAATCAGAAATGAGATGTTCACATGCTCATGTGACTGCTAAAATGTCTTTCTCCACTTCAGCATAACATCTTTCTGTGTAAGACATCTAGATAAAAACGCAACTGGACACCTCTCTCTTCCTGGCTGGATCCGAGTAAGCATGTATCTGAAACCATAAGAGGATGCATCTGTAGCTACCGTTGTCAGATAGATTTCCAAATATTGTGCTAAAATGGGTAAAGAGAAGAGCATATTCTTGATTGTTGCAAATACCTCTTGTGCATGGCTCCAGGTCCACAAAGTATCTCAATGGAGTTAATGCAGAGGTCTTGTGATATGAGCTAAGTTTGGTACACATTTTCCAAAATAATTTGCCATTTCCAGGAATCTTCTTACTGCAGATACATCTTGAGGTTCAGCTAGGTTCAAAAGGGCATTAAGTTTTTCAGGGTCAGGCTTAATGCTTTGATGGCTAATTATGCATCCCACAAATTTTATCTTTTCTAAATTCACACTACTCATTCAGTATGAGTCCCACTCATTCAAAGTGTCTCAAAACTGAATGCAATCGTTCATCATGCTCCTGCATATCTTTGCCATAAACTAGGACATCATCTACATGGCAGAGAACCCTTGGCAAGCCAGACACAGTTTGAGATATTATATTTTGAAAGTACTCTAAGGCAGAGGAATGACCCAATAGGAGGTGACTGAAACAATATCTTCCAAAGGGAGTAATGAAAAAGGTAAATGGTCTAGAATCCTCAGCGGGGGTTGGGGGGTGGGGGTGGAGAAAGCCAGCTGTTACATCAAGCTTTATGAATACTTTGGCTCCTGGTAATGAGCCAATGTCTGGTCAACCACTGGAAGTATACGTCTTTCATTGCATACATATTTGTTGTGTTAGGCCAACACACATGCAGATTTTCCTGTTGGGCTTTGGCAAAATGACCATTCCTGTGCACCATTCAGTAGGTTCATCAATCAGAGAGATGACTCCCATCTTTTCCATTCTCATTAATTCTCTCATGGGCTTCTGCAGGGAGGAAGGGCAGGATATTATATATATATATATATATATATATATATATATATATATATTCCTCTTTCACCTTTGCTAGCAAAGGGATCGGGACTTGGCCTGGTGCTGTCAAGGCAAAGGGAGTAGCTGATGGCATCATCTTTATTTTATAGTCTCTTGTTATTTTGTCCAAATCTGGACAAATATGTCTGGCATATTTAGTTTACTTTGTGTGATGCAGTCAAATCTCAGTACAAGTTGTAGTAGTTGAACTGCGGATAATTCCCACATGGGTGTATTGAGGTCTTGTACTATGTATACAGGTTGAAGAAGTACCATCCCCTCCTTTTCCAATTTTGCCTGAAACTGGCCCCAAACATTCATTGTGGCATTGCCAGATCCACAGATAGTTCTGCTTGGTGATTCTGTCCATCTCAATGTGGGTTAAAATCTTTCATGTGTATCCATTTTAAAGTGAAAAGGGTTTCTGTTTAAGTTTATGTTACTATTACCAAGATCACAAGATTACCAGTTCTATTGAGGATATAGATCCTAAATATATGGGTTCTCCAAGGTATTCATAATTGGCCGTCAATATTCTTGTATAATTCCTGCATTTGTAGGCATTCTGCACAAAATGCCCTGTACTGTGGCATTGTCTACATTCTACGTCCTATGCAGGGCACTGCAGTCAATCATGAGTAGGTTTCCTGGCACATTTCCACATCTCTGAAGACATTTGGGTAAGCTGTCTAGCTCTCTCATTCTCTGATTCTGATGTGGGTTTATGCTGCACTTTCGGTCTGACTGCTTTTTCTATAGCTTTATTCTTTATTTTTAAAGGGTCCACATTATCTGGAGCAGCCTTTCCCAACCAGTGTGTCTCCAGATGTTGTTGGACCACAACTCCCATCTTTCTGACCATTGGCAATGCTGGCTGAGGCTGATGGGAGTTGTGGTCCAACAACATCTGGAGGCACACTGGTTGGGAAAGGCTGATCTGGAGCATTTGTGCTAGCCTGTAAGTTTATCTGTTGTTTAGTAATTGTTTCATGCATTCTCACTTTTGCTTTTGCGGTGGCTAATGTGAAATCAGGATCTAAATTGTGCTGACAGTTTTGCATATTTTATGTCCACAATGATCATGTCCCTTATTAGCTCCTCTTTTATTGCTCCATAATTACAGTGTTTGGCCAGGATGTGTACAGCAATTATAAAAGCTTCCACAGTTTCCCCCTGCTTCTGGCACCTCCCGTTAAACTTTGCTCTTTCATATATAACATTTTTCTTTCCTATGAAATGGTTATCAAAAGCATATCTCACTTTCTCATAACTTTCTGGCCTTCTGCTGTAAGGTAGCCACATCAAATACAGTAATACCTCCATTAAGGGATCCTCCAGGAAGAAGCTCTTTCTAACAAAGGGTTTTTAAAAAAATTTTCAAGCCTCTGTCTTTGCTTTAAGGTGAAACTGACTAGTTTGTGCCTTTGCTTTGCTAGGATGAAACTGATGAGCCTGTGTGTTTGCTTTGCATTAAAGAGACCTCTTGCTTTCTCCAGGGCTGGGGAGGGAAGGATCCAATACAATTAAGAGGAAAAAGAGAAAAGGAGTGGGAGTGGGTGGGTGCCAGGTAGGCGCCCTTTACAGCCCCTGTTGAATCTGCCCCCACCATCTATGAGTGGGTGTAGGAACCTATCCCTCTTCTTTCCATGTTATTCCTATCTCTGGTACCAAAGTTTCTGTTAAAGTAGTAATGTCTGGGAACACATCTACTTTGTTAACTGAAGTATTACTGTATCATCTGTAGAGTCTCCCATTTGCAAAAATGAGAACATTCTCTTATGTTCTTCTGGTTTCTGCATTAACCCAGAAGCCATTCTATATCTCTCAAATCTAATACAGCTGGGCCCAATGCTTGGTTTTTGAAAATCAAATTTCTGAAGTTGAGCCATCTGTGCTAAAGGATCCATAGCTTTACAAATTTCTGTCTTGTAATTCTCAACTCTTTTACTTTGCAGTGATTCTTCCCTGCTTTGTTTTCTCTGATTTTAAAATCTGCTTAAGTTATTTCTTTTCTATTCAGCTTTCCACTCACCCTTCCTGTAGCATGAAATCCTTTTTTCTCTTAGATTTATTTATTTATTTAAAATATTTCTATTCTGCCCTTCTACCCTATAATAGGGCAGTCAGAGCAGCTTACAAAAATAAAACCAAACACATACATAATAAAATTGTAAACAATAAAATCACAAAAACATTAAAATAAATTAAAACACATAAAATACTATATATATAGTATATATAATACACACACACACACATATAGGGAGTGGGACTAAAGGGGACTAAAAGGGTAAAATTTAACATAGAAGGCATAAAATCATAAAAATCATTGTCAGGCTCTATCTTCAGTCCCTCCCAAAGGCTCTCCAGAACAAGATCATTTTCAGAAGTCTCTGGAAAACCATCAAGGAGGGAGCAGAGCGGACTTCTTGGGGTAGAGTATTCCAAAGCTTGGAGGCCACAGCTGAAAAAGCTCTCTCCCACGTGCCTGTCCGTCTAACGTCTTTCATTCCAGGCACACAGAGGAGACCAGAGGCAGATGATCTTAAATTCCATGCAGGTACATATGGGCATAAGCGGTCCCTCAGGTACATTGGTCCAAGGCCGTTTAGGGCTTTAAAGGTCAGAACCGGCACTTTAAATTGGGTCCGGAAGCAAAATGGGAGCCAGTGGAGTCGATAAAGCACAGGAGTGATATGCTCCCTGCGCTGTACTCCAGTTAACATACTGGCTGCTGCATTTTGAACCAACTGCAATTTCTGAACTGTTTTCAAAGGCAGCCCCACATAGAGTGCATTACAGTAATCAAGCCTCGATGTCACCAATGCATGTATCACTGTGGCCAAGTCAATTGCCTCCAGGAATGGACGCAGCTGGTAGACCAGTTTGAGTCGGCCAAAAGCACTCCTGGCTACCACAGTCATCTGATATTCAAGCAGCAGGGCAGGATCCAGGAGGACTCCCAAACTGCGGACCTGCTCCTTCAAGGGGAGTGCAACCCCATCCAGAACAGGTTGCAACCCTGTCCCTGGTGCAGTTTTCCCCTTGACCAGCAGTACTTCCATCTTATCTGGATTGTTTCAGTTTGTTAGCCCATATCTAGCCCTTCACAGACTCCAGGCACCGGTTTAGGATGAGCACTCCCTCCCTGCAATCAGGTGGTAGGGAGAGAAAGAGCTGAGTGTCATCAGCATATTGATGACATTGTACTTCAAATCTCCTGATGACCTCTCCCAGTGGTTTCATATAAATGTTAAAGAGCATGGGAGACAGAATGGAACCGTGCGGTACCCCACAGGCCAACAGCCAGGGGGTCGAGCAGTAGTCTCCCAGCACCACTTTCTGGGTCCTGTCTGTCAGGTAGGACCGGAGCCACCGTAGGACAGTGCCTCCCAATCCCATCCCAGCTAGACGGCCCAGAAGGATACCATGGTCGATTGTAACGGAGACCACTTAGAGGTCCAGCAGCACCAACAGGGATGCACTCCTCCTGCCTGATGCATGGCATAGGTCATCAGGCAGGGTGACCAAGGCAGTCTCTGTCCCATGACCAGGCCTGAAGCCTGATTGAAAAGGGTCTAGAATCTAGATAATCCGATTAATCCAGGAAAACTTGGAGCTGAGCAGCCACTACCCTTTCAATCACCTTGCCCAGAAAGGGCAGATTAGAGTCTGGGCAGAAGTTGTTAAAATCTGCAGGGTCTAATGAAGGCTTTTTTAAACAAAGGTCTTATCACAGCCTCCTTCAACAATGTTGGCATAGAACCTTCCCTTAGGGAGGTGTTAATTAAATATGCCAACCAGTCAGCCACTCCCCCTCTGGCAGATTTGATTAACCAGGATGGGCAAGGGTCAAAGAAACAAGTAGTGGGCCTCGATTCTCCCAGAATCCTGTCCACATCCTCAGGCTTTGCAAGCTGAAAAGTATCCATAGAAAAATGACCAGAGGAAGCTTCGAGGACATCTGGCACAACTGTAGTTAAACAGGAGTCCAAGTCAGTCTGAATGAGAGCAATTTTATCTGCAAAGTGCCTCACAAACATGTCACAGCAAGTGGCTGAGAGCTCAGGGTCTAATGTAAGGCCAGAGCCCAAAAGACCCTGGACCACCCGGAAAAGCATCGCCGGATGACACTGAGTAGACACAATGGTGGTAGAGAAGAGCACTTTCTTTGCTGCCATCACCGCCACAGGATAGGCTCAAAAATGAGCTCTAGCCTGTGTTCAATCAGAAGCGGACTGAGTTTTTCTCCATCATCCCTCTAGCCGTCATCCCTGCCGTTTCATCAGGCCAAGGTTTGAGTAAACCAAGGTGTATTATGGGCCTTCCCTGGTGGAAGAGGGCGATTTGGAGCAATAGTATCCACCACCTGGATCACCTCCGTATTCCAGAGATTGACCAGGGCTTCGGCAGTATTGCCAGCTATGCTGGGAATATCCCCCCGAGCATTCAGGAAACCATCTGGATCCATGAGTCTCTAGGGGCGGACCATCTTAATCAGCCCTTCACCCCTATGAAGGTTACTGAGGGCACAAAGTCTAAACCTTGTCAGGTGGTGATCTTTCCATGACAACGGAGTCACTAAGAACCCCCTCCACCCTCAGATCAAAAATTAAGATCCCTCTCTGACACCATGTTATATTAAAGATCAGCAGCCATGTTGAAGTTAGAAACTGAAGTGCCTCCCCTCCTTTGAATCATGAAATGGACTGCCTTCAAGTTGATCCTGACTTATGGCTACCCTAGGAATACGGTTTGCATGGTAAGCGGTATTCAGAGGGGGTTTACCATTGCCTCCCTCTGGGGCTAGTCCTCCCTAGCTGGCTAGGACCTGCTCAGCTTGCCACAGCTGCACAAGCCAGCCCCTTCCTTGTCCACAACTGCCAACTGGGCTCCTTGGGACTATGCAGTTTGCCCACAGCTGCACAGGCGGCAGGGCACGTAACCTGAGCCACTCACTGTGTGGGTGATCTTTAGCTTGGCCCTTGACACCCAGGAGGCACAAGTGGGGGTTTGAACTCACAGACTCTGGACTCCCAGCCAGGCTGTCCTCCCCACTGTGCTATAACCCTCCTTTACTGAACTTCATCTCTTTTCTGTTCACACTTTAACCCCTGAAGAACCAACAGTATATCACACCACACTCAACACCAAAGAATGATCTCCCAAGGGATTTCCCAGGGTACCACTCTGTCTCCATTCCTATTAAGTAAACACTGAGACACTAACAAGGTGAGATTGTATGGAAATATGGCATTTGATGCCATCAGTATGGCTGACAATATCTATTTCTCTTCTCATCTAGTTTCAGTCTAGCAGTTTTGGTATTCTTCCAGTGAAAAGGCATGGTTGGGGAAAGTGAAAAGGCTGCATGTGTTATAAGCATTCTTGTACCATGCTTCAGTCATAGCCTCAGAGTGGTTTTAGAATTAAAACTATTAAAACGAATATATGAAACACACAGTGAACTAAAAACCCACAAAATCACAAACACAGCATGGGGGTCAGCAGGATTAAAAATTGTATCTAAAGCTCAGGATACTGAGGTAGGTGGCAAGCAAATACATTGGGGTGGTGTTCTGGGTTCTGGCACAAAAGATCTGGAGTTGCAGCTCCCTGGGCCACCCCCTAACGATGCTCCTGACCCATGTCACAATAAATATATTGGGGGAAAACATTCTACAATTGGGCCTTCACCAGAGATCTTTTCTGGAGAACCCGCAGAAATGGAATCCAGGTAAGAGAAGTAATGATGGGCAACCTTGCAGATGGGAGTGGATAAGGCCTCCTGTCAGTTATGTGTTAAGTAATCTGTTAATTGTTCCAAGTACAGACCTGAGATTGCTCTTGGATTCACCACCAAGCCTGAACAGGTTGCAGCAGAGATCTGGGGTGTGTTCTTCCAGCTCTACTTGGCAGGAAGGCTGTGATCATTTCTAGCAGCAGCAGATCTAGCAGCTATCAATCATGCATTCATGTTGAGGCTTTGCTATAGAAATGCACCTTATGTGCGGCTTCCTATGTTTAGATGCTTTAACTTGTATAAAATGCTTTAGCTTACCTTGTGAAGGGATAGGTAATTGAGACAAAGTTACATCAGTGCCAGCACTGGCTCTGGACTGCCTTCCAGCCTCTAATTAAGGTGCTGTGATGGCCCAGCCCTAAAGAGCCTGTGCTTACCAAACCTGAAAGACTGCCTTGCCTTCATCTGTGTTCCAGTATGTCTTTTTACAGTGACCAGGAATGCTCTTAAGTATATTTATCTATGTACCAAATCAGGTCCACAAGTATGAGCAGATGTGCACTTTCAGTATTTGTCCCTCAGCTTTGGAATTAAAAATGTAAATGTACTGCCTTCAAGTTGATTCCGACTTATGGCGACCCTACGAATAGGGTTTTCATGAGGCTGAGAGGCAGTGACTGGCCCAAGGTCACCCAGTGAATTTATCTTTCCCTAAACAATCTCCAGATACTAAGCCTGCATGTTTTTTAGTAGTAGAGCAAGACATTTTCTGTTCAGACTGGGTTCCAATGGCCAGGAAAAGCAGAGTAAAATAATCTGCTGTTACACATTTTAATCCTTGGGATGGGCCAGCCTATCATTTTAATAAGCGAATGTGCTGGACTAATGGCAAAGTAACTGTTCATGGGAAAGTAGGGTGCAAAATGTTTTTAAGATCTCACAAGAGCTGCACTGTAGTAGAGGAATATTTCAGAATAGCACACACAAAAAAGTTAGGAACTGGGCAAGGGGAGGCACTCCAGACACATCACTTTTGCCACAGACAACAGTGGTAGCATGTGGGGTACTGGTACATATCACCCTACAAAACTGAAGGGGAAAATGTCTCCATGCTAGGTGCTCATGTTTCTAGCTTAGGCTGTTATGCAGAAACAAAGGGCCAGCAATAACCCTAGGAAAAAACAATTGCTATTTCAGAATAGTACAAAAGGAAAATAGACAAAATTATGTGGGATATTGATTATGATTAGGGAGTAGGCACAAGAGCTGTGAAGAAATCCCTCCCCATGTCTACTAGAGCCTTTAGCACACATGGCCCTAATTTTAAAAAGATTAAAATGAGGGCTGGAATCTCAGACCTCATAGATTTGTGTGGTTGTGCTTTAAGATCCGATATCCTTTTAGCTTCACCTTGATTTCATGTAAACAAACCATATTTCTTCATCCAAGAACCCAGTAAAAGAGCAGACAGGGTGATTTTCAAGTTAAGTATTTTATTATCAAAATTATTACATCTCTTGTGAAAGTTCAAATGTTACAGCACAGTGTACAACTCCACCTGAGGGCAGCGCTGCAGCCCCCTCCCCAACTTCCTGCTGGTTCCTCCCCAGCACCTTGCACATACAGGAGTGCATTGTCTTTGTCCTGCTGCTCTCCAGGATCATCGCTTGCAGTGCTTACCCCATGAGGCACGCTCAGCATGTCGGAAAGGAAGGTGCAAAGCCCAGTGAAGTTGACACCCTTTTATACAGTATACAGGACACCCACTTTCCGGGTGACAAGTTCCATCCCCAACACGCCAGACACTTTTGAGGCAAGTTTATTCTTCCTCTCTGCTTTGATAATTTTAGAAGTCTCCCCTAAATTGAAAGAACACCTGATTTCAGTTGTGAGTCAGACAAACTTGTAACAGTCCTAATTAAAAGGAAAAGGGGGGGGAGGGAAAAAAGGGGCAGGGGAGGGACTGTGCATCTGAGAAATGAGGGAAGACATGCTCACAGCATTATCTTGTCCAAGAGAGAAGGAGAAGGTCCACGGCAGCACCAGAGTCAGACCTGCCTGATATTTGCTAACCTACTAGGTTTATAAGTGAATATAAAATCAGATAAATAAAAACACACACTCGATAGGTAAACAAGTGAGAAAAGCTGGAGACTGTATGGAATTGGACAGAGCATCCAGTGGGCCTGGCACTGCTCTTGGACCTCAGGGGGCGGTAGCAGACATCTCTCTCACACACTCTAGGATGCTCTTGACCACAGTAGCATCACCAGATTGGGCACCTCTCTCAAATCCCCAGCCCTCCTCCAGAATTATTCAAACAGGCACAAAAAGCAAGCCGCCATGTTCCCACTGCCACAGCACTGCCTTCTTGGAACACTATCACATCCTCACTAGCAGCGTCATGGAGCACAGCTTTTGCCCAAGGCGCATTTCAGTGGCATGGCATGAACTTGTGACTGTTTGCAGCACCCCCTGCATGCACCCCCTGGCCCCTCTCTCTCACATACACACAAGCTGCTACCAGCCCCATCCCATGGCTCTTGCTCTCCCATAAATGCTCTTACTTGCAGCTGGAATGATCAGAATGAACTATGCCCCACACCCACCCTCCCCAACCTTGCAGAGAGCACTTTGGGATTTAGATTAATGCCCCTCCCCCCCTTTTCCCCTCCCCCAGTTTTCTGATTTGCACTGGTTTCATATTCAAGCTTCCTACCTGCCCAGGTGACTACAGCTAAGGGCAAAGGTAGGAGACAGAGGCCATACCACTCAGCACCATTTGCTTTCTACAATGTGCCCAGGCATCGGGGAGAAGCTTTGCTACAGGCTCTGCCGCCACCACTGCCGCCGCCTCCTCCTTCCAAAACCAGGGGTGGGTGGCAGTGCTCTCTCGTGCTTGTACATCCCAAAGCTCCAGCTTCTGGGCTCTTTGCCATTCCAGCATCGTTCCCCCATGAGCTGCTGCCAGAAGGAACAGTGAGCTATTTTGTCCTCCCCTACGAAAGGCCTGTCTGAGTCTTTACGCCTGACCCTGCAAGTTGCTGCAGTCTGTATTGATGGACGCCGCCTCCTCCCCCTCGGTGGGAGTAGTGCTGCGAGTTGGAAAGTGCTGCGGTTCTGGAGCTCTGATAAAGCGCAGGTTGTCCAGAGCTGGGAGGGTTGATAGTCCGCAAGTCTGACTGTGAGGGCCTAGATGACAAAGAAGCGCAGCCATCAGTTCCTGAGCAGGGATGAGACCCTGATTCAGAGGAGGGCAAACAGTCTGCGGCAGCTGTCTGGGCAGGACAGGGAGCAGTGGCTGAAGGACAGCTCTTCTTCAGGACACCACTGCCTGGATGGTGCTGGCTGCTATGATACCCAGAGTTCCCTGCAAACAGAGCTGAGGAGTCCGTGGAGACCGAGGAGGTGGAGGAAAGGGAAGATTCTGAGGAACTGAGAGACGGAAGGTGCCCTGTTCTCTGGGACTGAGACCGGTAGCTATATCCAGGGGATGGAATGGGGTGTCCTCGATATGGGGAAGAGCTCTGAAGGAGGGTCTGAGACTCTGCCCGCGGGCTGTCAGACTGCAAGAGCTGGAAGGAAAAGAAACAGAAGACATCACAAACCATTACTTAACATCCAGCTCAGCAACTCCAGTAGAAAGGCTAGATTTGTCATGCTCTTGCTAGAGCTCTTGGCAGAGGAGAATCTAGCCACGGAATGGCTACTACTAGCCATGATTGGCTATGATCTGCTTCCATAGTCAGAGGCGGTATGCTTCCAAATACCAATTGCTGGAAATCACAGGAGAGGAGAATGCTCTTGCCCTCAGCTCAAGGGCATATGGCTGGCCAGCGAGGATGCTAGACTAGATGGGCCAATGGCTTGATCCAGCAGGCTCTTCTTATGAAAGGAATCATGTGGAGTAACAGGTGGGGCCCAGGTAGCAGGCCAAACCAGGACCGTCAAGGCCTTGCAGCATCCATCTCCTATAGAGTCCAGTCTCAGAGAAGCTGCTTCCTCGTGTGTAGACCCAACTTCTCAGAGAGCTTTGATGACCTCAGCTGTACCTAGGGTGGGACTTGGCAGGCTCCTCCTGGATAAAGCCTTCAGTCACTTGGGAAAGTTGTTGGAACAATATTCATACTCTAGCTTCTTGACCCACTGTGAACCTGACTTCTCTGGGTGTGTGACCTTGGCCTGTGTCTGCCTCTCTCATTAACCCCCTTCCCCAAACTTGAACTCGGACTGTGATCTAACCTTGTTCTCTGGACCACCCTGCAAGTGGACTCTGACACCTGCATCCTCATCTCATGAAGCAGCGCAGGAGTGTGCCAGAGACAGAGTGAATGAACTACATGGAGACCATGACATGAGGGGGATACTGCCTCACGTACCTGGTAGCTGTATCGAGAAGGACTATAAACGGCTGGTCCCTTGAGGGAAGAGCTGAGGGGGTCTGCCAAGTCTCCTTCCACAGCATCTAGAACGCAAAGTGGGGTGCGGGGGGGGGGGGCTAGTATTAGAAATGTATGTTGCTGGATAAGGTGATCAGCCCCGTAGGCAGGATAGGGTGAGAAAAAGACCCCCCCTGAAGAGCCCCAACCCTAAAAAATCCTGAAATCTAGGGCAAGAATTAGAATAACCTAATAAAACCTCAATAGCTAGAAGAGGAGCACTGAAAGGGAAGAACCCCCCCCTCTTTCATAGAACCATAGAGTTGGAGGTGCCTTGTAGTCAACCTTGTTTGACGGAGGAAATCCCCAACAGATGGCTGTGTAGCCACTGCCTGAAGAGCTCCTTTTTATGTAATACTCTAAAGCACTTGTGCAAAGGAATCCATATATATTGACTTATATCTGTGTCCCCAAGCAAAAGCTAGCAATATAGTCTTAACAGCTTTGTCTGAAGTGATGCATGCCTGTTCAAAGTGGAGCAGAAAATCCTTAAGGCACAGATGGCATTGGGGCCCATCATTCCACAGGTGAAGCGGCCCCTGTTGATGCAATCCCACTTGCTCTAGCGCCAAAGGCAGCTCCCCATCCTGAGCACTCCCACTTACCTGCTTCTCTCTCCCCTATGCTATCCCGAGTGGGCGAAGGCTCTCCTCTTGGACAAATTTTAGCGCTGCTGCGTAAAACCTTTCCCAGAATGCCACGGCCTTCTCGCAGCCGCTCCACTGAAGTGGGCACCATCCTATGGCAGGGAAGGAAAGAACAAGAATGGCAATGACACCTCAGGGAGGGAACAGCAATGCGACTCTCCAACAGGTCTAAAGAATTTTAAGCATCTGTGGCAATATTTCGTTGGGTTTTTAAAATTGTATTGTACGATTTCTGTTAGACACCTTGAAACGCACAAGGAAAGGACTTCCGGGAAGGGTTGCTTTGCCTGTGCTGCTTCTGAGACGAGCTCTTGTCTCAGAAGAAGCTTTTTCAGCTTTAAAATCAGTCACAACGCTCTTTTTGACTGATAAAGATTTTCTCCCGGTCAGGGAGAAACGTAGAGATTAACCATAAAGCCTGTTTTTGTGGGGAGGACTGGATTTCATTTATTTATGAGAGAAGGTTCAAACTGCAATGCCGGACGGACTTCATCAAGCTCTTGCTGATTACAGCGACACGTTTATCTTTTCTTTAAAGAAAAACGGACTTCAACAGGCAGATAAGCATCCTTCTTTCTATTTTCTTTTTTTACTTGGTTTAAATTGGTGTAGCAAAAAAGAGATTTGTCAATGAATCAGCTGTGAAGAATTTCTAGGTGAGGTTATGGCTTTTCTCTTTCACTAACGAAATTAAGGAGGAAAGAAATCGAAAAAGCTTATCTTTGTTTTTATCGCAAAAAGCTGTCCTGGAGGTGCATTCTAAAGATACCAACGGAAGAGGGATTTCTATTTCGAGGAGGGGGGAACAAAAACTTTTTTTTGGTCTATTTCATTTTGACGAATCTGCTTATTCACGACGCCACTAATTGTTTTGATGTTGGGAACTAAGTTTGTTTTTGTATTCCTGAATACATAGAGATAAGGCAGGCTGTATTGTCTACACTGATATAAGCAAGCCTGGAACATTAACCCAATTGTGGCTGAAATAATTTTTGTTTCTGTGGTTTTAAGAAAGACAACCAGGAAAGTGATTGAGACCATGGAAGAAATTATGTTTCAGAAAATAATGGGTGAGATTGAGATAACGAAACAAACCCTGAGACAGGGTAGACAGGAGATGAAAATTGAATTTAACAAAATGACGCAGGAGCTTAAAGAAACAATGGATTTTGTGAGAGAGGAGTTTGATGGGATAGGGAAGCTACAAGCCCTGGAGATTGGAACAAATGTGAAATTGGAAAAAGATTTGGAGTTTATGGATGTTAGAAATAAAGTTTACTGTTTGGAATTCAACGTTGTCTCTGAAGAAATTAATGAAGATTTTGGTTGTAAAGTTATCAATGTCTTGGATAATTTTCTGGACTGGAATGATGTGATGGAGCTTGACATAGAAAAAATCTATGGAGTTGGCTACAGATATGTGACAGTGGAGAAACTCTTAAGAAATGAGCCAGTGCATTTTGTAAAAAAGAACAGAGATATTACTTTGCAGCAATATTTCAGCAACATATTCAGAATTCTTGACTGGAATGATGTGATGGGGCTTGACATAGAAAAAAGTTATGGAATTAACTACAAATATGTGACAGAGCAGAGATGCACCCAGAGCAGAGATGTGACTTTACAACAATATTTCAACAACATATTCAGAATTGATGGCAAGGACATATTTGTGATGGGGGAAATTCCCATCAGACTCTTGTTATATGACTATGGCTATGACAGCAAGATCATCATGGGATACTGATAATGGATGAATGGATACTGAAACCACTGGATTTAACAGGACTATTGAAGATGGAATTAATATTGATAATGGAAGAATGGTTATGGAAATTATTGGACTTAACAGATTTGACGAGATGGATTAATTGATATGTTTACTTGGACTATGGCTATGACAACAAGATTATTATGGGATACTGATAACGGAAGAATGGCTACTGAAATTACTGGACTTAACAGGATTATTGAAGATGGAAGATGGAATTAATATAGATAATGGAAGAATGGCTATTGAAATTATTGGGCCTAACAGATTTGAATTAGATGGATTAAGCAATATGTTTATTTGGAGAAAAATTGAAAGATATATCTCTCAAGGAATTGAAACCTCTCTTGGACTTTTTGTGGAAAGAATAAAATAATGTTTATGAGATTTGATGATTAATTAAGATAACTACTGGAGGAAAGTGATTTTATAATATAATTTTAGAGACAGGATTGTTATATATTGTAGACCTATAACTGATCTGCGACAAATCGGAAGTCAACATTTTATTTTATTGTTTGGTTGTTTTTGTTTTGTTTTGTTTCTCGTCTTTGAAAATTTGAATAAAAATTAATGATAAAAAAAAAGAAACGCACAAGGAAAGGAAAAATGTTACGTATTTTAAATGAATAAAGCAAATAGTGCAGAAAGGATTGTGGCCTGGAGGGGCCTTGTTTATACATTTCTACAGTCTGCACATCATACAGCTTAAGCCTTGTGCACATAGTACATTGTACATTAGTCTCAAATGCCCTGTTTACTTCTGAGGCTCAGTGGAACTTACATCACAATGGCTTGAAAATTTTAATTAGAGATCAATAAAACTGTAATCATATGGTTACACTGCAGCTTACCTCTAGTGTTACTGGGAGATGAAATGGCAACTACCCTGGGATAAGAGTTCCAAGCGCACGTAAGATGCATATGAGCTTCCCAACAATGGCTTGGATATTGTTAGGGTTGTAATGTGCGTGAGGATGATCGGATGATTTGCTCTGGGACAAGAACACAGACAGTCTCTGCATGGAGATGTTTTGCACGTTAGAACTGTACAAGACAGCCTCCAGTTAATATACAAGTGAGGCTGAGGTGCAGAAAACAAAGCTCTGTTTCATCAGTCTGCTCACCCAGGTAATTTAAAATGGTAAAATGCTTGTTTCTTACACAGCTGGTATGGATTTTCGCCACTTAAGACCATTTTTATGTCAGTGAGAACTGGACTCATGGAGGTTTTACTTATCAGTAAAAACTGGAACAAGTGTGACCAGTCTCCTTCACGAGATGGTTGCAAACAGTGAGAGGGAAGGCTTGTAAAACATTTCACATGCTGGAGCATGGCAGCTGCAGTATTACCTTTCTGGAAAAACCTTTCATAGTTTTATGGTTATGTTTGCA